>NC_090320.1:278027477-278747961 GCF_040869045.1 Eurosta solidaginis
TGATACCCATATCGTACAAACGCATTCTAGAGTCACCCCTGGTCCAACGTTATGGCGATATCCTGAAATTGCGTCCACCTATAGAACAATGGCGCACTCCCTTTTAAAATACTCTTTAATACCTTCCATTTGAAACCAATTTCATACAACCACATTCGAGGGTTACCCTAGGTTCATTTTGCTAAATGGTTATTTTCCCTTATTTTGTCTCCAAAGCTCTCAGCTGAGTATGTAATGTTCGGTTACACCCGAACTTAGCCTTCCTTACTTGTTTAGAGTTGAATTTAATTCTTAAATTTCTTATGTATTTATTCTCAAAGTTAGCATTTAAATTTACAAATATTTCTTATCGAATTATATTGTTTTTAGTAGTCGACCGCGTTGTGCCTTTTTTTGACTTTAAATAAAATAAAATTAAAATAAATAAGAGTTGTTTACACATCAAAAATGTGCCACATACATCCACATTCACAAAAGATAAGAACTTAAGTAAACAACCAAATCGATTACCAGCCAACTAAGCCAACTAAATAAGATTTCGCTTGTCGAAGCAATGCGTTTACACATTCATACGGAAACATATAAAAGTATATATGCTCCAAAGTGTATCAAGCACGAATAAACCCCAACAAATTACCAATATTTGCTATATAAAATTTTATTCCTGCTTTTCTCTTCTTCGTAGCACAAAAAAAAAAAAAAAAAAATATATATATAAAAAAAAAATACATTGAAAAACGATCAAATTATATTAAGGAAAAAAACAAGAAATAAATAAAAATCATCCGAAAATTCGATAAACGCGCAAAAAACATAGAAAATAAATGAAGCGTACACTAAACAAGCAGAGAGCGAATTGGTAAATTTCATGTTTTCAATTGCACTGGCAACAACAAGAAAATCTCTGAAAAAGAAGGAGAAGCTAAAAGCACAATTGTGCTGCTACTCACAACAAATTTAAAAAAGCAACGGTAGCAACAAGTTACATAAGTATTTGTTAAGTCCACTGAAACTGACAAGCAAACGGCAGTCAGCCACTTACCAAAGGCAGCGCGCTGCTGGAACTCCAACTTAAGTGATGTGTGTAGAGAGTGGAGTGAGAGAGGAGGGAAGAGATCTGCGGTATTTTATAACTTCATCAATACATCTGGCTTGATGTTTATTCCGCAAATACAAATCACAAGCGGAGCACGGGAGAGAAAAAAATGTTTATGTGATGAGCATATATAAGAGTGTGTAAAAATGTGTGCAAATATACACACACATACGCATCCTGAACAGATTTGTAAGCGTATTAGATAAATATGGACTTTTAAGACGGCTGCGTGATGCAACAGCCAAGCAGTCGGCAACTTTCAGGGATGTCCTGAGTGGGGTAAGGCTGGGAATTATACCTTCCGACTATCCAGCCACGTTCTGGTCTTAAGGGGACCTGAAGGCCATACAGAAGGCCATGCTGGGACAAGTGATGAGCCAAAAAGATGGTGCTATAAAGTCACCTTCAGCGGTTGCACACCTTGCCTAGGCTGGCATTCTATCACCTGCAGGGATGCAACCACCGCGGAGTGGGTAAGGGCTATCGCCCAAAGCTCACACCATGGCAAGGTGCCAAGCTGAAGGTGATATCTGATGCGGATATATCACCTCGCATCGTTCTCGTCGGGTACTTAAAGGAAGAGGAATGCCCCTCAAACGACGAAATCTTGAGGTTAGCTGAGGTCCAAAATGTTGGCTTTAGTACCAGGAACTGGAGAATCCTCAACCGGATCCGAAAGTCCACGGTGGCGGAAGTTACTATAGCTGTGGGTTTGACAGGGTCAAGTTAAGGCCCAAAAAAAAGCCATCCCTGCCCCTGGTAAATATAAATACCAGCGGCAGTGACAACAAGGGTGAGGGGGATGATACGGTTGACGATGACAAACCGTGCTGTTCGAAGAACCAGAAGGTATCTAGTAGGCATTTACCTACTGAACAGCAGAATTTGCCGAGTCAATCGGACACCCCCCAAAACCTTCTCAAGAAGAGCCCAGGCCTTCTGGGTCTAGTGTTGGCTCACAGAGGCCAAACGAGGCAGCGAAATTCCCGCCAACCCGTCCCCCAAAACCCGGCAACAAGGGAACCATCTCGTGGGAGCCCCAATGTCAGGAAAGGGAACAAAGAAAGACGAGGACGAACGGCTGAAGAAGCCGTAATGTCGCTTAACAATGGGGCAAGGAAGATGGCTACACGTGGCCGCAAAGACCATAAATAGTGTTCCCCTCCCTATCAAAGCCCAAAAGCAAAGACGTTTGAAATGCCTTCAGGTGAATGTTCACCACGCCAAGGCAGTCTCAGACGTCCTAATTAAAAAAATTGCAGAATAAGGTCTGGGAATAGCCTTCATCCAGGAGCCCTGTATTCAACACGGTGCCGCAAAAGGCCTGAACAGTTCTGATGGTAAGTTAATTTATGCCACCAGTTCTCGCCCAAGAACGGCGATGCTTTTATGCAACAAACTAATCTTTCTTCCACTTTTACAGTTTATGACGGCTGATCTCGTAGCAGTTTGGGCTAAAATTCCAACCCCAAGAGGCAAAAAAGAGGCAATCTTGGCATCTGCCTACTTTCCGGGGGAGGAAGAAATGGCCCCAATAACCGAAACAATAGCCCTCATCAAATACTGCAGTATAACGGCAGATTTTCCAACCATCAGTGGTAATGAAAAAAGCCTAGCAATAAAGCTCATCACTGTGAAACGAGTGCAATGGGCTCTGTCTAATTTCAGCCCATTCAAGTCACCAGGACCGGATGGGGTCTACCCTTGTCTGTTACAGCAAGGGATAAAGCGTATAGCCCGAGTGATTTCCACTTTATATAAGGCATCACTACTGCTCGGCCAGGTTAAGGTAGTATTCTTACCAAAGCCAGGGAAACCCGAGCAACTGCCCTCGTCGTATCGACCAATAAGCCCGAGCTTGTTTCTCCTAAAAGGTATGGAGAAAATCTTGGATCAGCATATCAGGGATGTCAATCTAAATAAAATCCCTCTGTGTAGGAATCAGTTCTCCTACCAGTCATTGGAAATCCACGGAGACGGCTATTCATAGTTTCACGGTAAAAATAGAAAAGGCTCTAAATTCAAAAAATATAGCGATTTTATTGATATATCAGGGGCTTTCGATAATACATCACATCAAGCTATCGAACAAGCTATGATTGACAAGGACATAAGCCCTATAATAACACGATGGGTGCTGTCTATGTTAAAGAGTAGAAAAATCCATTTGTAACTGGGAGGGACAACTGAATAAATTGCGGCCACAAGAGGCTGCCCACAAGGAGGTGTGCTGTCCCCTCTCCTGTGGACCCTGGTCTATGATGACCTCTTTCAGTTAATGAAAACCAAGGGATTTGACACACAGGGATATGCAGATGACCTAGTTATTTGCATCACAGGGATGCACGAAGATACAATATGAGAACGCATGCAACAAGCCCTTTGCATAGAGACGTGATCGTCTCTACGGAAAAAACTTGGGGGATTTGTCCAAAAATAGTATATTGGACATTTAATACTGTCGCAAGGCCAATAACCTATGGTTCTCTAGTTTTGTGGCAGAAGGCCACGCGAAGAAAGGCGCCGGCCAAACTAAGCAAACTGCATCGATTAGTTTGCGTTTGCATAACGGGTGCGATGAAAACCGCTCATGCTGACGCACTTAGTGCTTTAGTGGTAATACCTCTAGGTGCACTAAGAATTCAAAATATTTCTGAGTTGAAGGAAGGGAAATATGATAGCGCATATGAAAGTAATAAGAAAATTCATAGGAAATCCCTCGTTAGAACTGCGTGACGTAATGTCCCCTAAGCTCAGAATCTCACTGAACTTTGAAGTGTCCATTGTGGACAGGACCCACTGGGAAATAGGAAATCTTTATAACGACCCTAACTCAGAGGTCTGGTATACGGATGGATCGAAATTCGATGACGGAAGAACGGGAGCTGGCATCTATGGGCCAAACTTCAAAAAACCGATGTTACCCCACCATATTTTAGGCAGAAATTCATGCAATAGAGGTCTGTGGTAGAGAATGTCTGCGGAGAGGCTCAACATCGAAGAGCATCTACATTATGTCGGACAGCCAGGCGGCACTGCGTGCCTTGCGATCCTACACAGCTACATCTAAGCTAGTGGATGAATGCAATGAAATCCTTAATGTCCTGGGAGCCAAAAACAAAGTTGTGTTCGGGTGGGTTCCCGGACATCAGGGACATGAAGGTAATGAACATACAGATTACCTAGCAAAGCAGGGTGCTACATCAGCATTCTATGGTCCAGAGCCCTTTTGTGGAATCAAAAAAGCACACACAGGGAAACTATAAGTAACTGGGAAACTAAACATTTCACACGTCACTGGATTGATTGCACAGGGCAAAGGCAGGTCAAACTGTTTACACTTACGGCAACGAAAGTATCAGCCAAACTCATTAAACTAAGCAGGGAGGACCTAAGAACTCTTACTGGGTACTACACGGGACACTGCGGTCTACGATATCACCTAAGTAAATTAAATCTATCTGATACCCAAATTTATCGTTTCTGTGAGCTGGACAATGAAACGCCTCTGCGAATGCTTTGTTCTAGCTAGGCAGAGACTATCCCATCTAGGTGGTGGGACTCTTAGTCCCTATATGATATGGAATAAAAAGCCTGAAGAGGTACTTAGATACATCAAGAGCCTCCAGACACAAAATTAGGCCGAAAGGTCTTTCACAATAGATCTGCACAAAGGTCGCAGTGCTTGCAGACCTATTAGTAATAATAATAATAATAATAATAATAATAATAATAATAATAATAATAATAATAATAATAATAATAATAATAATAATAATAATAATAATAATAATAATAATATTAATAATGGCTGGAGCCATGGTTAGATCGGCCACATGGGGAGGTCGACTTCTACCTGACACAGTTTTTAATTGGCCACGGCTACTTCCGGGAATACCTCCACAGGATGAGCAAGGTTGAAAATCCGAATTGCTTATACTGTGGGCTCATAGACGACGTACGCCACACTTTTTTCGAATGCGATCACTTCGCACAGCAACGAAGAAGAGTGGAAGTAACACTAGGCGACCTATCCCCGGGCAGTGTCATCCATAAAATGACCTGCGGAAATGACAGATGGGACATGGTCAGCAGATATGCAAGGAATATTCTCCTCGCTAAACGGCAAGATGGTCGCTTAGCCCAATAACGTGAGAGTAGCCAAAGTGCTCACGTAGCGCGCTTCCGTGCCCGAAGTTATGCTAAACGCGGTCCCAGGTGCGGAAAATGCGCGGGCCGTGGGAGGTTAGGTTTTAGTGGGTAGACCATGAAGAAAACGAAAGAGAGTCCTACACTCGGAGAGGCTCGCTGCTACAAAGAATAGCACCGAGGCTTAACAACCCGGTTAGTGCATAAAGCATTTCCTCCTTCCACGTAACAAAAAAAAAAAAAAAAATAAATAAATAAAAAAAAATAAAAAAAAAAATATTAAAAGCCCTAGCATTGAAATCTCCAGCGACGACCACGTTACCGGTTTCCTCACGCAAATCGTCTTCGAGTAGTTCTAGCTTATCTTTAAACCCTTGAATTGGATCGTTTGGGGACAGGTAGCAGCTCACTAGTGTGGTGTGCGCCACTGTTTCGCGTACGTGCCGTTTCCGACAACACGGCTTCGTACGTGGGCGCCAGCGTCTAGCATCCAGATCGCAGCAGCACCTGTTGAGTCTACGTGCCAGTCACTCCTGACTCTATAAGGTTCGCTGATGATGGCATAGCTGGCTCTGCTTTCAAGAACCAATTGGTCCAGCAGACTATCGGCTAACCTGCTTCGGTTCAGGTTGCCTTGGATGAACCTGGCCACTTGCGCGCCTGTTTGGCCTTTGCGGCAGCGAGTGCCTCCCTGAAGGTGCTGCATGCTCCAGACCCGGGAAGGTGGTCGACCTTCTCTGACTGGCATAAAAAGCACTTTGGAGTTTCCGTGCAGGTCGAGGCCTGGTGGCCACTCTGTCCGCACTTCCAGCAAGCACTGCTTCTATCAGGGCGTTTGCAGTCTGCTTTTTGGTGTCCATAGCCTAGACACCTGAAGCATCGCTGCACGTCTACCCTCTGTCTAAGCCTGCATTGCAGCCAGCCGATACAGATGTTGCCCTTGGCTAGTAAAAGGACGCCAACAGCTTCGTCCACTTCAATGGCTGCCATCTTCTGTTCATGCTGGTTTGCCGAGAAAATAGACACACGGACCTGCCCCGTCATTTCCCCGCCAGCAGCTTTCCTAACAGCCTGGGCAACTTCTTCGGCGGTTGCCAGACAGTCCATGCCCAGCACCTCTATCCGCATTCGCCGTGTAAGCTGCTTGGTTTCGCCCGCTTCTCCAACAGCGCTTCCTATCGCTTGGATGAACGCTGATTTATCGCCGCAACGTACAGTTTCGATAAGTACACTCCCGGATTTGGTTTTTCGGACGGAGCGTATGACGGTCCCTGTATCTTCAGGCCGTGGCTCGCCCCAGATGGCTCCTACGACTTCGGCGTAGTTCTTTCCCTGGGCTGGTCTAACTACGAAAGTTGCGGCCCGTCTGTTTCTGGGCTTGCCTTTTCTTTTTGCCTTCTTGGCTTGCCCAGGTGGTGTCCTTTGTCCTTTCTCAGGGCGTGGTTTGGCCTTCCGGTTCCCTACTGTCGTCTAGGCCTCGCCCGAGATTGTCTTCGCAGAACTCTCATCGCACTTTTTCTTGGCCTCCGAGGCCCCCGGTTGCGAGCCAGAGTTCGTTCGTGCTCTTTTGTTCCCACGAGTCGTTTTCGGTTCTGTGTAATAATAATAATACGGCTGCTTAACTCGAGAGTAATAGTCTATACATTGGCTATTTAAACTGCAACAAAAGGAATTTATGACCTTGCATATAGGAAAAGAAAAAGGGAGCTGTTCAGCTGAGATCTCACTGCAGGTTATTTACTCTTGAAACAGGTCAGAATTATTTCAATACGAGTCATAAGTTGTAAGTATTTTGAACCAAACTTCGTTAGGGATAGTTGTCGATAAGTTCTGAGATACTTGGGGAATTATTTCGTGATAAATTTCCTTTGCCTTTCGCGAATATTTCGCAACCGTTACGGAATAATTTCGGTATATCTTTAAAACTATATTCGGAATCATTTCGGAATAGGATCATTACGGAACTATTTCAGGACCATTTCCAAATTACTGCGGCGCTATGACGAGATGGCTTAGATAGATTCGGAAACTTTTCGGGATTTTTTCCGCATTATTCGGAATTGTATTGAAGATCAGTTAAGCATAATTTCACTACTATCTATGTAATCATTTCATGATCATTGAAATCAATTTGGAATCTCTCTTTGCAATGGTTTTGGGATTTTGTTTCAGAATAGGTCGATAAAATTTTGGAGAATATTTAAGGATCGTTGCAGGACTAATTATGAAATAATTTCGGCGTTAATTGAGGATCATTACAGGACTATTTTGGAACTATTTTGGAATTAACCCAAAACTATTGAGATATTGCTTAAATATCATTACGGGACTATTTTATAATATCGAAATAATTTCTGGACTTTTCGCGGAATCTTTCAAGATAGATCCAAAGACTATTAGGAGAGCCTTTTAGTACTATCTATGAATCATTTTGGGTTATTTCTGCAGCCCTCGGGATCATTTTGGGGCTATCACCGAACATTGAACTTCTAAAAAATGGAGTAATTTCGGAACGGTTTTCCGTATCGTTTCAGGGTTACTTCGGGATGACTTCGGGTACTTTTTGTGGACTATCTCCGTAACACATCGGCTTTGTTTTCAAGATTATTTCGATGCTATTTCCGTTATGTTTCGTTTTTTTTTCAGGTTATTTTGGGAACGGTTTGGGACTGTTTGTAGGTTAGCTTAGAACTATGAAGACCCTTTGGAGTTTTTTAGTTTTAGTTTTAGTTTTAGTTTAATTTCGAAATTATTTGGACTATTTGACTAGTTCAGAAGGATTTCAGAAAGGTTTTCCGCATCGTTTTGGGATTATTTCAGGCCGTTGCGGGAGTGATTCGATATTGAAGCCCTTGTTTGTGATGATTTCAAGTACTCCTGAGAAAAGACGGGACAATTTATATACCTATAACTCTACCTGTACATATGTTAACATGTATTTTTTTGATATGTAAGCCCAGATCACTTCCGAATTGAATCACATAAATTTTTATGTTAGCAGCATACTTGGAATACTCAACAATATATACATTGTGCATGGTCATACACAAATGCATAAACGCATACATGTAAACATGCGATAACACAAAAGTAAAAAAAATTCTTAAAATTCCTTTACTATTTGCCCTTCAATACTCATTCATTCCTAACATTTTTAGTCCGACTACAATTGTCATAACGAAATTGCATTACACTCGTCCATAACTGCCATTCACCCAACCCCAACCCCCAACCGTTAGCTGCAACGTTTGCTTACTTAAGTGTCCTTTGTGCGTATTAAGTCAAACATCAGAAAATACAAATTCCAATGCAAACAAACCTGATGTCCATATTTGTTGTAGTACATTTTTTTTCCAGCAACATACATATATTCAGACATTGTCAGTCACTCTTCAGTGGTGTCTGTGAGTGTTCGAGTATTTGAGCGTATTTACCTTTGAGTAGTGTGTGTTTGTATGTGCAATTGTGTGCACTACTTTTGTTAGATTTGTGAAGCCCCTCTTCGTCGCTGCTCCGCTTAACTGAAATCTCTCTTTCCGCTCTATTCCGTATCCACTTGTGTTTGTGTTGCATTCCAATTTTTTATAAATTCCAACATTATTGGCATCACTGCAGGGTTGAGGTGCTGTTGCATTTGAGTTTTGTGTATTTTTTATATTTTTATTTTTCGACTTCCTTTTCTTTTGCTTCAATTCCACTGCACTTGAATTATTTGACATTGTACAAAAGAATTCGATGCGAAACATTCAATTGTGTTTGTGTAACTATTGCAATCTTCAATTGGTCAACTGGACATAAAGAAGATTAGCTAAAAAATTTATTTAAAGCACATTTGAGGTGCATCTTTTGGGTATTTTCAGTAAAATTTTTTTAGTATTTATTTTAACCAAGACAAAAGAGAGTAAAAGTGTGAAAAATGTAAATTTGGAGACTCGAAGACTTGTTTCACATTAAAGCCTATATATTTTCGGTTGGTAATATTTTTATGAAAAATTTTAAAAGTTCAAATTTCGAAATTTAAAACTAAAATTTCGAAATTTAAAATTAAAATACAATACTCAAAATTTTTAAGTTAAAATTTAAATTAATTTAAAAATTTAAAATAAAAAACTCAAAACTCGAAATTCCAAACTCAAAGTTAGAAATGTACAGAATTAAAAATTGATAATTTAAAATTCAAAATTCAAAAGTTTAAGCTCAAAATTTAAATTTAAAATTCGAAGTTCAAGACTCAAAGTTCAAAATTGAAATTTAAAAAGTCAAAGTATAAAATTCTAAATTCAAAGTATAAAATTCAAAATTTAAAATTTAAAATTAAAAGTTCAAGATTCGAAATTCCTATTATAAAATTGAAATTTTAAATTCAAAACTCAGAATTGAAAATTCAAATTTAGAATTCAAGATTCAAAACTTAAAACTCAAAATTCGAAGTTAAAGACTCAAAATTCAATATTTAACCCATATATGTAATACTCCTATATTGCTAATAGAAAATGCTCGCATTGTGTTTTGAATCCGAAATCAAAACAAGAAAGCATATAAAATTTTTGTGATTGTGGCAGCATAAGTGTGACAAGAAAAACTTAAAATTTAGGTACATTCGATTATTGAATACAAAAACAAAAACGTTTAAACAGCAATATATCGGCACTCTGATGTTGGGAAATGTACTTAGCTTTTTGTAGCAATATAGGAGTATTACATATATGATTTAACCTAAAAACTCAAAGTATAAAATTCAAAACTGAAAATTTAAAATTTTAAATTTAAAATTCAAGGTTCTAAATTCCTAGTATAAAGTTGAAAATTTAAAATTCGGAATTCAAAATTCAAATTCAAAATTCAAGAAATTAAAAATTCCGAATTCGAAATTCAAAACTCAAATTTCAAAATTAAAACTTAAAAATTCAAAGTAAAAAACTAAAAATTAAAAACTCAAAACTCAAATTATGGATTGAAATCTAGATATTTCCGATAAAACATAATTCAGAAGTTTTCACTTAAGTTCAGACTCAAAAAATAAACAGTTCGATATCGGTTTTGTCCTTTGGTTGCGGTTTCGGTTTTGAAAAATGAACCAGTCTCAGTTTAAAAACTTAAGATAGATTTAAAAAATGAAGGTATTATGCTTTTGGTCGCGTTTCTGGTTACGTAGTCTAATTCGAAAAATTTGGCGATTTTGAAATGTTGACTGAAAAGTTGACTGCTTCGTGTTTGGTTTAGTTCGGTTTCTATTCGGGTTCTAGTTTCTGATTTCGGGTTTGATTTTAGGTACTCGTTTAGGTTCTGACCTCAGTTCCGATTTTGGTGTTTTCGTTCCCGTTTCAGTTGCGATTGCGATTCAGGTCGTGGGTGCGGGTTTCGACTCATAATCGGTTCCACTTGATTCCACTTTCATTTCGCGTTTCAGTTCCCGTTTAATTTCTGGTTTTGGTTCCCTTTTTTGTTCCAGTTTCGTTTCCCGCTTCGGTCCCGGTTTTGGTTCAGGTTTTGGTTGCGGGTTTCGATACCGGTTTCGGGTCCACTTGATTACCTTTTGGTTTCCCGTTTCAGTTCCGGTTAATTTTCCGGTTTCGGGTTCTTTTTTGAATTTTATTTCTGGATTCGGTAACGATTTCAGTTCCTGTTTGGATTCCACTTTTCATTCCCCGACCCCTTTTTCGTTTCCCGTTTCAGTTCCGGTTAAAATTTCCGTTTCTGTTTTCTGTTTAAATTTCGTTTCTGGATTTGGTTCCGATATCGATTCTTGTTTCTGTTCCACTTTTCGTTCCCATTAAGTTATCCCTTTGGTTGTCGTTTAGTTTGCCGTTTCGTGTCTGGTTCCGTTTTCCGTTTCGTATACCGTTCCCGTTGCTTTTCCTATTTCAGTTCCTGTTTCATTTCCTCTTTCGTTCCCTCTTTCATTCACTCTTCTGTTTCTGGCCTTTATTTTTTTCTTTCCGATCCCGGTTTTACTTATGATTTGGATTTCGTTTCCAAAAAAAAAAAAAAAAAAAAAACAAATCACTTAATACCCTCATATCGCAATGGTACTTCCTTCGTAATGAAAATAAGTGAATCCAATCCTCTAGTGAAATATTTTGAGCGAAGTTAAAAAGTTCGAGTGTTTACTCATCAGTGAAAATCGACGAAAAGCGAATTACTTAAATAAACGTGCAAATTGAAAACTTTGCGGCAAGGAAGCGTACCTTAACAGAAACACCGAATTAAATTAAAATACGTTGAATATAAATTGAAAGCGGAATTTTCCATACATACGTATTTAGACAGATAAAAAAGTAAAGTCGCTGAATGATGAAATTTTAGATAATGATGTTGAATGGCTATGGAAAAAAAAAAAATAAAACTAAGTGAAAAGAATAATATAATATAAATAAATAGCAATATTTGTAAATTAAGAAAAAATTATTGTTAAAGTCTTGATATTAATTTTGAATCCAGAAGCTCGCAAAATTAGCAAATACTAAAAAAACTAATTTCGGCTTATGTTTGCTGAAAATTTTTCATAAACAAACTAAATTTATAAATTTAAATGCGTCCATTCATTGATGTTTGAACTTGTAGCAAATCTATATGTAATTATTCTTAATTACACGTTATATAACAAAATATCCTCATCGTTCACTCATCTAAGCGCATTTATTTCAGCTCTCATAATTCTATACGAAGTTTAATTTACACATGAGTTTGTTTCAATGCTAATAGGTCAATGCCTCTTTATATTAAACATCATTCATTTTTCTCCGAATAAATAACGAATTCATTTTAGATGATAAACAAATAATAAAACAAACATAAAATGGAAATGCAATCTATGTGTTATTTATATTTATTGCAAATTGTATATACAAATATTGAAAGCTACTCAAATTTCAATGCCAATAAGTAGCAATCACTACAACTACAACTACAACAATGTACACTTACGGTCATAAAAAAAGCCGACGGAAATGTGTTCCCTGTTATATCGTTTCTACGGTCATAACAGCTACTTAACGAAACTTTTTAGTTATCGTTATTAACACCGAACATTCCTTAACTCATTAGCTGACATCTTAAGGCGAAAAAGCTAGAAAGTTCCTAGAAGTTTGCGTAAATGCAACAATGTTTCATAAAAGTAATAGTTTTATCCTTATCCCAAAATATGGAAATAGTAGGTGGAGATATTACAGTGAATTATTCTTAAAAAGATTATGGACGAAATATATTAAATAGGTGACTTTATCCTCTCATTTTCGAAGTGTACGACCACGAAAGGCCAATGTACGCATTAATAGGAATATCCTCATCATGGCTCTTTTGTATACATTTAAAACTGCTCCAGAAACTTTTACGGAATTGAAGGATAATATAAACATGAAAACTACAGTAGCAGCGGCAGTGTCTCTTGAGAAAAAATAATTTGATGGCCCATGGCTAAAAAAAAAAAACCCCTTTCACCACAAAAAAGCGATTCCGCACGCTAACTGGTATTACAAAAATAAAAATTGGACAGGGAACGATTGGCCATGTTTCATATTCTCTTATGAGTGCATAATAAGTTTTATTCAGTTAACGTTCGCGATGCGTAGTAAGTGCCAAAAATCAGGAAGATTGAGTCAAAACTGCTTTAAGGCAACAGTGAAGGATTCTCCGTATATAATAGTGTGGAACGCATTAATAACCGTGAGAGTTGGTTAGATTTTTTTAACGGGGAGTTAAACTAACGCCGCCGCCTACATTGACAGCATTCAAGACGGCAGCTCACCAAGAATTGGGGGCTAATCGAGCACAGTAATCTGAATACTGCTTTGATTCCATATTTTTATATTTTTGGGGCTAACCACGTATTACAAAATTGAATCGAATTTATTTATTTTGCGCTATTCTGAGAATATGACTCGTTTCCAGTCGCTCCGAGGCCAGTTTCTTTTCTCGCACAACCAGCTTAGTAGGGAGGAAGGATTTTTGTGGTAAGAAGCTGGTTTTATTCTAACCAGGGACCATCTATGTAATTATTTGACTTCAAGTGACGACGGACCAACAACAATATAGTTTTCATGTTTATACTATCCTTCAATTCCGCGAAAACTTTCGGAACAATTTTAAATGAATTCAGAGGAGCTACCCTGACGATATTCCTATTAACGTGTTCAGTGGCCTTTCGTGGTTGTGCACTTTGATAACGTGTGAATAAAGTCACACGTGATTTGTTATTTTTAGACAATTATATTAATTATTTTTGCACAATAGATCTGCACAAAGGTCACACTGCTTCCAGAATAATTAATAATAATCATATTAATTATTTCTTTAAGGATAAAATTATTACTTATATGAAATATTGTTGATTTTACGAAATCTGCTAGAGACTTTCTAACTTTCTCGCCTTAAAATACCACATAATTAGTTAAAGAATTGTCGATATTAACCACAATAACTAAAAAGTTTCGTTACGTAGCTGTAGTGCCTGTAGAAACGCCGTAACAAGGAAAACAGTTTCCTCGGCTGTTTTTTTGACCGCAAGTGTATATCTACCCCATGAACTATAAGTTCACCCGGGCGTATACGTAATATTGATTAAAGCTAATGAAATGCCACTAAGTGTGTACAGTTACCGTCACTAAATTGAGCTAGAGAGCATTCCATTGCATAACATCACCTACAATCAGTACTTACTTTTTTTTTAAAGCAATGAGGAGAAAGATATTGGCCTTGATGATTCAATTCTGATACCAGGCCTCCCAGGTATTAAAGCAACGCGAGTTCTCTTAAATCACCGGTAGTCAGGGTACATATTATGTATATATTATCTCTTGACGGTTTACTTACCAACAAAATATCTTTTAGTAGTCGCAGGGAATCCGACCTGCAATTTAATGATTGTTAGTCGGAGGAACTACTACCAGGAGCACTTGCGGCGAGAGCGGTGCTTTTCCACACTTCTGTGGATGCGTTTGTTTACTTTAGCATAGAAAAGTGCTTTTCATCACTCTTGCAGACTGAAATCGCAAAGGGAAAACCTCCGAGCTCCCAGTAGCTGATATGCAAGAAAAATGCGAGGAGTGAACTATCCTCGGATGCATAGCTCTACAAAACAAGGTTAGGCATTTTTAATTTTGAAATTAGCAGAGATAAGCGGCACTCCTGGATGAGCTTATGCGAAAACGTGGAACGATGGATCGATGTAACGAGTCCACGGGGCTGAGAAATAGCCTCTAGATTGATTCTGATCCATCGGTATATGCAAGAGAAGTGAATATTGAGCTATGACCGATGAGGAATCTTTTAGGTTTCTTATGGATGGATACTCCTTTAACAAATATCCCAGTTGCACAGGAATCTACTTCCGCGACCATTAGTTCATACAAGTCGGCCGAGTAGCATAATTTCAGAGCAATTTTCAAGAACTGTAAAAGTTTCCCACAGCTAGCTGGCTCTCATTACCGCCAGATGTTTGAAGCTGGTAGATGCTCTCGATGCTTCGATATAGTAAAAATCAACTACGGGCGAAACGGGAAGGATGCGCACAGGTCCATTTCGAAGACTTAAGACCAACCAGTTTTTCCTCTTTCTTTTAAAAATACGCTAGAACACCCAATTAGTATTTACGTTAGAAGCAGTATTTCTCAAAAATGGATTCGTCACCTTATCACGCCAATTGTAAGGCTAAGTCCCGGGAAATAGCTGTTATTTCGAATGTAAAGTTCATAGAGGTGTTTCTTGTATGAAAAAAAAATTTTTTTTTTGACATCTTAGAAGTCTTCAGAAGATTTCTACAATTGACTATAGAAAGCACCATACTATTATATGGAGTCGGAAAAATTTACCTGGAAGCAGCTGACTGGCAGCACAGTGCCAGGGATAGAATGACGGCTCAGATAAAGTACCTTAAACGTCATAGGCTGGTAATCTTTCTTTCCGATGCGTGATTAAAAACATCGGAAAGACCTAAGGTATAAGATTTACCAAGTGGTTGTCTTTGCTGATGAACTCCTTATAAGAGTGAAATTTCTAAATGTATTGAGAGGAATTTTACAGGAATACCTGGATGTTTTGACTATGTGGTCTAGCAAAACGAAAAGTGTTCTGTTCACGTGAAGGTACAAGATCACTGAATTTCTGAATTGAATGCATTTCAGCATTTTAAAAGGCTTCGATTTCGTATTTAGCTGGGAACTGCAATTTCTCCGTCTGTCGCAATGTAGTAGTGTTGAACCACTGAGATGTTTCTCCTCCTGCTTGATATCAATTTTAACTGTGCCTTTTGTCATGAATGGTTTGGGTCCTTTAAGCTCTTCGGCAGCTGCATTTCTGGCTACGTTTCCCAATTCATCGTGTGACGTTTGTGAGCCTCTGAATGCACTCTATGCCTATTGAGGGTTCATTTGCTACTGAGGAACTTCAATGCCAGTTTTTCTCTTATCTTTAACCCGATAGATGCTTGTGAACTGTTTCAATGCTAAGGACATATTAGACATGGGATAAAAACTTACTTCTGAACCCTCTGTTGGCTTCAGGATGTCAGTGTATCATACAAATATGGGATACCGCTGCAGCTTTGTGACTCTGGAAGTCGTAGTTGGTGTTTGGATATAAAATGACTCCCAGCTACTTCACTTCAGCCACATTTTGATTATTTGATTTATCTTATTCAATCTGGGGTTCATGTCCTGCTGATTGTAATAATAGACCTCGTACCAGTGTTGATAACAAAACCGAATTTGGTACTCTATCGTCCTTTTTAACGCTCTTTTTATTGCATTGATTCACAGGACGGTAGCAGAACTACTTACCCCAGGCCTACTTTACGAGGTCTCCCTCTAAATTACGATTTCTACTATATGTTTTCGAAGTTAACCGTCTGTAATGCACATTTTGTTTTTTTAAGGAAATTATAAGAAAACTAGGATTTGAAAATGAATGGGTATAAAATAAGCTTAATATTTAATGAAAAAGACGGAAATATTAATTTTACAAATACATCTAGGATCATTTTAACATCCTCCAACTGTATAAGCGAAATGTTTGTTTTCTGTTTTGGTTGTACAATTTGCAATTTAATCAGATGCAATAAATTAAACAACAAGCACTACATTTAATAACAAAATTGATAGTATCTGCCAACTAATCAAAATTTTGTGCCAAGAACCAATAACAGCCAAAGTATAGCTAAGAACACTGATTTGACGTCAGCATTATAAGTCTTGGCTGTTCGCATTGACCAAAAATTTCGTGACATTTGAAAAATTTTTAATATATATTTAAATTTGAAAACGCTATTCTGATATATTTAAAAAATTACTTTGTTTGTTATTGCTTACTGGCAGCTCCGGAATGTTACGTGTATCGGGACTACACTGCGTATGAGTGATATATAAATGCACTTCAACATAAAATGAAGCGGTTCGTTGGTTGTTCAATGCTACAAAAGCACTGCATGTGGCTGTATGTAATGTAATTGGAAATAAGTTGCTTCCTCTATATATAGAGTCAATTATAACAGATTTTATATATTCACACATACACATATACTATATCCCTTATATCGAACATATCGCACATAACTATCATCATTCAAAGACTGTTTAATGCTCATGAAAGCATACAGAACGTACTTACTGTTTATATGTATTTATGTACATAATAAAGCTACTTTACATTCATTTTCCCTCCAAAAGCAGTAGCAGCAATAATGCAGCAACAGTAACGGTTGTATTATTAAGAGTCAATTTCTGTTACACTGGGTTGTATGTTGTCAATAATTATTATTGATGGATCTGCATACGCAACGATTTATCATCATCATCATCGAAAATTTACGCATACTCACTTACATGCAGTTGGGTTTGTACTCCTCGAAATTTTACGTAAGTGCATCAAAGGATAAGCTTAAGCTGTTGCGTATATATTTATGCAGGTATGTGTGCATATGAATTGGTTTATAGCAGATACAAAAGTCGAAGTAATGACTGAATCACGTTGCTATAATTCCCATCAACATTGAATTGTATATTTTAATGATGAATGCGTAGGTCGAATTTATAAAAGTAAATATATCTGTACTTAAAAAGAAATAAAAACGCTTAATATTGCGCAGCGAATAAATGAAAAGCTATGGCAAAAGTATATCTACTTATATTATATTCAGTTGCAATTTTTCATTGAAGTAACGTAACATAGTTTCGAATTGCAAGTAGTGGGTGTGGTTTCTTTTGATACTTATTTTATTACAATAAAATGATAATAAAAAAAAGTTTTACTTTTATGATTTTTTTTTTTTCAATTGATACAATATAAGACCTATGCGCTGTAAGGAGTATCTAAAAATTTAAATTAAATTTCAAACTCAATGCAAAGCATTACTTTTTGCCTATATGAGGAATATCTTAGAGCTCTTCCAAATAAAGCAATTGAGGTCACTTCCTTTTTGTTGGTCTCATCGCTCATTCTGCTCGCTGACAACGCCACTGATAATCGTTCAAATTTATGGCATTTGCGTTATATGCATGCACACATGTAGTCATTTATGTATGTGTAATAGGGTGGGTAAATTTTTATGGAACAAAATATTTGATACCGTTCATAGGATACTAGGATAAGGTTCAGTTTCTACATAATTATAACGAACCAGGCCTAAGGAAGTGACTATATCTCCTTGTTCCGAAAATAGCCTTCCTTGAAATGCGATGATAGGGATATTATCAAGATAGCTCTTCTGCATGCCTTACTGTTTGTTTGACTCATTTGAAGAAAAAAAATTCTCACCACGAAAAAAGGGTTTCTCACTGATGAGCTGGTATCGCTATAAAACAATTTGTTCAAAAGACGAGTTAAAAGTCAAGAGGCGTGTCTAGCTCCAATAATACAGAAAGGTTGAGTCACAGCTGCGTTTAGTTTACTGTGCTCGTTTAGTCCATTTGGTGAAATGCCATTTTTAATGTAGCCAATGTAGTCGGGGGAGATAGCCCAACATTCCAGTAAAAAAATGTTTCTTACTCCCTGACTACATATTGCCTACTACCATTTTGCATGCGGAGAATACTTCACAAGTATCCTAACGCAGTTTGACAAAATATTTCTACGTCCTTGGAAATCATTGCTCATCGCAACGCTTAATTGAATATATTTATTTTGCACACACCAGTCCTACGCTCACTTATATTTTTTTGCTATGACGTTGTAGGCATGATTAATGAAGGTCCTTGGATTGATTATAGATAGGTAAGAGTTTAACCTGTTACAGTATTCAGATAAAAGTTGAGCTAAAGTGCCCCAAGGGAAAGTGTTTCTTCTTCTACGAGTTCAGGATATTTATCTTTTAGAATAGGGTTCGCCCCGCAATTCCTTTATTTATGCTGAGTGAGCGTCTGTTGGCCCGCCGTTTAGCTTTGTCAAAGCTTTTGTATTTATTCTTGTACTTGATAAAAATTGATTATGCTATAAAACTGCACACTCAAAAAAAATCAAAAACCTCTAAATAATAAAAAGTTCAAAGTTTACGTAAAACTTTCTTGGAAAAAAATATTTTAACACCATAATGCACCCTATACAATATTGTGTACAAACATATTCAAATATAATCGAAAGTGCACGAGAGCATTACAAATCACTAGAGAAATACTTTTAATATGCTTTGAGAATTTGTAAGCAATAAATATAACTCGATTAAAATGAAATCAAATAAAAATACACACAAACGCACACATACAATGAGACTCGCTCACATATGCACAAGCGTAGGGTTTAGCTTTTGGACATATGCTCTTACATAACTCCTTCGAAATACACGTAAGCACGTATGTTTCATGCTGATATCTCTTATAATTCTACAAATAATGTGCTTTTATACAAATCGAATTGAATTGGCTCGTCTAGCAGTTGGTCTTCCTATGGGATTTCATATACAGCAAGAAACAGAAAAAGAGCAGCGATAATTTTTATAAAATTTCGTCAGCTAAATTCTTTTTATTTTATTTTTAATAATTTAAGAAAAAACTTCTATAAAGTTTTCGAATAAATTTGATAGTTCGAGACAGTTTTAATTTTGGTTTTTAACATTTTTGTTTAGAGTTTTTCAATTTTTTTTTTGAGAAAGCAGCTTTGGAGCTGAATCAATTCAAGTCTAACAAAGTAAAAGTTATAACAAGGGTCTTGCAAAATTTTCACTGATTTTTTTCTTGCGATGGATATCTTAGATTTTCCTCCATATAAACTGTGAGCACTTCTTAAAAAAATGGTTAAAATCCATGCGAACTTTTTGTTTTAGACAAAAATTCATGGGCTACAAAACTGCCTACTTGAAGAAATTAAAAGAACTCTAAATAAAAAAAGTTCGAAATTTTCTAAAATGTTCGAGTTTTTCGGAAAGCTTAAGAAATACAAAATTCAAGAAGTTTTTCTCAAATAGCCATTGAAATTTTTCCGTTCGCTGCTATACATACCAATATTTTTTCAATTGTATGTGTGAGGGATGTAACGAAATTTCGAAACTAATTGCAAAACGTCGAAGCTTTTGATTGATATTTCATGCCAAATTATGAAGCGGTTGTTTCGAATCGGAGTTATATCGAAAGTCGATGTGTTAGTCGGTATAAAATTAACTTTGACTTGACATATATGAAGTATGAAATATACATAAATTTTTTTTAAATGAGTATAGAAACATTATATTGTTTATATTATCATCTTTGAATTTTACCGCAAGATATGCGTCTGGTTTTCCCTTCTCTGAATTCGGAATTGTAGTTCAGACTTTGAAATAACAAATTTTAGAAATAATATTTTTATTTCAGTTCAGCTAAACCCAATGCCATAACATCCTTAGTACATGTTTATCATTAGGGTTTGGCTTGTTTGAACTGCTCCAGTTGATTTCAGTCACAACTCAATATATGGGTTTTTTCCAGAATTCAAATTAAATGCGCATTTTAAATATATACATAGCAGCTAATACGAAAAAAGTTGTTGCAATTTTTATAAATTTTTTTTTGAGTATGCAGCCTGTAGTCCAATTAAGTTTAGTCTGACACAGCACAAATAATAGGTTTCTATAAATTCGCATTCATTTTTCATTTTGTCCGAGAGTCATTTAAAAAATTAAGCTATGTAGAAAATATCAGACACTTTTCGGAAAGTAGTTGTACTTATGCTCTTTTCGCCTAAATCTGCATACTCTCGAAACAAATTCAGAAAACTCTAAATGAAAAGTTTTAAGTTTACGTAAATTTTTTTATTAAATTTCAAATACGAAAATAGGTTAGTTCGCATACGCAAAAAATTTCCGGAAAATTTTAATTAAATGTTAAAATTTTCTGGGCTCATATCGTGTTATATGATCACATATTGAAAAGCAATTTCACTGAAACGATGAATCAGAAACAGTCAAAATGTTCGTAAGAATGATAATAAGTTATGGATCTAACGAGTGCTGGCAGCCATCATTTCATATATGTATATTTCCCTAATGCGATTACAAATTTCGGAGCTATTGCAATTTAAAAAATTTATTTCAAATACGGATCGATTAGCACGATATGGCATCCTTACTAATGACTAAAGAATTATTGAATTTTTTTTTAATTTTTGAAAACGCTTTTAATATTGGTTTGCATCGTTTCAATTACAAATTTCATAGAAATTTGTCCTCCAATTATTGAAAATAGAAATTAGAGTAAATTAAATGATGAATGTTTGATAAAAATTACTATATTCATGTTCGCTTTTGTGAGTATTTCTTTACATTTAAAATAATTTTGCTTGTTAATTTGAATTGAATAAGCAAAAGGTTACACATAACATTTTCATAAATAAGTTGCACCCTAATGTATCATGTACTATATCTCTTAAGTAATAAATATTGACTTGTGATTACGTTCTGTGCAGAGAGTCAAATATATAAATTAAGCTGAACGAAGGAAATCTATTGGTGCGTAAATAATTTGATATGAACTGTGGATAAAATAAAATTGGTTTAAAATTTTAGATATTTTCTGGAATGCTTTATGTACAAAATTGAATTTATAAATGTATGAGTATGTGGATATGTAAGTGATTTAATCTTTTTAAGCACCCACCATACATATATACTAGGGGGGGTCGATTTGCGGGGAGGCAAAAAGATCGCCCATTGCTCTGTGAAAATCATATTCTAGGGATCAAAATAAGAAACTTTGCCCCGAAGGAACCATACCTCTAAAACGAATTCTGATGCCCCCCCCCCCCCCCCCCCCCCATAATTTGGGTC
Source organism: Eurosta solidaginis (assembly GCF_040869045.1). Taxonomy (NCBI): domain Eukaryota; kingdom Metazoa; phylum Arthropoda; class Insecta; order Diptera; family Tephritidae; genus Eurosta; species Eurosta solidaginis. The sequence continues at coordinate 278,048,948 of NC_090320.1, forward strand.
GAACTTTTGGGTATAGGCAAATTTTGAAAAATCCCACTTTGACCCATTTAGAGTGCTCCAATCGAGTCCAAATGTATGACCGACCACCACTAACTTTGGAGGCGCGACCCCACCGATGCTGGTGGCACACCCCCTGGAATCCCCATGGGGGTTCACCATACAAACAAAATCCCTAGAATACGATTTCACAGAGCAATGAGCGATTTTTAAATCGACCCGCCCTAATATATACGCACATATTTTGCTTTGTAGCTTTTCATTATAAAGAAGTTGGCCTTGCTGCTCTTTGAAATTATATTAAATTGGATAGAATATTTTAAAAATTCACTGCGTGCGTACATCACATTTTTATTTCAATTTTGTGTAACATATTTAAATCCATTTCATTTCATATAGTCGCCCTCAATGGCATCACTTTACCAAGTTACCACAGTAATAACAAGCAAGGGTGTCTAAGTTTGGGTGTAACTGATTATTATACAGCTTCTGTAGTACAGTTCATTTCAGATAAATAACTTTTCTACGTACACAGCACGTGGCACCGCCCATTTAAAAAATGTCTCCCAATTTCCTCTTAAAATAAAACTTGGTAAGTGAAATATCATTGATACAATACTATTTTCGCTAAGATATAGCTTATTATTCCAGGCCACGACAATTTTAAACTTATTTTATGTAAAAGTAGGCGTGGTCTTAAACCGATCCCGTCCATTTTTGTTAAAAATATGTCCTGCTATTAGGTAAATATGTGTACCCAATCTTATCCGGTAACTTTTCTTCGAGTTGTGGCTTAGTGATAAAACGGGGGCTGCCACGCCCATTTTCAAAAATTTGAGTTTTTTCCTATTTCCTGTTATAATACCACTAGGGGAAAGAAAGATAATTGATATAAAGCCTTTTTTGTAAAGTTATAGCTTATTTTATTGGTCCACAACCCCTTTAAAAATATCTATATATAAAAGTGAGCGTGGTCTTTAATCGATTTCGTTAATTTTTCTTGGAAGCATTCCTTATAGTAAAGGCAAACTCTCTGCTGAATTTTGTTTTGATAGTTTTAAACGATTGTTGATTTATAATTAATAATATTTGTAAAATTTATTTTATCAAGAGGCGGTGCCACGCCCATTTTCAAAAGTGTTTTCAAATTTTTATCAAGTCTCAACGTCAAATTTCAACATTCTAGCTGTATTATTTACTAAATAATCAGGATTTTTGTGTTTTCCAAAATGTTATAAAGTGGGCGCGGTTATCATCCAATTTCACTAATTTTTTATACCAATCTATTCTGGGTCCAGATAAGCTCCTTTACTGAATTTGGTGAATATATCTCAATATTTTCTAAAGTTATCGTGTTAACGAACGGATAGGCGGACATACGGACGGAAACAGCTTAATCAATTTTTTTGATACTGACGATTTTGAAAAATGGAAGTCTATATTTATCTCGATTCCAAAGCTTATATACTCTGTGTGCAAAGCACGCTGAGTACAAAAATAGGGACTGCGCGAGTTTATATCGTTGATCTGCCCCTTAAGTATTGTTTACTACAGCCAAATTTGGCAGCATTGGAAAGACGATATACTCACTGAGTTGTGAAAGGCGGCTGGAGTATAACTGGATCCTCCTTGTTGATCCTTATTAGGTTTACTTATTGCTAAAAAGGAACCTTTTCCGTACTTTCCGTACCAGAAGACCACAATCGCCAAGCCAATCAATACTCCTGATGATGTTACACAGTTCCTGCCAAACTCTATACATAAATATGAATACGAGGACAGTACTCACTTTGGCCTGCTAGTTTTTGTTTTTGCTCCATCCAACTTCCATGCAAATCAGTTGAATGGGTGTTAACTGTTACCTGCTGATGCATGCAACCAATTCAATGCACACTTTAATACTTCGATTGTCATTTGTGCAAAAAACGCATAAAAATGGGAACACGAAAATTGACTAAAAAAAAAATAATAAAAAATACAAATCCACGAAGTTGTGAGGCCTACATTTCGCATAGTTTATCTATTGAAAAAAAAAAAAAAAATGGTACTGGAAAACTGCAAATCAAGGCAATAGAGTTATTTCGCACGCGTTGCAGCATGACGATTAAGGCCACTCTATAAATGAGAGGAGTGTGGTGGGTTGTGCCAGTGAAAGTGTTAAGTGCTGAGTTCTGAGTATTGCAAGGTAAATATTTTGGCATTACCTTTCATTTTCGCACCTCAATTGGCAGTGCAAACGCATTTTATTACAGAGTGTTTATTGTTTTTAAGCTGCCGGGAGCAATTAAGGATACTTGTGTGTGCGTACATATGTGTGTGTGTATGAAATGTATGTAGCTGCTTTATCAATACACAAAAAAAAAGAGATTTTTTTTACACTCAGTTGAGCAGAGCTCACAGAGTATATTAACTTTGATTGGATAACGGTTGGTTTTACAGGTATAAAGGAATCGAGATAGATATAGACTTCCATATATCAAAATCATCAGGATCGAAAAAAAATTGTATTGAGCCATGTCCGTCCGTGCAAGCTGTAATTTGGCAGTCGTTGAAGGTATCATGATGAAATTTAGTAGGAACGTTACTCCTATTACTATATGTATGCTTAATAAAAATTAGAAAAATCGGAGAACAACCACGCCCACTTTAAAAAAAATTTTTTTTTTAAGTAAAATTTTAACAAAAAATTTAATATCTTTACAGTATATAAGTAAATTATGTCAACATTCAACTCCAGTAATGATATGGTACAACAAAATGCAAAAATAAAAGAAAATTTCAAAATGGGCGTGGCTCCGCCCTTTTTCATTTAATTTGTCTAGGATACTTTTAATGCCATAAGTCGAACAAAAATTTACCAATCCTTGTGAAATTTGGTAGGGGCTTAGAATCTGGGACGATAACTTATTTCTGTGAAAAAGGGCGAAATCGGTTGAAGCCACGCCCAGTTTTTATACACAGTCGACCGTCTGTCCTTCCGCTCGGCCGTTAACACGATAACTTGAGCAAAAATCGATATATCTTTACTAAACTCAGTTCACGTACTTAACTGAACTCGCTTTGTATTGGTATAGAAAATGACCGAAATCGGACTATAACCTCGCCCACTTTTTCGATATCGAAAATTACGAAAAACGAAAAAATGCCACGATTCTATATCAAATACGAAAAAATGGATGAAACATTGTATTTGGATTAGTTTATTGACGCAAAATATAACTTTAGAAAAATACTTTGTAAAATGGGTGTGACACCTACCATATTAAGTAGAACAAAATGAAAAAGTTCTGCAGGGCGAAATAAAAAAACCTTGAAATCTTGGCAGGAATACTGCTCGCGGTATTATATATATAAATATTTTAGCGGTATCCAACAGATGATGTTATGGGTCACCCTGGTCCACATTTTGGTCGATATCTGGAAAACGCCTTCACATAGACAACTACCACCACTCGCTTTTAAAAGCCTCGTTAATACCTTTAATTTGATACCCATATCGTACAAACGCATTCTAGAGTCACCCCTGGTCCACCTTTATGGCGATATCCCGAATAGGCGTCCACCTGTAGAACAAAACCCCACGCCCTTTTGCAATACTCATTAACACCTTTCGTTTGATACGCATATTGTACAAACAAATTCTAGGGTCACCCCTGGTCCACCTTAATGGCGATATCTCGAAACGGCGTCCACCTATGGAACTAAGGATCAATCCCTTTTAAAATACTAATTAACACCTTTCATTTGATACCCATATCGTACAAACAAATTCTAGAGTCAACCCTGATCCACCTTTATGACGATATCCCTAAATGGCGTTCACCTATAGAACTATGGCCCACTCCCTCTTAAAACACTCTTTAATACCTTTCATTTGATACGCATGTCATACAAACACATGCCAGGGTTACCCTCGGTTCGCTTTCCTACATGGTTATTTTCCCTTATGTTGCCACCATAACTCTCAACTGAGTATGTAATGTGCGGTTACACCGGAACTTAACCTTCCTTACTTGTTTTAATATAATATATATGAATTAATTTGTTTGGTTCTTTGCAAAGCTGTGTGGGAAGTAAATTTAAAAATATAAGAAATAAGACAGCTTATAAAGTAAATAAAATAATGAAAAGAAAATTTAAGTTAAACGGTTTTATTGAAAACAATACTTACTTTAATTAATAATAATACTTAAAGCTAGAAAATAATTAGGTAGGTCCTACGTACTAGTCATCACACTCCTTATTAACCAAAAGCGTTGATTAGACAATTAAATTAAAGTATAGGATACTCGACTCTGCGCCACGTATGCTTGTCCCTCCTCGTATAAAGTATTTTGATGTCACTTCTACCGGACTGTTCGAAATATGAGCCAAATCGGACCACAAATACGACTTTTTGACTATCTCGATCCTTGCGCCACCTGGCGGGGATTTTTAATATGTCGGTTTCTATTCATTTGTGTAATAAAAATAAATAATTAAAGGAAATCGCGATAACCTCCGAAGAGATTTAAGGCCGAGCTTCTCTTCCAATTTACATCGTACTCCTTTTAATTTTTCCTACAAATTGGCTGGACGAGACCTAATTATTTTATGCCGACTCCGAACGGCATCTGCAAGGCTGATGAGTTTTCACTGAGAGATTTTCATGGCAGAGAAACACTCGGAGTGCTTGCGAAACACTCCCGAGGGGCGACCCCGCTTAGAATAATTTTCTTCTAATTGAAAAGACTTGTTTCTAAAATTTTGATGTTGCTTTGTCTAGGGCGTGAACCCAGGGTCTTCGGTGTGGGGCGCGGAGTACGCTACCATCACACCACGGCGGCCGCATGTATGTAATATATATTGCAAATATGAGCCTAATCGGAGCACAAATACGGTTTTTCTAAATATTTGGATCCTTGCGCCACCTAGCGGCGATTCTTCTTCCTATGTCGCTTTCTTTTCATGTTCGTATTATGTGTTGCAAATATTAGCCAAATCGGAATACAGATACGATTTTTTGAAATATTACGATCCATGCGGCACCTATCGTAGTTTTTTTTCTTATTATTGCGTTGTCATCGTATTCTGAACCATATTCCAAGTTTCATGCTTGTAGCTTATCGGGAATTTACTTAAATTTTAATTGCAAAATTCGAAACACAGAGTCAAGCTAAATAAAACCGTTTGAAAAGAAATATTCTCAGGCATGAAAAGATACATTTTCCCTTTATTTTAAACAAGTCGTTTTCAAAAATACTTGTAATTTACTGCTTGCTAACAGGACGATATTATAACTATTTCGATCTTGCCAAAGGATTCTTCAAACAAAATATCCTTTCAGAACTGAGATTCGAACTCGAGCTCGGAGTGTACATAATTTCTAATTTAACAAGGAAGGACGTGATTATCTTTGGCTGTGACGAAGACTTTGTACCTTTCATGAATGGAGCTGAGCAATAATCTTATCCTATTAGTAATATCCCTATAATTGCCTTTATAAGATGTATAAGCAACATTTTCGATAAATATGAAATAAATAATAGATCGGTAATCTTCACACAAAGTTTCACGTTACTTGCGGTCTGCATGAGATAGATATGATCTTGAATTTCTTGTCTTTATAATAGGATATATGAGACATATCTCTTCAAATGTTTCAGACAATAAAAACTGCCATATACAAAAGCATATAGAGCGTATGTCCGATAAATGCAGGAAGATATGGCAAAAAACCTTTTTTCGAAAAGAACGGTTGTATGAGGGGTATATACTATAGTGCTCTGTTCCGTTAGGTTTTGGCAAACGTCTAATCGGGCATAAAAATATATGCGCTCACCAAATTTCATTGAGATATCTCAAAGATTGAGTGACTCGTTTGTGTTCAAATAGACAGACAGACAAACAGATTGACGGACATGGCTAAGTGACCATCTCTTCTCCCTTAAGGACTTACAATTTTGAGATTCATGACAAACTTAATATATCATTTTATTTTCATAAAAGGAAACTAAAATCCGAACGAAAAAAAAAAACAGCGAGTACCAAGCACTCATGAAGTTCAATGTGTAAACATACCGAAGTACGTCTAGAAGTTTCTAAGTTAACTGGACCTTGCTCGGGAATTAAACCACAACAGAGGGATGTTTGCATGAAACCAACAGTTTTGGGCTCGAAGCTTCGTCGGCTTCATATGTGTGTTATTATCATGGAGTAATCGGTTTGTTATCGGCTTTTTGTTGTTTCCTTATAGGCTTGTTATAATCGGTTAAATGGTGAGCCATAAATTTTGAAGTAAAGTTTATCGATTTCTGCTTTATAACTAACCGATGAGTTGTCTATAGCCGACATGCCGTTAACAACTACTCAGATAAAAATCGATAAAATTGACTACATTTTTATTTATTTATTTAATAACTTCTCAACAGCAAATCAATAACTATTTGATAGCAAATCGATAAATTTTTGTGATTTTCTCGATTGGGTTTCGATAACTTTCTGATAAAAAATCGATATATTTATAACTTCAGATAGAAAACTCATTAATATCCTTTCTTATCGCTAGCGAGGGCATCAGGTGTATGCATATGAAACCGGTATTTTTTTATAAAAAAACACATTTATTTCAAGAGAATGGTACCGAATATTTTATGCAAAGTAAGCGCCCTCGCTAGCTACATATTTTGACCACCTCTTAGGCAATTTATGGATTCCTCGCCGAAAAAAGTCTTCGTTTTTTGAAGCAAACCAGTCATCGGGCCATTTTCCAACATTTTCGTAAGAAGTGAAGCGCTGTTCGCGATGCTAATAAGTGAAAGTCGGATGGAGCCAAGTCTGGTGAGTATGCGGGGTGGGGTAGCGGTTGCCAGCTGTACGACTCAAACAATTTCAGAGTCTGTTTTGTTCGGTGTGATGGTGCATTGTCATCGAGAAAAATCACTTTGTCATGCCTAATTTCATATTCCGGGCTTTTTTGGCGCAAGGCATGGTTCTAGTTGGCCAATTGCTGTTGTTAGCATTGACCATTAACAGTTTCGCCTGGTTTTAGAAGCTCATACCAGATTACACCACGCTGATCCCAGAAAACACAGAGAGTTTTATTTTTTCCGAAGCGATTTGGTCTTGGAGACGATTGTGCTGGTTGGTCCACATACGATCTCTTGCGTTTAGGATTCACAAAATAAATCCATTTTTCATCGCTTGTGACGATCCGATGCAAAAACGACTTTCTTTTTTGTCTGGCGAGCAGCATTTCAGATGATGTTTTCCGGTTTTCCTGCTGTCTGCCGTCGCACCCATCTTCCGGTTTTCATGATCTTTCCTATGGATTTCAAACATCTGGAAATGGTTGTCTGGGACACATCTAGTTGTTCTGCGAGCTGTTTTTGCGTGTGACTATCGTCTTCATTCAGCAAAGCCTGCAATTCGACGTCCTCGAACAATTTCGTTGGTTTGCCACGGTCAGCGTTTTTCACATCAAAACTACCACTTTTAAACTGGTTGAACCACTCATTATATTGCGCACGACCAAGAGCGTACTCTCCGTAAGCTTCGACAAGCATTCGATGTGATTCTATCGCCGATTTACCCAAATGGAAGCAGAAAATTAATGCTCCCCGCAAATCGTTGTTTGTAGGCACGTATTTCGACATTTTAAAGAGCGAAAAAAACACGATGTTGTATGAAACTTGAAATGTTTGTTATTGGATATTGTTGACAGATCATAATATGCCAACTAGCGCCAATGGTAAGTTTTTACTGTTCCTACATTTGCGCCTACTGACCGCTAGATTCCAATACCGGCTTCATATGTATACACCTGATATAACTAGAAATCGGAATCGTATGCAAATTCATATTTTTGTTTGAGTTCGTAAAGACCCCAGCCCAAGTTACAAACTCGTTATGTGTTTGGAGGATTACAAAAATTCCTGATATGTTTTGAAAATTTGCAAATTTTAAAGATCAACACTGAAATCGGAGCTGTAGCTGGAACTGAACGGAGTGATTTTGGTCTGTTATCGAAGAGTTATCGTTTTGCGGGCGGCATACTATGTGTTTATTATCGTCGAGTTATAAGTTTGCTACCGATTAGTTGTCGATTTTTGTCGGTTTGTTATATATAGTTACTAAGGACATCCCTATATGACCATGAAATTATCCTGAAATGACCCCAAAACTTCCTTAAACCAACCATCCCGAAATGACCCCGAGACTACCCGAACCGGGTCCAAAAACCACACCAGAACATATAGCAATAACAGTTTCTTTCGCTTTTGTTTCGCTCCTTTTTAGTTTTTATTCTATCATTTGCTCCGCTCTAAAACACGACGTAGCCCTTAGCAGAGCCAGAGAAAAAGTCCTTCATTTTTGTATGCTCTAGCGCTATAGCTCTGCTCTATTTCAGTTCAGAGGGGGAGCAATAGGAGAGCATATATTTCATTCCTAATTGGGCCCACAAATAGGACGGTGGACTTATATATGCATACTTGCCATTGTTTACGATGTTATCCGTTTACATTTCTTGGTCACGGAAAATCATATTATGTATGTGTCAACCTAATACACGTGATTGGGTATTGTGACTAAAACACATAGTTGAGGTCTCATTTTTGCACTAAAGTCTAAGTTTTCGAGTCACACTCCTTGTACGAGTTCGAGATTTAGCCCTCTCCCTATTACATGATTAGTTTTTGGTCAAGAATCCGTCCAGATCTTTTTATTTCGCGACAACATCTTTCATCAGCCATAATCTAGGCTTAATATCTTATAGTGTCCTTATCTCATACTTCGGTTACTCACACTGCTTCTTCTGCATGTTGGGCATGAATAAATTTAAAAACTAAGCTTTCCTTCATAACACGACACACAGCAAAACTCTTTTGCATTTTTAATCATCACATTTTTCATATTAGCGAATATTCTACAGTAACACCGTAAGCAAGTAGAAGAGTTTGCATTTAATTTTGTTGTAGAATAATTAGAACCTACAAACATAACAAGATGTGACAAGAAGTATATATGTAAGAAATTAAAAGGGAAATTTTGTAAAGAGATTGACGACAAAGTATTTTAATTATAAACTTTTTTGGGCAACGTTCCAGCTCTTAAGTGAAAATTCACCCAGCAAATACACACACATGTGATTACTTCTTTGATATTCGAGGCTATGCTATATACATATTACCTGGTGGAAATCAATTTGAGCTAGCGAAAAGGCAACATACAAGAACTGAAGAGTAAGAAAATAAAAAGCTGAAAAATAAAAAGGGACTCATGCGTATAAAATCAAATATGAAAATTGTTGATGAAGGGTATACACAATGACATCTTTATGCTCAAAAGCGCCAGCTAGAGCATATTCTTGACAGAAAATAAAAAAGCCTACAAAAAAAGACACGAAACCATTTTTAACATTTAACATTTTTAAATTTCGTTTTATTCATACAGTCATATGCCAATGTTCCATACCAAAGGTATCAGCTGTATAAAAGTGCAAAGAATAGCACACCGAATATTATAGGGAAAGCCCGCTTTTCGTCACAAATGAAGTTGAAACTGAAAGCAAAGTCAGGACTGAGACAGATCCAATAATGTTTTCGAAAACAAAAGCAAAACGTCAACCAAGACAAGGCTGAAATTAGCATAAAGTCGAAGATTTAAGCGATACGGCAACGGAAGATGAACGAGAATTGGAATTGAAACTAAAAGAGACACCAAAACATAAACGGTGACGAAATTGGAAGCGAAACTGGAAGCGAAACCAATACCAAAACTATACAGAAATTTATACTGAAGCTAGAACTGAAGATGGAAGTAAAGTTGCAACTGAAAGTGTAACCTAACTTGGTAGCAAAATTGGAATTGAAACTGGAACAGAATCTGGAACCAAAGCTTGGGTCGAAACTGAAATCAAAAATTGAGTCTATATTGGAACCGTAGCTTTAACAGAAACTTTTATAGTAGCTTTGGTCGAAACGAAAACAGAAAATAGAACAGATACTGCAACAGTAACTGAACCAGAAACTAGCTCAGAAACCAAAAATAGGACAGATACTGCAACAGTAACTGGATCAAAATCTTGGATAGAAACTGGAACAGAAAATGGAATAGAAACTGGAACAGAAACTGGACCAGTAAAAACTGGACCGGAAGCTGAAAGCGCAACTAGAACTGCAAGCCGAAACCGATTCTGTTACCAAAATTGAACCACAACTAAAAATTTATTTGGAATCGAATGTTAAAAATAAAATGGAACCCAAAGTGGAGTTGGAACTATAACAAGAAGTCAAATTTACCCTAAAAGCGAAAGAGGAACCGAATATTGAAAATAAGATGGAACAATAACTGGAACTGAAAGCGGAACAGAAGCTGGAAGTGAGTCTTAAAGCAAAACCGAAGCGAAAGTGAAAACGAAAATTAAATTAAATTGGAACTGAAATTGAAACCGATACTGAAAATGAAACCAGAGCTGGAAAAAAAACTTTTACTAAAATTAGCACAGAATTGGAACCAAAAAATTAACCTTAAATGCAGCCGGAATAGTCCGGAAAGTAAATGAAACCGAAACTGAAGCCTTGCCTGGACCCTGAAAGTGGCTTTAAGAGCGATAGTAGAAGCAAAACTTGAATCGAAAATAGACCGAAACTGGAACAGAAACTGTAACAATCATTGAATGTAAACTGGAATCGAAATTCAAGACTAGAGCTTGGAATTGACTTTAAAAGCGAAGGTAAAAGCGTAAATGGAACTAAAAGTTAAATCGAAACTGGAAAATAAATTTGTATCGAAACTGCAAAAAAAGTCAAACCAAAATTGGACCTCAAATTGGAACAGAAACTGAAACAGTACTTTAAATTAAACTGACACTCAAGCCGAAACTGTAAACATAATTGCAATCTTGCCTGGAACAAAATATGGAATTAAAACTGGAGTTAAAGCTGGAACTTAACTAAACCTAACAACTTAATCCGAATTTGGAACCAAAACAGAAACGGAATATCAAACGTAATTAGAAATTAAACCGAAAGAAGAACCGAATCTGAAACCGAACCTGAGAGTAAAACCGTTACTTAAACTGTATTCGACTTCCAGCTTTCAGCCACCAAGATCCGAGAGCTGACTAAGTTCAGGTATCAGTGAAGTGGACAGTCGATGTCTAAAGCTAATGACGCATAGTGGTAATGAATAAACTAACTTCGTTTATAGAGCTCTGTGTAAGAATAACAATATTAGTTGACTTTTCTAGGCACAATATCATAGAATCTAGAAAGTCAACAAAAGCCTAGTTGAGTTTTCAACACCAATAATATGTAAAGTGTATGAGTCACCCTAATGTGCTTCGTCAACCTCATTTTCTCATTTGTCCCCGAAAAATACTGTGCTTTATTAATATGCAAATATTATTTACATTTGTAGATAAATATGTATATACATATTTATAACATTTTATTATTCAGCGCCCGCAAAAAAAATATTTTATTTAGGTATGTATGTGTACTGCGAATATGCATACATTTCAATTTTTGCACCCTTATCATGTGATGTCAATGTGTTAGGGACCATTTTTATATTCAGCTAAGCAGAGCTCACGCAGATTAATGCAGTTGGCATAACGGTACACCGTAACAGCATAAACTAATCGAGATAGATATAGACTTCTATATATCAAAATGATCTGGACGAAAAAAGAAATTCATTTAGCCATGTCTGTCCGTCCGTTCGTCTATCCGTAAACACGATAACTTGAGTAAATTTTTAGTATCTTAATGAAATTTGGAGTGTAAGTTCCTGAGAACTCATCTCAAATCGCTGTTAAAAATGAACGAAATCGGGATATAACCACGCCTACTTTTTCGATATCGAAAATTTCGAAATACCGAAAAAGTGCGATAATTCATTACCAAAGGCGGTAGGTGGGTTGACCTTATGACGCAGAATAGAAAATTAGTAAAACTTTGGACAATGGGCACGGCACCGCCCACTTTTGAAAGAAAGTAATTTAAAAGTTTTGCAAGCTGTAATGTGGCAGCTGAGTATGTAGTGTTCGGTTACACGTGAACTTAGCCTTCCTTATTTGTTCACTTATAAATTTGTGTCTTTATACCTTGAATCTGATGACGGTATGTATATGTACAAAATACTGAGATCAAAAGAAGTACTGTAAGGTAAAAAAAAACTTTTGTATGTAAGTATTATTATATTGATGAATGTAATGGCGTTTTCTTTTTTGGAAAAAAAAAGTTACCCTCAGGTAACAGCCTCAGTTTGTTACTTTTGAGCTAGATTACCTTGAGGTCTGAAAAATGGCTTAGTTTATATATATTGTTAGATACCCCTCCAGAGGGAAATATTCTATGAAAGCAATACATGGGAATACGAAGGAGGTGACAAAAATCAAATGTTTGACATTATTTCCAAAACAAAACGCCATAAGTAAAATTCAGTTTGTGTACCCAAAACAGGTTAAATAACTATATTGTATATAGATTTGTGTAAGGAATCGGTAACTTTGAAGCCAATATGACTGTTATGAGTCCGAAAAAAAAACTTTAGAGAAAAAAGAGATAGGGCTCAGGACTCCGTTAACAAGGCTTCATGTATGAAACGCAAAAACGGAGTCATAAAACAAACCAAATTAGCGGATTTAGAGCGAGATAAAAGAGTTCTAGGTGACGCGCGGAATTAAGTATTTAGGAAACTCATAAGGAAGAAATAGAAACTTCCAACCAATTCTTAAGATATTGGTCATTGAGCTATGAACTTAAAAAGTCATATGCATAAATGTTGAGCTTAAGCTTTTACTCAAAATTTTAAACATAAGCTCAACTCGGTTTGCATTGAGCTTAAACTCTTTACCTCAAACTTGATGATTGAGCTCATTCAGTTAGATGAAACTCGAAGAAAATCTCATGTAAGATTGAATTCAAAATCGCGTGCATAAAAACGAGATTTTTGTAACCTAAGCTATTTTTAACCCACATTTTGCTGAGGTTGCATAACTAGAGCTAATTTCAAAGGAAAATGGCATAATATATGCAAGTGGAAAACAAATCTAACTATACAAGTTTCACCAGGTAAATTGTGACGAAGAGCATAAAGCTCTTTATCGATATACAAAAAGAAATCTGGATTGTATGAAGAATTATTTTCTGGTATGTGTTTAAGAAACATGCAGAAGATGCGATTATATCTATGAGTTTTAGCGGAGTCAGGCTTGCAAAATGGGATTGCTGCTGATACTGGTATCCATCAATCAACTGTGTCGAAAACTATTTCTAAAATCGCTTACATAATTTCAGCTGCGACTGAGTGGATTCTGTATTCACCTACTCCTGAATATATATAAAAATTAACAAAAAATGTTGGTCGGAACATATAAATTCCGTTTTGCAATAAGTTCAATCGATTGCCCCATTTCAGAATAAAATAAACCTGTCTCTCATTACCATAAATAAGTGCACGCTACTTGTGACGCTAATGAGAAATTCAGAAGTGTGAACATTTCGTTTCTCAGATCAGTTCATGACTCTCGTAATTTCAGAAATAATAAGATCTACAGTACAATGGATAGACTTACCAATAACGCAGTGCTTTAAGGAGACGAGTATAAATAAAGTACATCATAAAGTACATGCAGAATAAAAAAAAATATATCAGATTGCCATGAAGCGAAGATTATTTTGACTAAGCTTGAACTGAAACTGTAAGCTTCATCACCTTAAACTCGAGATCAAGCAATATCTCCGCCTCATATTTTTGCGTACAGAGTTGAGATCAAGGTGGAGTTTATGACTGAACTCAGGTACTTGAGCTAAGCTCATGCCCTTCAACTCCGAGCTTAAGCTCAGTTTGATACATGGTACCCAATACCTCACTCGTAGTTGAGAGGAAAAACTGGGATAAATGATGCCCAGCGGGGGATATATAGACATTTTAAACCAAATGGAGAAATTTCGCGATCCAGATTTAAGTAACTTCCCATTGAGCTTTTAACTTGCAACCTCACACTTAGCTCAGAGGAATAGAGCAATGCAAGAAGGGTGGAGGGGTCGGGTTAGGTTAGGTTGAGCTGACCGGTGCCTGAGGACCTTATATAGACCGAATGAGGCCGTAGTATCAGCAGAAGTTTGATAAACGACCAAATTGACAAACCTTATTATAACCAGGACCTATGTTATAAAAAAAACTCCTTCGTCTTGGCAAATACTAGAAGCTTTCAAGGACCTGTGCCACTTGCTGTTTCTAGATTTGACATCCATATTACACCTAATAGCAGGAGTATTACGCTTGCAAGCACAGGGATCGGGCACAAAACGTGCATGATCATTTCTTTCTCCGACCCGCACTTTCTACATCTGCTATCACTGACTAAGCCTTATTAAAAATTATGTGACGCCAGAAAGCAGTGCCTTGTCAGAATACCCGTCATGAGTCTACAGTCCTCTCTTTTTAATGATAAGAGCAACTTTGTTCGTCTACGGTTGTAAGACCTACACATGATCTTCGACAATTTGCAGGCCAGCGCATGGGTTCACGCCTTCATGTGCACCACTCGCCTGCTTTCAATCTCACCCAATCTAATTGGGAAATCTACGGATCAAGCATCGAGGCATGCGCCTATTTTAGCTAGTTCATACGCTTTTTCAATCCCATCTTTTCCCATATGACCTGGGACTCAATAAATAGACTGAGGTTAACAAAAATTTTAACGGGTATATGCAGTATGATATATTCCATTTGTATGGGAGATGCCACGCTCCCTGCTCACCCACACCACATTCTCTTGCTGGTGTTAGAAATTGACCTCCTTACTGAATTTCATTGTTCTACAATGAATAGCTTCAGAGTTAGCCAGTACCAAAGAATCCATTTGTATGGGAGTTGTCACTCGTCTTTTATATATCGAAATTATTGGTAGCCTACGACCATCCTTGGAAGGTTTCTAGTGGGTGGTGCAAAATTTGTTGTGATCGGTCTATCGGTTTAGGACGCAACCCGATCTATACCTACATACAGCGGTCTGTCACCTCCCAGTTGAAATGGTTGGCCACATCCCTTAATTGTGGTAATCTAAATTGCTTCTAATAAAGTATACCTACATACATACAAAATTTCAATTTTATTTTATAAATATATATATTAGGGTGGGTCAATTTGTATGGACGAAAGTTAACCAATATCGCGCCATCGATTTTTCGATAGGATTTGGGCTCAGGAAAAAAAGTTCCGCTACGCATACCCAAAAAAATAATTTTCGAGCCTGCGAAATTTCATTTTTGTGACTTTTCTTCGACTTTTATTTTTAGCGATCTTTTCATGACATACTAAAAAAAATTTCAAATGTAAATTTTCAAAAAAAATTTTTTTTTTTTCAAAAAACTGTTATCGCCAACGTCTTTTGCGGACATTTTTGGGTCGGACAGGGTACATGAAAATTTTGCAATCAAATGAAAATTTTTTTAGTAGGTCATGAAAAAACCTTAAAAACCAAAGTCGAAAAAAGTTAAAAAAATGAAATTTCGCAAGTTCGAAAATTATTTTTTCGGGTACGCGTAGTAGAAATTTTTCTCCTGAGCCCAAATCCTATCGAAAAATCGATGGCGCGATATGGGTTAATAAATCGACCCAGTCTAATAGATATATTTGTCAACGAGTAAAAGTAAACTTTGTAATACTATTTCTCGGTATTATCCGTATGTATGAATGTGAGTACAGCTGACATCGTGTGCATACTTTCACTTTTATACAAAAGCAACCAAATGCCACAAAGACAATTTTTCGAGTATGTATTTATCTTTCATATTTATTTGGGTGTAACTGTACACAACTTTATACTTTTTATACTCAGTTGAGCAGAGCTCACAGAGTATATTAAGTTTGATTGGATAACGGTTGGTTGTACATATATAAAGGAATCGAGATAGATATAGACTTCCATATATCAAAATAATCAGGATCGAAAAAAAATTTGATTGAGCCAAGTCCGTCCGTCCGTCCGTTAACACGATAACTTGAGTAAATTTTGAGGTATCTTGATGAAATTTGGTATGTAGGTTCCTGAGCACTCATCTCAGATCGCTATTTAAAATGAACGATATCGGACTATAACCACGCCCACTTTTTCGATATTGAAAATTTCGAAAAACGGAAAAAGTGCTATAATTCATTACAGAAGACAGACAAAGCGACGAAACTGGGCAGATGAGTTGAATTTATGACGCAGAATAGAAAATTAGTAAAATTTTGGACAAAGGGCGTGCAACCGCCCACTTTTGAAAGAAGGTAATTTAAAATAGCGGCCACCGTGGTGTGATGGTAGCGTGCTCCGCCTATCACGCCGTATGCCCTGGGTTCAACTCCCGGGCAAAGCAACATCAAAATTTTAGAAATAAGATTTTTCAATTAGAAGAAAATGTTTCTAAGCGGGGTCGCCCCTCGGCAGTGTCTGGCAAGCGCTCCGATTGTATTTCTGCCATGAAAAGCTCTCAGTGAAAACTCATCTGCCTTGCAGATGCCGTTCGGAGTCGGCATAAAACATGTAGGTCCCGTCCGGCCAATTTGTAGGGAAAAATCAAGAGGAGCACGACGCAAATTGGAAGAGAAGCTCGGCCTTAGATCTCTTCGGAGGTTATCGCGCCTTACATTTATTTTATTTTTTTTTAATTTAAAATTTTTGCAAGCTGTAATTTGGCAGTCGTTGAAGATATCATGATGAAATTTGGCAGGAACGTTACTCCTATTACTATATGTAGGCTTAATAAAAATTAGCAAAATCGGAGAAGGACCACGCCCACTTTAAAAAAAAATTTTTTTTAAAGTAAAATTTTAACAAAAAATTTAATATCTTTACAGTATATAAGTCAATTATGTCAACATTCAACTCCAGTAATGATGTGGTGCAACAAAATACAAAAATAAAAGAAAATTTCAAAATGGGCGTGACTCCGCCCTTTTTCATTTAATTTGTCTAGGATACTTTAACGCCATAAGTCGAACAAAAATTAACCAATCCTTTTGAAATTTGGTAAGGGCATAGCTTTTATGACGTTTACTTTCTGTGAAAATGGGCGGAATCGGTTGATGCCACGCCCAGTTTTTATACACAGTTATCCGTCTGTCCTTCCGCATGGCCGTTAACACGATAACTTGAGCAAAAATCGACATATCTTTAATGAACTTAGTTCACGTGCTTACTTGAACTCATTTTATCTTGGTACGAAAAATGAACGAAATCCGACTTTGACCACGCCCACTTTTTCGATATCGAAAATTACGAAAAATGAAAAAAAATGCCATAATTCTATACCAAATACGAAAAAAGGGATGAAACATGGTAAGGTAATTGGATTGTTTTATTGTAGAAGAAAATGAAAAAGTTCTGCAGGGCGAAATAAAAAACCCTTAAAATCTTGGCAGGTATTACATATATAAATAAATTAGCGGTATCCAACAGATAAAGTTCTGGTCCACATTTTGGTCGATATCTTGAAAACGCTTTCACATATACAACTACCACCACTCCCTTTTAAAACTCTCATTAATGCCTTTAATTTGATACCCATATCGTACAAACTCATTCTAGAGTCACCCCTGGTCCACCTTTATGGCGATATCTCGAAAAGGCGTCCACCTATAGAACTAAGGCCCACTCCCTTTTAAAATACTCATTAACTCCTTTCGTTTGATACCCATATTGCACAAACAAATTCTAGGGTCACCCCTGCTCCACCTTCATGGCGTTATCTCGAAACGGCGTCCATCTATGGAACTAAGGATTACTCCCTTTTAAAATACTCATTAACACCTTTCTTTTGATACCCATATTATAAAAACTAAAACTAGGGTCACCCCTGGTCCACCTTTATGGCGATATCTCGAAAATGCGACCACCTATGCAACAACCACCACTCCCTTTTAAAACCCTCATTAATACCTTTAATTTGATACCCATATCGTACAAACACATTCTACAGTCACCCCTGGCCCAAACGAAACGGCGTCCACCTATAGAACTAAGGCCCACTCCCTTTTAAAATACGCATTAGCACCTTTCGTTTGATGCCCATATTGTACAAACAAATTCTAGGGTCACCCCTAGTCCACCTTTATGGCGATATCTCGAAATGGAGTCCAACTATGGAACTAACGATTACTCCCTTTTAAAATACTCATTAACACCTTTCATTTGATACCGATATCGTACAAAGGCATTCTAGAGTCAACTCTGATTCACCTTTATGGCTATATCCCTAAATGGCGTCCACCTATAGAACTATGGCCCGCTCCCTCATAAAATACTCTTTAATCCCTTTCATTTGATACGCATGTCATACAGACACATTCCAGGGTTTCCCTCGGTTCATTTTCCTACATGGTTTTTTTCCCTTATGTTGTCACCATAGCTCTTAACTGAGTATGTAATGTTCGGTTACACCCGAACTTAACCTTCCATACTTGTTTAGTGTACAAATGTATATGCAATTGCAGTAGTTAACAATACTCAGCCATTCACACTCGATCAATTACAATTTTGTCAGCAAAGCGGAAATACGAGAACAGCGTCAATTGGGTCAACACCAAAATCAATGACATCAATGAAAATATTACTTAAGGACATAAAAACTAAACTATTGACAGACATACCTACAAATGCATTTAAATATACACATACAAGGTTGTAAATACAACAACACAAAAAAACAATTACACATTCGAGCGTATCATTTTGAGTACAAAACAGCTGCTACTGGCTCACATTTTAAGCGAGCGTGTTGCATATGAAAGTCAAAAGCAACATGTTGCCCACAACAACAACATACATATGTATATACAAAAGCAGCAAAGCGACAAAAGGTCGGAAATACTTAAATGGTATTTCATCATT
Source organism: Eurosta solidaginis (assembly GCF_040869045.1). Taxonomy (NCBI): domain Eukaryota; kingdom Metazoa; phylum Arthropoda; class Insecta; order Diptera; family Tephritidae; genus Eurosta; species Eurosta solidaginis. Next base: position 278,067,813 of record NC_090320.1, read on the forward strand.
TATGCTGAGTGGACATAGGACAGTGTCAATATCGATGATGGTTGGCCGTTGTTGTGGTTGCACCAAAAGATAGCTAACTTGTATATATGTAGGTATGTGTACGTATGTATATGTATAAATCACAAGTATTAGTGTTTGTTTGTTGGGTTAAAATGAAATAAAGCAGTTAAATGCATATCATGACTACCGATCAAGGACAATATTCATGAATGAACGACAAAACGTACTCACTGTCAACTATCGTCTGACCTAAAAATGCCACAAGCGTTAAATGGGCAAAAGTTTCAAAAACGAATGCTAGTCGATTGCTGAAAAGGGTGCGTTAGGGTTGCTGGCTAAAGGGTTGATCAAGGACTCTAATAACTATACATATATACATAGATATAAATTAATTTGTATGCGTAGAGAAAGAAGAGTTTGGCACATATTTAAGCGCCGAAATTGGGTCGAGCATGAAAATGCCATGTAGGTGTGCTACCGAATGGGTGTACGCTATTTAAAGTCGAGAGTTTTTAAAATAACCTTGTTGAAACCCATAGGATAATGAATTTAGTAAAGTCAAATTAAGTCTCCTTAAGAACCAATTTTTTGCTCTACCCTGTCGCATTTGTTCAGGACACAAAAACCGATTTTAGTATTACCATTTTTCGTTCTAGTTTGTTTCTATCGTTTGTCTTGTAGTTTTTGTTGTTGTTGTTGCGATAAGGACACTCCCCGAAGGCCTTGAGGAGTTGTGTTGATATTAGTGGTCCTTAGCCGGATGCAGATCCGGTAAGTTCCGGTAGCAAGCACCATAACGTACTAGCCCGACCATATAGGGAACGATTTGATATGACCACATGAAACTTTCTAGGCCATCCCGCTCTCGCAACCCCTAGATCCCTTAGGAGTTCGGGGTCGCCAGGGTCTCGGCTGTTAATGAATGAATAATGTTTGCCAAGGGTAGGTGAGGTTGACAATTGGATTGGAGAATAACCAGATATTATCAAAAAATTGTGTGTGCGTATGTGAGTATGTGTTATGAGTGTACCTTATTTGCAGGTATCTGTATTCATATTGTACACTCGGAAATTGGGCTGCTATAGTTTGTTTTAAGAAAGGTTGCACTCGTTAAAATTTGTGTTAAAATTAAATGAGAAATGTCATACTTGCTGACAAAATAAAATTACGGAGGACAGATATAGACTAAGAATAGCGATCTAAAAGCTCTTCCTAAATTTGAGGTGAAAGTATGAATCTACATATCTTTCAAAAGTTGAAGTATGTTTTCCTATCGTTATTTCTGGCATACTTGTAAGCCTTCAATAAAACTATTTCTTTTCCATATCAATGCACAACTCTAGCCAATAGAAACAAGCCAAACTCAGTCGAAGATCCCATCGAATATTTGGTTCAATTTTTTTTTGATCCTGGGTACGACAATACAGTCATCCACTAACTCCGTCTGAAACAATTCTGATAGGGCTAAAATAGCTCGTTAATTAAAAGAGCTCAAAATTTTACATATTAATTTTTATTTAACGAGCCCGGCACTCTTTATTATTTTTCTTCCATTTCCCGTTCTTACTCCTGTCTTTCCCTTATTCCCTTTATCTCACTCTCATCCGACTTTACTTCTTCCTCCTACTCCTAATGTTTTTCTCACAACTCCACCTACTACCACTTCAACTCTCACCACCACTACCCCTACTAATACCATAAGTGCGCTTCATTAAGTTCGGTATTAATTTTCGAAATGGTTGAACGCATATAAGGATGAAGATAAATTTCCATAAAATCGATTATATTCAGCTCTAAGCTTCCTCCAAAATATAATTCTAAGAGAAATCCCATATCTACTCACAGTCTCCTACTTTGCGTGAAAAACAAGACTTCATATGCATAGGTGCTGGAGCCATTTGTAGATGCTAAATTTTGTTGGATAATTATTATAAAGCTACAACTTCCTTAGTACCGACTTTATATTGACTATGAATATGCTCCAATATATTTTCAGTTGCAACATGGTATTTTTAAGAAAGTTCTTAATTTTGGCATTCTTCGAACATTTTTTGAGATACTGCATTTTTGGGAACTACATAAAGTTGGGTACCCTATCTTACACACTGATACGCGGGCGCGTTCTGAGCTCCGAATCGGATTTACGAGTAAAACTATGCTAATTTAAATCGATTTAATTTTTTCCTCAATGCCTCTTCTTAACGATATTCTTGCTTGCAGTTGTGTATGCACATTTGGCAATCGAACTTGGAAAGTGGCAATGGTGTAGTTTTTAGGACGAAAAGCTGCTTTCTGGACTTCGTCATTTCAAAACTTTTTAGAACCATTGGTTCTCGTAATTACATTGGTGTGCAAAAAGGCATTTTATGTCTGTTGCATGGAGCTTTTCCCTTGTTTCCCACAAATTTGGGGTCGTTGATTTCAAATTTGCTTACAATTTCTTCTAACAGCTCCAAACAGTTTTTGTGTTATTTCAAATTTCATTTATATTCGTCAGACCTAAATAAATGAGCTTAAATGGACTTCTTTGGCTTACCATATGAAACTAATAACAAACCCTGGATTCCAAGTTTTGTATGCAAAATGTGTTTTAAGTAAGGCCTCATATCAAGTACCAAACTCCTGAGATATGGCGTGGCCGTAGGACTATCACAGCGAATGTTATTTCTGTATAGCAAACATAGCAGCAATAAGCCGCATCCCCCGGTCTGCGGTTCGACCAGTCCTTAGCCACTTGGACCGTTTTTTGGATCTCAGTAAAGAGCAGCGCGAGCGTTTTCACCACGACCTTCGTACTATGGAAGAGCGATATCAAGAACTCTGAAAGGCGCATATGTTGGCTGATTTCTGCTGTAGCATTCATAATTTTGCGCCTGAATCAACTTACAGAAGAAAATCTTTTAAAGTTAATAGTAATAAAGTTTATTTATCTAATATATAAAATTCTTCTGTCACGGTTTTAGAGGCTGAACTCCTTCGAAACGGCTGAACCGATTCTCATGAAATTTTGTGAGCATATTGGTTAGGTCTGAGAATCGGCCAACGTCTAACTTTTTTTTCGCTACGTGCCTAGGGTCTTGAGATCAAAACGTGGACCCGGGTTCCCCTAGAATGTGTTTATACAATATGGATATCAAATGAAAACTGTTGATGAGTGCTATAGTACAGGATAATTTTCATACAACTGGGAAGCTAGGGTCTCGAGATATAGCCCAAAACGTGGACCCGGTTACCCCTAGAATGTGTTTATACAATATGGATATCAAATGAAAGCTGTTGATGAGTGCTATAGTACAGGATAATTTTCATACAACTGGGAAGCTAATGTGTGTGTATTATGGATATCAAATGAAAGCTGTTGCTGAGAGCTCTGAAGTTCATTGTGATATTCGATTTAGTCGCATCAACAAGGCATGATAAATATGCATGCGAAGCCGAAATAAAGACAAGAATTAATAATACCCACATACCTATTTACATACGTGCTATTCGATTTGCCTGAAATTTCATATATAAATTTTCCTATATTAGTATTTACGATGCTTTTTTCCGGGAAGTATACCAGAGGCGGACTGGGACTGGGATTAGGACTAGGACTGGTACTGAGACTGAGACTCGGGGTGGGACTGGGACTGAGACTCGGAATGGGACTGGAGCAAAATACATACCACCCTCTGGGACTGGAAATAAGAGATGAAGAAGAAGGAGAAAACCTTGGGTGAAGAGAAAAGAGAGAAGGAGACTGAAAAAGAGATAGAATGCGACGAAGATGGAGATGACGGAGGGAGGAGTGAATAAAAAGATTAGGAAAAAGTGTAGAGGGGTAAGGCAGATAGGCCAAATTTAGGGCAGAACAACGTCTGCCGGGTCTGCTAGTTATATATATAATCCCATTCAACGGAACCTGTGTCGACTAGTCTTATTATTAATGGCTTCATTCTGTATTGTGAAAGATAGCTCAGACGAACGAATCTCTGCCAAACACTTTTGTCATGCAATGGTATTCTCTATCGGCCTTTTGGTTTCTTTCGCTATGTCAAACAGAAAAATCAAAGCAATTGTCAAATGATATGATGGCATCATTTAACATAGCTTAATACAGATATTTCCCTACAGTGTATTTTGCTTTTGTAAACTGCTTAAAAAATATAATAACATAAGCACATCAGCTAATGAGTAGGGTCACGAGAATACCCCAACTTTGTTTTTAATGAAATAATTTAATACAATGAGCTTTAGGAATTCGTATGGCGGCCGATTTGCCCCTTAAAGTATTTAGACGGCACAAATCTCCCTACAGGGTAGCGGTTCATGCACACAATTACAATGGTATGCTCTTTTGAAAGTGTTGCTTTCATTCACATGATTATACCTATCTAAGAGTGATATTGTGTTACTTTATTTAGCAGCCAATTTACCCGAAGCGAGATTACGTTGTAATATTTCAATACCTTTGCCTTTTTTTGGTCACAGTTTGATAATATTTTGGTGTTGTATTGTCACGTTTTGCTTTTATTAGATTTAATATTTGTACATATGTATTACCAAATGTCAAATACGCACCAAAAGGGGTTTATGATTTTCTTGTGTTTGATTTGACAAAAAAAAAAATTAAACTGTAATTTATGGCTTGATTAATCTTAAGTACTTCTACAAGTTGGGTATTGAATGGTGTTGTATGAACAGTTTAAAGATTTGATCCGTTTTCCATTTGATAAAGGAGTTAATAGAATTTATTGGAAGTTTTGACAGGCTGATTAACTAGTTAATAACTAAATATAACGAGTAAGTGTTGAAATAAGTTTTTTATTACAGTTGCGCAAACCTGAAAGTTTTGAAGCCCTTGAATTCTGCAAAATGCCACCTATGAGCAATTGCACAATCAGAGTACCCAAGGTTCCATGAAGCACAAAGCTCATTTCAAAGCCTTAAGGGAAAAAAAGTTCGGGCCCTACAATTCATGAATTTTGTACATATGTCCCAAAGCTGATGTAATTGGTACTGTTGTCTTAGCTTTTACTGCAACCCTAGCTGTAGCCTAGTTTGAGATGAGCTTCGTCGGCAGAAGAGAGGTGCGCTGGTTTCTTATCGGTAACAAACACACAAAAAAACTATTACACATTCGAGCGTATCATTTTTAGTATGATAAAGCTGCTACTGATGAGTCGTCGATAACAAATCAATAACATGCTGAAAGCAAAGTCGTGAAACTCCGATAACAAATAGATATTTTTTCGATATTGAATCAACAACTTTTTGCTAGCAAACCCTTAAATTTTCGATGACTGACCCTGCGAAGAATGTGAAAGACAGCCACGCAAAGCTACAGTTGCGCACTACATATTTAATGACTACTTACGAACTGGTACTATTCGGATGCAAAGCGAGACAGCAGCCTCAGTTTGAATAGTTAGGAGTCTGAATTAATTACTTAAAGGTAGCACCTATTTAAGAACCATCTACGGCTAAACTAGTTAAGATTGCGTTTGGGTGGCTTGAAGAGGGGAAAGTTGCTATTTTGTAGAACATCACAGAGTTAAAAGTTAGTTGAAAGCACTGCGAAGAGACAGAGTTATGGCAAATACCGTGTCTCCAGGATATAGTTCTGATCTAGTTTGGACCGAATGATAATCGATAGCGCACAGGTCATATATTGGTAACACTACAGTAATAAACCTATATATTTTTGATAAAGATTGAAAACTTTTCTAAAAACAATCGTTAAATAATTGCTTGAAAACAAATTGAAAACACGGGGACAACATATAAGCCATACTCCCATACTGATTGATAACCTTTCGATAACATGCCACTATATTTGCGATAAACAGCGACGATATATTGATTACATATCTATTAGTTCTAAGCTAGTTCCAATCAATGAGATCCGCTGCAGGGTTATTGATAACGTGTCGATAAACATATTGGTAGCACCACAAATCGATAAATTTTTGAATAAATCGATAAATTTTCTATAAGCAATCGATAATTTTTTGAAAACTAATCGATGACACGCTGAAAAAAAATTTGGCAGTACTTCCATAAATGTTTGATATCCTTTAGATGGCATATAAATATAATATAATATTCCATAACATATCGAAAAATTTTCAGTAAGAAATCAATAACGCGCTGGCACTAAATTGCTGACTTTCCTACAGCAAATCATTTATCTTTCGATAACAAATATGATAAATAACTGACAAGCTTTCGATAACAAATATATAAATTTTCGATAAATCTTTGATAAAAAAATCGATAATATTTGTTGTCGATAGCAAGCTCATAACATCTTGATAAAAAGTCTATCAGGCCTGTTCTGAATTCCGACTCGGAATGAAAAGTAAAACGACATTGATTTCGACTCGGCTTCTATTTGGTGTTCTCAATTCCGATTTTAAAAAATCGATTCGAAGTCGATTTCGAATCACTTTCATTCCGATTCGGTAACCAGTTTAATCAGCTGTTTTTGTTTATGTGTTTTGTTTTAAGTATCATAAAATTTAGTTTAATTAAAAATGTCTGCAGATATGGTTTTTGGATGCGCAGACGCAAGAAGACGTGCTATTGTGCGTGCGAATCATAAAAATGCGCTGGATCGGAATTCGGAACAGATCGACTTCATTTCGATCAGCATCGATTTGTTTGCCTAATAGATTTCTTGATAGCAGTTTTCAAAGAAAGATTTATTATGGCAATTTAACTCAAATTTAAAAACAAAATACACACAACTCTTCCAAATAAAATGAAGAATTTAAAAAAATTATTTGAAAGACAAATATCGCAACATTTGTGTATAATATGCCAATTAATTTTCATTCCGACTGCTCAGAGGCAATACTTTTCAAATCGATAATTTTTGGTCAGAATCGAAATTGAGAACACCAATCCATTTCGATTCCGAAAAAATTGATCGGAATCGGAATTCAGAACAGGCCTGTATAACTTGCCTGTAGCTCGTCGATAACAAACTAATAACTCATCGAGAGCAAGCCATTTACCCTTCGATAACAAATTGATATCACGACGTCCCGTTTCGATTTCAGCTTCGGTTTCGGCCTCAGTTTTGACTTCTTATCATTACTTTTCTCTTCTCCTTTCGCCTCAATGTCTTTTCCTGCCCTGTGTTAACCTCTCAACCAGGAAGATACTGCTCTTTTCCTTTCTTATCTTCTTCTGTCTCGTCTTGTTTACATTTACTATTTTCCCTTTGTCGTTTCACTCTCTCTTTTATAAGTCATCGATTTGTTTTCGTGTCTTCATTAGTTTCGATTAACTGATTAGCTGTCTGATTTCACTCACATCAATTCTACCAACTAATTGTTCTCACATAAATTTAAATTGTAGTAGATATACTTACGCTTATGTTTTATATTCCCCCATTGAGCATTCCACTTACAAACATGACGCTTATACCTCTTCTGGACTCCCTTATGCCATGAGCAGGGACACTAACACATTAAAAATGTTACGTATGCCCACTGATAGCCGTCTTTCCAGATGCCACGGATATGTTTGCCCACAAGTTTTAGAGTTTTATTTTATCGTTTTTATTTTAAGGCATTTAAAATGATATAGAAAAAAAAACGAATTTAAGGCTGGTTGCGAGTTCGCCTAAATTTTAGGTACCTAAACTAATACTCCACTGGAACTTTCCAGCACTGCTATAATTTGGGAAAAAGCTGTCAAAACTGTGCGAGTTGATTTGAAAACCTAAATTGTTTATTTCCGCTAAGAAAATTATAACAATGCGGGGAAAGAAGAAAGAAGGGCTTAAAAAGAACAGAGGTCAATTAGGGTCGCGAGTACCTATCCCAAGATATCAGTACAAGAAAATGCAGCGGCTCCGTTTTATAAGGCTTTATTTCCGGACATAGTGGAGCACAGGCACAATGACCTTTTCTACAATCTCGAATTCAATACTGTGATATTGATACTCCTCCAATAACTTCTTTAGGGCAATTAGTTTTCTTGGTTGCCAAATATGTTCAGATTGTGGTCCATATTTGAGAAGGATGCAATTCTTGTGTCGCCAACATCAGCTTGAATAAAATTTAGCTCACCATCACATACAATCGATCGGCCCTTAATCGCAGCAGGGATCATCGCTCCGTGATCTACGATTTACTTAAATTGAATGCACAAGAGCCATCTACATATTTGCATATACAATGTTGAAAAAGTAATATTTTTGTTTTTGAAATTTGACATTAGAATTTAGGTTGAAAAGTATGCTTATAAAAATTTTAAATTTTTATTTTGCACTGCCTTACCGACCCTTTTAAGTGATTTAGGCTCTTTCCATATTTAGGTATTCTATCATTAAAAACAGAGGACTATAGACTCATGACGGGTATTCTGACTAGACACTGCCTTCTGGCGTCACATGCCTTTAAATTAGGCTTGGTCAGTGATAGCAGATGTAGGAAGTGCGGGTTGGAGGAGGAAACGATCGAGTACGTTCTGTGCTCGTGCCCTGCACTTGCCAGGCTAAGACTCTAGCTATTAGGAGTGATACAGCTGTCAGATCTAGAAGCAGCAAGTGACTTAAGTCCTAGGAAGCTTCTAGTATTTGCCAAGAGGACGGAGTTATTTTATAACATAGGTCCTGGTTTTTGATAGGTTTTTTAGTTGGTCGTTAAAACAAACTTCTGGTAACACTACGGACTCAATCAGTCTATGTGAGGTCCTCGTGGACCGGCCAGTTCAACCTAACCTAACCTAGGTATAAATTTAGGTCAACTCGCACACAGCCTAAGGCTGGATTCGAGTTTGCCTAAATTGCTACCTAAATAGACAAAAAAACCCAATCACTGGAAATTGTCGCTAAGGCAGTGAAAAATAAAAAAATACAAATTTTCTGAGCGTGCTTACTAAATTGAAAAGTCAAATTTTAAAAATAAGCAATATTTTTTTGATTTATATTCATTTTCGTTTCTAATTTTAAATGCATATGAAACGTGCATCTGCATACATGTTGTGCTCGGTGAAGTGATCGATTGGTGAATATGGTACCTACTTGTGCTTTTGATGACCGAAAATCGCCTTATGATGATGGCTGCGGCTGCAAGTCTGCAAAATCTTGTTTGCAGTGGTTACTGATTTACCAAAAATATGTAACAGTGTCATGCCTTTTATCATCCACATCATTTTCATCCTTAGATAGTGGAAGACGCCCCTCAAGATGTGCTCCACGAATATTGGCGAAAAAGGTCCTATAAATTGGAGCCTTCATGGCATGTAAATCTGCACATTGCAAATACAATAAAAGTTTTTGATTTATTTATTTTTCATTCGGAGCATAAAAATCAATTTATATTGTCAAAGAACTTGCACAGTTTTGTCAGTTTTCACCTAAATTGTAGCAGTGCTGGAAAGTTCCAGTGGAATATTAGTTTAGGTACCTAAAATTTAGGATATCTTGCAACCAGCCCAAGGTATTATTCGATTCTTTCGTCGGCTTCCTAAAAATCCAATGCAACGGCTCGTAAGTATGAGATACATGCTTTTGTTCTACTAAGGGAGTATACTGATGCAAAATTGTTGTTGTACAGTGTTATAATATGTTTGATGAGAATCGATACTATAAAAGTAAATTATATTCCCCATTCGTCATCGTCCTTAAATATCCAGGTAATGATGCATGTATTGCAGTTGAATATTTGTCAAGTAAACAATAGATTAACAACTTGGAAATTTATCTTAAAGCAAGAAGATTTCCATGTACATTTATTTGACGTACTCATATCATCTGAAAACTTACTCCTTTGTGATTTATGTAAATAAAATTATGCCCATTTAATACTTGGATACCCTTGTTTACATATTCTTCATTTATAAACTAAATATTATCATATAAATAACTTAAGTATCTTCTTATATATGATATTCCTACAGATTTGCGTAATTGCTTTTTTTTCTTTTTCACCACAAAATTGCTTTTGCACTGTTGAAACAATAAACAACGTTCGTGGCGCCCCAACATGTCTGCCGACGCACAGTGTATTATTTTCATGTTCTAGAAAATATTAATTAAAAAAGTATATCAGTGAATTTCAAAAAAAATTTTGAAATTCTATTTATAAATGCGTAATTAAGCGAAAAAATAAAAAACTAGGAAATTTTAGCTGAGTCGAATTGACTAACGGAGCTTTATTTGAAAGCATATCAATTGAGAAAAAGTTTTAACTCGAATTTTTGCCATTGAATGTGAAAGTTTAAATTGCTGGCCTGCTGTGAGTTATACTTCAATTGCTAAAATACTATATCGTTTTTATTTTCTGAGGTATGCTAATTTTAGTAAAAATACATTTTTGTGATTTTAATTGAACAGGAATTAGTTTTTCATATTATAGTGGGATAATGTTAAATTATTTAACTAAAATTTTTGAAATGTTTTGAATTCATAAGCACCAGCAATCTCGTTATTCGTGTTTATCCGCTTTAATTTTTATCTAACCTTGTCTGCTACTATTCGTGAAACTAAAATATTACAATTTTAGCTGCAGGAAAATGCAGGTTTTAGCTTGTTTTCAGGAAATATGGCAATTTCAAAGGACGAACTTTTGGAGATTCGGTATAAAGAAAATAATTACAGCTCAAAGTTGACTCCAATAAACAAGGCGTTTCAAAATTTGTGAGTGGAAAAGTTGCAGACATATTTTAAAGATGAAGGGATGAACACTGATATCTTTTTCGGAGACTAGTCATCAGTCCGAAAGGAAAAAGTTATCAAATTTGATAAGAAACTATTTCAAAAGAAGAGTTAACTTTTGCAACTGCTTCTAGCTTGAAGGTTATCAGGTCAGCGAGATGCAGCATTAATGGTAGAAACCATCACCAAAAATGCAGACCGCAACTAAAATATAACATGCCCTTACTCGTCCAGCCTCAGTGATAGTTAAATATACTCCAGAAGAAGCAGTAGCTCTATACATGATCGAAAGTTATACAGTTAAGACGTATTTAGAAGTACAATCTCGGGCGTAATAAAGTTATGCTGACATTCACCCCAGCATACGAATTCCTTAGAAAAAGAAGTAATTGTATGCTATCCTCCAAAAGAATCTATTCTTTATAACTAATCTGTCAGCGGAAGTCCAACCTGCAAGCGTTGGTGAACAAAACTCTTGAAGGAACGGAAATAAAGGTTGTTGAAGAGATAAAAAAAAAGATTTAAAGAAGACATTAGGTTATTAGTAGATCTTCCGAAACAAGGGACGACCAATGATGGCAACACAGCCAGACGTTTTTCCAATACCCTTCAAATGCTCTTGAAATAATGGGAGTTGACGAAAATTTAATTAAGCGATTTGCTTTCATACTTCAAACAATGTCATCAGTATTCGCCGTTGAGTCCGAAGCATTAGGGAAAGTATGCCATTTTGACCACAAACATTTTTGTAGATTTGTTCCTCTGGTATTACATGCCATCGAGCATTCACAAAAATTTTGATTCGTGGGGTAGATATTATTAATAAAGCATTACTTCCAACAGGAAAGCTTCAGAGGAAGCACTGGAGAATATAAATAAAGATTTTAAGAGCTACAGGCAAAAACCTTATAAAAAAGATGTCTCGTAAATATACAATGGAAGATTTATTCAATATTTATCACCTAATATACCCTATTTCAGAAAAGAACTCGAATAAATTTAAGGCAAATGAGGCATTCGACAAAGAAATACTTAAAACTATTGTCTAACCCAAAAGCAAATTTTGATCAAGGCTCCGACATCTCAGACCTAGATGAAGAGTTCGACTCAAATTTCAGCGATTAACTTAACGTTATCGACTTAAATTTTTTTGATTTTGATTACATTTATTTATGTTTATTGCAATTACTTATTACTACATACAAAAATATGCTTTTTTCTCGATAATACGTTTTCTCTAATGAATTTTTATACTCAGCTGAGCAGAGCTCACAGAGTATATTAACTTTGTTCGCATAGCGGTAATTCGTAACAGCATAAACTAATCGAGATAGATATAGACTTCTATATATCAAAATGATCTGAGCGAAAAAAGAAATTTATTTAGCCATGTCCGTCCGTCCGTCCGTAAACACGATAACTGGAGTAAATTTTGAGGTATATTGATTAAATTTGGTATGTAGGTTCCTGAGCACTCATCTCAGATCGCTATTTAAAATGAACGAAATCGGACTATAACCATTTTTTCGATATCGAAAATTTCGAAAAATGCAAAAAGTGCTATAATTCCGAAATGGCGTCCACCTATAGATCTATGGCGCACTCCCTTTTAAAATACTCTTTAATACCTTCCATTTGATACCAATGTCATACAAACACATTCCAGGGTTACCCTAGGTTCATTTTCCTACATGGTGATATTGCCTTATTTTGTCTCCAAACCTCTTAGCTGATTATGTAATGTTCGGTTACACCCGAACTTAGCCTTCCTTACTTCTTTTAACTTCGATATAACCTTTCTTAATTTACATTTATTTAGCTCAATGCAAACTTAAAAAGTGGTGAAATAACAATAAATGTTTACAAATAATATATTTAGTTTTATGTAATAGCGTTAGTTGGTGAGTAGAGTTAGAAAAATTAATTATTTATTCCAATCGTGACTTTATATCAGCTAGGTTGATGATATATCACACTGTGCGACGGCAATGCTTTCACAAATAGAAAAACAACATGCACGAATAACAAAACAGGAAAATAACATAACGCGGAAGTTGAAACGTGCTGGCAAAACCAGAGGTGAAAGGATGAAGCTACGGCAGATTTTGGCACAAAAGTTTAATTTATTACCACAACAATCATGACAGACAAATCCCACATATGATATATATAATTGTATGCAGTGTGCGTTTGACAGAAGAAAGTAGACAAATGAGCAAAAATAATAAAACCGGAAACACTTGGAAGAAAGATACCACCAACATAAATTGCTCTGATTGTAGATGAAGAAATAAATATTATAAAAATAGTTATGGGTGATTAAGTGGATAGATGTAATAAGTGCTTAACTTTGCTATTAGAGGGTAAGAAAATAGAAAACAACGTTATTTGAAAATTTGGAATCAGCGTGTTTGGTAGCTAGCGCACACACCTGCGAGTAAAAAAGTAGCAACAAAAATTTATATACATATTTTTATTGATTTTTCAAAATTTTTTTCTTTAGCGCAAGTACGAACACATTTTCGAAAAAACTTGGCGGTTTTAAAATATCTTTATAAAAATTTTCTAAACTAACTCCAAAACAATTTTTTTTTTAGTTACAATTTTGCACTCCAAAATACAAGTTTGAAATTCGTACTGGTTTTCAAAAAATGTTTTGAGGTCATGTAAAGTTAAATTTCTTCGAAAACTTACATGAAAGTTTAAAAAAAAACTTACTTAACCCCCGAACTTGAAAACGTTTACCAAATTCGTTTTCGACACTATTCGAAAATGTATCGAAATTGACTTTTATTGAATTCGTTATACGATGCATGGAATTTTTTTCAAAAATTAAAATGAGTAACGGAAATGAAACGAGTTTTAAAATTTTTCGCAAACATTTTAGAAATTGCCTTACAGTGAAGTCACTGCTGTTTTGTTGTATTTTTCTTAATACAAAGTGTGTAAAATGAAATTTTTTTAAAAACTTGCATGCGAGTTTTAAAAAATATCGAGGTTAGGAATTTTTTCGAGGTCGTTTTGGGAATTGGCTTACACAATATTCACTGCACACACAAAATAAAGTTGTTTTGAAAACTTTCATGAAGGTTCTCAAAAACTCGAATATTTTTGAAAACGTTTTTGAGATTCATTTCTTGAGATTTCTAATTTTTTTATAAAGTTATCGAGATTGGCTTTCATAGTATTCGTTGTACGATTAAATCAAGTATTTTATGAAATAAAAGTTTTTTTAATTAAGCTAAACAGCAAAATACCAAAACAACTGATTAAACTTGAAAATTTACTGCAATTTCTTTAATCAAACGAATTTCGATCTTCAACTGCTAAGATAGTGGAGGTATTTCATGTGCTTCTAAGACATGGTCGAGGTTGTTACGTGTGTTCCGATCTACGGACAGCCGTGTAGCCTGATAAATTTTTTATGTTTAAACTTACTGTCGATTAAAGTCAAGGCACGGTGTAGTCGAACAGTCTTAGATCTTTAGTTGAACTGTCGCCACGTAAGCCACAGTCATCTTCATTTTCTTCCCTGGCGATGAAGTCAACAAGCACGATTTTTACTTCTTGTCGTAAATGACAGTCGCCATTGCTTCGCATGCGCATTTCTCTGCGTTCGCTTTCGGCATGCATCAATTGCCTCACCAGTTTACCCACAACAGTGCAACAATATATGCCTCTGCATATTAGGGGATGGCGGCCACCGTAGTGTGATGGTAGCGTGCTTCGCCTACCACATCGAATGCGGGTTCATACCCCGGGCAAAGCAACATAAAAATTTTAGAAATAAGGTTTTTCAATTAGAAGAAAATTTGTCTAGGTGGCGTCGCCTCTCGGCAGTGTTTAGAAAGCACTCCGAGTGTATTTCTGCCATGAAAAGCTCTCAGTGAAAATTCGTCTGACTTGCAGATATCGTTCGGAGTCGTAGTAGGTCCTGTCCCCCCTATTTTTAGGAAAAATTAAAAAGGAGAACGACGCAAATTGGAAGAGAAGCTCGGCCTAAAATCTCTTCGGAGGTTATCAAGCCTTGCATTTATTTTTTATATTAGGGGAATTCCTACACGGAAGGGTCTTCTCAAAAATCTCTGTGTATAGAGAGTATTTTTACGTGAAAGCGACGACAATGAAAGAATACGCGTTCTGCATTTTCTAGTTCGGTTGGAACACCATATAAAGCAATGAAAGAAATCAATAGCTTATAATGAATTACATCATGTGATTTACCTTTAAAGTTTAAGTATTTTTGGTGGTTACGATTTGATATGTATTTTGAGCTTTCTCTCTTTTGAAAACAAAAAAAAAGTAGTGTAGATATTTTGAATAGCAACACTTGTTTGAAGAGGCTTTCATTAACATTAACAATGCGCAAAAGTTTGTTTAACATCTAGGTGAGAGTATGGGTACAATAGGGTGATCCTTGTAAATAAGATTTAACATTTTTCCAGTCTCATAAATTTTAAAGCTAATATCAAGGTCATAAGGCCACCTATAAATATTGATCCCTATGGGAACCTGTTAAGGCATGTTGCACGGGGGTCACGGTTCAGTTACGCATTAAGGACTCAATATAAGCTAAGAGAAGGCGAGAGTTGCACATGATCGATCAAGCTGGAAAGGCGTGGACCCAAGCTCGGGGCTGTAAGGTACCGTAGGTCGTGTGTAGGTTTTACAACCTTGAAATAACAATGTTACTTCTCTTATTAAAAGGAGAGAACTGTAGACTCCATGAGGGATATTTTGACTGGATATTGTCTTTTGGCGTCACATGCCTTTTTATTCGGCTTGCTCAGTGATAGCAGATGTAGGAAGTATGGGTTGCATGAGGAAACGATCGAGTGCGTTTTCTGCTCGTGCCCTGCGCTTGCCAAGCTAAGAGTCCAGCTATTGATAGTGATAGAGCTATCATAATTAGAGACAGCAAGTGTCATAGGTCCTAAAAACGTCTATCGAATAAAAGCAAAATATTTTAATATATCATTCATCTGCGCCCATGCGCCGACAGAGGAGTAAGACTGTGAGGTGAAAGACACTTTTTATGAACAATTGGAACGCACATACGAGCGCTGCCCCCGTCATGATATTAAAGTAGTGCTTGGCGACTTTAACGCCAGGGTGGGCAAATAAGGTGATTTTGGCCCTACAGTTGGAAAGTTCAGCCTACACAATGAAACTTCTCCTAACGGACTGAGGCTGATTGACTTTGCCGGTGCTCGAAACATGGTCATATCAAGCACGAGGTTCATGCATGGCTGTCTCCTGATCGAAATACCCGCAATCAGATCGATCACGTTGTGATAGACGGACGGCATGCCTACAGTGTTTTAGATTTGCGCACGATCCGAGGACCTAACATCGACTCGGATCATTATCTCGTTGCAGCCAAAATACGCACCCTCCTCAGCGCGGCTATAACCAAGGTACAAAAAACACAAGGAAAGCTAGACGTCGAAAAGCTTCAATCACAACAGACTACCAATGATTTTGCAACTCGACTCTCACACTTGCTCTCTGAGAGTACAAATCAGCCTGAAGGATTACAGGAGCAGTGGAAGCATATCTCCAAAACACTTCGTACTGCCGCCGAGGAAAAAATTGGTTACCGGCGGCCACGAAAAAACAACTGGTACGATGAAGAATGCCGCGCTGCAACCGAAAGAAAAGACGCTGCCTACAGGGCTACGTTAAAAGCGAGCGCAACAAGAGGAGTGTGTGAAGGCTGTCGTGAGTTGAAAAGGGAAGCGAGGCGCCATTTCAGGAAGAAAAAACAGAATCAATAAGGCGTGAGTGCGAGGAGCTTGAACTGCTAGCCACCAGAGATAACGCCAGAAACTTTAACCAAAAAATTCGGTGACAGACGGAAGGTTTTAAGACCGGGGTAAACTGCTGTAGGAACGAAAACGACGACCTTGTAACTGATGTCGAGTGAGTACTAAGATTATGGGGGGAAAACTTCTCTGCTATCCAAAATGGAGGCAGCGATTCACCGCGCAGAGATGACGAACCCGATCCCGCAATCGATGATGATGGAATATATGTCCCCCCCGCCCGATTATGACGAAGTTGTAATAGCAATAACCAGATTCAAAAACAACAAGGCCGTGGGCCCTGATGGATTGCCTGCAGAGCTATTCAACTACGGCGGCGAGGAGTTGGTAAGGCGCATGCAGCAGCTTCTTCGCAAAATATGTGCGGAAGAGTGCATGCCCGATGGTTGGAATCTAAGTGTTCTTTGCCCAGTCCATAAGAAGGGGGATACTGCAAAGTGCAGCAACTATCGTGGAATCAGCCTTATTAATATCGCATATAATCGTGAACCGGCTGATTGGACCTTATCAGCGCGGATTCAGACCTGGTAAATCTACCATTGACCAGATTTTCACAATGCGTCAAATCTTGGAAAAAACCCGTGAAAAGAGAATCGACACACATCACCTCTTCGTCGATTTTAAAGCCGCCTTCGACAGCACGAAAAGGAGCTGCCTATATGCCGCTATGTCTGAATTTGGTTTCCCCGCAATACTTACAAGGCTGTGCAAA
Source organism: Eurosta solidaginis (assembly GCF_040869045.1). NCBI lineage: Eukaryota > Metazoa > Arthropoda > Insecta > Diptera > Tephritidae > Eurosta > Eurosta solidaginis. The sequence goes on from NC_090320.1 coordinate 278,085,004, forward strand.
ATGACGTTGAGCAACACCATCAGCTCAGTCAGAATTGGGAAGGACCTCTTGAGCCATTCGAAACTAAACGAGGTTTCAGACAGGTTACCCCCTTTCGTGCGATTTCTTTAATTTGATGCTGGAGGAAATTATACTAGCTGAAGAACTTAACCGCACTGGAACAATATACTATAAAAGCGTGCAATTACTGGCATATGCTGATGACATTGATATCATTGGCTTAAACACCCGCGGTGTTAGTTCTGCTTACTCCAAACTAGAAAAAGAAACGGTAAAGATGGGTTTGATGGTGAATGAGGATAAAACGAAGTACCTGCTATCATCGAGAAAAGAGTCAGCGCATATGCGCCTTGGCAACCACGCTAATGTTGGCAGCCATAATTTCGAAATAGTAAAAGACTTCGTTTATTTGGGAACCAGGATCAACACTAGCAACAACATCAGCACTGAAATCCAGCGAAGAATCGATCTTGCCAATAAATGCTACTTTGGACTAGGTAGGCAATTGAAAATTAAAGTCCTCTCTCGGCGAACGAAAATCATACTCTACAAGTCACTTATCGTACCCGTCCTGCTGTATGGGGCAGAAGCATGGACCATGACAACAGCAGATGAAGCGGCTTTGGGAGTGTTCGACAGAAAAGTTCTTCGAAAGATTTATTGACCTCTACGCGTTGACGATGGCGAGTACCGAAGAAGATTTAATGATGAGCTGTACGAGCTATACGTAGACATCAACATAGTGCAGCGAATTAAAACGCAGCGGCTGCGCTGGCTAGGCCATGTTATGCGAATGAAAGATGATGCTCCGGCCAAGAAAGTGTTTCTATCGGAACCCGCCTATGGAAGCAGAGGTAGAGGGTGGCCCCAATCCGTTGGAAGAACCAGGTGGAAAACGATTAAACTCCTTTGGTGTGAGACATTGGCGCGGGTTGGCGGAGCGAAGGAGCGACTGGCGCGCCTTGTTGGACGGCCATAGCCGTTTAAACGGTTAAGCACCAATTAAGGAAGGAAGGAAGGTTAAAGAAACTTCTGCTAACACTACGGACTTATTCAGGCTTTGCGAGATCCTCATGAACAGTCCAGCTCACCCTAACGTAACTTAATCTAACCCTGGTCTTACCGGGGTGAGATAGAAAAAAAAAGAAAATTTGATTTATTTAGACCACCCTTATGTACATAATGATCAGTGGAGTTTCGATACTTCAGTGCTTGTTATTTGAGTTATTACTTATGCGTTGGGCATATATACATTACGTATGAAGCGAACAAGGACAATACTGAAGGCTAAGTTGACTTCGTGTTTTAGTAAATATAATAGGCAAAGATGAATTGCTGGAACTTTTGACGTATGATGAAAAAAGCGGTGAACTACCGAATCTGCGAAGCACATTAGTTAACAAAAAAAACACGAGTTTTAGCAAAGTTTTTTTTTGTAATATGACAACATAGACTGACATGTGTCAACTAAAATGACAGTAAACGGAATTATAAAACTTGGAAGAAGTTCATGAAGATTATACTTACCTGCGAAACAAAGGCCACCGGCATGAACGTGTTTATGTATATGGTCGAGCTTGAGATTGTTATACCTTTGGAGAGTTTAGCAAAATATGCTTACAATGACTACTAATTTTACTTTTTAATGGAAAGGTATTTATACAAAGTAAAACTGTAAATAATGATGACAAAAGAGTTAAAAATAGTAAGTGCGGAAATTATCTGAGGTGAAGGGAAGTAGAGCCATACGTAGAGGTCCATGTAAGTGGAAAAAGCTTTTGATCGCGACATCCACGATTTGGATCAGTGTGATTTGTAGTTTCAAGCAGTCCACGAGTACCTCTGAATGCTCGCGTCGTATTATACTCTGGACATCAATCGAGCCTAATACGTTCAATGGCGAACTAATGCGAGGATGTTACAAACTCACGTAACCACACCCACATGATTCGTCTTGCATGTTCGTAAGAGTGTAATTTTATGGGTCAGGTATCGAGTTGATTGGAATCCGGTGCATTCCAACAAGGCAAGTCATGTTACTTTGTATACATTGTGATGGCATACAACACTATACTACCGGAGTTCTCCCACATTTCGGCGACATACTGATTGGAATCTTTTTTGCATTCCCAAAGGCAGCCGATCGGAACCCTGCGCATTCCTAATGCTTGCCGAGCGGATTCTGATGCATTCCGCCAGCGTCTATTTTATTATACTCAGTTGAGCAGAGCTCACAGAGTATATTAAGTTTGATTGGATAACGGTTGGTTGTACATATATAAAGGAATTGAGATAGATATAGACTTCCATATATCAAAATAATCAGGATCCAAAAAAAATTTGATTGAGCCATGTCCGTCCGTCCGTCCGTCCGTCCGTCCGTCCGTTAACACGATAACTTGAGTAAATTTTGAGGTATCTTGATGAAATTTGGTATGTAGATTCCTGAGCACTCATCTCAGATCGCTATTTAAAATGAACGATATCGGACTATAACCACGCCCACTTTTTCGATATCGAAAATTTCGAAAAACCGAAAAAATGCGATAATTCATTGCCAAAGGCGGTTAAAGCGATGAAACTTGGTAGATGGGTTGACGTTATGACGCAGAATAGAAAATTAGTAATCTTTTGGACAATGGGCGTGGCACCGCCCACTTTTACAAGAAGGTAATTTAAAAGTTTTGCAAGCTGTAATTTGGCAGTCGTTGAAGATATCATGATGAAATTTGGCAGGAACGTTACTACTATTACTATATATGTGTTAAATAAAAATTAGCAAAATTGGATGAAGAACACGCCCACTTTTTAAAAACAATTTTTTTTAAATTCAAATTTTAACAAAAAATTTAATATCTTTACTGTATATAAGTAAATTAAGTCAAAATTCAACTCCAGTAATGATATGATGCAACAAAATACAAAAATAAAAGAAAATTTCAAAATGGGCGTGGCTCCGCCCATTTTCATTTAGTGTGTCTAGAATACTTTTAATGCCATAAGTCGAACAAAAATTTACCAATCCTTTTGAAATTTGGTAGAAGCATAGATTCTATGACGCTAACTCTTCCCTGTGAAAATGGGCGAAATCGGTGGAAGCCACGCCCAGTTTTTATACACAGTCCACCGTCTGTCCTTCCGCTCGGCCGTTAACACAATAACTTGAGCAAAAACCGATATATCTTTACTAAACTTAGCCCACCGACTTATCTGAACTCACTTTATCTTGGTATAAAAAATGGCTGAAATCCGACCATAACCACGCCCACTTTATCGATATCGAAAATTACGAAAAATTAAAAAAATGCCATAATTCTATACCAAATACGAAAAAAGGGATGAAACTTGCTAACTGGATTGGTTTATTGACGCAAAATATAACTTTGGAAAAAACTTTGTAAAATGGGTGTGACTCCTACCATATTAAGTAGAAGAAAATGAAAAAGTTCTACAAGGCGAAATCAACAGCCCTTGGAATCTTGGCAGGAATACTGTTAGTGTTATTGAATATATAAATAAATTAGCAGTACCCGACAGATGATTTTCTGGATCACCTGATCCACATTTGGTCGATATCGCGAGAACGCCTTCACATAAACATCTAAGGGCCACTCGCTTTTAAAACCCTCATTAATACCTTTAATTTGATATCCATATCGTACAAACACATTCTAGAGTCAACCCTGGCCCACCCTAATGGCGATATCTCGAAAAGGCGTGCACCTATAGACCTAATGCCCACTCCCTCTTAAAATGCTCAGTAACACCTTTCGTTTAATACCCATATCGTAAAAACATTCTAGAGTCACCCCTGGTCCACCCTAATGGCGATATCTCGAAAAGGCGTCCACCTATAGACCTAATGTCCACTCCTTCTTAAAATGCTCAGTAACACCTTTCTTTTGATACCCATATCGTACAAACATTCTAGAGTCACCCCTGGCCCACCCTAATGGCGATATCTCGAAAAGGCGTCCACCTATAGACCTAATGCCCACTCCCTCTTAAAATGCTCAGTAACACCTTTCGTTTGATACCCATATCGTACAAACATTCTAGAGTCACCCCTGGCCCACCCTAATGGCGATATCTCGAAAAGGCGTCCACCTATAGACCTAATGCCCACTCCCTCTTAAAATGCTCAGTAACACCTTTCGTTTGATACCCATATCGTACAAACATTCTAGAGTCACCCTTGGTCAACCTTTATGGCGATATCTCGAAAAGGCGTCCACCTATAGAACTGAGGATTACTCCCTTTTAAAATACTCATTACCACCTTTCATTTGATACCCATATCGTACAAACGCATTCCAGAGTCACCCCTGGCCCACCCTAATGGCGATATCTCGAAAAGGCGTCCACCTATGGACCTAATGCCCACTCTCTCTTAAAATGCTCAGTAACACCTTTCGTTTGATACCCATATCGTACAAACATTCTAGAGTCACCCTTGGTCAACCTTTATGGCGATATCTCGAAAAGGCGTCCACCTATAGAACTGAGGATTACTCCCTTTTAAAATACTCATTACCACCTTTCATTTGATACCCATATCGTACAAACACATTCTAGAGTCACCCTGGCCCACCCTAATGGCGATATCTCGAAAAGGCGCCCACCTATAGACCTAATGCCCACTTTCTCTTAAAATGCTCAGTAACACCTTTCGTTTGATACCCATATCGTACAAACATTCTAGAGTCACCCCTGGCCCACCCTAATGGCGATATCTCGAAAAGGCGTCCACCTATAGACCAAGTGCTCACTCCCTCTTAAAATGCTCAGTAACACCTTTCGTTTGATACCCATATCGTACAAACATTCTAGAGTCACCCTTGGTCCACCTTTATGGCGATATCTCGAAAAGGCGTCCACCTATAGAACTAAGGATTGCTCCCTTTTAAAATACTCATTACCACCTTTAATTTGATACCCATATCGTACAAACACATTCCAGAGTCACCCCTGGCCCACCCTACTGGCAATATCTCGAAAAGGCGTCCACCTATGGACCTAATGCCCACTCTCTCTTAAAATGCTCAGTAACACCTTTCGTTTGATACCCATATCGTACAAACATTCTAGAGTCACCCTTGGTCAACCTTTATGGCGATATCTCGAAAAGGCGTCCACCTATAGAACTGAGGATTACTCCCTTTTAAAATACTCATTACCACCTTTCATTTGATACCCATATCGTACAAACACATTCTAGAGTCACCCTGGCCCACCCTAATGGCGATATCTCGAAAAGGCGCCCACCTATAGACCTAATGCCCACTTTCTCTTAAAATGCTCAGTAACACCTTTCGTTTGATACCCATATCGTACAAACATTCTAGAGTCACCCCTGGCCCACCCTAATGGCGATATCTCGAAAAGGCGTCCACCTATAGACCAAGTGCTCACTCCCTCTTAAAATGCTCAGTAACACCTTTCGTTTGATACCCATATCGTACAAACATTCTAGAGTCACCCTTGGTCCACCTTTATGGCGATATCTCGAAAAGGCGTCCACCTATAGAACTGAGGATTACTCCCTTTTAAAATACTCATTACCACCTTTCATTTGATACCCATATCGTACAAACACATTCTAGAGTCACCCTGGCCCACCCTAATGGCGATATCTCGAAAAGGCGTCCACCTATGGACCTAATGCCCACTCCCTCTTAAAACGCTCAGTAACACCTTTCATTTGATTCCCATATCGTACAACTAGAGACACCCCTGGTCCACCTTTATGGCGATATCTCGAAACGGCGTCCACCTAGGGAACTAAGGATCACTCCTTTTCAAAATACTCATTAACAGCTTTCATTTGATACCCATATCGTACAAACATATTCTAGAGTCACCCCTGGTCCACCTTTATGGGGATTTCTCGAAAAGGCGTTCACCTATAGAACTAAAGCCCATTCCCTTTTAAAATACTCATTATCACCTTTCATTTGATACCCATATCGTACAAACACATTCTAGAGTCAGCCCTGGTCCACCTTTATGGCGATATCCCTAAATGGCGTCCATCCATAGAACTATGGTCATACAACCACATTCCAGGGTTACCCTAGGTTCATTTTCCTACATGGTGATTTTCCGTATTTTGTCTCCATAGCTCTCAACTGAGTATGTAATGTTCGGTTACACCCGAACTTAGCCTTCCTTACTTGTTTTGTTTTCTTTTATTTCTAGCTATATATTAAGAAATGTAATTGTATTGTTATATATATTATTCGTTCTACTATAACATTGTTGAAATTTCGATATATTTAAATTTTGGCCTTTGAAGTGTATACATACATATGTCTATTTTTATCATGTAGTCGACCATTTTCCGTTTGTTGTCGACTTTAAATAAATAAATAAATAAAATGCCTTTTCATTTTTGGTTAAGGAGAAACTAACAAAACAATTCTATAACTACATTACCTTCAACCTCAAGGAGCATCGTATGTCGAGGACAGTAAGTCGGGTGTCACATATTAAGTCGCATAGGTAAGCGGCATCTTCACGGCCGTTCCAGTCCAAAGCACAGGATACGCGTGTAGAGTCGCAAATTGCGTGCGATCTCCTGCTTGTGGCAGAAAAAACGAAACTTTATTTAACAAAAAAGGACATACTATTGGTAGTCTCTGGAAGTATGGTCTAAAAGAGGCTGTTTAACTATAACGAAGTAGGATTTGAATTTCGACTAACTTGCCATGTGTTAATTCGCCACTATTTTTGCGCTGTTTACCGTGTCAAGCCGCCTTAGCAATGGGAGTTGCAATTTATATAAAAAAATATGGATTACCCTTCGAAGCGACTACAACTTGATGAATTAAGGGATTTGGAAATGTTTCAATATATTTCTGACAAAAAAATAAAATTTTTCATAAAGTTTGATAAAATTGTTTTTAATAAATGCATAATGCCATTTTGACTTTAATTTTCTACTGGGATGCATATATTTAAGCTTTCGCTAACACACGTACATTAAAATTTTTGCCGACCACCGTTCTAAGCATAAGCCAAACAGATGTTTACTGATCGAAGTACAATCGAAAACTGGTTGCCTTCTTGATTTGCCGAATCTCCATCGCTGCGCTAGTAGGACATGTAGATGATCGTAAAGTTATTTTCCGAACTTCTGGAAAGCTCTCGTTTGCACCATTAAAACTCTCGGCATCTGTAAACAAACGCAATTGAAATATAAGAAGATAACTAAAGCTACGACCGCTGATTTGAGAGAAGTGTGGACACATCTGGGATCGTAAACTGTAGCGTTACCAAACTATAAAACACGGCGGTTAGTAAGACATGTGATCAGTTTGATTATAACGCGAGTTACGTCCATATAATAACTATTCACCCTATTTTAAATACTTAATATATGTAAGCACTTACTTTTGTCCTCTATATATAATTCCATTTTCATGTATTCCACTTTATAATATTTCCCATTTTTATATACTTTAAACAACAGTAATATCTGCCTTTAAAATAACGTTTTAAGAAAAGCTCTCTCAGCTTCTTACAGATTTTTATCATTGACACAGATCAATCAACTTTTGGATTTAAGAGCGAATAGACGTGTAATTTTCTTTGTGAACACAAATCCAAATTAAAAGAATATCATTAATCAAATTTAAATGTGTTTTTCTTAAGTGGCGCAGTCAACGGCAAACCAACGCATACCGCTTAGCTCAAGCAAATCCAAATAACAATAATCTAAGTAAAACAAAAAACTGACGTTATACTGAAAATTGTATATATGTGTACCAGTAAACCTGAAGAGCATAAAAAGTGTTACATTCACAGTGATAAGCTATTAAACATTTTTATATTTAATTATTTGTATTGAAACATACATACATGTGTACAAATTAACATTTAAATAAATAATCATTTAAATCAGAAAAAAAAAAAAGAAAAAAAACCAAGTGAATTTGGTTATCAATGCAAATTTATGATGAAAAAATAACTGTTACGCTTATTCCGCAAGAAAGCAACAAAAAAAAAAACATTAATGAAAAAATTGGAATTTGAAGAACATTGACCAGCTCGATATTACAAGACTCACAAAAACATAAACAAAAAGAGAAAAAATCAGTTTCTTGAAGCTCATCATAGAAAGTGGAAAAACAAAGCATTAACAGCGGAAGTGCAAGAACAATTTAATAAGTGTAGAATTGAGTAAAAACGTAATCATGGCATTTCAGCTGACTTTTACTGACATCATCAAAGATGCTCAAACGATTCAAATATATAAAGGAGACAATTCTTACGCTCTATCATCGTTCATAAGAGAAGTGGATTCAGTGAGAGCTATTATAAGGGAGCAAACTTCATTACTAGCATACGTACATGAACGAGTAGTACTCAATAAAATACAAGGCGCTGCTTTGCATATCATACGTACGTTGGGGGCGTCACCAACTTGGGAGAGCGTGAAATGAATCTTAGTCAAAAATTTCGGAGTAAGAGAGTCTTACGATGAACTTTATAAATGTGCTCACACAATAACAAACAACGATATTGTAAGTTATTATATGCAGCTTTTCAATGCTATGTTCAAACAGAAAAATAAATTGAGGCAATATCAATTCAAATTGAGTGGTGTTCATACAACTCAATTTAGCTTACACAATAATAATTTGATGGCCGGTTGGCTCATCTCTACAGCAACAACATACCTGTGTTCAGAATGTCAAAATGTGCGTGTTGGAATTAGGTGTATGGAATGGAATGAAAACATAAAACTTTAAAATTTTTGTGTGTTGTAAGATAATGTGTTCAATGTTTTGGTTTCATTTTGAGTTTGCCATCCTCTTTTGACAATTCCTACTCCAGTGAAATGAAAAAAATAATATCAGCTGATGAGATGAGCCAACCATATAGTTGAGCCATGCGCAGCTGACGTTTAAATCTACTCAATAAACACACTTTACAAGGTTGTATTTACAGTTTGAAACAATTTATTACGCAATTTTTTTTAAATTGGCAATTTGTTATTACAATTTATTATATGATAAATTGCGTAATAAATTGCCCAAATGGTATAAATTGCGAATATGGCGTGTGTTTGTACCTAGTATAATATTTGTTGTAAAATCAATGAAAAGTTTGAATTTGATAATGAAAAGCCAGTAGAGTATGAACCACTTCGTGTCGATAAGTTTATTTTACACACATTCCTTAATAACATTGACGTTAATAGAGCTTCAGTCATTATTAATTCTAAAGTTACAAATATTCGAGATGCATTTCAAATATTAGAAGAAAACTGTTTAGTTCGTAATGATAATAAAACAAATCAGAGAGGTTCTAATAAATTTAACGTAAACCAATTTAATGAATATTCACAATATCCAAGTCCAATGTTAACATCATTTCCAGCACCAAATCAAAATTGTAGTAAACAATTTACTAATTCGCAGCCTCGTAATAATAACTATAAATATAGAACAATTTGCGTAGATTTCCGAACTATCATAATAATAGTTCTCATTCAACTCAGTTTCAACCTTCTCAAATAAGAAACAATAATGGTAACAGAAATAATTTAGCAAAGTCTTCTTCTGCTCAATATTACATTTACAACCATAACATTAAAAATAATGTGTCACCAATGGAAGTTGATCATTTGCAAGCAAATGTACAATGTGGTTGTTGTGTTCACAACACAGATGAAAACGTAAATTTTTTTACAACGGCCTCAAAAAACCATTACCATTGATCGAGCTAACTATTGATGGTGAAAAGCTTTTAGCGTTAATAGATACAGGTGCAACTACTTCACTACTTGATATAAATAAATTGCCAAAATATAAAAGATTACCTCTGATGCAAAATATTTATCTAACATCGTTAAATAATAGCACATATATAACACATGAAATAATTACAAAAGTCCCTATAGAATTTAATGAAAACGCTACTATGACTTGGAAATTAGTAGATTTTAAAGGTAAACATTTTAATGCAATTATAGGGCAGAATATATTGACACCAATGCGTAGTATTGTAGACATGTACAATAGAACTATTACCTTAAATGATAATAAGATACATTTTTATCGGCCAAATCCTTATATTTCTGGCGAAATCCATATTTTGGAGGAAATTAATATTGATAAGCAAATCCTCGATAGCTTATTTCATGGGCTAAATTCTCAAGAAAAAACGGTTTTGGAGAAAATTCTTGAATGCTATAAGGACCTTATTTATGTAGAAGGGCAAAACCTCACTAGCACTAATATAATAGAGCACGAAATTAAAACTATAACAGGCAGACCGGTGTATTCAAAAATGTACCGCTATCCGCAAATACACGAACAGGAAATATGTAGGCAAATTGAGGATATGCTTAAGCAGAAAATCATTCAGGAAAGCAATTCGCCCTATAATAGCCCGTTATGGGTAGTTCCTAAAAAGTTGGATAGTTCCGTCGAAAAGAAATGGAGGATTGTAGTCGATTACCGTGCTTTAAATAACGTAACAGTCGACGACAAGTTTCCCACTCCCAATATAGAAAATATATTGGATAAATTAGGTCGAGCACGGTACTTTACCACGATCGATTTGGCAAAACGGTTTCACCAAATTCTTGTTAAACAAGAAGACCGGTTGAAAACTGCCTTTTCCACCCCGTATGGTTATTTCGAGTTCATTCGCATGCCATTCGGACTAAAAAATGCTCCAGCTACGTTCCAAAGGCTAATTATTAGCATACTGCGAAACCTAATAAATAAGATTTGTGTTGTCTATCTGGACGATATTTTAGTTTTCTCTACAAGTCTCGAAGAGCACATTAACGATATAAATCGAGTGTTAAAAAAACTTCGTGAAACAAATTTGAAAATTCAAATTAATAAATGCAAATTCTTTTCCAAGGAGACCCTGTACCTGGGCCATGTCTTAACCCCCGAAGGAGTTAAGCCTACCACTACTAAAGTGGATCAAATTTTGAAGTTGGAGTTACCAAAATCAGTGAAGCAGATAAAATCGTTTCTTAGCATGACTGGTTATTACAGAAAATTTATGAAAGATTTTTCTAAGGTAGCTTTTCCGATGATAAGGTACTTGAAAAAAGGGGTTAAACTAAATTTAAACGACCCGAATTACATAAATTCTTTCGAGAAACTAAAAAAAAATAATAAGAGAGTCACCTGTACTTAAGTACTCAGACTTTAACCTAGAATTTCAGTTGGTAACCGATGCAAGTTTGGACGCTCTTGGTGCCGTCTTGCAACAGAACGGCCATCCAGTTTGCTATGCAAGTAGAACTCTGAACGGGCACGAAAGGAACTATTCGGCAACCGAACGAGAACTTCTTGCTATAGTTTGGGCTACTAGTTATTTTAGGCCATACTTGTATGGGAGCAAGTTTGAAATTTTGTCCGATCACCAGCCTTTGAAATGGCTGTTCGTTAAATCGCAGGGGAAAATGAGTCCGAGGCTTCATCGTTGGCTTATCAAACTAAGCGAGTTTAATATAACCGTCAGCTACATTAAGGGCAAGGAAAACCTCGTGGCGGACTTTCTAAGTAGGATTAATGAAGATACTAATGAAATTAATATGACAGCTGCTTCTACAAGTTCTTTATATAATAATATAACTAATGATTTGGACACCATTCACTCACAAATGGAAGATTTACATGACCACATTCCCATTCTAGAAACTGTGGTGAATATATTCAAAACTCAAATTCTTTTGGTAAATAATAAAAAAAAGCTATGGAAATAAAGCATAAAAATAAAAAGATTTATATAAGCTCTTCTCACTTAGAAAATAATTTAGAAGCAATTTTAAAACAACACATAGTTAGTGGAAAAGTGGGCATATACAACGAGTTAGATGACAATCATTATAGCATATTGCAGAATAAAATAATAGATATGTTTGGAGGATTTAAAAACATTAGATTCGTCCGCTGTTTATATAATGCAAGGGACATATATACAGAAGAAGAAGCTTTTAAACAAATCCATAATTATCATAAATATGAGACCGGACATACAGGCATTAATGAAAATTATCTAGGTCTAAAGAAATTAATTTACATTCCTAATTTGAAGCTTTTAATACATAAATACATAAATAACTGTTCCACATGCACTAAATCAAAGTTCGGTCGTAAACCTATTAAAGCAAAATTCCATTTAACTGGAACTCCTTCAGATATAAAACAAATAATACATATGGATGTCTACACGAATTCAAAATCAAACTTCTTGACATTCATTGATCGTTTTTCAAAATTTGCAACTGCTTTCTATTTAGAAGACAGGAAGAGTCAAACCGTGATAGAAAAAATAAGGCTCTACAAGTCTCAAAAAGGGCATTTTCAGAAGCTCATTTGCGACAATGAATTTAAAGGTATATGTATAAAGGAATTTTTGAAAGCTGAAAATATTGCTCTCAATCTGACGAAAGCCAACAACCACACTGGCAATCCCGATATTGAGCGTTTGCACAATACAATTTCCGAAAAAATAAGAGTACTTACTATTGAGGAGAAGACATTAGGTATAAAATATAAAATAAGTAAAGCTATAGAATTCTACAATATCTCTTACCACTCTGTTACGAAAGAAAAACCAATAAACATTGAATTTGGAAATTGTGACAAAGAAAAAATATATGAAGATATAATTATAACGAAGCAAAAATATATTAATAAGCAAAATAAAATTAGGGAAAACTATGTAGAACAAAGAACTGATGGTTATATTAAGAATTACAAAGCTCTACGACATAAAGAATAACCTAAGTATAAGAGTTCAAAACTCGAAAACATTCACAATATGATCAAAATTATATGAGTTGAATATAATATTCATATGTTATAAAGCTTTAAGTATTTAGATACATCTATATATTTTTTATTTTGTTTTTCCTTTTACATAATGAAATGAAACTCAAAAACTCAATTAATGAAATATAATTTAAGATATATCTTCAGTTCTAGCAATGGAAAAGTTACGTCCATATAATAACTATTCACCCTATTTTAAATACTTAATATATGTAAGCACTTACTTTTGTCCTCTATATATAATTCCATTTTCATGTATTCCACTTTATAATATTTCCCATTTTTATATACTTTAAACAACAGTAATATCTGCCTTTAAAATAACGTTTTAAGAAAAGCTCTCTCAGCTTTTAACAGATTCTTATCATTGACACAGATCAATCAAGTTTTGGACTTAAGAGCGAATAGACGTGTAATTTTCTTTGTGAACACAAATCCAAATTAAAAGAATATCATTAATCAAATTTAAATGTGTTTTTCTTAAGTCGCGCTATAAGTGATGGTAATGTTTCATAGCTATTATTTATAGAACATGGATAATAATAAATCGTGAAATCATAAATTCCATGAAAAAAAAAAAAATATATATAATAAGAAGTCCGTTCTTTTCGAATGAAACTTTATTAATCATCTCCAAATTTCTGCAATGCTTATAACTAAGTTCACAAAAATGAGCTTAAAACTAATAATAGTAACTGTAATATGTAATGTTGTTGTTAATTGCGAATAAAGAGAAAGAGATTTATTTATTGGAAGTTGTTTACGGAAATATAGCTAATAAGTGAGCGGATATGGAAAGCGAAGGAAAGGTGTAAGAGGAAATGGTATAAGTAAGAAGAGCATGACAGTTATTAGTAGAGGGTGTGTCAGTATGTGACTAATGATAATTATTGGTAGAGGATGTGTCGGTATGTGACTATATATATATAACTTTGCTTTAATTTTACTTACATAAATGTTCCGCATTTTATCGCTTTAAATAACTTTTATTCGTCAAAAAAACACATGAAATTTAGAACTTATAAATTTTTTCCCTCAACTAAGAAAAAATGCATAATTTTTAAATTTAATAAACTTTTGCTGTCTGCTTTTCTCTGATTTGCAATTTATTTTAATTACACAGTTGCAAATTGAATTGTGGGTTTAACTGCCGCTCTATTATAAAGAGTTCTGTGAAGTATTTACCATACCAACTACTTGCGCAACAAAAACTCATACAAATTAACCTTACAAACAAATCGATATAAAAATATATGCACGTATGTGTTATGCGGGCTTTAGAGTAAAGAAATAAAATTAATTGAACTTTTTTTAATTTTCAATGCTTACTTTTAAAATTTTCTGTCAGTTTCACAGTCAATTGGGAAATGTTTTTAGTTAATGAACATTATAGTTTGCGAATAATGCAAATACACTCTCCAAAAAATTATGCGATTAATCTGTAAGGAGAGTGGTTAACGCTCAATCCTTTTTGTCTATATTGGGTCTTAATTGATACCCTCTAGCCCCTTTTGAGTACAGCTGGGACTACTCAGTTTGATATTTATGCCAATTTTAACAAAAAAAAAAAAAAAAAAAACAAACAAGAACTAAAACGAAAAGCTAAAAAAATTTCCGATCCAAAATTATTAGGATCATATGTTCCGCTAGCGTAGTATTTGTTTAATTTTTATTTTTCTAATAATACAAACACGAACGGTAAGAATTCCCATGCGGGTGGAAAGAAGATATCCCTATAATTTCAGAAGGTTTAAAGAGAGTATAAATGGGATCACCCTTAATTTTATAAACAGATCAGATAACGGCTATAGTCGCATATCCCTTTGCGAATCATTCAGGGTTCTCCCAGACTAATTGAATTTTTTGTAGTGAATATATTGTAACGAATTTAGTGCAATTTCGTCTATTTGCCACCTTCTGCCAACGTTCGTATCGCTAAACTATTGAATAGAACACTCCAATATTGTGTATTACAAAATGGTCTTTATTAGACTGCTTTGAAAGTACTCCATTAAACATTACTTCGCAACTGATAGCGTGTTTAAAACAAACTGATTCCCAATGCCTCAGCTGGTGCTGCTTTTATACCGGTTTCCTCGTCGGCATACTTCTAGCCGTTTCTCCTTCTAGAATTTACTACTTAGTTATCACCTATAAACTCACCAGCTATAAACTACAGATGCACGTTTATAGCCTCTCATATGCGCGTGTATATGTGAGTGATACCTCGACCAATGATTGCATACTTTTGTGAGCATCTCAGATATATGCATGCGTTTGTGCATATCTCTCCGTTTCTTGTATGTACACATGTGTAGAAATAATGATTGATTTGTTTATGTAGTGATTTGTTTATGTAGATACAAGCGACTCCTTAGTATTGGCTTAGATATGATAGTATGCCTTAATGTTGCTAATATTCGTCACAATATATATATATACATACACTCTTACATATATACATATATGATTGATTACATACATATAAATGAATCTGTTTGTGTAAGCCTTTCTCAAAACTTTGCTTTTTGATGAGCGTTGTGTGCTGTTTGTGTTTGTTTTTGTTGATCTCTCCTTCTACTTTTTACTGTTTCTCTTTTGCAAAGTAAGTTTTCTTTGAGTGAATCAATTAATTGACTACTTGACTGCCACCATAATCATAAATTCGTATTGACGGGTGTGACAGTTGAAAGAACATTTGCCATGAACAGTTATCAGAATCAGTAATTATCATTGCTTTTTCAATTATAATTACGTAGGTGCATTCTATTAAAATATTATTTGACTTTTTCAAATAAACACTTAATATTAATTGTTTTGCGTGCGTAAATTTTTATTACTGCAAAAAAAAAATTTTGATTTGCGCATGATTTATTTTTAAAGCGCAAATAATTATTTTTCACAATTGTTGTTGAATATTATAAAAGGGGTTTGATTATTATGGTGATTATGAACATGAGTGTGGTCCTTATGAATTAGGTTTGCAATTTATTCCAGGCTCGCCCCTTTAGACGGTAATACCAGAGACAATTAAGGGGTGACATATAAGAATCGAAATTAAGACTATAATCCCAATGCATCACACCTTAACCATATCCAATCGGGGCCAAAATATATATCCCCGTTTTTGGATGATCTAATGATGATAGTAAAGGTGATGATAATATACCCAAGGAATTCAATTCTTTTCATAGGGGCAGATTTTTTCTTAACTCACTTTAAAGTTTGCTCAGCGAAACCCAGAACAAGTTCACCACATCAGTTTACCGTTAGTTAATAAATGCAGCACAACAACAATAGCAATGTGGGAAATAAAATAGAAAACTGCTACACAAATATAAAAAAAAAATATAAATAAATATAAGGCGCGATAACCTTCGAAGAGATCCAAGGCCGAGCTTCTCTTCCAATTTGCGTCGTGCTCCTCTTGATTTTCCCTACAAATTGGCCGGACGGGACCTACATGATTTTATGCCGACTCCGAGCGGCATCTGCAAGGCAGATGAGTTTTCACTGAGAGCTTTTCATGGCAGAAATACACCCGGAGCGCTTGCCAAACACTGCCGATATTCGTAGAAGACAACAGTCAATGTGCAATTTGCATCACTTTCCTTTTTAATGTTTCCTTACAAATTAGCAGGAAGAAACCTACATGTTTAATGCTGGCTCCGAACGACAGCTGTATGTCAGATGAATTTTCACTGCGGAGCTTTTCATGGCAGATATACTCAAGAGAGAAATGAGATGATTGATGAGCTGGCTCGTAGGGGCTCAGCGGGAGCGGTCTATGCTATGCACCTGCTTTAGGCACGCGTGAGGAAAATATGGATATTGCTCTTAATGACCACTGCAGAGATTGTAAAGACGTAACCGCCAAAGAGGCTGTTCAGTATTTTCTGTATTGACGGACAGGTCGCACATTTAACACATTTGTGATACTTCAGAAGCTACTTTTTAGAAAATCTAGGTAAATTATCGGAAAGAGAAACTCCAAATATTCTTGGTTTAATAAACAAGTGGGGCTAGTTGTTGTACATTAAGTGCAACGTTTTACGTGAGTACCTACCATTGTTGGCCTAACCTCACGGTGCTTCCTAGCATACATGTCCAGCCCAAGACCCGCTACCTTGGTCCCAATCGATGATGTGAGTAGACACAACATCACGTTGGTGGCATTGTAGGCCTATTTAACACCTCTTTCATTCTAAGGGCCATGGCACCCGGTTGTATGTAATGCAACTCTTCATTCGAGCTGACCAACTCTTACCGCATTCGAATATAAACCACAGCCACCACGAAGCTCCCAAAAGGGGTCTACTGCAAACGATCAGTAACGGAGCATGCTCCGCGGGCTATCTCCTCCTCGTTTTACCACTTTAAAGTTTTGGTGTGACTTTTGTAGCCGAGTTTTTGTACATATTCGATGTAGCACTCCGTTGGTTCAAACGAGTTTCCTGGCATCAAACTGGCTTCTAATTTGCTTATTGACCACCTGGGTAGCAGCCATTATACCTTTCTTGAGCGGCAATTGGCATTACATACCCAAATAGCGCTCAAATTGGATAGAAAATCCTTACTTAAATCTTGGCCTAAATAGCGTTTTTGCTATTGTTCGATAAAAGTTTGCAAAAGATACCGACGATGACTTTTTTGTGGTATATCCTCCTAAAGAACAGTAAATTGTGACTTAATTTCAAACTTCTTAGAAACAGCAGTAAACTTCAAACTGCATAGTATATAAATTTACATAGCTAAGTGTAGGGTATACAAGTTGCAATCTGCTTTTAATATGTGCCGACTTGTGCAAATTTGCTGCCCAATAAAATTACGCATACGCCCTGTTGGACAAAATGAACAACCAACGTTGAATTGCAGAGCATACTAAAACGCAAACGGCCGCTAAATGGGCCAACAGCAACGCCTAACACGTTATTGTAAGTCGTATTTTAGGCGAAACATGCAACGCATGGAACAACACTTACACACATACACGAACAAACATACAAACTAGTGCATATTATGTACAATTATAAGTGTATGTTAATATATGTAAAATAGCGCATATGCATAAAGAAGCATACGTAGATAAATGCACGCACATACACATACACATATGTGTGTTCGAAAAGATGGGTGATTGCCACAAGTTGTTGCCCTTTTAACATTCATAGTGTTACGCTACAACAATGCCACACACTTCATTTGACTTTTATTTTCTTGTTGTTCTTGCTGTTGTTATGCTCATTGCATGTTGGTTGTTAGTTGTATGGCTTACCAGCATGTTTTCTGTTGCTTTTGTAAGTTTTCAGGAGCCAAGTACCTAAACACACAGCCACACATCCATATACAACATTTGAAGTAGTTTGAAGTTTGAAGTAGCAAAAGAAGTGGTACAAGAATTGTTACATGCACACAAACAAGAGTGCATACTCATACTTATGTTTGTATGTATATTTGTAGTGCTGATATGCATAGTGCGAGTTACAAGGAGCCAAGTACTTGATAACTTTGCTGGCGTCGAGACGTGACATTTAAAACATCTTGAAAATTACAAAACTTTACAGATCTGCAACTATTTTCGTTGTACTTGCTAGTTCGTTGTTGTTGTTATTTGTGCTTTTGTTGTTTGTATATTTGTGTTTTGTTAGGATATACTTTACAGTAAGGAAGGAAGGAACAATGGAAGATTTAATATGAAATTGTTAAAAACTTGTCAACAACAAAAAAGTTTGGGGTAAATTAAAATTCTTTATACGCTGAGAGATGTCAAATACATCGCTGAAGTTGGAAGAGCGTCATTAATCAAAGGCGAGTCGATCATATAATAAAATGTGGTCTCCCTGTATTTCTCCATAAGAAGAAGACATGCATATACCTAAAGATGAACACACCATGTTTTTCAGAAGATAGTGCTGAGGGCTGAGTCTGCTTATCAGCTAATATAGAGCCAAGTGTCACCATTTTTCCATATGTTGACGGACTTCGATTAAATTTTGAAGCATGCAGTGGTTTTGTTTTTCTTTGATGGTTTTGGGACTAGTTCGGGAGTATTGCTGAATAATTCGGAGGGATATCAGTTTCAGTTCAGTTTTACAAGCTATTAGGAAAAAAAAAACAGTAAAAACGGGACTAATAGTTTGTATACCTTTCATGAAAATGAAATGATGAATTAAGTGTGTCATGAATCTCAAAATTGTAAGTCCTTAAAGGAAAGATACAGACCCACCAACAAATTTACCGAGATGATCAGAATGACGATCTGAGTTGATTTAACCATTTCCATCTGTCTATCTGTCTGTTTGAATGCAATCTAGTCCCTCAATTTTTGAGATATCTTGATAAAATTTTTCCGGCTGGTATAATTTGATGTTGGATTAGACATTTATTCGAACCAACAGTATCGGACCACTATAGCATATATTTCCCATAAAACCGATTTTTCAGAATAGAAGCTTTTTTTTATATATTTCCCCCACTTTATAAGTTAGAATTTTCAAATTTCTCCAAACGCTTTCGTATATGACATATATTTTTTTCTGAAAAAAATCGCAGAAAACGGTCGTTTATATAGCATATATCCCATGCAACCGACTGCTCAGATTAGAGTATTTTCGTAATTTCTACCAAATTTTAGCAACTAGGTGCTTAAAATTTCAGCAAATTCGTTGGTTTATAGCATATATTGTTGTCTAAAAAAGTCTTAGGAATCAGTCATATATATAGTATATCTCACACAAACCGATTTTAAAGATAAGGAGCTTTTCGTAATTTCTGCAAACTTTTAACGGCTAGAAGTTTTAAATTTCAATATTAGACACTTACTTATACGTTTTATATTGTTCGGATAAGTGATTCATGGTGTAGACTACATAAAATGTGAAACTTTGTATCCTCACTCAAAGGACCGAGCTAGTTTTTATATTTTATTTATCTAAATTGTCGCTTAAGTATGTACATCTGATCTCTACAGTCGATTGTTTGGATATTATGAATGGGTTAAGATTATTGGTCAGCTCTTTCCATGAAAGGTATGAAGTTTTCGGCACAGCCGGTGACAGTCCCATCCTTACTTGTTTTTGAAAGCACCCTTTAACAGTTTTGAGTCCAATCAATCCAAAAAATTGTTCGTAGCTAAATTTTTTGCACGCTCTTTCATACCAAAGTAAAGTCTTGAAAGTAATCATTTTCTGAACAGATAAAATTCAAATTGTAACGAATCTTAAGCCGTTTTTGATTATTCTCATTATATCATTTCGATTGCGCCACGTTTATACTCTCAGATACCTTGTTCACCTAGTTCTCCTCGATTGGTTGTTTATTTACGTCTCTCATACCCATGCATCTCCTATTCACTGTTGCCTTCTATGCATATGTGTGTATATAAGTCTGAGTAATATGTGCTCTTTATTGCTGTGTGCATGTGTGTGTGGCTGTTTTCTATTTTATCTGCTTGAATTGCTGTTGTTGTTGTTCAGCATTTATTACCAGCGACATAGTGTCGCTTCGCACTGCTAATATTTGCGACCATATTTATAGAATCATTCTACAATGTACTTTTTTTTGAATGTCTGGACCTTGTTAAAATAAGTGCCTTCCATAAAAATTAGCACACCCTAATATTTGCTTAAACATTATTAGATAAGTAAATACGCATACAAATAAAGCGCACATAAAAGTCTTTATGCAAAAATCAAAAAACATAAATGCGAGCAAAATTAAGGTCAAAGTAAAGCAAAATCAAAGATACAATGGTAAGAGCTGAGGAAATGTGTTAAGTCATAAATTCTGTTTAAATTGCGCATGAAACAAAATGTTAAGCAATTTTCTTTTGTGTGAAAAATCAAAGTATATGAACACATGTATTCACCATAAGACATACTTACATAAATGCGCATATGCATGATTAATTCATAAAATAAGATTATATGCAAAAACAAGTAAGGAAGGCTAAGTTCGGGTGTAACCGAACAAAGTAAGGGAAAATCACCATGTTGTAAAAAGAAACTAGGGTAACCCTGGAATGTGCTTGTATGAAGGTATTAAAGAGTATTTTAAGAGGAAGTGGGCCATAGTTCTATAGATGGACGCCATTTAGGGATATCGCCATAAAGGTGGGCCAGGGGTGACTCTAGAATGTGTTTGTATGATATGGGTATCAAACGAAAGGTGTTATTCAGTATTTTAAAAGCCCATTCAGTTGTATAGGTGAACGCCTTTTCGAGAAATCGCCATAAAGGTGGACCAGGGGTGACTCTAGAATTTATTTTGTACGATATGGGTATCAAATAAGAGGGAGTGGGCCTTAGTTCTATGGGTGGACGCCCTTTCGGGATATCGCCATAAACGTGGACCAGGGGTGACTTTAGAATGCGTTTGTACAATATGGGTATCAAACGAAAGGTGTTAATAAGTGTTTTAAAAGGGAGTGGGCCTTAGTTCTATGGGTGGACGCCCTTTCGGGATATCGCCATAAACGTGGACCAGGGGTGATTTTAGAATGCGTTTGTACAATATGGGTATCAAACGAAAGGTGTTAATAAGTGTTTTAAAAGGGAGTGGGCCTTAGTTCTATGGGTGGACGCCCTTTCGGGATATCGCCATAAACGTGGACCAGGGGTGACTTTAGAATGCGTTTGTACAATATGGGTATCAAACGAAAGGTGTTAATAAGTGTTTTAAAAGGGAGTGGGCCTTAGTTCTATGGGTGGACGCCCTTTCGGGATATCGCCATAAACGTGGACCAGGGTTGACTCTAGAATGCGTTTGTACAATATGGGTATCAAATGAAAGGTGTTAATGAGTATTTTAAAAGGGCGTGGGCCTTAGTTCTATAGGTGGACGCCTTTCCGAGATATCGCCATAAAGGTGGACCAGGGGTGACTCTAGAATTTGTTTGTACGATATGGGTATCAAATGAAAGGTGTTAATGAGTATTTTAAAAGGGAGTGGGCCTTAGTTCTATAGGTGGATGCCTTTTGGAGATATCGCCATAAAGGTGGGCCACAGGTGACTCTAGAATTTTTTTGTACGATATGGTTATCGAATGAAAGGTGTTATGAGTATTTTAAAAAGGAGTGGGCCTTAGTTCTATATGTGGACGCCTTTTCGAGATATCGCTATAAACGTGGACCAGGGGTGACCCTAGAATGTGTTTCTACGATATGGGTATCAAATTAAAGGTATTAATGAGGGTTTTAAAAGGGAGTGACCCTTAGTTGTATATGTGAAGGCGTTTTCGAGATATCGACCAAGGTATGTAATACCACGAACAGTATTACTTCCAAGATTCCAAGGGCTTTTGATTTCGCCCTGCAAAACTTTTTCATTTTCTTCTACTTAATATGGTAGGTGTCACACCCATTTTACCAAGTTTTTTTATAAATTTATATTTTGCGTCAATAGACCAATCCAATTACCACGTTTCATCCCTTTTTTCGTATTTGGTATATAATTATGGCATTTTTTTCATTTTTCGTAATTTTCGATATCGAAAAAATGGGCGTGGTCATAGTCAGATTTCGGCCATTTTTTACACCAATACAAAGTGAGTTCAGATAAACACGTGAACTGAGTTTAGTAAAGATATATCGATTTTTGCTCAAGTTATCGTGTTAACGGCCAAGCGGAAGGACAGACGGTCGACTGTGTATAAAAAATGGGCGTGGCTTCAACCGATTTCGCCGTTTTTCTCAGGAAACAGTTATCGTCCTAGAATCTAAGCCTCTACCAAATTTCACAAGGATTGGTAATATTTTGTTCGACATATGGCATTAAAAGTATCCTAGACAAATTAAATGAAAAAGGGCGGAGCCACGCCCATTTTGAAATTTTCTTTTATTTTTGTATTTTGTTGTAACATATCATTACTGGAGTTGGATGTTGACATAATTTACTTATATACTGTAAAGATATTAACTTTTCTTTTAAAATTTGAATTAAAAAAAATTTTTTTTTAAAAAGTGGGCGTGGTCGTTCTCCGATTTTGCTAATTTTTATTAAGCAGACATATAGTAATAAGAGTAACGTTCCTGCCAAATTTCATCATGATATCTTCAACGACTGCGAAATTACAGCTTGCAAAACTTCTAAATTACCTTCTTTTAAAAGTGGGCGGTGCCACGCCCATTGTCCAAAATTTTACTAGTTTTCTAGTCTGCGTCATAATTTCAACTCACCTACCAAGTTTCATCGCTTAATCCGTATTTGGTAATGAATTATCGCACTTTTTCGATTTTTCGAAATTTTCGATATCGGGTGTGGTTATTGTCCGATATCGTTCATTTTAAATAGCGATCTGAGATGAGTGCACAGGAACCTACATACCAAATTTCATCAAGATACCTCAAAACTTACTCAAGTTATCGTGTTAACGGACAGACGGACGGACGGACGGACGGACGGACATGGCTCAATCAAATTTTTTTCGATACTGATGATTTTGATATATGGAAGTCTATATCTATCTCGATTCCTTTATACCTGTACAACCAACCGTTATCCAATCAAAGTTAATATGCTCTGTGAGCTCTGCTCAACTGAGTATAAAAATAGTGTTTATTGTAAATTCGTTTAGTAGTAAAGTGGAAAGTGGATCCAACAACTTGCTCCTAGCTCCCTTGTCAACATTTGGCATATTTAAAAGCCATTATCTCTTAGACCCTTACCTCAAATGCTCATACATGTAGCTTATGCTTGTAAGTATTATCACTCTCATATATCGCTTTTGTAAACCTTTTCTTTGCTGCACAAGAATTTCATTTTATTTTGGTATTTTTGGTTATACTTCAGTGCATTCATTTAAAAGGCAAATATTTTGTGGTTTAATATAAAAGAATATATGTATGTGTGTTCATGTGAATAATATATGTGTTTTGATAATATAATAAAAGCCTACAAAAGCATGTAAGAAAAGGGTGATAGTAGTGTCTTAGTCCAACTTAAAAGTATAAGGGTAGGTGAAATGGCTGTGACCCTAGACGCCAAATAGCTATTTAAAGCCGTTTTGATGCCATGTAAAAAAAGTATAAATAAAAATTAAATTTTAAATACGTTCTCTTAACACTTTCCAGTTATGTTTTCTTGCATGAAACATTTATTTATAGTAAATTAATTAATAAATGCAAGACACGATATAGTTTTGAAGAGTATTTAAGCAAGGCTTCTCTTTCAATTTGCGTACTTCCCGGAACTTATGCGCATGTTTTTTGCCGACTTCCAACGGCATCTGCATCTGACTTTGCACTGAGTAGCTTTTCATGGAAGAAATATACTTGGAGTGTTTGCTAAATCACTGCCGAGAGACAACCCTGCTCTTGTTTACACATTTTTGATGTTTTATTGACCGTGGCTTGAACCCAGGATTTTCGGTGTGATAGGCGGAGTGCGCTATCACTACACCACGTCGGCCGTTTTTTTGTTAAATAGTTCTTCTCACTTCTTTAAACTTTTATAATTTTGTGGACGCGATTTTACTCTAACAGCCTTCACCGCTTAAAATACAGCAAGCGAAAATCTATTAACTCCTATCCTTTCAGTTAATTTTTGCATTCGCTTATTTAAATTGAAAATTTAATATGTTAGTAATGTTGATCGTTATGCAAATTGATTGCTGACTCGTTGAATAAATTAATATGTCACATGACACACATTGGCATGTCATTTCCACCTCGTACTGTCAATTACACAGACGTTAGTTTAAAACTCAACCCCTAATGATAAAATAAATCAAAACAGTACACCTTTAAGTTTTAAGTTTTAGCTTAAAGCATTGTCAGTAAGCTATTTAAAGAAAAAATTGTTATGGATTTTTAAAACTAAAATACTTTACTGTGTTTTTTATGTCAGCATTATGAAATAGCGCTTACAGGAAAATTCTATTAATCTCATAACATTGCGTCTTACTATAAAAACAACAATCTATTATATAAATAGGCAAGTTGAAATTTGTACCCCTCTTTTTTTTTTTTTTTTTTTTCAATATTTACATTATTTGCATACACACTCTCAAAACTAACACTTACATATTGTAACGAATGTTAGCAGCACTGAGCTATTCTATCGTCTCTAAGCCGATGATAAGCAGTGACGTGAATTCACATCCATAGATCAATCATTATGTATCTACATAAACGAAACAATAATTGCGTCTACACATATGTACCATGTACGTATACGAGCAGCGGAGAGTCAATGCACAAACACATGCATATATCTGAGATTCTCCTATAAGTATGCAATGAGAAAAACTATAAAATTGTGCAATTGTAGTTACAGCTGAGAAGTTTGAGAGCTGCTGGACTAGTAGATTCTGGAAGCGCCTAGAAGATGCGAAGGTTGTAATCAAAGAGTATAAAAGGCGGCAATTGTAGAGGCGCTGGAATTCAGTTCGATTTGAGATTTCCATTAAGACGCTATCTAGCGAGCAAGAGCAGTATTATTTTCAATAGTAGAGTTTGATTTGAGCTATCTATCAGTTTGGTTATTAAGCAAGCTATTCGTTGCACAGTTTGAGTGTTATTGTGAAGTACTTTAATAAAGGCCATTTTGCATTATTACATATTGGAGTTATTTATTCAACAGTTTAGTGATGCGAACTTAGCAGAGGATTGCAAATAAGAAGATTTGCAAGTAAATTCGTTACAATATGTACCCATTTATCTATAAAAACCCACATAACAAATCCAACAACCATATGCTGCAAACAGAATCATAAAAATGAAAAAAAAAAACCTTTTCAGAGTTAATTAAAAATGCTCTTTGCCCGAGGCAAAAGGGCTAACCAAATAAAACCGCAAAAGGCAACTGACTTGAAACATTAAATACATACGCGTTTGAAAGGCCTAAACAAATACGAAATAGAAAAACGAAAGCTGCAATCAACTGTTAACTAAAGTATGTAGACAAAATGACGCCAAGGCTAGATAAATTTTAGAAAAAATAGAAAATGCTACAAAGATGAAAACAGAATTTGAAACAACAAAGGTAAGCCGAAGCAAAATACGTGGACTTCAAAAGCAATGGTAGAAAACCCTCATCACAACATTGGTTAGACCGATATTAGAGTATGGCTCAATAGTCTGGAATCCGCGTTTTCAAGTCCATACTGACAGGCTCGAATAAATACAAAAACAGTTTTTACTATTTGCCTTATACTGTTTTCACACAGACGGCTTATTGAATAATAAAGGCAGTTTTCTACATTAAGACGCTAATTGAGCTCAATCTTTCCTACAAAATTCGAATCTATAATTATTTCATTAGTGACTAATCGAATGCCTAATGAAGTCAAAAGCACAATGCAACTCTGTTGGTAGCGTTCAGTTTCTTAGTTTTTGGTGTGTTCAGTGCTTAAAAATGTCATTTGTCAAAGTAAATGTCATTGCCTGTTGTTGTTGTTGTTGTTGTAGCGATTAGGTTACTCCCCGAAGGCTTTGGGGAGTGTTATCGATGTGCTGGTCCTTTGTCGGATACAGATCCGATACGCTCCGGTAACACAGCACCATTAAGGTGCTGGCCCGACCATCTCGGGAACGATTTATATGGCCACATTAAACCTTCAGGCCATCCCTCCCTCCCCACCCCCAAGTTCCATGAGGAGCTTGGGGTCGCCAGAGCCTCGTATTTTAGTGAAACGGGATTCGCCGCTCGAAGGTGAGGTTGACAATTGGGTTGGAGAAGCTATATATTGCGCTACACAACCCCTTGAATCCCTGTCATTGTCTGTCATACAGCATTGCCATTTTATTCGCTTGACATTTCATCCTTCATACTAATCGAGCAGTTACTTCTGTGTTAAAGCAAAAAATTTACGATTTCATTAGAAGGTGAAATGAGATCATTAACTTTCTGTGTGAAACCAGTATTAAGGAATTTTCAAGGGGACTCTCCATTTAATCTTCCACCTTATACTAATCGATTAAAACTTATCAATCTTCCAGCTCTTGTTAGTCGTAGAGGAATGCTTGGCGTAATATTTATTACATAACTACATATCGATTTCAAGCCCATTTCTTCTGAACGAAGTGAACTTTGGTGTTCCCTGTCGCACTGCGAGGCACTACAAACCTCTTCTTTTAAAACAATGTAGAACGAATTTCGAACTTAACGAACCTTTCTCCGGTGTTTGTGCCAAGATTATAAATCTCACTCAAACACATTTGATATGTCGGACTCCATTTTTTCTATAAAAAAGACTATCCTTATCTCTCTTAACCGTTAATACTGTATATTTTTATACTCAGTTGAGCAGAGCTCACAGAGTATATTAAGTTTGATTGGATAACGGTTGGTTGTACATATATAAAGGAATAGAGATAGATATAGACTTCCATATATCAAAATAATCAGGATCGAAAAAAAATTTGATTGAGCCATGTCCGTCCGTCCGTTAACACGATAACTTGAGTAAATTTTGAGGTATCTTGATGAAATTTGGTATGTAGGTTCCTGAGCACTCATCTCAGATCGCTATTTAAAATGAACGATATCGGACTATAACCACGCCCACTTTTTCGATATCGAAAATTTCGAAAAACCGAAAAAGTGCGATAATTCATTACAAAAGACCGATAAAGCGACGAAACTTGGTAGATGAGTTGAACTTATGACGCAGAATAGAAAATTAGTAAAATTTTGGACAATGGGCGTGGCACCGCCCACTTTTAAAAGAAGGTAATTTAAAACTTTTGCAAGGTGTAATTTGGCAGTCGTTGAAGATATCATGATGAAATTTGTCAGGAACGTTACTACTATTACTATATGTACGCTTAATAAAAATTAGCAAAATCGGGGAAGGACCACGCCCACTTTTAAAAAAAATTTTTTTTTAAAGTAAAATTTTTACAAAAAATTTAATATCTTTACAGTATATAAGTAAATTCTGTCAACATTCAACTCCAGTAATGATATGGTGCAACAAAATACAAAAATAAAAGAAAATTTCAAAATGGGCGTGGCTCCGCCCTTTTTCATTTAATTTGTCTAGGATACTTTTAACGCCATAAGTCGAACAAAAATTAACCAATCCTTTTGAAATTTGGTAGGGGAGTAGATTTTACGACGTTAACTGTTTTCTGTGAAAATGGGCGAAATCGGTTGATGCCACGCCCAGTTTTTATACACAGTCGTCCGTCCGTCCGTCCGTCTGTCCGTTAACACGATAACTTGAGTAAATTTTGAGGTATCTTCATGAAATTTGTTATATATGTTCCTGGGCACTCATCTCAGATCGCTATTTAAAATGAACGATATCGGACAATAGCCACGCCCAATTTTTCGATATCGAAAATTTCGAAAAATCAAAAAAGTGCGATAATTCATTACCAAATACGCATTAAGCGATGAAACTTGGTAGATGAGTTGAGCTTATGACGCAGAATAGAAAGCTAGTAAAATTTTGGCCATTGGGCGTGGCACCGCCCACTTTTAAATGAAGGTAATTTAGAAGTTTTGCAAGCTGTAATTTGGCAGTCGTTAAAGATATCATGATGAAATTTGGCAGGAACATTACCCTTATTACTTTATGTCTGCTTAATAAAAATTAGCAAAATCGGAGACCGACTACGCCCACTTTTAAAAAAAAAATTTTTTTAAATTCAAATTTTAAAAGAAGAGTTAATATCTTTACAGCATATAAGTAAATTATGCCAACATTCAACTCCAATAATGATGTGGTGCAACAAATTACAAAAATAAAAGAAAATTTCAAAATGGGCGTGGCTCCGCCCTTTTTCATTTAATTTGTCTAGGATGCTTTTAATGCCATAAGTCGAACAAAAATTAACCAATCCTTGTGAAATTTGGTAGAGGCTTGGCTCCTAGGACGGTAACTGTTTTCTGTGAAAAAGGGCGAAATCGGTTGAAGCCACGCCCAGTTTTTATACACAGTCCACCGTCTGTCCTTCCGCTCGGCCGTTAACACAATAACTTGAGCAAAAATCGATATATCTTTACTAAACTTAGCACACGTACTTATCTGAACTCACTTTATCTCGATATAAAAAATGGCCGAAATCCGACCATAACCACGCCCACTTTATCGATATCGAAAATTACGAAAAATAAAAAAATGCCATAATTCTATACCAAATACGAAAAAAGGGATGAAACATTGTAACTGGATTGGTTTATTGACGCAAAATATAACTTTGGAAAAAACTTTGTAAAATGGGTGTGACACCTACCATATTAAGTAGAAGAAAATGAAAAAGTTCTACAAGGCGAAATCAACAGCCCTTGGAATCTTGGCAGGAATACTGTTAGTGGTATTCCATATATAAATAAATTAGCAGTACCCGACAGATGATTTTCTGGATCACCTGGTCCACATTTTGGTCGATATCCCGAGAACGCCTTCACATATACATCTAAGGGCCACTCGCTTTTAAAACCCTCATTAATACCTTTAATTTGATATCCATATCGTACAAACACATTCTAGAGTCACCCCTGGCCCACCCTAATGGCGATATCTCGAAAAGGCGTCCACCTATAGACCTAATGCCCACCCCCTATTAAAATGCTCAGTAACACCTTTCGTTTGATACCCATATCGTACGAACATTCTAGAGTCACCCCTGGCCCACCCTAATAGCGATATCTTGAAAAGGCGTCCACCTATAGACCTAATGCCCACTCCATATTAAAATGCTCAGTAACACCTTTCGTTTGATACCCATATCGTACAAACATTCTAGAGTCACCCCTGGCCCACCCTAATGGCGGTATCTCGAAAAGGCGTCCACCTATAGACCTAATGCCCACTCCCTCTTAAAATGCTCAGTAACACCTTTCGCTTGATACCCATATCGTACAAACATTCTAGAGTCACCCCTGGCCCACCCTAATGGCGATTTCTCGAAAAGGCGTCCACCTATAGACCTAATGCCCACTCCCTCTTAAAATGCTCAGTAACACCTTTCGTTTGATACCCATATCGTACAAACACATTCTAGAGTCACCCCTGCACACCCTAATGACGATATCTCGAAAAGGCGTCCACCTATAGACCTCATGCCCACTCCCTCTTAAAATGCTCAGTAACACCTTTAGTTTGATATGGCGATATCTCGAAACGGCGTCGACCTATGGAACTAAGGATCACTCCTTTTCAAAATACTCATTTACAGCTTTCATTCGATACCCATATCGTACAAACATATTCTAGAGTCACCCCTGGTCCACCTTTATGGCGATTTCTCGAAAAGGCGTTCACCTATAGAACTAAAGCCCATTCCCTTTTAAAATACTCATTACCACCTTTCATTTGATACCCATATCGTACAAACACATTCTAGAGTCACCCCTAGTCCACCTTAATGGCGATATCTCGAAAAGGCGTCCACCGATAGACCTAAGGCCCACTCCCTCTTAAAATGCTCAGTAACACCTTTCGTTTGATACCCATATCGTACAAACAAATTCTAGAGTCAGCCCTGGTCCACCTTTATGGCGATATCCCTAAATGGCGTCCATCAATAGAACTATGGCCTACTCTCTCTTAAAATACTCTTTAATACCTTCCATTTGATACACATGTCATACAACCACATTCCAGGGTTACCCTAGGTCCATTTTCCTACATGGTGATTTCCCTTATTTTGTCTCCATATCTCTCAACTGAGTATGTAATGTTCGGTTGCACCCGAACTTAGCCTTCCTTACTTGTTGTTTCTATATTCTATTAATTTAGGCTTTACCCTCAGCTGATGATATTTCTTCTATAGCTGAGCAGTTTTAGATCTCGACGCTTGACAAACCACTGCCCATCAATGACTCGGCCAAAAAAAAAAAAAATTATAAATATGTAATAAAATTTATAAATAAAAAAAAAATAATGAACGGCCACCGTGGTGTGATGGTAGCGTGCTCCGCCTACCACACCGTATGCCCTGGGTTCGCACCCCGGGCAAAGCAACATCAATATTTTAGAAATAAAATTTTTCCATTAGAAGCAAATTTTTCTAAACGGGGTCGCCACTGGGTAGTGTTTGGCAAGCGCTCCGAGTGTATTTCTGCCTTGAAAAGCTCTCTGTGAAAACGCAACTGCCTTGCAGAAGCCGCTCGGAGTCGGCATAAAGCATGTAGGTCCCATCCGGCCAATTTGTGGGGAAAATCAAGAGGAGCACGACGCAAATTGGAAGAAAGCTCGGCCTTAGATCTCTTCGGAGGTTATCGCGCCTTAAAATTATTTTTTTTATTTTTATATAGACGAAACTCACACATGTAAGGTCATAAAAGATTTTGGAGTAAAAATTAATTAAAACTTTTTATTCTGTTATGTCTTTTATGAAAAAATTAACAAAACGCATGGAAAGTTGCCTTCAATTTTATATTTTTTCTTGACCTTAAAAAATTTTATTTAGCCTTTTATTTTTGTCCATCTAGCCTTTTTTCTGAAAAAGTTCTGGCAACACTGATTGTAACACCTAATTCAATGAAGCCTGGGGTTTGCTTAATTAAGTAGTCCCTCGTGAAACCCATAGACTTGCATAATTTTAAGTTAAGTTCAATGCTGTTCCTTTCACACCACATAAAAAGGTTATTAAAAAGAGATTGAAGATGCGATCCGCCCTCTGGGATCACGGTGGGCATAAAAAGCAAACATTAGGGAGCTGCAAAAGGTCAGAACAATAGGAGGGTAATTGATTAACAATAAAAACAAAATGGAGCCAAAGTGAATACACTGAGGCACACCAGACCTAACATGTACTAAGCGAGATAAACAGTCCCTTAAATGATAAAAAAAATGTTTACTGTTACTCTGATATGAATCCCTTTTGGAAGTTGAAAATTTTCATCTTTAAAACAAAATATTCAGTTTTTATTTAAAAATCGTTAAACAAGTTTTGCAACTAAAAGCTTGCGTTATCTTACATTGTTGATTTAAAATTTTTATTTCCCTTGGATAGCACAACTTGAAATGAACTAAGTAAGCGTACTTTGTTTTATTATGCCCACATTTTCTATTATCTTTTTGGGTTACTTCACAAAAGTGCAAAACTCTATCAAAAAACTGTAACACTTTTTACAATTACAAGCAAAACGCTGATGTGCTGATGTATCTTTAGCCAGTTTAACAACTTGCCACGAATGTACTTTGTTACATGCGAAAAGTGTTAAAATAACTACAAAAAATGTGCACGAAAAAAGTATGAAAAAGCACAAGCAATCAAATATTAAAGCAATAAATCTATGCTCTTAAACTTCATGGAAAAACAAAGAAAGTATAATTTATCACCACATATACGAGTGCTTGGGCGGCCACCGTGGTGTGATGGTAGCGTGCTCCGCCTATCACACCGTATGCCCTGGGTTCAACTCCCGGGCAAAGCAACATCAAAATTTTAGAAATAAGATTTTTCAATTAGAAGAAAATTTTTCTAAGCGGGGTCGCCCCTCGGCAGTGTTTGGCAAGCACTCCGGGTGTATTTCTGCCATGAAAAGCTCTCAGTGAAAACTCATCTGCTTTGCAGATGCCGTTCGGAGTCGGCATAAAACATGTAGGTCCCGTCCGGCCAATTTGTAGGGAAAATCAAGAGGAGCACGACGCAAATTGGAAGAGAAGCTCGGCCTTAGATCTCTTCGGAGGTTATCGCGCCTTACATTTATTTATTTTTTATTTATACGAGTGCTTGTTTTTTATGGCCATATGAAAAGCGAACATGCTCTTATATGTTTGTACATTAATAATAAATGCAACGACATATTGTCAAATGCAGGTGGCCAATGGAAATAAGCTGATCGGTAATTTTTATTACCTTTATATTAAGTCCATTTCATGTTTGTCATCTCATACGAATTTTTGACCCACGGAAAAGACGTTTTCGGTAACTTCCCGTTGAGCTAGACACCTGATACTTAGAACATAGTTCAGATCTGGGAGACATTACAATGCAAGTGAAAAAAATCCGCTAGGTAGCGCACGGATCGAGATATACAGAAAATTAGTTTTAAAATGGAAATTTTGCGATCGACTTTTAACTAACTTCGCACTGATCCAGAAACTTGAAACTTAGCACATAGTTTGCGAGTCGATGGCACTACAATTCGTGGAAAACAAAATGTCGCCAGGTGGCAGAAGAATCGAGATAAACGAAAATCCCTGAACCGCAGGGAATTTTGGATCGTTTTTTAAGTAAATTCCCGCGGAGCTAGAGACTTGAAACATGGGCCGTTAGTCAGAACTCGGTGACAATGCAATATTTGATCAAAAAAAAATTCGATAGGTGGCGCATGGATCGAGATATTAGGAAAATAATTTTAATTTGGGAATATTTCAATACATTTTTAACTAACTTCACGGTGACCTAGAGACTTGAAACTTGGCACACGGTTCGAGGCTTGGTGGCAACACAATTGACGGAAAACAAAATTCCGCTAGGTGGCACGCTAAGTGAGATAACTAAAAATCCTTGAAAAACAAGGGGAATCTTGCAATCAATTTTTGAGTAACTTCCCGGTGAGCTGGAGATATGAAACTTAAGCCGTAAGTCAGAACCCAGTGACAATGCAATATTTTATCAAACAAATTCCACTAGGTGGCGCATGGATCGGGATATTGGGAAAACTATTTTTAAATTGGGAATTTTGCAATCGATTTTTAACTAACTTCCCGGTTACCTAGAGACTTGAAACTTGGCATTTAGTTAGAGGCCTGGTGACAATATAGATTATAGAATCTTTTAAAAACGGAGGACTCTTGCGATCGATTTTCGAGTAACTTCCCGATAAGCTAGAGACATGAACCTTGGGTCGTAAGTCAGAACCCGGTGACAATGCAATATTTTATCAAAAAAATTCCACTAGGTGGCGCATGGATCGGGATATTGGGAAAACTATTTTTAAATTGGGAATTTTGCAATCGATTTTTAACTAGCTTCCTGGATATCTAGAGACTTGAAACCTGAAATATAGTTTAAAACTCGTTGACAGTGCAATGTTTGATCAAAAAATTTGAGCTACGTAACGCACAAGTCGAAATATTTAGAAGATTAGGCCATACTTTCATGGCTAGCCCACTGAGTGTTGCAGGAATTGTAGAATTCCATCTCGTTGAAGGCCCAACTCAATGCACCTCCTTGCATACTTTTAAGCGTACGCGACTTTCAACACGATTATTTTAGACTTTCAGGCATATGCGGATTTCGCCACGATTTTCAGCTGTGCAAATTAAGTAGCTGAGGTGGAATTCTGTTGTTTTTGCCAGTGTTGTCAGCGAAAAATCCACTAATTCTCTTAAATCTTGCTATTTTGAATGAATAAATAAAGATAAGAATTTTCACTTAGGAATTACTTAAATTACTAATCAAAGTTGCAATTGCATTTTTGTAGGCAGTACTAAAAAAATTAAAATAAAAAGATGACAAAAAAATTTTAATGACTACCTTTATATAAATGAACCAAAAAATAGAACACAATTTTTCCTTTAATACAGACATAGTCTTGTTGAATTTTGTCTAAAGAACTTTAACAATAGGTTTTGGAAAAGAATTTTGGGATTTAAAATTTAAAATTTAAATAGTTTAAATTTTATATAATCAATTAGTTAATCCCAAGTACATGGTTTGTCGTAAATTGAAAGATTGCGCTCCACCTTTATAGTTTTAATTTCCAAAATTCTTTTACAAGAGCTATTGTTACAGTTTTTTTGACAAAATTCAACAAGACTATGTCTGTATTGCCTTCTATTTTTTAGTCCATTTATATAAACATGTGTGGTTCCAGGGGGGGGGGGGGTGGGAACTTTTTTGCATTGACTGTAACGAATTATATAATACTAATCTACATAGTAATTTCTTATCAAACAACGGATTTTTACTAATTTTTAATTTTTCTTGCTTTTTTACGATATTATTACATATGTTTAAAAAAAAAGTTACGGAAAAAGGCAAGAAAAATTAAAAATTAGTAAAAATCCGTTTTGCGATAAGAAATTACTATGTAGATTACTATTATATATTTGATTACAGTGAATACAAAAAAAGTTACCCCTCCTCTCCCCTGGAAACGCACGTGATATAAAACTAGTCCTTAAAATTTTTTTATTATCTATTTATTTTGAATCTTATTTGACATTTCATCTTCTTTCATGTAACTTTAAATTTTTAGGCTAAAAGTTTGAAGTTACTCTTTTCATTGATAGAGCTTTAAGACCTTGTTAAGACAAAATTAAATTTTTCTTATTCCTTCTATGCGTTCGAACGCTTTCACGCCTTCCTCAGGGAGTCATATAATTTTATAATTCGGAAAAATTTACCCAATGTAACATCAAGACAGACAAGGCGACAGCTGTTTCGATTATACCTTGTAAATCTCTTCAAAGCCTTTTCTCCAGGGAGTGAGATTTCACCCGCCCTCCTACGATGGTTGAAGTGTTACAAACGCATTCAGCCACGTGATGCCTTAGTTGTTGTAAACTTTATC
Source organism: Eurosta solidaginis (assembly GCF_040869045.1). Lineage (NCBI taxonomy): Eukaryota > Metazoa > Arthropoda > Insecta > Diptera > Tephritidae > Eurosta > Eurosta solidaginis. The sequence goes on from NC_090320.1 coordinate 278,120,235, forward strand.
CCAATTGCCTATTTTGCATATTTTATTCTTCATGTGCTAAATTTATGCCTTTTGTTGGTGGCGGTTTCAAAGAAACTGGTATTTACTTTGTCCTATTTATAGAAATACAAAGAATTGACCAAAGAATTGAATTAAGCGCGGATTCCTCTCATTGCTTTTAAATATATGAAAACATTAATTGAAGCAATTTTTAAATTATAATTTATTTAATAATTTAGGAACTATTATATTAAAAAAAAACACAATTACTAACACCAAATTCGAAGTGTTAACTGGTTGTCATCGACATGCTATGGGCGTGTTGTCAACTTTTTATCGATGAGTTATCGATTTGTTATAGGTGTGTTATCGGCAAGGTATAGACATGTTATCGACTTGTTATCTAAATATTAACTATTTTCTATGTAATCAAAAGTTATCGATTTATTACCGGTGTTCTCTTGAAAATATATCTTAAATTTATCGATTAATTTTCGAATATTTATCGATTTGTTATCTAGGTTTTATCGAAAAGATATCTTTATCGATTTATTTTCGAGAATTTATCGATTTTTTATCAAAAAGGTATCGATATGTTACCGAAAATAAATCGATTTTGTATCGAGAATTAATCGATTTGTTATCGTGGTATTACTTATTTGTTATTGGATTGTTGCCAATATTTTTTTGATGATTTACAGTTTTTGTTTGTGACAGTTATCGATAAAATCTATCTATCTATTAATCTTATAAAATAAAGTCGCTAAATGCCATGTATGCACATAACTTCACGCAGAATGCTCCGATTTTAAAACGGTTTTTTGCATTTGAAAGCTTAGCTACGTGAGATGGTACAGTTAATATAATTTGAAGATATATATTATAGGGGCGTGGCAAATTACCAAAATGTAGTAAAACATCATAAACTTTTTGTTTACACAGCTATAACTCATAAACGGATGGATGGATTTAAAAAAATCTACTTTTCAGTAAAACTTTGCTTTCTTATATCAGCCAAATTGTTTAAACAAAAGTAAAAGTTTTATCGAAAAATGCGTATGTGTGTTTGTTCGTTGTGAACTGTCCGCGCTAATTGCTTTTGAGTGACGCTTGATGCGACACATACGTACGTACATATATAGCATTCGCTGCGTTATTTAACTTCGGGCGTAGATTTATAAGTATGTATGGATGTTCATCACTACATAGTATAAAACAAAGTCGCTTTTTCTGTCCCTATGTCCCTTTGAATGCTTAAACTTTTAAAAATACGCAACGGATTTTGATGCGCGTTTTTAATAGATAAAGAGTGATTGAAGAGGAAGTAACGGATGAAAATATTTAGCTGAAAATTGGTGGAGGGGTAGCTTAGAACCAGGAGACAGACATATTCTAATTTTATCCCGTTCTGGATAGGGTCTTGAGACCAAAACGTGGACTTGGGTAATCCTGGGATATGTTTGTACAATATGGGTACCGAATGTAAGCTGTTTATGAGTACTTTGATACGGGGTATTTTTCGTACCCGCGTGTAACTAAGGTCTCGAGATTAAGCGAAAACGTGGACGCGGGTACCCCTAGAATGTGTTTATAGAATATGGATAACGAATGAAAGCTGTTGATGAGTGCTTTAGTACAGGGTAGTTTTCATACCTATTGGTGACTAGGATCTCGAGATTTAGGCCAAAACGTGGACCCGGGTACCCCTAGAAAGTGTTTATGCAATATGGATAACAAATGAAAGCTGTTGATGAGTGCTTTCGTACAGAGTAATTTTTATACCGCTGGTTGACTAGGGTCTCAAGATATGGGCAAAACCGGTACCCGGATACCCCTAGAATGTGTGTGATATGGATATCAAATGAAAGTTGTTGCCGAGAGCTTTAAAGTAATTTTCATTGTGATATTCGATTTAGTTGCATTAACCTGGCAAAACTGATAAATGTGCATGCGAAGCCGAAATAAAGACATGAATTAATAATACCCACAAAACTATTTACATACGCCCTCTTCGATTTGCCTAGTAATAAGGGATGAAAAATAATGGGAAAAATTTTAGAGAAGAGAAAAGACGGAAGGAGAAGGAGACTGAGAAAGAGATAGAGTGAGACGAAAATAGAGATAGATGAAGCGAAAAGGCGAAGGGAGGAGTGAATAAAAGATTTAAGAAAAAGTGAAGAGGCGGAGGGGGGGGGTTAGACGGAAAAAGTTTATTAAAATGTATGGATATAGACCAAATTTAGGGCAGAACAACGTCTGACGGGTCTGCTAGTCTTATATATACATAATTCTTCTGTATGTGTGTCTGTCACTGAACTCTTCTTTTACGACTATACCGACTTTGATGTGTGTGTGTTAAAAGGGATTTGGGGATGAGATGTTCTGACGTTGTCCGGGAAGTGGAACAGGGGCCCTTTCTTCCAAAAAATCGTATTAATGGCGAGACGCGCTTGAATTTCGGAATAGGGGAACCTATTTGACAAAGATAATATTTGAGAAATTTTTCATTTCGGGAAATGCATCATGGGCCTTTCTGAGAGGAAAGAAGGTGGGGGTATAAGATAGAAACATTGAGTGTTTAAAATGGAGAAGACCGGGTTCAAATAAGGAGAAAAATAGCAAGGGAAAGAAAATAATTTTTACAATTTGACAAGCGACTCTGTTTTCTGAGTTATAACATCGCAGGGAGGAATATTACCGGACAGGAGAATGCGTCAATTATCTCTCTGTATTTTATTTATAAAAATTAAAACCATTTTAAAAATTGCGTTAGTTTCACAAAGTTTGGTGAAGTTTTATACGAACAAATTTATTGGAATCGGTCGACCAGGTGTGGCAGGTATTCGATATTTAGTATAGAGAAATTCTGTATATGAGGAAATTGAAATGAGAGAGAGAGAGTGAATAGGAGTGAGAGTTTTAGTTGGAATAGGACTAGGACTGGAGATATGAATGGGAATATGAAGTTTATAGGAAGTAGGAGTGGGTGTGGAGGTAGGAATGTTATTGGGAGTGAAGGTGGGATAAGGGAGTGGGAGTAGAAGTGAGAGGCAGATAAATGAAATAAGGAATGGACAAGAATTATATGAAAAATTTAACATAGAGTAGAAGAGAATGGGATAGATAGTGAGGAGGGGAAGCGAGGCTCAATTTGCAAATGTAGGCAAACCAATTTTCGAGCAGAACAAAGTCTGCGGGGTACTTTCGTATTAGTATAAAATTGCTAACACTTCTTTAACCCATCGATAACAAGCCAGTAAGAAACCAGTAAGAGGCCGATGCAACGATAACAAACCGATAGCTCGACGATGACTATACGCTACCTATAAGAAGGCAATAATAATTCAAGCAATACCTTGTCGATGTGGGATGCTAGCATTAAAAACCCAACGAATCTCTTATCAAAAAAATGAAATTATTCGTCACCTCGCTTGCGGGTAAACTTCAACCACTTGCCGAATGCATATGCACTTGGTAAGGATGTAGGTTTTTTTCCACCAACCTGATTGTGCTGACCACGAACGACATCCGCTTGGCCGATTAGTTATTGACTAAGAATATCTTATGGCAAAAGTACACTCGGGGGATATGCCAAATGACGTAATTGAGGAGAAATTATTAAGATATTAGTTTTCTCGGTAACTGAACCTGGGACGTTCGTTATATTAGGTGCGCACACAACCTCCATAACGCATTGATCATCAAAAATGAGGGGAGCATGAAAAAGTTATTTATTTAGTTCATTGAAAATTCAGGTTTTTCTGTGACCAAATTTTTTATTGATTTATTTTTTCTTAGGAAATTTATTAAAAGAGCTTCTTTCAACCATCGCTCAACACTGAGCTTACGAATAATTAACTTTACGTCATAAGAAAAGGATGAAAAATGTCTCACTGAAGAAAAATTAAATTAATTGGCTTCAAAGTTAATGATTAACGTATTCTCAGCAAAGTGAATACGAATGGAAGATTCTTTGAAAAAATCAAGCAATAAAGTGATAATCTAACAAATGTGATGAAGGCAAAAAGTAAAAATTTTTAATAAATTAAGGACGACAAAAATTTAATAACATTCGTAATGAAAAACAAGTAAGGAAGGCTAAGTTCGGGTGTAACCGAACATTACATACTCAGTTGAGAGCTGTGGAGACAAAGTAAGGTAAAATCACCATGTTGTAAAAAGAATCTAGGGTAATCCTGGAATGTGTTTTTATGACATGTGTATCAAATGGAAGGTATTAAAGAGTATTTTAAGAGGAAGTGGGCCATAGTTCTATAGATGGACGCCATTTAGGTATATCGCCATAAAGGTGGACCAGGCCTGACTCTAGAATTTGTTTGTACGATATGAGTATCAAATGAAAGGTGTTAATGAGTATTTTAAAATGCGGTGGGCCTTAGTTCTATAGGTGGACGCCTTTTCGGAATATCGTTATAAAAGTGGACCAGGGTTGACTCTAGAATGCGTTTGTACGATATGGGTATCAAATGAAAGGTGTTAATAAGTATTTTAAAAGGGCGTGGGCCTTAGTTCTATAGGTGGGCGCCTTTTCGAGATATCGCCATAAAGGTGGACCCGGGGTGACTCTAGAATTTGTTTGTACAATATGGGTATCAAATTAAAGGTATTAATGAGGGTTTTAAAAGGGAGCGGCCCTTAGTTGTATATGTGTGTGTGTGTGTGCGTTTTCGAGATATCGACCAAATGTGGACCAGGGTGATCCAGACCATCATCTGTCGGGTACCGCTAATTTTCTTATATATGTAATACCACGAACAGTATTCCTTCCAAGATTCCAAGGGCTTTTGATTTCACCCTGCCCATTTTGAAAATTTCTTTTATTTTTGTATTTTGTTGCACCATATCATTACTGGAGTTGAATGTTGACATAATTTACTTATATACTGTAAATATATGAACTTTTCTTTTCAAATTTGAATTAAAAAAAATTTTTTTTTAAAAAGTGGGCGTGGTCGTTCTCCGATTTTGCTAATTTTTATTAAGCAGACATATAGTAATAAGAGTAATGTTCCTGCCAAATTTCATCATGATATCTTCAACGACTGCCATATTACAGCTTGCAAAACTTCTAAATTACCTTTTTTTAAAAGTGGGCGGTGCCAAGCCAATTGTCCAAAATTTTACTAGTTTTCTATTTTGCATCATAAGTTCAACTCACCTACCAAGTTTCATCGGTTAATCCGTATTTGGTAATGAATTATCGCACTTTTTCGATTTTTCGAAATTTCGATATCGAAAAAGTGGGCGTGGTTATTTTCCGATATCGTTCATTTTAAATAGCGATCTGAGATGAGTGCCCAGGAACCTACATACCGAATTTCATCAAGATACCTCAAAATTTACTCAAGTTATCGTGTTGACGGACAGACGGACGGACGGACATGGCTCAATCGAATTTTTTTGCGATACTGATGATTTTGGTATATGGAAGTCTATATCTATCTCGATTCCTTTATACCTGTACAACCAACCGTTATCCAATCAAAGTTAATATACTCTGTGAGCTCTGCTCAAGTCAGTATAACAAAGAAGAGCTCTCACACTTATATATATAACTTGCTACACAAAGAAGATAACGCATTGCACAACATAAAGTTCATCGAACAGAGTTTCGTAATAAAAAACTCTCACATCCCCTCTCCATTTACACCTTAGTGAAGCGGATATTCTAATACAGTTTCTGTTTACGACTTGGTGCAGCTTGTTAAAATGTATAAAAAGATGAAAAAAAAAGGAAATTAAGTGCGCATTAAGAAGCAGCCCATACAAAATAGCTGGCGGTAGACGGCATTGAACAGCAGGCAGTCTAGCTAATCACAAAGGATTAGCTTTGTTGTGGCCAGCTTATGTTAAGCGCATAAAAGTATAGTCAAATGTTGGATTGCCAGCAGCTAACTGCCAAGTGCCAAGTGCCAACTGTGGAGCAAAAGGTAGATTCAGCAAAAGCCAGTAAAGAGCCAACGCATTAAATATATTTTTATTTCTCTACATCATCCCTTTCATGTTTATTCTCTGTGTTTTTATGTGACATTTTCTAGCTATCTTTTGTTGCCTGTTTCTTTATGTTCGAAACTTAGAACAGACGGTTGTTTGTGTTGACTAAAGTACATTTGCGATAAAATCAAGACGTAGTCTTTATATAAGCCGGTCAGTAAAATTAAGAATCAAGATTTCTTACTCAATTATTTAATGATTTGGGATAAATTTAAATAACGTGCCATCAGGAGGGACAAGGCGACAGCTGTTTCGATTATACCTTGTAAATCTCTGGAAAGCCTTTTCTCCCCGGAGTGGGATTTGAACCCGCACCCCTACTATGGTTGAAGTGTAACAAACGCATTCAGCCACGTCATGCCTTAGTTGTTGTAAACCTTATCCCAATTGCCTTCTTTGCATATTTTCTTTATTCATAGTCCATACTTCGTATGGCATCATATGGTAAAGTTAAGCGTTGGTAAGGCGGTTTTCACAGAAACTTGGTGTTGTTCTTCTTCCATTTATAGAACTACAATGAATTAAACAACTCAACATTGCTTCAAGTTTGAGAGCTGCTGGACTAGTAGATTCTGGAAGCGCCTAGAAGATGCGAAGGTTGAAATCAAAGATTATAAAAGGCGGTTGCAAATAAAAGGATTGCAAGTAAATTCGTTACAATTGGTGTCAGAGAGAGGAATTGTTGAATAAATTCCAGAGGACAACAAGGACATGGCAAAGTTCAGTGAATTGAAGATCCAGCAACTGAAGAAAGAGTTGGAGAGCCGTGGATTGAATACAAGCAGCGTTAAACTTGAACTTCAGGCACGGCTACGAGAGGCAATGGAAGCATAAGGAATTGATGTGGAAGAGTATGACTTTCATCTTGATGGCGAAGAAATAACAAAAATGGAAGAAACATCGCGGACAATGCCGAACACAGACCTGAACATGATTTTGGCTGAAATATCTGCTCAAACATCGACAATGTCATCTCAACTAGAAGAACAGAAAACGTACATATCATCACAGATGGAATCCCAAGAGACACGAATAACATCGAAGATTGAAGCACAGGAAACACAAATTTCTTCACAACTGGAAAAACAGAAGACGTATATGGTATCCCAACTGGAATAGCAGGAAACCCGTATAACATCACAATTGGAAGAACAGAAGACATATTTGGCATCTCAACTGGAAGCGCAAGAGGCACGTATTTCTGAAATGTCATCAAAAATTTCGGGACAGGTATCATCGCAGGTCTTTGTGAAACTGGAAGAGCAGGATGCAAAAATTTTACAACTCGAGGACAAAATTGATGCTGAAATAGAAGCGTTAAAAGGTCGTATGGAGCAGTTACAACTAAACCGCCCAGCTGTTTCATCAAGCAATCCAAAGGTAAAAACACCATCATTTGACGGTTCTGTTCCTTTCCAGGTCTTTAAGCTACAGTTTGAGAAGACCGCAACAGTGAACAACTGGAATGTGGAAGATAAAGTTGCTGCACTGTTCGTGGCATTGAAAGGGCCTGCAGCATAAAATCTTACAGACGATTCCAGAGTACGAACAGAACAGTTATGAGGCATTGATGGCTGCTGTAGAACGACGTTATGGAAGCGAGCATAGGAAACAGATATTCCAAATTGAGTTGCAAAACCGTCACCAAAGAGCGAATGAGACTTTGCAGGAGTTTGCCTCGGATGTTGAAAGGTTGGTTCATCTCGCAAATGCGGACGCACCCGTGGAATACACCGAGAGGGTAAAAATGCAGAGTTTTATAAATGGCATACGGGACGCCGAAACAAAGCGAGCTACATACGCAAATTCAAAGCCAACATTCGCAGAAACGGTGTCACAAGCTCTGATTCAGGAAACAGCGTCGCTTCTGTGTAAGCCAGTTTTCAAAGCACGCCGTGTGGAAGTAGAAAGGCCAGAGTGGGTAGACGCAATATTGGAGACACTGAAAGGATCGCAAAAGCGGAGTGAAAAAGTTATCAAATGCTTCAAATGCGACAAGTCCGGTCACATAGCACGTCATTGCGATCTTGGTCCTGGTAGTTCTAACTTGGGTGGCCGTAAACGCAAAGCTGGAGGAGATGAGCAAGAGCAAGTAAGAGGTGGAGATCGGGAGCTAGATCCAGCTATTGAATGCTCTGTGATATCTGTGTCGCAAATTGGAAGAAAACCGAGCAGTCTTGCCTCCGAAGGAAAGCTGGATGGCAAGAAGCGTTTACTGACTGTAGATACGGGCACATCTCATTCCTTGATCCGATCTGACTTGGACAACAGGAGAGTAAAACCGTTACCTGGAGCAAGGTTGCGTACGGTCACTGGCGAGTATAACCAAGTTCAGGGAGAAGTGATATGTGAAGTCTTGATTGGAAACGTCATGGTTCTATACAAATTCGTTGTGGCGAAGATCGTTGAAGAAGTCATATTGGGAGTAGACTTCTTGGTTGACCATGACATCAAGATCGATATGCAGACAAGAGTGATGCGTTATGAGAACCAGGATATACCACTTAACTTCAAGTTGGAGAAAGGGTTCAGTAGTAATCGAGTAATGGTGGAGAAGACTCGACAAAGCCCACGAAAGTCAAAAGAAAATGTTGATGGATCGAATGGGCCAAATAAAGCAAGATTGAAAGTATCTGCTAGAAAAAGACCGGCATTGACAACCCCTAAAGGACGCACTAAAACGACTGAAAGAATTTTTCAGAAAGAATGCAAGGTTGGTTTCAAGCCAGCGCGCACTACTATTGTGAAACGTTCAGACGATAATGATGATGCAAAGTCAATCTGTCAAGTGCAAGCTCTGCGAAGAGGATCATTGGCTAAACAACAGAGTGCGAAGGAACGATCAAGAATAATGAGTAGTAAGATGAAATGCAGGTACAACGAGAACAAAAATTCGGAAGGTTTCTTGGAGGGAGAATTGGTACTGTTAAACAACCTTCCAGCCAAATTTCGGTGCAGTTGGGAAAGCCCGTACAAAGTTGTGAAGAAGATCAGTGATACCCTCTATCGCATACAAACCACTTGGAAACCACGGGTTAGAAGAGTGGTTCATTTGGAAAGGCTGGCAGCGTATAGATCGAGAGATTTGTCTGATCGGGACGATCAGACTTAGGTGAAGGGCAGTGTAGCGAATGTTAGCAGCACTGAGCAATTCTATCGTCTCTAAGCCGATGCTAAGCAGTGATGTGAATTCACATCAATAGATAAATCATTATGTATCTACATAAACGAAACAATAATTGCGTCTACACATATGTACCATGTACGTATACGAGCAGCGGAGAGTCAATGCACAAACACGTGCATATATCTGAGATACTCCTATAAGCATGCATTGAGAAAAACTATAAAATTGTGCAATTGTAGTTACAGCTGAGAAGTTTGAGAGCTGCTGGACTAGTAGATTCTGGAAGCGCCTAGAAGATGCGAAGGTTGAAATAAAAGAGTATAAAAGGCGGCAATTGTAGAGGCGCTGGAATTCAGTTTGATTTGAGTTGTCAAGCAGTTTCGACTAAGACGATATCTAGCGAGCAAGAGCAGTATTATTTTGGATAGTAGAGTTTCATTTGAGCTATTAATCAGTTTGGTTATTAAGCAAGATATTCGTTGCACGGTTTGAGTGTTATTGTGAAGTACTTTAATAAAGGCCATTTTGCATTATTATATATTAGAGTTATTTATTCAACAGTTTAGTGATTCGAACTTAGCAGAGGGTTGCAAATAAAAGGATTGCAAGTAAATTCGTTACAATATGAATCTTTTTGACCATAGGTTACTAGTTAAATATTATTTTAATAATGCGGTCAACGCCGACGTACTTTTTGAATGCATTGTGTATTTATACTTCCAATGTTCTGTGGTTCAAGTCATTATGTCAGTAAAAAGTTACACAAAAATTGACCGAAATATATCCAAATTTATATATCTACAATGAAACCATAGCTGCAACTATAACGGCAATCTTCAGCGTGACCATTCATTAACAGTAATTTTAACGTTAACCAATTCATTAAAATTTATAGCAATAACCATACCATTAACAGTAATTTTATCCATAACCGCTACCTTAACTCTAATCTTAATTTCAACCGCAGCCTTACTAGTTACCGTAAACGTAACAGTAACTGTAACTAAACATGTAATTGTAGCCGCCTGCTTAACCGTAACGGTAACCATAAGCATGTCATTAGCATAACCAGAACTATTATGATAACTATAACTATAACCATACCATAACCATAACCATAGCCCTAATCATAACCGTAACCATAACATTATCTATATCCAGTAACTGTAATTAAGTCTGTAGCTGTAACAGTTTGCGTAACCGTAGCACTAACCATAGGCATGTCCATAAGCATAACCCAGACCATTATCATAATTATAAACATAACCATAATCCTAACCATAAATATAATCACAACCTTAACCATAACCATATTCATACCCCATAACCATAACCATAACCACAACTATAACTATAATCACAAAAATAACCATAACCATATCCATACCCCATAACCATAACAATAACGAGAACTGTAACTATAATTATAACCATTACCCTAACCATACATCAGCATAGAATAGGAGTTAGTGTGTGATGGGCAAGGAAATGGGCATTATGAGCGAGTAATAGATCCGGAGGGGAAAATTAAAGTCAGATGGGCTATTGAAAGGACAATAATAGAAATAAAATAATTAAAAAAAAAAACGCGTTTATTTAATTGTCTGATCAACGCCCTAGATTGATGAGGAGTGTGATCACTAGTACCTAGGACCTACCTAATTATTTTCTAGATTTTAGTAATATTATTACTTCATGTAAATATTGTTTTCAATAAAACTGTTTAAACTAAAAATTTTTTTTTTTATTATTTTATTTTCAAGTTTTTAGTCTTTATTTAATTGCCTATTATTTCTTATTCTATTTAGTTCATTTAGTGACTCATTATTACAAGGTCTCTTTCCTGACAATTTACTACAATCTAAGTCCTCATTAAATAATCTTTCCAAAGACTTTACTCCACTCTGCGCCACGTATGCTTCCTCCAACTCCAAAATAGTTTGATGTCACTTCTACCGGACTGTATGTAATATTTGTTCCAAATATGAGCTAAATCGGACCACAAATACGATTTTTGTGAATATCTCGATCCTTGCGCCACCTAGCGGCGATTTTTTTCATAGGTCGCTTTCTATTCTTGTATGTAATATGTTTTCCAAATATGAGCCAAATCGGACCACAAATACGATATTTTTGACTATCTCGATCCTTGCGCCACCTTGCGTCGATTTTTTTATAGGTCGTTTTCTATTCTTGCATGTATTATGCCTTCCAAATATGAGCCAGATCGGACCACAAATACGATTTTTGTGAATATCTCGATCCTTGCGCCACCTGGCGGTGATTTTTTATACGTCGCTTTCTATTCATGTATTACGTGTTCCAAATATGAACTATATCGGACCACAAATACGATTTTTTGAAATATTTCGATCCATGCGCCACCTATCGGAGTTTTTTTCTTATTATTGCATTGTAATCCGGTTCTGAATTATATTCCAAGTTTCAAGCTTGTGGCTTATCGGGAAGTAACTTAAATTTCAATTACAAAATTCAAGCTAAATAAAACTTTTAAACGAAATGAAAGATAAAGTAGAAGATAATGGAAAAGAGAATTGTAAAGAGAGGATGAAGGACACCTTTTAAAATGTAGGCAATATAGTTTTCGGTCACAACAACGTGTGCCCGATATGCTAGTTTTATATAGAACCCACACATTCTCTATAACTTACCAAAATGTACACCTTTGAAACTTTTTGCTTTCATGCCTTCGCCACATGAAATTTACTCCCAACATGCAATTAGCCGTGATGGTACAAATGGTGTCGCCTGTAACACCCTAACCATTTAGAACCTTTCAATTGCCCTCACGTTATTTTTCACATTTCCAATACGCCCACTTACAAGCCTTCTGGTATACAACCCATTCCCATGTGTGTGATAAGCACAAAAAAAAAGAGGTTGGAACAGCGATTAAGCACCATTTTCCTGTTTTATTTTTTATATTTTACTCCATACGTTTCGTATTTTTTTCTGAGTTGCTACGTCACTGTCAACGTACTAATTGCAATTGTTGTCAGCAGCAATGGCAAAGGCAACAGTCGTGCAAAGTCAGCCTAGCACTTCTGGTTTTTTTATACTCAGATGAGCAGAGCTCACAGAGTATATTAACCCTTAGACGGGCAAAATAGAAATAGCAAAATTTTGGATTTGGAAATTTTAGTTTGCGCATAATTTGCCATCGCTGATGTCATATTCGAAATCAGATTTCTAAAATTTCGTCTAAGTTTGGCGCTAGGCCCCAAAATTTGGAGACCGTCTGCAGACGGTCTTGCCCGTGTAAGAGTAGAAAATGAACGAGGTGATTAAACAAGTATTTAATAAAATAATTCAACTTTATTCAAGAAAAATAGTTCACAAGCGGTAACAAAAGTATTACAGTATTGCTTTTACATTATTCGTGAGTGTGATAATCTCTGAAACAGTTTTTGCTACTTGAGTAACATAAATGTACTTGACATTTTGTACAAAAGGTAGGTGTATCTGATTTCTTGCAAAACTTGCAAGCTTTTTTTGAACTCCACTCAGAAATGTGGTGAAACTTATCATATCTTATGTCCTCCCGAGGGTGTATTACTCTTTTACCAATGGCGGTTTTACTGTGGATAACATGTGGGGTGCTTGGGGGCCGTCCGACTGTTGGCCTATCAGTAGAAGCACACAGAGCTTTAGCTAACTCCAAACGAAATTGATACAATGTCAAACCTTTTACCCGGTGGTTGCTCTCGGAATATGATGAATTCTTTCGACGATATAGTATGAAAGCATTGGTGATCGCCATATCAAGTAGATGATAAAATATGCGCGTCATGGTATCCATTGTTTTTATACGCAAACCGTTTCTGCCCATATAAGAATCCATGAGGTCTACACCTCCCATGTGCGAGTTGTACTCACGAATTATTTGTGGGCAATCTATCTCAATGTATTCCCTGGTCTTTCTATTATATCTGTGTGTTTTTGATGGGTAGGGGGCCGCATCCCCTTTAGCAAATGGTTGGATACCTACATAAGTTGAACATAGTCGAACATTTTTAGTGTCCTTCCAAAGGACTGTAGTTACGTCTACTCCGTAAGCGGTGCCACAAAACTCAATTGCATATCCTCTGCTTGCTTTTTTAACCTGCGCTTCCGAATCAGACGGTAACTTGCAATTAGATATTCGGTTGGCTCGAATTGTACCTAGTGAAAATATACCACGAGCTCGTAAATAAACTAGAAGTGGAAGAGATGAGTAAAAGTTGTCAAAGTACAGAATATGGTTAGCAAAATTAGGTATGGTTTGCGATAACCGAATCACGACATTGCTCGTAGGTCCCAGATTTGGTGTGCCTGGTAGAACAATATTATCACCGGCTCCATTATAAACTTCAAATCGATATGCGTATCCATTCGTGTCACATAGGACGAACAACTTGATACCCCATTTATTGGGTTTATTGGGCATATATTGCCGTAAGTGATGCCTTGCTTTTGTTTTGCACATTTGCTCATCGACACATAACCGAGCTTGTTTGGGAACGGAGTCGAAGCGATCGTTCAAAATCTCAATGACTTTCCTTATTCGAAACAACGAATCGTATCCTGGTTCACCTTTTTTGATACGTTTTCTCTCATCAGTAAATGATAAGTATTTCTTTATTGCCACAAACTTCTTCCAAGGCAAGGCTTCCGGTACATGCTTAAATCCAAATTCACTCCAGTGTGACTCTATATTTGGATATCGAAAAATAGACATATATATCAGAATTCCGATATATCTTCGAACTTGTGCAGCGTTAGTTGTGAATTGCGTATTTATATCTTCTGAACGGGCTGCTCGATTGGTTTCCTCAACAATCAAATTGAACAGTTGGTAGTTAAAAAAATTATTGAAAAAGTCAACCGGTGTCTTAAGTGTTTGTATTGTATCAGGTAACTCACAGTCTCCGCGGAAGGCTATTTCATTTACATGCATTCTCATCGACCTTTGGCGCCATAGAATATTCGAGAACTCAGTCGATCGCTTGTATATGGCATCCACGCTTGATCCTATATATCCACCTGTTGAAGGTCGTACCTGTGGTCCTCTAGGGTCAACAGTTGGTAATGGTGAATGCGGTCTTTTCGGTGGCTTACTGGCCTTTCTGGTAGTAGTACGTCCTAAAGAGGTAGCCTTAGAAGTAGATGGTTGCATATCGAGTGGTGTGGTGTTAGCATCCGATATTTTATCTGCTGGTTCAGGTGGGGGGCTTTGTATTTTTGAAGCTACCGTTGTTGATGAAACATCAGTAAGTGCGCTAAGGTTCAGCAAAAGTCCATCTCCCTTTTCAAAATTACCATTGTCTACCTCATCTAAAACATCGGTTATCATTTCTTCTTCTTCAGGCGATATCTGATCAACAACGTAATCTGGGTCTGCTGTACTGTCGCTATCATCTTCGTACTCGGAGTCTTCATCAGACAAAATAGTTGAGTTCATCAATTACTCGATTTCGTCGTCTGTCATTGAAGATAGATTGAATTTCTTCCTTTTATCTTCGTTAGTCAGCTCTTGTGGCTTTTTCGCACAGTATCTTCTTTTTTTCTGTGGTCTAGCTCCTTCCATTTTCTGAAAATACCAGTACCACATACAAAAGTAGCCTTCACAGACATAAAAAGTAGGGGGAAAACAATAAACTAGTGTTGCACTACTCCATCAAATTAGGAATTTAACCTTACCCGGGCAAGACCGTCCAGGGAAGGTCTTAACAAAACACTAAATAGCACACTATTTTCTTTGTTCGATATTGAGCCAAACATGAAATATGAAAATCAACAACATTTTAACTTACCTTAAAAATTCCCAATTAAACTACTTCACTGGAAATCACTTTTTTATTAATTTTAAATGTGCAAAATTTCTAGGACAATTTATGCGTCACTTTTCACTTTGTCTCGCACTAGAACTAACAAAACAGTTGAATAGTCCCACTTAAGAGCTTTTTTTATGAATTAATAAGAAAGAACCTATATTATTCAATGAACCGTTACCTTATAGCAAGCGAGCGCCATACGATTTGCATTTGAATACGTAAAAAGCAAAGATCATCTGCAGACGGTCTTGCCTGACAAAGGGTTAACTTTGTTCGCATAACGGTAATCCGTAACGGCATAAACTAATCGAGATAGATATAGACTTTTATATATCAAAATGATCTGGGTGAAAAAAGAAATTCATTTAGCCATGTCCGTCCGTCCGCCCGCCGGTCCGTCTGTTCATCCGTCTGTAAACACGACAACTTGAGTAAATTTTGGTGTATCTTGATGAAATTTGGTATGTAGGTTCCTGGGTCTCAGATCGCTATTTAAAATGAACGAAATCGTACTACAACCACGCCCACTTTTTCGATATCGAAAATTTCGAAAAACCGAAAAAGTGCGATAATTCATTACCAAAGACGGATAAAGTGATGAAACTTGGTAGGTGGGTTGACATTATGACGCAAAATAGAAAATTAGAAAAATTTTGGACTATGGGCGTGGCACCGCCCACTTTTAAAAGAAGGTAATTTAAAAGTTTCGCAAGCTGTAATTTGGAAGTCGTTGAAGATAAAAATAAAAAATAAATGTAAGGCGCGATAACCTCCGAAGAGATCTAAGGCCGAGCTTCTCTTCCAATTTGCGTCGTGCTCCTCTTGATTTTTCCCTACAAATTGGCCGGACGGGACCTACATGTTTTATGCCGACTCCGAACGGCATCTGCAAGGCAGACGAGTTTTCACTGAGAGCTTTTCATGGCAGAAATACAATCGGAGCGCTTGCCAGACACTGCCGAGGGGCGACCCCGCTTAGAAAAATTTTCTTCTAATTGAAAAATCTTATTTCTAAAATTTTGATGCTGCTTTGCCCGGGAGTTGAACCCAGGGCATACGGTGTGATAGGCGGAGCACGCTACCATCACACCACGGTGGCCGCCAGTCGTTGAAGATATCATGATGAAATATGGTAGGCACGTTACTAGCACGTTATTAGCGAAATCGGATGACGAACACGCCCACTTTGAAACAATTTTTTTTTTAAAGTCGAATTTTAACAAAAAATTTATATTTACAGTATAAAAGTTGATTATGTCCACACTCGACTCCAGTAATGATATGGTGCAACAAACTACAAAGATAAAAGAAAATTTCAAAATGGGCGTAACTCCGCCCTTTTTCATTTAATTCGTTTAGAATACTTTTAATGCCATAAGTCGAACAAAAATTTAACAATCCTTGTGAAATTTGGTAGCGACATAGATTCTATGACGATAACTGGCTTCTGTGAAAAATGGGCGAAATCGTTTGAAGCCACGCCCAGTTTTTATACACAGTCGACCGTCTGTCCTTCCGCTCGGCCGTTAACACGATAACTTGAGCAAAAAACGATATATCTTAAATAAACTTAGTTCACGTACTTATCTGAACTCACTTTATCTTGGTATAAAATATGTCCAAAATCTGATTTTGATCACGCCCACTTTTCCGATATCGAAAATTACGAAAAACGAAAAAAATGCCATAATTCTATACCAAATATGAAAAAAAGAGATGAAACATAGTAATTGGATTGGTTTTTTGATGCAAAATATAACTTTAGAAAAAACTTTGTAAAATTTGTGTAACTACCATATAAGTAGAAGAAAATGGAAAAGTTCTGCGGGGCGAAATCAAAAGCCCTTGGAATCTTGGCAGGAATACATTCGTGGTATGACATATATAAATAAAATAGTAGTACCCCACATAAGATGTTCTGGGTCACCCTGGTCCACATTTTGTTCGATATCTCGAAAACGCCTTCACATATACAACTAAGGGCCACTCCCTTTTAAAACCCTCATTAATACCTTAATTTGATACCCATATCGTACAAACACATTATAGAGTCACCCTTGGTCCACCCTTATTGCGATATCTCGAAGAGGCGTCCACCTATAGAACTAAGGCCCACTACGTTTTAAATAATCGTTAACACTTTTCACTTGACACACATGTCATACAAACACATTCCAGGGTTATACTAGGTTCATTTAGCTAAATGGTGATTTTCCCTTATTTTGTCTCCAAAGCTCTCAGCTTAGTATGTAATGTTCGGTTACACCCGAACTTAGCTTTCCTTACTTGTTTTTGTGTAAACTTTTTTTCATTCTACTTATTTGTGGCAATATCTGCTGCTAAATCGTCTGCCCAGTGAGTGCCGTTCGGTTGATTTCGTTTCTATTTGTACTCACAAATATACACTTAGTACGTGCCCGTGCACACAACGAACCAAATTTACGTGCAAACAATAAAAGTTGTTAAAAAGCAAAAACCAGAAAAAAGGCAACATAAAAAGTCAACATCAACAAAGGTAACAAAAAAAAAAAAAAACAAAAAAGTTTTGAATAAGAAAACTTTGACTATATATTGGCTGTCCATTATGTTCACTTAGGAATGTAGGCGGGCTGTTGGGTTGGACTTGACTACAGCTCATTTTGGCTTTGTTTGTTATTGTGTTTGTTATTTCTGTTGTTTGTTTGCTCATCCAAAGATATCTTTTCTTTGTTACCTTTTTTCTCTTATTACTTCCACGCTATTTGTTTCTATGCAGCTGTATAAATTAAAATTAATCACCATTAACACAGAGCAGTCCAGCTGTTTGTTTCGCTTTAGTTGCGATAAGCAGAAACTAGATACCCCTCAGTTGTTGCTTTTGATATGAAAAAGTATTGTTGTTGTTTTCTTATTTGCCATGATTTTTAGTTACACCAACGAGTTTGTGGTGGGGCTTATTTTTATACCCAGCTGTACTTGTCAAAGGGTTTTATAACTTTGATGGGATAACGGTTGGTTGTACAGGTGTAAAGGAATCGAGATAGATATAGATTTCATTATATCAAAATCATCAGTATCGAAACAAAATTTGATTGAGCCATGTCCGTCCTTCCGTCCGTCTGTCCGTTAACACGATAACTTGAGTAAATATTGAGATGCCAAATTTGGTACACGAGCTTATCTGGACCCAGAATAGATTGGTATAGAAAATGAGCGAAACCGGATGATAACCACGCCCACTTTTTATATATATAACATTTTAGAAAACACAAAAACCTGATTATTTGGTAAATAATACACCTAGAATGTTGAAATTTGACGTGTGGACTGATATTGAGACTCTTGATAAACATTTGAAAAGCTTTTAAAATATGCGTGACACTGCCCCCTTGTGAGAAAATCAATTTTACAATTATTATAATCATAAATCAAAAATCGTTAAACCTACCGTAACAAAATTCGGCAGAGAGATTGCCTGATGATAAATTAGCGAAATCGGTTAAGGACCACGCCCACTTGTATATAAAATATTTTTAATAAGTTCGTGGACGAATAAAGTAAGCTATGTCTTTACCAAAAAGAGCTTTGTATCAATGGTATTTCATTTCACAAGTGGACTTATAATAATAAATAGAAAAAACTTCAAACTTTTATGACTAAACAATTTTCTATGTTTCGGGAGCCATAACTCGAAACAAAATTAGTTCAAAATAGAACCATATGTATATGTATTATTGTGCAGCCTTGTAACACTATTAAGCACACAAAACAAACAACAACAGCATTTCAAGTGTACAGCTAGGTATGTAGTGTTCGGGTTCACAAGAACTTAAACTTCGTGTTTTCGATGCTTTAGCACTATTTCTGTATGGTGGGTGGGTGCTCAAGTTTTACATCGTCTTGGACGCTTCCTGCTATGCTACCGTCTTAATTTAGAAGTTAAAAGGAAAAAATATTCTTTAACTTCAGTGATGGAGATAAAAAAGTTGTCATTATAGAAAGTTGTGCCAAAAAAAGCTGGTTAGGTCAGGCGTGACATAATCACAAGTATAAAGATCACTTTCTTATTTCGTATAGATGTAACCATGGACCCAAAAATTGTCCTTGAATCACATAAATAAAACTGATTAATTGGTGAACTATGTAATTCAATGACCCGTTATTACCAGAACCCTTTTATCTCGTCATTAATATCTACTTTTTACCACATGAGATTCTGTTCAAAAAGTGTAGTAAGGCTTACCACGGGGTTGTAGGCGTAATTAATAGCCTCTACAAACTACTTGTCAAACTCACATACACGTGGTGAATCCTGTATCTTTATCGTGTAAGGCTCTGGCGACCTCAAGTTTCTTATGGAACTAGGAGGTGACATGGGATGGCCTAGAAGTTTCAATGGTGCCATATTTAATCGTTCCTGAGACAGTACAGACTTGTACTTTAATGGCACTTGTTACCGGAACGTACTTGATCTATATCCGGCAATAGACTATCAATATCGATATTAGTCCAATAAACGGGGGCATTTCATATCGCCACAACAACTACAACTCAACTAAAAAAAATGTTTCGTGATGTGGCATTTTGTCGCCGGATCAGCTATTACATCCGTAAATATATTTTACTAAGATAAAATTAAACATACTCACTGATATTTAATCTTGTTCGACCCTGCCAAACATCTTTTCACATATGATGTATATTGGAACGTTTTCCATCATCCCTTGTCAAATTTGTCGGCACAACGCCGAAACCGGTTTCGCTAGAAACCAAATTTGACAAGGGATGACGGAAAATCGTTCCAATATACATCATTTATCCACCCTGTCCGAAAACGAACAAAACAAAATAAATCTTTTCATTTTTAAATTAGATACCTTATTCTTCTCGAGCTGAAATCGTACAGGAATAGTAAAATTTTTAATCCTGCAGACCTATCACCAGCGAATTTAAACACAGCGCCTACGTTGACTAGGCCATGTGATGCGAATGAAAGATGATGCTCCGGCTAAGAAAGTATTCTTAAAAGAACTCGCTTATGGAAGCAGAGGAACAGTGTGCGCCGTCACTGTGCTTAAAGGACCAGGTAGAACTTGATGAAATTTCCCTTGACGTTACCGATTGGTGATAGTTAGCACAGCGAGGAAGTGACTGGCGCGCCTTGTTGGCTTGCCATAACCGTTTAAATGGTTAAACTCCAATAAAATATGTAAGTGAGCAGAGTAGCGCAAGCTTCAGGAACCATTGAAGGCTATTAGGTATTGTTTTCAGGATCATTTTGGTACAAATTCGGAACCATTACAGGTGCGCTCTTGGTACATTTTCGATAACACTTATAAAGTCTTGAAATCATGTTTGCATTATATCCTAATCATTTGTTTTTCGGTATGCTTCAGTATTGTTGCGTAACTATTTGAAGAACTCTTGGAATCATGTAGCGGTTATAATTGAGTGATTTTGGAATTATCTGCAGGATGATTTGGAACTATTTTGGCATAGTTTCGCGTTCATTTTATTATCATTAAAACAATTTCGGCGTTTATTTTGGGAGTATCAGATATTTATATCCAGACCGATTTCGGAATATTTTAAGCACCACCTCAGGATCACATCATGACTGTTTTCAGCTCACTATGTATGGAACATTTTACGACTATTTCCAAATAATTGTGAGACTGTTTTCCAATAACTTCGGGACGCTTTTGATTTTATTTTGTAAATAAATTTGTGATATTTTTGGGTTCAGTTTGAAAATGTCCTAGGTTAATTTACGGACTGTTTGGAGACTGTTTTGGTCATGAATTTTATGATGATTTCCCCACTATCTTCGAATTATTTCTAGATATTCCCTGCTTAACTTTTTAAACGGTTATGGCCATAAGAGGGTTCCTATAAATATACTTTCATCTGTCATTCGTATGTCATATACGCGAATAAATAAATATCCAGACACTTTCAGGAAAGCTTTACATCAGTTTCATTCATCAACATTTACCCTGAGTTTGTATTTTATACATTTATTATTATTTGTTATATTTATTTATTTATTTATTTATTTATCAGTCTACAAATTAAACAATGACACAGACCAAATATACCGGCACTTAAATCTCAGATGTAATACATGATATAAACAACATAAGCAGTCATCAATTTTAAAGTAATATTTAAACAGTATTGAACCAAACGCTTGACAATTTCAATTAAAGACTTAGAAGTAAGCAAAAGATAAAATGTTGTAAATGTGTTAAAATATACTCATGAAGGAGCTAGTAAATAATAATTTATGAAATTGACAATAAAGCAAACGAATAGTAGATAAAATATATACAGAATAGAATTTATACAGAATTTCATTACATTTAAAAATAATGATCACAACGCAATTTTGCAAACAAGTTTCAAGTAACTGGTACTTCAAATTTGAAACAGAGGGTTGAACAGTATATCACGGTTTAGCGTTCTTTGCTTCATTTCGAATTACAAATTTAATGTAGTTAAAAGGTATTTTTTAATGCCAAGAAACGAGTCGCAGACGTCTAAATTTTTACAGTGTTTATTAAAATCACGACATAAACAGTGAAGTGGTTGGTGCATTTCATAATTCGAC
This sequence comes from Eurosta solidaginis, assembly GCF_040869045.1. Classification (NCBI taxonomy): domain Eukaryota; kingdom Metazoa; phylum Arthropoda; class Insecta; order Diptera; family Tephritidae; genus Eurosta; species Eurosta solidaginis. The sequence goes on from NC_090320.1 coordinate 278,141,779, forward strand.
CTGCATGTAGCTACAAAAATTGATTGAAAATGTCTAGATGGCCTAATAGGAACGTTAAACTTAATTTTGCCAAGCAAAAATGGACTATTTATTGACCCTCTTATTAATTTACCAATAAATAAGACGCCAAGCATCTCCCTGCGGCTCTGCAATGTGGGCAGCTGGATTAACCTGATAACGCGGATTCCAAATTATTGAAGCATATTCCAAAGTAGGTCTGACCAATGATGTAAAAAGAGTTTTTGTAACGTATGGGTCATTAAATTCTTTAGACCAACGTTTAACAAAGGCCAAAGCACCTTTAGCGCTATTCACGCAAGATTCAATATGAAGTTTAAAATCGAGTTTTGGGTACATAGTAACGCCTAAATCAATAAACTTAGTGACTTGCTTGATTACATAGTCGCCAATAACATAATCGTGGGATTGGGAGGACTTCCTTGTAAAACACATGAACTTACATTTAGGTAGGTTTAGTGACATGGCGTTTACATTACACCAGTCACCAAGCCTATTCAGATCATCCTGAAGACATGCCCTATCCACGGGTGAGCGGATAGGCATTACAAGTTTGACATCATCAGCGTACATCAACGGCTTGCAGCTCTTCAAAACACTAGGAAGGTCATTAATGAACAACAGGAACAAAACCGGACCAAGATGGCTGCCTTGAGGAACACCAGAAGTTACGTTTATGAACAGAGACCGACAATTATTAAATATAACTGTTTGTTTTCTTTCCTTCACATAAGAAGAAACCCAAGATAGAAACAAAGGAGGAAATCCTAACCGATCAAGTTTGAGTAAAAGTATAGAATGAGAAACTTTATCAATTGCCTTACTAAAATCAGTATAAATAACATCGACTTCACAATTAGTCTTAAAACTGTTGGATACAAAGATTGTAAACTCGAGCAAGTTGGACACCGTTGATTTACCCTTGCAAAAGCCATGTTGTGAAAAGTCAATTAATGAAGATACTCTAAAAGCAATCTGTTTTGTGATAATCAATTCAAATAGCTCAGGAATTGTGTTGAGTTTGGCTATTCCTCTATAATTTATAACACACGTTCTGCTTCCAGTTTTATGCAGTGGTATAATGAATGATTCTTTTCACTTCTTGGGGAATACCTCTTGCTTCAGGGACGCATTAAACAAACAGGCTAGAGGTCGATATAAGTATCGAGCACATGATTTCAGCACTACCGACGGAATTTGATCCGGACCACTAGAGTAAGAAATTTTTGGATTTTCCAGATGAGTTAAAACATCATCAGTACATATATATGGAACTGCCTGGGAATCCCGAGGAGACAATCTGAAAGGATAATTCGATGGCGGGTAATCATAGGTGTTTGAATAAGTAGATTCGAAGAAATCCGCAAACATGTTAGCAATTTCGAAGCTATCGTTGGAAATATGATCATTTAGCTTCGTTGTAGAAGGAGACCCTTTTATCTTCCTTTTTGAATTCACAAAGCTGTAAAACGACTTAAGATTGACAAAAATTTGGCTTTTAATCCTACTGATATAGTTCATATAACAAATTCTGTTCAATCTGTTATATTTGTGACGTAAAATTGAGTAGGCGGCATAGTCAGTCATTGATCCAGAAAGTTTGTAGCGTTTGAATGAACGCGTCTTCTGATTTTTCAGGCGTTTCAATTCTTTAGTGCTCCAAGTCGATGACGATATAGCAGTGGTTTCGGACGTCGGTATGCATTTTTTAAATATTCCGTATAGTACATTATTTTGGTTTCGGACGTCGGTATGCATTTTTTAAATATTCCGTATAGTACATTATTTAAATGGGATATACTCTCATCAATATTCCCATCGTACTCAGGCCAATTTATTCTCGATACTTCGAGTATTACTTTAGACCAATTGGCTTTTCTAAAGCGAAACCGGTGAGGGGTCTTTCGCACTACGTTGGAGGAACGCTCAGATAAATTATAAGATTCCATAAACATCGTGAGAGCAGGATGATACACATCTTCAGGCAGGGCAAGGGGATCGCATCGATTTACAAAACAATTTGAATCGTCTGAGAAAATTAAATCCAAGCATTTACCGAATTTATTCTGAATATTGTTAATTTGAAAAAGTCCAACATCTGCAAAATCGTTTAGGAAATCATTGTCGATAGCGCGAGAAGAAGTAGGGACTAGCTTCCCGTCGATAAGACTCCATTACACACATGACAGATTAAAATCGCCAAGTAAAGTGACAGAATCACAGGCCCTGGCAGTGCTGCACACAGATTTCACTACTGAGGAATGATTCAAATATAAGGAAATGTCAGATTGTGGGGGAATGTAGTTGGCTATAAAATATTTGTAGGTTGAGGAAAGTTTTACTCTCACACAAAGAAGCTCAGCATCCTCAAAGTCAGGAAAATGTAGTTCCTCCGCGGAAAAACTAGTGTGAACGGCAATTAACACATCTCCACCAGCTCTGAATATGAAAATCGTGTATTTTTGCTTGATTTGCTGAAGTCTCACTCTTCAGAGCTTAGTAGAAAAAGGACTACCTCAAACAGTTTGTAACATTTTCTGTGCCCAAAACAGCTGCTTTCAAGACGATGTGTTCTTTGCTTGACTGTGTTGGATTATTGTTTGTTTTTTTGTTTACACCACTCTGCATACACCGTTAGTTGCCACTTTGTTTAAATAATAGTTTTTGTTACATATTTTTGCCTCCGAAAACAACCTGCTATTTGCTGTTGGATTATGCTTCATACTTTTCTAGACCTAGTATATTACAAACCAATTTATGTTCATATATATGTAAATATGTTCATTGTAAAATATATTATGTATGTCAACACACCCAAGTATTTATGCTTTCCCTTTACATTACTTAAACCATATTCTGTAATACTTTCACTGCCTTCTAGTGGAAAGCGAAAACGACTCTTAGCAGGTTAAGTTGTTCTAAAGGAAAAAAAAAAACAAAGAACCTCTGACACAAATAAAAATAATACATCCGTTGTTTTATATATTCAATGTGTATGTGTCGTAAGTATGTAAGTGCTCATTTGTGTATAGTTGTATCACACAAGATTGTATTTTTATAGCAAATGAAAAAGATCGTTAAGACCCGTTTTAAAGTGCTGTGGTAGTTTTTTATTTACTAACTTGTATCATACAAAAATATATGTGGGAGTACATACGAAGTCATGCCCACATGTTTATAGAGTGCTTAACGGCTTACCACTAAGTGTTTGCTTTCTAGTCTACACTTTTAAACGTTTTATAGAGTTGGGATTCTACCGGGTATTTACCATTTTTATGGGTAAATACCAGGAAAATACCCGGAATATTCCTTTTTTGTATCTTTTTTTGGGTATTTAAAAACCATTTGAATCGAGGCTGCTTGGAATTACAATTCGGCAATTAAATTTATACGTCATTTGAATTAAAAAAAATTCGTTTTGATTTTAAACAAACAACCCAGCAAACACTTGGATTCAACAATTACTCTGAAAGGAGTTCAAACTATGGATCGTTTGCACTCATTATGAACTCATTTAGGAGCCTGAAGCGAATGCTATATGCTCATATTTTGCCTCTAACATAAGTCTAATACAGGCCTCCTTACGATATCATATATGAGCCTTATTAGCGTCATATTTTTCATAATTTTGAGTCTTTTAATAACATTACTTCAGGGCTTTTAGGAAGAATTTTTGACATATATCCGAAACGGAAAACATAGGGTAGAAAATTGTAGTGATAAAACTCCCATGAGGATAAGATAGAAATGAAATAAATATTAGTTGAATTAATTATTTATTTAGAATAAATTTTCGCAGAAATTTCTGTGTTTTTATTCCGAAGCTGCCTAATTTACTGATTTTAATATTTTTCGTTTGTTCATAATTTCAGCAAATTGGAGTCATAAAAAGCTCTAAGGCGATAGCATTTTTGAAGCTGACATTTTCGGGCCCATATTGAACTCCAGAACTGTAAGAGAATATTTATAGGGTACACATATTTACGCAAACAAAGCTAACCCTCAAACACGCTCAAGGCGCTCATAATTTAAGAATTCGAAATTAGTCCAAAATAAGTGGGCAATGTAGGGATCAGAAAAGCGTCGAAACGCGTAGGATGGTAAAAGAAAATTTAATTTTAGCCTTTTATTTAACGGCCTAAAAGCTCCTACCTTTGCATGAAAAATTTTCATTTATCGACTATTTATATTCGCCACAGCGAGTTTGGAATAAATTTTGAAACATTGTTACAACAATTTTTCATTTTAATACAAAATAAATTACATTTGTACATTATTGTTACCCTTGTTATTCTTTTTTTGTATAAGAGTCGACGTTTTTCCGCTCATGGACGCTTTTCGACATTTTTAATGTGACCGCAAAGCTGCCAATATCTGTCCAGGTGTTTCGAACTACATATGACCCCAATAAGCGCTGACGATGCCTAATAAATAGGCGATATAGGTGTCAGATAATCAGAGTTTATTAGAGTTAAAAATAACGCCGGAGAGTTCCAGTAGAGTATAATATGAGCTGTTTAATTGCCTTTTAAAACTTATGTCGGACTCTTATTTAGACTCAAAAGATAATTTAATAGGTTCATATAGCACGACCATTGCAAGAAGGAAATACCTCCGGCCTCCCAAATGAGCACATACCGACTGTAAACGCTCCAATTTAGATATGTTTCCGACTCTTTTTCGACTTAAAATGTTTACTGGGTAAACTTAAATTTTTGCAACGGCATACATTATTGGCTAAATATTTTTGAAAAACGCTGGATTACAGATTAAAACTAATTCAACCGATAGCGTAATGGATAACTACCCACCGATATAGGACACATTGGGTACATTTTGGATTGAATTTGTGTGTTTGTTTCCCATATTTTCCAAAAGATTATTCTTACCGTTCTTTTGGATAAATATTTCGGTATTTACCCATTTTTACCATATGTACGCAATTTACCGGGTATTTACCATTTGGGTATTTATTCCTTTCCCATCTCTAACGTTTTATTATTCAGCTCTTGGTTTCAATGAGAATATGAAAAAAATTGCTTACGGGAATGAGTAAAATTTTAAGTTTAAATGTGTAAATATTACTAAGTCGTTTTATCTCAAAACATTTTTATACACAGCGGTACTTGTACACAGGGTTTTATAACTTTGATTGGATAACGGTCGGTTGTACAGGTAGAAAGTAATCGAGATAGATAAAGACTTCCATTCATCAAAATCATCAGTACTGAAAAAAAACCATGTCCGTCCGTCCGCCTGTCCATGCGATAACATGAGCAAATTTTGGGGTATCTTCACCAAATTTGGTATACGGGCTTATCTGGGCCCGGTATCTAGTTGATATAGAAAATTAACGAAATTTGGCGATAGCTACGCCCACTTTTTCGATATCGAAAATTTAGACAAATGAAAAAAATGAAGTAATTCAAAAACGTATACCGCGAAGCTAATGAAATTTGGTAGGTGGATTGGTTTTATGACGCAAAACATTTAATTTTGGAATACGAGCGAGTCACCCACATTTAGAAGAAGAACATTTGGGAGTTTAACAAGCCGTAAATCAAAAGCCGTTAAAGACAATACATTGAAATTTGGCTGACACACTGTTCTTGCCAAATTATATAGACTGAGGGAAGATAGTCAAAATCAGCTAAGCACCACGCCCACTTTTCCTAAAGATCTAACCTTATCAAAGTTTGCAATAACTATATTTTATTTAACTATATTTGACTGATATTCTATCTCAGTAGTGGTATGGTTGAGCTAAGAACAAAACTGAAACACATTTTTAAAATGGGCATGAGCTGCCCCATTTTTGTTACTCTATCCTAAATACTTTTAATGCCATAAGTCGAACAAAAATCTCCCAATACGAACGAAATTTGGCACAAATATTTTTTCATAGCTACAAATGTTAAACTGCATTTTACGCGCTCAAGTTGATTAGTAGTAGCCTCTGTATCTTTTTTGCTTCTTTTGAACAAAAATGAGTTCAGAATAGAAACATATATTTATTAATGCGCAGCATTATAACACTATTGTAACGAATTTTGCGAAATTCTGATTATTTTGCAACTTCTGTTATCGTTCGAATCGCTGAACTGTCAAATAAATAACTCAAATATTCAGTATAGCAATATCTCCTTTATTTAAAACTTTACTGTTGTAGTACTTCAAAATTATAATACTCGCGTGCTTCAATAAAAGCGTTTTAAAATCAAACTGATTCAATATTCATCAGATTGCGCTGCTTTTATACTCTCGGATACCTCGTTCACTCATTTCTCATAAAGTCTATACTTTTCGAGAACAGCTGTTTATTTAATTCTCTTTATGTATCTGATAGTTACGTTTCTCTTCTAGTTATATGCGTGTGTATGTGTGAGTAACTACTTCTGCCCTTACGGCTGCATACATATATGTATGTGAAATATTCCCTTCGTTGTCAGCTGTGATGTTTACATGTACAAGTGTGTGGCTGCTTGCTTTATTGTTGTTGTGCATTTATTTAGTAGTAGCATAGTGATGACCCGAATGCTTATGATCGGCACACTATTAGATTACCTCACAAATCAAACAACAACAGGATTTCAAGTGCACAGCTGGGTATGTAATGTACAATTTCACCCGAACTTAGACGCTTCCCAAAGCAGTCGGTTCTATGTACCGGAGCGACTCGGGATTTTTCCCGACCAAGGACTGTCATTTCAGTGTAACTCCATTTAATTTGTTGCGTCCCTCCCAGCTGCTCCTTGCAGTGGGCCTGCCCCATATTCTCTTGCTCCGGGAAGGTATCGAATCCAACCCGAGTCCGTCTCCTGACCCCGGTCCTGAGAAATGGTTTTGCTGCATCTGCAGGAAAAGAATCTTTTTAGGATGGTCATACTCTGTTCAGTGTGTCTCGTGTAAGGGATGGTTGCATCGGACAGGTTGTTCTGGGCTTGATCCCAAAACCCGACATCCACGTAACTTTTATAAATCTTTTGTGGCTCGTTGCTGTTATCGTCCAAGGGCGTCCCGTAGTCTATGCCTTGCAGCTCCTGCCTTGGGCGGTGCCACTTTCCTAGATGTTCTGGTATCCGCGACGGCAACCCCCCACGGGTTTCGTTGCGCCATGTTGCCAGGTCACAAACACCAATCTTCCAGGTACCCCAATGCTTGACCAAGGACGCCCAGTCCTAGGGCCACAACAGCAGTTACGTCCTGGCCTTCCTCAACCCAGACGTAGTCACCCGTCACTTACCCCCAGAGTGGCGACGTCTCCCCCTATGCACTTCAGATTTCTGTAGTTAAACTGTAATAGACTAACTGGGAAGATAACGGAGATAGTCGATTTCATGAAGCGGCACAAAATCCGCATTGCTGCGATTCAAGAGACTAAACTCACAGCAACATCTACACTGCAAACCTGTTCTGGGTATAATGTCCACAGAAAAGATTGCATGAGCGGAAATGGAGGCGGACTCGCGTTTATCATACACCACTCTGTGCAATATCATATATTTGATCCTGGCATCGACCGCAGGGACAATGTCTTAGAACGTCAAGGCCTATCTGTCCGGTTAGGGGATGCAAACCTAGAAATCATCAACATCTACATCCTTCCTACCACCTGTTGCCCCAGTGGATACCCCCCTAATATTAGCGCCTTACGCGATGGCAACAATCGCATTATCTTAGGCGACTTCAATGCCCATCACCATCTATGACATTCAAACTTGCGGGCGGACAGTAGGGGTGATATGTTGGCGGATCAAATAGAAGAAATGATTTTCTGCACAATAAAAGGAGACGCCCCCACACGTATGGTAGGAAGCTGTCACAGTTCGCCGGATATCTCAATCGTGAGCGCAGAACTCGTAAACTGCGTAAACTGGCAGCCGATGGTCACATTGGCATCCGACCACCTGCCTATACTTATTTCGTTTGAGCCGACTTCATCGTTACAAAAAAACGCACTTTCATAAACTTTAAAAAAGGAAAGTCGGACGAATACAAATCTTTTACGTACGACCTCTTTGCTGCCCTCCCTATCCCGACTGATGCCCGCCAAGGGGAGCGTGCTTTCCGCAAGGTCATTGAATCCGCTTCGGCACGTTTCATTGCCGCCGGGAAAATTCCCGAAATTCGTACCCACTTCCCGGTGGAGGCCGTAAATTTAGAGAGAGAACGTGACCTTATACGACAGCTCGACCCAGGCGACCCCCAAATAAGGGATATAAACCAACGCATCAGATTGCTTGTGGATGAACCCAAGCTGGCGAAATGGGAGGAGCACCTAAGAGGTTGTAACCTCTCTACCGGTGTTGGTAAACTTTGGTCCACCGTAAAGTCTCTATCGAATCCGTCTAAGCACAATGACAAGGTTTCCGTCGCCTTCGGCAATAAAGTGCTGCCGGATTCGAAAAAATGCGCGAGCGCTTTCTGCCGTCAATATGTAATGCATTCTACGGTCGACAAAGAGAGACGGAGGGCCAACAGACACGCATATAAACATAAATTCAACGCGTCACCAATTACCATCAACGCCAGGGAGGTTGAAGATGCTATTGGTCACGCTAAACCATCCAAAGCAGTGGGCCCAGACGGCATAGCCATGCCGATGCTTAAAAGTCTAGGGAAAGAGGGTTTCAAATACTTAGCACATGTCTTCAACCTGTCTCCCTTTGTCATACCCGAAAAATGGAAAATGGCCAAGGTGGTCCCGCTACTAAAGCCTGGGAAACCAGCTAACATAGGAGGGTCGTATCGTCCGATATCTCTCCTATCGCCAGTAGCAAAGACGCTTGAAGCCATTTTGCTCCCCTACTTCCAAGCAAATTTGCAACTAGCCTGTCATCAGCATGGCTTCAGAAAACTCCATAGCACCACCACCGCACTAAATGCCATCAGCACCCAGATAAGTTGCGGTTTAAATCAAAACCCCCACCATAGAATAGTACTCGTAGCGCTAGACATATCAAAAGCTTTTGATACGGTCAACCATGGCACGTTGCTGCAAGACCTGGAAGGGTATACCCTTCCCCCATGTCTTAAAAGGTTGACCGCAAATTATCTGGGTGGTCGGCAGGCATCGGTGTAATTTAGAAGCGAAACATCAAAACCAAGAAGAATTAAACAAGGGGTGCCACAGGGTGGTATCCTATACCCACTTTTGTTTAATTTTTACATATCTAAGCTACCTTCACCACCAGAAGGAGTCACTATCGTTTCATACGCCGATGACTGCACAATAATGGCCACAGGCCCAGGCCCACAGATCGATGAGCACTACAAAAGAATAAACGGCTGCCTCCCTGACCTCTCCAGTTTTTTCGCCTCGCGAAACCTGGCATTATCACCGAATAAATCTTCCGCGATCTTATTTACAACATGGACGCCCCAAATGTCGACCATTTTGAACATCCACTTCGATGGCACTACGCTACCGACTGTCCTACACCCCACAATCTTGGGCGTGACGTTCGATCAGGATCTACATTTTGGTAAGCACGCAGCCGAAATTGTTCCGAAAATCCAGAGCCTAATAAAATTCTCAAATCCCTTGCTGGCAGTACCTGGGGAAAAGATAAAGAAACGCTGATTACTACATAAAAAGCAATTGGCCAGCCGTTTACATGCTACGCGTCACCCTTATGGTCGCCAATCCTAAAAATTACCCACTGGAAGAAGCTACAGGCCTGCTAAAATACTGCTCTCAGAATCGCCATGGGCTGTTTTCTTATGCCACCAGAACACCATCTACATAATGAGGTGAGAATACTCCCCATCAAGGAGAGAAATGAGATGCTAACCAAACAGTTCCTGTTGAACACCCAGAAACCTGGGCATCAAAATAGACATCTGATTGATGAGCCAACACCGCCTATGGGCTTAAGGAGTCATCTCCGTAAGCATTTTGAGGAAATACGGCACCTGAGAACCCAGCCGTATGAAGCAAAAAAAAACACAAGCAGGTCCTTGGTGAACTCCACAAACAGGCGTCGGACCTTTATGTCAGGAATTGCCCGTTGAATTCAGTACTCAAAGAAAAGTACCCAAAACTTGTGGAAGAGGAACGCATACTCCCCAGGGAAACGCGTCTCACTCTTGCTCAACTTCGTTCTGGATACTGTAAGACTCTTACCTATCCAGAATCAACCCCGACATACAAAATGTGTGCCCCGCTTGCAATGTGCCCCCACATGACACCAACCATCTCTTTAATTGTAATGTGGAACCAACGCCTCTAACACCCCTTTAATTATGGTCCACCCCTGTTGAAACAGCAAGTTTCCTTGGACTCCCGTTAGAGGATATTGATGACAATTTGTGATCGGTCGCGGCTGTTAGGTGGGGCGAAGCACTGCTACAACAACAACAACCCGAACTTAGGCTTTCTCACTTGTTATTGCTATTTTTGCTGTTGCTGTTTTGAAACATTTTTAGCTTTCCTTCATAAGCTCATTTCAGAAGATGCTGTTTCATTAGTAGACTTGACGCACTTCTTTTAATTCTTCAATTTGTTTGGCTGTCGTGTTATTAAGGGTGGTGATATAATCCAAGCACAGCCTCAACTTTTTCACAAGGTAAGGTTTACAAGGTGCCATCCCATGTTTCCAAAGTCCAAAATTCCAAGAAAAATAAGGCGTGTGCATTAAGTACTCCTAAAGTTTGATGTGTATAAATACACGTATACGTCTAGAAAACTAATGTTTTATGCCCTGGGGTTAACGTTCAATCACAGCAAAGGTAACTTTTAGGACGCTTTGAAAATACTTTGCTTTTTCCTTATCCGTAAGAAGCGACAATGACTAGTTTTTCTATAGATAGCAAATTACTATCGTCGTGTTAACGGTTTCTTAAAGGCATGTCATTGGCTTTACTTCGGGTTGTTATCGACGGGTTACAGTTACTTTTGGGGTTTTTTTTTTAGAAACTGTATCGATATTGATATCTGCATAACAACTCGATTCATCGTCCATAGCAAATCGATAGCGCGCCGATAACAAACTGGCATTACTGAGATAAATCATTTATAGCTTTTTGATATAAGATTAATAGACTTTTAATGGAAAATTAATAACTTTTAGATAACAAAACGACAACTTTTCGATAAAAAATCGATAGATTTTTAATAAAATATGATAACTTTACAACACTTCCATAACAAATCGATAGTTTTCCGTTAACATATCGATGGCCTTACGATAAACAACCGGTAACTTTACGATACTAAACCTATGCATTTTGAATAATATTGAGATAACGTTTTGATAATAACTCGATAGTTTTTCGATAGCAAATCGATAAATTTTCCATGGAATATCTAAGGCTTTCCGGTTACAAGTCGATAACTTTTTCATAATTTCTCGATACATTTTTGATAGTAAATCGATTATTTTTCGACGAAAAATTGATAAATTCTCAACAAAAATTCGTCAACTCATTGATAACCCTTTTTATCGTTAGTAAGTTTATACCAAAAAATGAAAACTCGCTTTACCTCGTCCGCAACACAGTTATAACAAACTGACAACGAAAACTCGTCGACAAGAACAACCATAACTTATAAGTAATAAACTTTAAGCACTTCGATAACAAATTGATAACACGCCGTCGGATATTCCCACATTACGCTACAGTGTAGTGACAACACTCACGGCTACGTTAGCTGCTTTTCTTTGCAAGCTAATAGAATCGATTAGCGAATAACTAACGGTATGAGATAAAGCTTAAGCAACAATCGACCAATAAAATACCACTATTGTGAATGATCGAATGAAATGTACATACGAACGTGCAGATAAACGAAAATTACAAACACCGTGACGGCGGGGTGACATATGTATGTACATACACACAAACTATGCCATGTACATATTTGGTTTTTGTTATTCTTTGGTATAGTCTCAAAAACGTACTGCTGAAAAAGCTAAAAAAAAGTTCCAATTAGTTGATCTCCTTTCACCACCTATATGATTCCGCCATGATGAAACTTTTTAGCTATTTGAAACGTTTTTTCAAGATCGCTTGCGAAAAAGAAGCAGCTATTCTATATTGCCCCATCGACTTACCCTACGCTTATATTCTAAATTCGCCTACAGAGAATACCATTTCCAAAGACTACGCTTATGCTTACACCTACCATATGCTTACGTGCTGGAATCTCCGATAACATGAGTAAAAAATTTAACATATCAAAAAGTTTGGACTATCTCACTTCTTGTATAGTAATTGGCCTGATTTATAAGACCGCAACCCAAATTAACGAGTTGATAACTTTTCGATCGGGTTCAAACTAGCGAGTATCGATGGTGGTAAGACGAAGAGCTTAAAGGACTTTCCTTAGATATACAGGTAATGAAGCTAGACTTCGCTGATTTGATCGTGTTATTAGAACCCCATATGGAATCATAGGAACGGGTAAAACTGTACTGAGTTTTGAGTAGAGGCTGGAGAAAGATTAGCTATTCTTTGGTGCTAAGATTGGCGTCCGTTATCGCGAAACCATGATAGTTGGCGCGACTTGCTACGAAACGGACAAAATCGCTTTGGTTGTTAAGCGCCAAGAAATGATGATGATGTGATTAATTTAAGTTAATAAGTGTATTCAAAATTTGCATCGCTATAGTTAACTTCTCTTGAATTTTGCTTTTCCTTTTAAATTTTTGATAAATGTGCAGCCCAACTGAATGCAGATAACTTAACTCACTTAATATGGAATTCCTTTCTATACTTTCTATTTTTATTAACACGCTACTTTTCTTCAACTCTCAACACTATATCTTCCTTTATTTCATACAAAGAAAGCCGCTTTCTTTTAAGTGTAACTTAAGGCTGCAAGAACTACCGTAAAGTCTAAGAATGTATAAATTATAAAAGGATGGTATGCATTGAGGAATGCAGACTGGAGGAAAGCGGAAATATCTTCTTCGCGAGCCTCATATACACTTTCAAAAGCGTATAAGAGAATGAAAAGCGCGCAACGTACAATAAAATAGGAAAAAGTTATAGTTACAAATTTATTTTCTATAAACAACAATGTACCAACCTGTGGCAAAAATGAAGCAAAACCAAACAAGTAAGGAAGGCTAAATTCGGGTGTAACCGAACATTACATACACAGTTGAGAGCTATGGTGACAACATAAGGGAAAATAACCATGTAGGAAAATGAACCTAGGGTAATCCTGGAATGTGTTTGTATGACATTGATCACAAATGTAAGGTAATAAAGAGTATTTTAAAAGGGAGTGGGTCTTAGTTCTACAGGTGGACGCCATTTAGGGATATTGCCATAAAGGTGGATCAGGGAAGACTCTAGAATTTGTTTGTACGATATGGGTATCAAACGAAAGGTGCTAATGAGTATTTTAAAAAGGAGTGGGCCTTAGTTCTATAGGTGGACGCCTTTTCGAGGTATCGCAATAAAGGTGGACCAGGGGTGACTCTAGACTTTGTTTGTACGATATTGGTATCAAATTAAAGGTATTAATGAGAGTTTTAAAAGGGAGTGGTGGTAGTTGTATATGTGAAGGCGTTTTTCAGATATCGACCAAAATGTGGACCAGGGTGACCCAGAACATCATCTGTTGGATACCGCAAATTTACTTATATATGTAATACCTGCCGAGCTTTCAAGGGTTTTTTATTTCGCCCTGCAGAACTTTTTCATTTTCTTCTACTTAATATGGTAGGTGTCACAACCATTTTACAAAGTTTTTTCTAAAGTTATATTTTGCCTCAATAAACCAATCCAATTACCATGTTTCATCCCTTTTTTCGTATTTGGTATAGAATTATGGCATTTTTTTCATTTTTCCTAATTTTCGATATCGAAAAAGTGGGGGTGGTCATAGTCGGATTTCGTTCATCTTTTATACCAAGATAAAGTGCTTTCAGATAAGTACGTGAACTAAGTTCAGTAAAGATATATCGATTTTTGCTCAAGTTATCGTGATAACGGCCATGCGGAAGGACAGACGGACGACTGTGTATGAAAACTGGGCGTGGCTTCAACCAATTTCGCCCATTTTCACAGAAAACAGTTAACGTCATAAAATCTATGCCTCTACCGAATTTCGAAAGGATTGGTAAATTTTTGTTCGACTTATGGCTTTAAAAGTATCCTACACAATTAAATGAAAATGGGGCGGAGCCACGCCCATTTTGAAATTTTCTTTTATTTTTGTATTTTGTTGCACCATATCATTACTGGAGTTGAATGTTGATATATATTACTTATATACTGTAAAGATATAAAATTTTTTGTTAAAATTTTACCTTAAAAATTTTTTTTTTTTAAAAGTGGGCGTGGTCCTTCTCCGCTTTTGCTAATTTTTATTAAGCGTACATATAGTAATAGGGGTAACGCTCCAGCCAAATTTCATAATGATATCTTCAACGACTGCCAAATTACAGCTTGCAAAACTTCTAAATTACCTTCTTTTAAAAGTGGGCGGTGCCACGCCCACTGTCCAAAATTTTACTAATTTTCTATTCTGCGTCATAAGTTCAACTCACCTACCAAATTTCATCGCTTTATCTGTCTTTGGTAATGAATTATTGCACTGTTTCGGTTTTTCGAAATTTTCGATATCGAAAAAGTAGGCGTGGTTATAGTCCGATATCGTTCATTTTAAATAGCGATCTGAGATGAGTGCTCAGGCACCTACATACCAAGTTTCATCAAGATACCTCAAAATTTACTCAAGTTATCATGTTAACGGACGGACGGACGGACATGGCTCAATCAAATTTTTTTTCGATCCTGATGATTTTGATATATGATTGAAGTCTATATCTATCTCGATTCCTTTATACCTGTACAACCAACCATTATCCAATCAAACTTAATATACGCTGTAAGCTCTGCTCAACTGAGTATAAAAATAACTGCATACCAAAGGCAAGACAACGGCAGTTCAACAAAAATAAGGCGATCGCTGTAACCAACAACGTATACATGGTAAAATTTTCTATAAAAACAATGTGGCTGCAATTTGTGTATAAAACAAAAAAGTTGCATGTGGTTATAGCTAAACTTAAGATGTTTAAAATATGTTTAACACTCTTCGCAAATATCCTAATAGTATAATAAGTTTGAACTGAAAGAATATTAATTAAAATAATTTTGTGTTATCACAGCTAAAACAATTAAGAGGACTATCCGAGTAAGAAACAGTTTTTTTCTAATTGAAAAAATTAGTTTCTAAATTTTTGATTTTGCTTTGCCTAGGAGTCGATAATTTCGTTTTGGATTATAAGCCTCTTATAAAACAATTACTTGTCAGTATCCTTCTCAAAAAAACCGAAATAATTTGTTTCTGGTAACGTTACCAATTGCAATTCCTCCGTTTGTATCCAGCTATTTGTTTCCGATGGCTGAGGTTTGGATTTTCCACAATCTCTGAATATGATGTGGGATGGTGTGTATTCAAAATCCACTCCAATGCCGTAGGCGAGGATAAGATGCCGATCAGGTTCATTGAACTGGTTTTACCATACATTGTTGGAATCTTTACCCACATCATGAATCATGTCATTACCACATTGCTTTCTTAGTCTGTGGAAAGTGGCAACTGTTTTACCTCCAAAAAAGTGGTGTTAGCTCTCCGTCTGATTTTCGCCCGATTTGTGTCCTGCCAGCCCTTTCAAAGGTTTTTGAAACAATAATGCATGATCAGATTTCTAGATATATTAATGATACTTTCCCCCCTTCAATCAGGCTTTAGAAAATATGATAGCTGTGCAACTGCAATGCTTAAGATCTTGGATGATCTGAGAACTCCTTTTGACGGCAATCATTTAACGTTGTTGCGTCTGCTTGATTTCTCCAAGGTATTTGATTCGGCCAATCATACGCTATTATCCAGAAAGCTGAAACTGTACTGCGAATAGCAACTTAACATTCAGATACCAGGGTTTTCGAATTGGTCCTGAGATGTCACAACTGAAAGAGCTGACTACGGGGGTACCCCAGGGATTCCTTCTTGGCCCTCAGATTTTCAGCCTCTTTCTTAATGATAGTTTTGGAGTGTGTAAACATGTGAGATTTCACGCGTATGCGGATGATATCAAGGCCTATTTATCTGACTCGTTTAAACAAGTTGACTGCCTTTTCTGTCACATCAATGATGACATGTCAATGATATACAAATAGGCGAATGAAAATGGTTTGATACTAAATACGTCCTTTGTGCTACCTATCAGCAAGAATCTTAGGTCACTTGATATACGGGTACATACAAATAATGTGAGCCTCCAAGTTGTTGATGTATCTAACCCTACGCCATCTGCAGATGCCGAGCCTATATACCTGTACTAGCACAAGGCGTCAACTTGCTTTGCAACTCCTTCTGCCTATAATAACGTATTCTGGGCTGATATATAGAAAGCTGGATGTATATGGCCTGCCCAAGTTTGATCATATTTCCCCCTGGAGACCCCGTCTCCTTGGTTGTGGCATCTTAGACTATTGCAAGGTAAGGAATTTAATATTTTTATTTAAACTCATGATGTCGGCTACGGCGAACTATTTGCATACAAAATTAGATTTTACTATTTCAGCTCGTCTAAGTGACTTAGTTGTACCACAATTTAACTCGGTAACATCAGCAAGACTTTTTTTCGTCAACCCTATTCGTCTTTGGAACTCCATTCCGTCAAGTATTAGGAATAAATAAAACAAAAGCAAATTTAAACAAACGCTTTATGCATATTTCAGTAGCCTTACTTCAGGAACATAGAAGAATAGCCAGCTATCTCTTTTTGTTGAAACCCTCACTTGTAGTTTAAAATTGTATTACTATTCATTATTTTCACTCTTACTCTTACTTTTTAATTTTTATGAATCGCAAGCTTTATTTTTATTTGAATTTGTTTATGAATGCTGTTGTATTATAAATGATTTAGAATCTTATTTTACTGATATATGTATATTGAAATAAAAATACAAATATACTCCAATGATATAACTATTGTGGCGAATATAAACATTTCGATACATCACTATGCTGCTTCTTAATAAATGGACAACAACAGCAAGATATTCAGCCACAAATATATGTAAAAGCAAGCAGCCACACATACATTTTAACAGAAAAGCTAAGAGCGAAGAAAATACTTCACATACATATATGTAGTCAGCGGCTAAGAGCGAAATAGAAAGAGAACCAGTCACATATCATGTTATCATCTAACACATATACACGCATATAACTAGTATAAAGACAAACGTGAATATCGATATAGAATTGAGAAATAAGTAAGCGGCTGTTCGAGAATGCTGTTCGTGAAAAGTCTAGACCTTAGGAAAAATAGGCGAGCAAGGCAACAGAGAGTATAAAAGCACAGGAGTGCAAATCACAATATACATATATACAAAATTATATGTACACTGAAACTTTTTTAAATTAAAAAAAAACATTTTTTTTTAAATGTTTAAAGAATTTTGATTGTCCCCTTAATAAATAAATTTTGAATTAAAGTTTTCCCGCGCTCCAATATTTATGAAACATTTTTTGTTGTCAATTTTTTAGTGTAAATTAGAATATCATACCGAAGTGCCTTGGCTTTATATGCAAGGGCTTTTTCGTTATACTTTCATATGAAATTGAGGCACTTTCATTTGAGTCGAATTTATATGTGAGCGCATATGGGAGTGCTATGAACATTTATTTTGATATTCAAATTGTGAATTTGTATCTGTGCCTTTTCTTTAGGGCAGAACAACAAAACAAAAGTGCTTAAAGTGTCTAGGGGTAGAATAATCAAGCAGTCTCATTTTAGCAAGCTAAAAGTGAAGTACGCGCGTAATTGAGAAGTACTACCAAAGTAGTGTGGCAGATAAAGAACATTTTACTCTGCTGGATATTTGAGTAGTTTATTCGACAGTTCGGCGGTTCGAACTATGATGAATTTTCTATAATTGGTTACACTATTATTAACAGGCGAATACAGAAAGAATATTCGAACATAGATGAAAAACAGTGTTTTGCGATAACCAAAGCAAGTCGGTAGAAAAAGCTCTGCAAAAAGGTCTTCGAACCTGGAGTCTTTCATGTTATTAATTTCGTCCGCCAATCCGTTATTGTGAAATACCAGATAAGTACCCCAAGAACAAAATAACTGTTCAAGTGGCATAGGAAAACTTTGCTTTTCTATTAAGACCTAGCATTTGAGTTTATTCTACTCAAAAGCTTTTCTAAAGGAACCAATTAAAAAGTTTTCACTATAACAACTATCATTTTGATATATTTTCTAGAATTCTCAAGCAAAAATCATAAAGTCCAAATATAAAAATAAGCAATGAGAGTGTTGCAGTAAGTACCCTTAAGCTCTTAATAACAAGGACTTTCCAAGTATATAAATATATGCTAGTCACTTTTTCACTTTTTGGCCTAAAGCAAATGTCTGCACACTTAACACTTGAACTTAAATGAGCTTCAGTCAAAATTAACACACACACACAACAACACACGCAGTCACACATAGAAACATAAACTGGCACACACTAACACACTCACTTTCCACCTAGAATAGAGTATTAGTTGATAACAAATTGTTGTATTACACTCAGTAGGAAAATAGTGCCAAAATATATAACCAGCTTTACACAAAAGTATATAGACAAACTGCAGGCGTTAAGATAATATGGACCACACATACATACACCCATGCATAAGTGGCATGAACATATGACTGAGGTCTCCGCAGGCATATCTATTCGCAAAAGCTATGATTCCGTTGTGCAGCCGGGGTCACTTTTGTTTATGTGGCTTCTCAATTTTATATCTGTTTATACTTCTAATACAGTGTATTGTTTTCGTTGATATAAAGTACGAAACAAGATCTATATACATAACAACAGTTGGCTGCATCCAAAATGATACACCTATATTCTTATAGTATATGTAAATTTTTTTAGGTTAGGTTAACTTGAACTGGTCGGTCAATAAACACCTCACATAGACTGAATGTGTCTATAGTGTTGTCAGAATTTGTTTGACGACCAAACGGAAGAACCCAATCCGCTACCAGGACTTTCGTTATATAAGAGCTCCATCCTGTTGACAAATACTAGAAGTTTTCTAAGACCTAGCTTAATTGCTGCCTCGAGAGTTGGCAACTCTGCCGCCCCTAATAGCTGGAGATTTGACCTTGCGAGCGCAGAACACGAACACAGAACGTGCTCAACCGTTTTCTTCTGCAGCTCGCACTTCCTACATCTGCTGATACTGGCGAAGCCTAACTTATTTATAAGCACGTGACATCAAAAGACAATGTCCACTTAGTATGCTCATCGTGAGCCTTAAGTCTAACATCGTAGGCTTTGCACATGATCTTAGAAATGTTGTTGACCCGCGCTTTTGTCCACGCCTTTCCTGCTTCATGTGTCATATGCAGCTCCGTTCACTTTTTAATTTCTCCAAAACGGATTGGGACGTCTATCGTTGTTACAGCGAGTGTTGCACCCTTTTTTGGCAACTAATGGGCCTTTCATTTACCTTCTATCTCCTTGTGACTGGGAACCCAGTAAAGATGTATGGTCTGGCCTGAGCGAATTTCTTCCAATGCTTCTTTGCATTTCAGAACACTTCTTGATGAAGTACTGTGTGCGATTATTGCCCCCATCGGCGTCTGACTATCAAAATATATATCAACGCGACTGTAGCTTAAGCATTCTTCTTCCTGAATTCCTGCAGCTTTCTTCTTGGCTACAATTTCCACCTGAAATACGCTGCAGTAATCTGGCAGCATGTAGGATCTACTTATTTCTGGAAAGAGACAGTAAACAGTAGACCGGACCCCTTCCATTAATTTTTAACCTTTCTCACACATGTAAGGTATGCTCTGCCATATCAGCACCCTGAAAACAACTTTCAATTTTCACCCTAAGATCTCTTTCGAAGCTTAGGCAAAGAACTATATATTTCGTTTCCCCGATATTAGATGGCGCTATACAGAGTAATTAAAAAAGTAGCAACATACGACGCTCTACAACAAAGAATAGCAACTTTGTCAAACCGACCAATATTTTTTGCATCTGAGTTTGTTTATAAAGGGAAAAATATATCATTATTAAAAAAAAACAAGTGTTAGTGATTTGGAAAGTAATGTGAACAGACGGACATGTAGAGAGTGAATCAAGGTGAATTGTTATGTGAACATAATTGTGGGGTCGACACGAATCATTGGCCAATGTCGATCATGGTTGGGACTGGCTTTATAGCATCCATAGCTAGAAATGTCTCTCTAAAGGAAGATATGAGGAAAAATTCGCAGTTATACTAGATGATAAACGCAATGGAATATGATTTTTTGTATGATACAGATCCAGGGCCTGAGGAACAGGGTTATATGGCATGACTCAGAGAAGTGCTACGTTAAACAAATGCGAGGGATGTTGAAAGCCTAACCATGAAGCGCAAAGACTGGGGCCACATCAAATTTCCGGTTGCAATCATGAATCGCCTTAGCTACGTTCATTTCTTCGCAGTAACTTGTCTTGAGCTTCTTCTTAACTGGAGTAAATATGAGCCAACTAACCCTAGTAGCTGTCAATTCAGATTTCGCAGTATATTTTCTAAGACCGTGGACATAATGCTTTCTGTATCCACCTCCAACCATCATTCATCTCTACTGGTCACTGTCCGATCGCTTACCCCATTGATCCCGACCCCATTCGAAACTTACCAACCTATTAGCCAAACTCTCATATAGTTCGGTAAGATCTTGCTACCTTCTATGACCAATTTGGATGTTGAGCTGTGTATTACACCTAGGTGAAGCTGTACGAACATGAGCCCAATTTTCTTCAATAAATCTTTACCGGCAACTCCAAGCTCCCTCATCCTAGAGACCTGCGCTTCTGCCGAAGAGCATGTGCTTGCCGTTGCTATCATCTTTCCTTCGCGTTCCTCATTACCCCGTTAAGTATTCGCGTTTTGTATGTCACCGTTGCTATTTCTCCCCATGTTACTATCTTCATCTTGCCTTGCCGGATAATCGCTCTTGAAACCCGGCCTTTTTTCCCCAGGTTTGCCGTTTGCTGCTCCCAGTTGTACACAGACCTGTTACTTCATGATTACTAATGGTAATTGATTATTTTCTTTAAAATCCATTTAATGATTACTTGCCATGATTTTCTATTTTTAATGATTACTATTTAATTGAATAATCAGGATTTTTTACGATTATTGAAAAAAATAATCAAAAATAATCAAATGTAACCAAAAAGGCTTTTTTGAAAATGAAAATTTTACTATGAATTGAAAATTTTTTAGTAGGTTATGAAAAAAACCATAAAAATCAAAGTCGAAAAATAGTCAAAAAAATTAAATTTCGCAGGCTCGAAAATTATTTTTTTGGGTATGCGTAGTTGAACTTTTTTCCTGAGCCCAAATCCTACCGAAAAATCGATGGCGCGATATCGGTTAATAAATGGACCCAGTCTATTCTATATAACAAAGTGGGGGAATCTTGTGTAGAGTCCAGAATGTAAGCACAAGATAAGTGTAGGCTTAAGCGTAGTCTATGCAAATGGTTTGCTATATGGCGGAATATAGAATGTAAGTGTAGCGGGAGTGTGTGGTATGGGTTCTTACCGTTAAGAAGCCAACGAAGCTCTTCTCATGAAGCCCCAAATATTTTTTTTTTTTTGGTAAAGTTACCTCTGCTGGTTTGAACCCTGGGCAAGCTTTTCAAACAGCTACTGTACGTGTACATAATTTTGGCATAGTTGAATTGTTTTGTTGTTTTCAACAACTCCATTCTACTTTAAAGGTAGTTCATGTTTTGTTTTTTGTTTCGTTGTCGTGCTGCTGTTGGTATTATTTCAGTTTGCTTGTTTTTCTTGTTTGTTTGGCGCTTATCCGCATGGAATTCGTAACCCCAACTATTACAATAATGTTTATCATTTGTAACAGATTTTCAGTTTCCCACAAATAGGTACAAAGAAACATTACACAAAAGATAATAAGTTCGGTTATGCCTATGCAGAAAGCTAACACAACCAGGCTTTGTTTATTTCCACTGCAATGTTGAATTTTCAACTTTAAACAAATACTTGTTGCAGAATAATTCAAAATACTTCAAAGTACACAAAAGTTCCGTCACCCACACTTTTGGTTGTTCAACCAGCTTTCCGGCGTTGTACAACAAAAGCTTCCTTTTCTTTTGGTGTAGCATCCAATTAATAGGGTTGAAAATGCTGTCGGTTTTTATTAGCTTTTTAAAAATGGTTCTATTAGTGAGATTTTTAGGTCAAAACACACACATAAAAACTATTTTTAGTGAAAATTTAAAACATTAAAATATTAAAAAAAAAAGAATACTTAAAAGAGTTCTTAAAAATCTTTACCTTAATTAATTTAACTCTTAATTTTATTTCTCTGTTTCAGAAATTATTGTGGACATCGATTTAGATGTGAAAGTTGCCACAACAAACCAACGAATAATCTCTCCTAAACGGAGGAGGGTGGAAAGTCTGCAAGATGTCTGCCCTGCCTGTAATGATATAGCCATTAGAGCAGCCTGTGACGAGATGATGACAAGAAGCAAGTCAAAATGCAAAAGAAACAATATTTCTAAGTACTCGTAAATGGCATGACATGCAGGTTAAAAGACGTTGCCAATGATCAAGAGAACGGCGCAGTTGACTGCAGTGCAGTGAAACTTTTAAAGATGCAAGTCAGGCGCTTAACAAATACATAAAAGCCACCAACTGAAGATTTTGTCTCAATCTTTGTACTGAAGCTGAGAATAGCCCATGAAGTACAATTTACAAAGTTGTCCAAAAAAATTTTAAAAGGAAATGTAGAAAGTTCAAATGAATAGGAATGAATTTAAAGCCAATTCAAACAAAAATTCCAATAAGTGATGGTTTCTCGAAGGCTCTAATGAATATTGTCTTTACCCTGGTCATTGCATAAACATGAAAATGAAAATTCTAAATGCACGAGCAGCAAAGCCAAAACGCTGTCAATTACTGGCAGTCGTTGCGGTGTTCCTGACAACGCAGACGAAACACTTCTCGGTAGTACTGGCAAGGACCGGTACTTAGACGGAAATAGGTTGTATATGATTTTTGATTTGTAAACATCTTTGCTCACTATACAGGGGAATCCAGAATGTAAGCATAAGGTGAGTGTAGTGTTTGGAAATGCTGTACGGTGGAAAGAGTAAATGAAATCACTACAATGTAGCTTAATTTAGGAAAAATGTACGTACGGTAGTGTTGATATAAGCAAAATCAGACGGCAAAGAAGAAATATAAACACGTAACGAAGGTTAAGTTCGGGTGTAACCGAACATTACATACTCAGTTGAGAGCTATGGAGACAAAATAAGGGAAAATCACATCGTAGTAAAATGAACCTAGGGTAACCCTGGAATGTGCTTGTTTGACATGTGTATCAAAGGGAAGGTATTAAAGAGTATTTTAAGAGGGAGTGGGTCATAGTTCTATAGATGGACGCCATTTAGGGATATCGCCATAATGTTGGACCAGGGCTGACTCTAGAATTTGTTTGTACGATATGGGTATCAAATGAAATGTGTTAATGACTATTTTAAAAGGGCGTGGGCCTTATTTCTATAGGTGGACTCCTCTTCGAGATATTGCCATGAAGGTGGACCAGGGGTGACTCTAGAATTTGTTGGTACGATATGGGTATCAAATGAAATGTGTTAATGACTATTTTAAAAGGGCGTGGGCCTTAGTTCTATAGGTGGACGCCTTTTCGAGATATCGCCATAAAGGTGGACAAGGGGCGGCTCTAGAATTTGTTTGTACAATATGGGTATCAAATGAAAGGTGCTAATGAGTATTTTAAAAGGGAATGGGCCTTAGTTCTATGGGTGGACGCCTTTTCGAGATATCGCCATAAAGGTGGACCAGGGGTGACTCCAGAATTTGTTGGTACGATATGTGTATCAAATGAATGGTGTTAATGAGTATTTTAAAAGGGCGTGGGCCTTGTTTCTATAGGTGGACGCCTTTTCAAGATATCGCCATAAAGGTGAACCAGGGGTGACTCTAGAATTTTTTTGTACGATATTGGTATCAAATGAAAGGTTTTAATGAGTATTTTAAAAGGAAGTGGGCCTTAGTTCTCTGGGTGGACGCCATTTAGGGATATCGCCATAAAGGTGGACCAGGGCGGAATCTAGAATGTGTTTGCACGATATGGGTATCAAATTAAAGGTATTAATGTGGGTTTTAAAAGGGAGTGGTGGTAGTTGTATATGTGAAGGCTTTTTCGAGATATCGACCAAAATGTGGACCAGGGAGACCCAGAATATCATCTGTCGGGTACCGCTAATTTATTTATATATGTAATACCACGAACAGTTATCCTTCCAAGATTCCAAGTGCTTTTGATTTCGCCCTGCAAACCTTTTTCATTTTCTTCTACTTAATATGGTAGGTGTCACACCCATTTTACAAAGTTTTTTTCTAAAGTTATATTTTGCGTCAATAGACCAATCCAATTACCATGTTTCATCCCTTTTTTCGTATTTGGTATATAATTATGGCATTTTTTTCATTTTTAGTAATTTTCGATATCGAAAAAGTGGGCGTCTCATAGTCGGATTTCGTCCATTTTTTACACCGATATAAAGTGAGTTCAGATAAGTACGTGAACTGGCTTTGGTAAAGATATATCGATTTTTGCTCAAGTTATCGTGTTAACGGCCGAGCGGAAGGACAGACTGTCGACTGCGTATAAGAACTGTGCGTGGCTTCAACCGATTTCGCCCTTTTTCACAGAAAACAGTTATCGTCTTAGAATCTAAGCCTCTACCAAATTTCACAATGATTGGTAATATTTTGTTCGAGATATGGCACTAAAAGTATCCTAGACAAATTAAATGAAAAAGGGCGGAGCCACGCCCATTTTGAAAATTTATTTTATTTTTGTATTTTGTTTCATCACATCACTACTGGAGTTGAATGTTGACATAATTTACTTATATACTGTAAAGGTATTAACTTTTCCTTTAAAATTTGACTTAAACAATTTTTTTTTAAAAAGTGGGCGTGGTCGTTTTCCGATTTTGCTAATTTTTATTAAGCACATATATAGTAATAAGAGTAACGTTCCTGCCAAATTTCATTATGATATCTTCAACGACTGCCAAATTACAGCTTGCAAAACTTCTAAATTACCTTCTTTTAAAAGTGGGTGGTGCCACGCCCATTGTCCAAAATTTTACTAGTTTTCTATTCTGCGTCATAAGTTCAACTCGCCTACCAAGTTTCATCGCTTTATCTGCATTTGGTAATGAATTATCGCACTTTTTCGATTTTTCGGAATTTTCGATATCGAAAAAGTGGTCGTGGTTATAGTCCGACATCGTTCATTTTAAATAACGATCTGAGATGAGTGCCCAGGAACCTGCGTACCAAATTTGATCAAGATACCTCAAAATTTACTCAAGTTATCGTGTTAACGGACGGACGGACGGACATGGATGGCTCAATCGAATTTTTTTTCGATACTGATGATTTTGATATATGTAAGTCTATATCTCTCTCGATTCCTTTATACCTGTACAACCAAGCGTTATCCAATCAAAGTTAATATACTCTGTGAGCTCTGCTCAACTGAGTATAATTAAGGAAATCAGAAAAACAAATAAACGATACAAGTATAAAGCTGAAAGTGAAAGGACAAAGGAAAATATGTAAATGTAAATATATAAAACAGAAAAAGAAGTCGAAGAAAAAGTGTAGTATGATAACAATGTCGATAACGATTCGAATGGTAATAAAGATGCTTATGATTACCGTCACAAGGCCAAACAAGGAAAGAAAAGGCAATGAGTAGGAAGAAAAGAAAGGAATATAAAGAAAAGGAAAGGATAGGTTCAACAACCTAATACTAGAAGTCAAAACCGAGCCTAGAACCGAAACCGAGGTAAAAAGGGAGCTTTCGATTTTTTTAGACAAGTTAACGGTTTACTTATGAATATCGATGTGTCGTCGATGTTGTTATGGGTATGTAATTTGTATTGGTAACGTAAGTTATTGGTGTGTTTTCAAAGGATATCGATATGTTTTGGAAAGTCATAAAGCTATTGGTTTGTTTTCGAAAGATTATTGGTATGTTATAAAAATAATCGATTTCTTATCAAAAAGCTATCAATTTATTATCAAAAAGATATCCATGTACTATCGAGCAGTAATCGATTTTTTGCGGAGTATTACCAAGCGTTTATCGGTTTTACCAATTTTTTATCGGTGTGGCATAGATTAGTTTTCCAAAACGAAAATGAAAAATTATTGCTTTAGCATAAAAAAGTTATCGCAGTGCTACTATTTTGTTATATGTAGGCGTGTTATCGAAAAGTTATCAAAAAGTTTGCGATTTGTTATTGGAGTTTTACCAATTTTTTATTGATGTGTTATCGTTTTGTTATCGACGACTCGGCATAAAAACTTCAACACCAAATGAATGGCACACCTGTCAAACTTCGATAACAAACCGATAAGGCGATGTCTCGGCCATAACAAACCGATAACTCGATGGTATTTTGCTGTCGATAATAAACCGTTAAAAGAAAAAAAACTTGTAAAACTTCGACAAAAAACCGATAAGGCGATGACTCGGCCATAACAAGCCGATAACTGGACGGTATTTTGCTGTCGATAATAAACCGAAAATAGAATAATGACTCGCGATAAGTTGTCAGTGAAGCCCTTCTCACTTCTGCTGTGGTTGGAGTTAAAACCCTGGGAGAGCTATGATCAATTTCAAAAAATGCGTACTTTGTGCTTAAGTCTTATTTTCATATAAGTAATACCCAATGACTAAAGTAATTGTGGATATGTATCTGCCGGGAAATCGTTTAAATTTATTAACGAAATTTACAAAATATATCCAAAACCATGCACTGTGTGCCCAAATAGTCAAGAAGATCCTACAAGCGCAATATGGCCAACCCATTTTAACACTTTCTCAGTGCTATAACTTAACATCGTGCAAATATAAATATGTTAATATATATTCCTTCCACCTTTAGAAACTTAACCAGCATTTACACAACCTCAATTATATCGCAGTTCCAATTTGTGCATCTGTGAGAGCAATAATTCAACAAATTCTATATGCAACACTATCGATTGAATGTGTTCACGTTGCAAGCAAATACATATACGTGGAGGTAAATATGTACCTATATACAAATTCAAAACTCAAGCAGAACGTGAACAAAAATTAGCGTAGTACGAAGTACCTCTACTCAATAGCAGAAACTGATCACATACCAAATCACTTCCATATCATTGGAAATGGATAACTGATGATGGATGCTGCTTAGTTGTGAGTTCCAATTGGCAAACATCACTTGTGTTGACGTCTATTTGCTCTATTTGCTATATTGCATATATTACATTAACGTGAAATACGAATCAACATTCAAATGCAATCTTAACACTTGACCATTCATATTCAAATTAATAGCCAAATATGGCGAACTTCAAAAGAAAATTCAAGTCAATATGTGCACAGTTTGGATGCACACTTTCTTTTCTGAGAATATTCATAGAGCAGAAGCGATTAATTCATTTGAAATGCTGAATATTGATTAAGATTGGCGGGTTGGTAATATTAAACCAATAACTCAAAGACAAATATGTAATTAAATTGTTTGTACTTTTTTTTATGTAAAGCGTTATTTTAACTTCTAAAAATCTTTCGAATTCCGAAAATTTTGCTGTTAAATTTTAAGCAGGTCATTGTTATTCTTAAGACCTTAAACTTAGAGCATAGAGAAAGAGGCAATATTTGCCGTACTAAGACTTCAAAATAATTCTGAACTTTCGATCGCAAACATGGCGGGGAATATGAAAGTTATAAAGAATCTCATAGAAAATCCCACATTACAACTGCTTGATGCAGTGTTCCCATACTATGAGTCTTACGGAATATCAAGGTTTCGATTGTAGACGAAGCCCTTTGGGAGACAGAAGCTATAGAAGTTTATTGTAAATAATATGTAGAGAATGCGAGGCATTGGCTTGAAGAGCATCAAAAATATGTCAGACTCCCAGACAACTACTTTTAAGCCATTGAATGATTATATTATTGTCACAAATGATCTGGGAGCCAAAAGCAGATGAGTTCGTGGGAATCTGTGACATGGAGGTAATTAACCGACATACTCTCTAGCCCCACAGGGTGTTATAGCAGCATTCATTAGTCAAGAGCACTTCTGAGGACTCATCAAGCTATACATTAGATAAACCATAAGTAACTGAGTAGCGAAGTAGTAGGTCCCTAACTGGACTAAGCCAAAGCTTGGAGGGGTAACCCTGCATGAAAATTATAGCACACAGTATGGAGGAGTTATACTAGATAGTAAGTTGTCGTCGAGACTCCATGTGTAAGAGAGAGCGAAGAAAGCATTTGCGGCACTCTATGCATACAAGACGATGCTAGGATGTACGTGGGGCCTAATATGCAAACTCTTTTATTGGGTATTTACGGCAATAGTCAAACCTATACTTTACTATGAAGTTCTTGTTTGGTGAGAAGCCATACAAAAAAGACCTTATACCAAAAAACTTGAGACGGTATGCAGAGTATCAATGATTAACATAAGGGTAGCCTTAAAAACTACCCCGACAGTAGCATTGCATGTCATTATACACATCCCGCCTGCAGACCTGACGGCCAAAAAACATCGCGTTAGCAACGGCAACAAGGCTGATGGCTCGGGGCAGCTTGAGTGCAGGCATTATGGCCACAGTAGTATAGCGCCATTTAATGTCGGGCAAACGGAATATACGGTCCCGTGCCTGAGCTTGGAAAGAGAGGGGAGGGTTGGTGCCGGAGCGCAGAAATGGCAGAAAATGCTAAACACGAATATAGGAATGGTTTCAAATTAATGGAAGGCGTTGGGTCTGCTGTTTACTGTGTCGACCCAGAATTAAGTAGATCTTACAGTCTGCTAGATTATTGCAGCGTTTTTCAGGCGGTGAAGAAAGCAGCAGAAATTCTGGAGGAAGCGTGCTTAAGCTACAGTCGCGTCAGTTTATATATTCATAATCAGGCTGCGATTAAGGCAATAATCTCACACAGTACGTCATCTAGAAATGTTCTGAAATGCAAAGAAGCTTTGGAAAAACTTCTGTCAGACCATAACAGCCTCGTCAGTAACAGCAAGTTTAGGATGTGTGAGCTGCATGTCCCCGCACCTAATTGGGGTTCACCCGTGTGGTCGTCAAACAAATTCTGGTAACACTATGGACACATTCAATCTATGTGAGGTCTTTATTAACCGGCCAGTTCAACCTAACCTAAGATAGATATACCCAATTTTTTTTATTTGGTTTTTTATATAAATTATTATTTATTTTTAATTTAACCAATAAGCGAACAAATAAAAAGTATTCTTGTTTATATAAAGAATTAGGAACCCATCTTATTGGTTGTATTTGCTATATAATTGTTGAATATTTGTTATTGCTTTAATGAGATACATGTTATATATTACACAATAAAAATACAAATAAATTTCTTCTCGTTCGTTGACGTTTAATAACAATTCTCGAAAAACAGAATTTGTGCATTTACCAAGAAACTCAAATACTTCAATGTCCATAATTGTTTAACAATCGAATACTATGGATTTAAGTGAAATTTGTTGTTTATGAAATCACATGCTTAGATATTTATGAAGTGTCAGATCTTCATATACAAATGTTTTTTTATACCTTTCATGAACATGAAGTGGTATATTAACTTTGGTCCGATGTTTGCAACGTTGAGATTTATATAGAAGATAGCTTCACCATTAAGTATACCGAATTGATCAGGGCGACGAACTGAGTTGATATAAACATGTCCGTCTGTCCGTCCGTCTGTTTGAACGCAAACTAGTCCCTCAAATTTTGAGATATCTCAATGAAATTTGGTACAAGGATATATTTTTGTATTATAATAGACATTTGCCGGATCCGGTAGGATCGGACCACTATAACATATATCTCCCATACAACCGATCGTTCAGATAAGATGATTTTGGTCATTCCTGCCGCAATTTAGAAAGCAAAAACGTGAAACTCGGTGATATATATTCTAATATATCATAGAAGATATCCTGAAAAAATCACTTTGATCGGAGCTATATATAGTTATATATCCCATACAACCGATCGTTCAGATAGAAAGTTTCTTGGAAATGTCTCCCTTAATTTCCAATATAAAAACGTTAAACTTAGTGAACTTTATGCTAATATATCATAGAAGATTACCTGAAAAAATCACTTTGATCGGAGCTATATGTATATAGTATATACCTATCCCATACAACCGATCGTTCAGATAGAAAGATTTTTGGCCATTTCTTCCTTAGTTTTCAATATAAAAACGTAAAACTTGGTGATATATATTCTAATATACCATAGAAGATTTCCTGTAAAAATAATTTCGATCCGAGCTATATATAATATATATCCCATACAACCGATCGTTCAGATAAGGGGGTTTTTTGCCTTTTTTTATTTTTATCTTAAATTCGTTTAGGCATGTGTGTACATTTCTTCACAATATATTTCTTATCTTATAATCCGATTATTTGGAGATTACGAATGGGATAAGATTATTGTTCAGCCCCATTCATGAAAGGTATGAAGTCTTCGGCACAGCCGGAGACAGTACCGTCCTTACCTGTTTCTTTTTTTTTTATTTTGCTGCTTTCGTAACATAAAATGAATGCTTTCGAAATGCATCAAAAGTCGAGAAAGACATAGAAAAACTGGGACAAATACATAACTCACAAACAGGCAGTACAAGTTTAGATATAGGCACATAAATTTTGAGCGAAAGTTTATAAGTACATATACATACATGAAACTATATTGAGCATTGATGATAGCCGGGTACTCGAGCAGGCTGGGATATCCGGTTTTACGAATATAATCGAAGTAGATATTGCACATCTTGATCTAAGTGATGCTTACCATAAAAAATTTTATAGAGACAATAATTATTTTTAGAACTTCTTTCACAATCTTTTCGTTGGGAGTCAAAGAACTAGCTTGAAGGCTTTCTATTAGAATTGTTCACAATTGTACGCCCTTTACAAACGCCCTTTCGTCAAATTGAAAAATTGTGCATTATTTGCCAATAAACGCGAGCTTCTAAGTTCATAGCAGCTTCTTACATAATAGGTGTAAATAAAATGTGATTCTGAAGAATTTAAATTCACTGGGTGTTTCAATCCAAGCCTAATTAATAAAATTTCCACATAGGCGCAACCCCCAGCGGGTTAGCTGGTTAGAATATACCCGCGGTAGGTATGCCATTCGTAAGAGGCGACTAAAATACTAAATAGATTCAAGAGGTTGTGTAGCGCAACTCTTTCAAGGGCTGCCAGCGCAATATATATCTTCTCCAACTCAATTGTCAACTTCACCTATCCGTGGCGAATCATGTTTCATTAACAGCCGCGGATCTGGCGACTCCGAAATCCTCATGGAACTATTGGGTGTGAAGGCAGTATGACTTGAAGGTCACATGTGGTTATAAAAAATCGTTCCCGAGATGGTCGGGTTTGGTACCGGAATGTACCGGATCTGCGTCCGGCTAAGGACTATCAACATCGATAGCAACAACAGGTTTTCACTCGAAATCTCTCTCACTTGTATTGCCCCATCCTTAACTGACGACTCAACGATGCTTGTGCTAAGGAAGATAGGGACTTGAATATATTAAGTGTACTGTGAATTATCTTAAAGTTCCAAAAAGAGGAATATTGCTTACAGTGCTAGAACAGTATTGTTGTAACGCAAGTTCAAAAGATGAATGTCTGCTGAGAAACTCGAACCAAATGCATAAAAGCAATAGCAGGGATATATCGATGGGAAAAAAATGTTTAAAAATGCTGTTTTAAACATATCCAGTCTGACAGCTGTATCACTCCCAGTAGCTGGAGATTTAACCTGGCAAGCGCAGGGCACGAGCACAAGGCATGTGGGATTCAAGGGGTTGTGTAGCGCAATATATAGCTTCTCCAACCCAATTGTCAACCTCACCTTCGAGCGGCGAATCCCGTTTCACTAACAGACGAGGCTCTGGCGACCCCAAGCTCCTCATGGAACTTGGGGGTGGGGAGGGAGGGATGGCCTGAAGGTTCAATGTGGCCATATAAATCGTTCCCGAGATGGTCGGGCCAGCACCTTAATGGTGTTGTGTTACCGGAGCGTATCGGATCTGTATCCGACAAAGGACCATCACATCGATAATACTCCCCAAAGCCTTCGGGGAGTAACCTAATCGCTACAACAACAACAACAACAACAGCACAAGGCAGTGACGCCAGAAGGCAGAGTTCAGTCAGAATACCCGTCAATAGTCTAAAGTCGTCTCTGTTTAATGATATAAGATTGGGAAGTATAATCTCAATTGTTCATTTTTTCTGCTGCCAGTAGGAGGCGGGCCAATCTTAACTACCCTTGGCTAAGGGTGTACTAAGGCACTATCATCTTCATATACATATGAGTTAGAATAAGTCATCGGGCTTTACAATATTGAAAATTTCATGTAGCTGAGCAATACTACTTTACCTACCAGGTAATTTTAATGGATCCGTGTGACTGACACCGTGAGCTTGAGCCTTACATGGCAGGTACTCACGTTAAGCATACTTATATAATTTACCTACTAGCGTCCGTACCCATAATGACATGCAAGGATCCTAAGCTCAGTGTGTGCGGTCTAATCTAGAGGTTAAGCATCCTTTTGATAAATAACTTTACCTAATAATGTTGATTTTGTATAGGATTTTTTTGCACTATGCTGAAATTAAAGGAGCTACGGTTGAAGAGATGGGGTTCCAGGTATGTTGTGTCTCATCTGGAATCGCACTTTTTCTAGGATACCTCACTAGGTTACATCATCATGGCGAACCCGGTTACCCGTGCTGCTTATTATATATATGAAACTGACATCCCACACAACTGCCTACGAACACTTGCACATACTATTGCGTTTTATTGATGAACATACATACATATATTTGTATTATATCGCACAGCTTAGCTTCTACTGCATTTGTGCTCAATGAACAATACGAGAAATCAAAGCCAAACCAAGAGGCAATGTATTGTATTGATGCCTGACATGTGCACACACAAACACATACACATACTTTAACACATTCATGGATAGCAAAACGAAAATTTATGTATACTTGAGCACAATCTATCTGTCTGTGTGTGTGTGTGGGATGTACTTCACGCCCAGCTGGACAATGTGAATTGCTATGCAAATTAGCAAAGCATTGTCATTGTCATTCACCAAAAATAGCCAGGGCATATGAGTAACAAGTAAATCAGTGATATATGTATAGTTATAACAACAACAACATCAGCTATTGAATGAGGCGTATAACTGTTGTTGGCTACTGCAGCTGACATTCGTAATAAATTTTTGTTCTTAAATCAAGTGTTGTTGTTATTGTTTTTAATCATTTGGTTTGTTTTTGTTGGCCACAAAACTTCACAAGCGGCTAATCATAATGTGAGCAATGTGATCAATTGTGGTGGATGCACACGAGAACGATGTAACGTAATGTAGCGCAGAGCTCAATATCGAATATGAAACGCACTGTTGAGGAGCATTGGTGTGCAAATGATGATATATCCCCACTAAATTTAGTTATGACTAAATTTGTCAACGTCATTATGGTATTGTTATTCTATAATCTGATTCTTGATTAATTGATTTTGGGAACTGAAATATGAAAAGTTGTATAATGATTCAATCGCTATTTACGATCTGTGGCAAATAAGCTATTGATTTGATAATATTTATCATTGAAGATAGATGAGATTTTGCTCTCTTTTAAATGTTACTTAGTTTTGTTGTTTGTAGGTATAAGAAAATGAATTTGTATTTATTGCTTTATCGAGCTTTTGTAATATTCCTTAGGAACTGCATACAAAGTAAAGTCCTCTTGATTGTTGGCTTCACTGTATAACGTACCGCTACAGTAATATAGCACTTGTAAACAGTACCTTCTGTGTCGTGCCTCACTATAGGCTACTACTAGATAAGGGAAGTACCCTCACAAGTATTTGCTGCCTAAGGACACATCTCGTCTGTTGCCTTACCAATGCTGCTCTCTCGTCACCTTTCTTGTAGCTCGCATAGCTGAGGCTTTTCTGTATAACAATTTCTCACTTAACACGAGGGCAATCTGCCTAGAACTATGCAAAAAGTGAATATATAGAATAAAATAATATTAATCGGTGCCTCGGATTATATTCCGGCATACGCCTATTGAGCTGATGGGTGCTCTCTAGAGGGAATAAGAATAAAGAAGCAAAATGAGTAAGCTCTAGTGACTCTTATTTTATGCAGCGCCTATAAAAGGTTGATTTTTGTCCATTTTGGGTTAATTTTTTCTGCAGTGGCAACCAGATACATAATCTCTACTATATTTCGTGGCAATATGGATTTTTTAAAGATGATTGCAAAAGATGTAAATTCCCGCATTTTCATGATTGCCATTATGAAAGCAGTGACTAACGCCCTCCAGCATACTGCAAAGGAAATATTCGGTTAGCTCAGCACTTTGAAAAGACAACGTACCACCCTCTTTTTAGAGCTTCCAACAGTTTTCAATGCTCTCCTCCAAACAGGCTAACAGGCAACTGAAGCTACCTTAGGTTTATTATATAGACTAAGCTTCTATTTCAAGTGTCATCTCAGTATACTTGTCCCAGTCGCAGTGTGACAGCTGTAATACCCTGATTTAAGAGTGGTCTAAATTCAGAGAGAAAGTAATTAACCTTGTGGCTTACATCTTTGGAAATTTCTTTCAAGTGGTGTCGACTCTTTAGAAAGTCGACTTGTTCAAATCATCATCAAATGACGCCAGCTAACGTTGTTTTGAGACTACTGATGCCAATTTGGAGCAATAAAGGAGAAGAAATATTCCTTCACCGGCTTCTCACTACTCAAAGGAGGTCTCCCGTCACTCATAAGAAATGATAATTATTCGTGGAAAATACACAACAAACTTTTTTTCGTATTAAATGTGTATTCGCCTTAAAGTTATACTATTTCAAAACATCTATAATTATTAGCTAGAGAGAAATTAAGTACTTTAATTTCTAGTCGAAATTCAGTCGAAATGTTGCATTCGTCGCCTTATTTCCAGTTCATTAAATATTTCGACTGAACCATTTTTTTTTTAAACGAAATTGAATTTTACCAAAAATCCATTAAAAATTTCAACTTTGCTATATTGTATCTACAGATTAAATGCGAACTGGCTTTCAAATCCTATTAATTTTTACCCCTAAACTAACGTTGCAATTTTCACTGAGTAGCTTAGCTAAAATCTGACAACATTTACAATTCCAATCAAACATTTGACCATGTCAATTTGATGGAAAAATCCATTAAAGGTTAGCAATTTTTAACAGAATCCCTAGATTTTATATTTATTTTGATTAACGAAAGTCAATTTCATGTGGTAATAACGATAAAGACATTTGAGAAAGTAATCATAAAAAGACATATTTGTACTTTTAGCCTCCGTATAAGAATGTACTTACTTACGTTTCGATTGGCCGTCATCTGGCAATTTAGGGTATGAATGAATACATGAAAATGCTCACAATGCATGAACATTTGTTAAGTATTGCAGTTGTTTCATTTATTTATTAGACAGTGTCACAAAAAGAAATAAAAAATGAACCACGAAAAACGTATAAAAAAATTTTGCAGGCTTTGAAGAGATTTAAAAGTGTAATCGATACAGCTGTCGTCCTAATGTCACGTTGCTTACATTTTTCCCAAATTATTAAATACATTTTTTTTTGTTTTTTCAGTCTTCCTAATGGAAAACTTAAGTTCAATATTATGCTATTTTATGTTTTGTTATACCATGGCTTATTTTGTTATGATATGTTATATTTTTTATGTTAAGTTATGTTAGGTTATGTTATTTTATGTTATTTTATGTTATGTTATATTATGTATTATGTTAGGTTAGGTTAGATTATGTTATGTTATGTTATGTTATGTTAATATTTTGTTATGTTAGGTTAAGTATCTACTGTTATGTACCTTATGTTAAGTTATGTTTTGTTAGTTGATAGTATATAACGTATTGTTAAGTAGTGCTTTGTTATTTTATGTTACGTTATCCTGTTTAATGCTATGATACGTTGTGTTATGTGATTGTATGTTATTTTATGTTACTTTATGCTGTGTTATATTAATATATGTGTACCAGTTCACGCTATGCTTTGTTAGAATACTTTATGCTATATTAAAATAATTTATGTCGTTATGTTATATTATGCATTGTTACATAATGTTACATATGTTTAATATTAATTTATCTTGTCGCATAAGGTATGTTGTGATTTCTTAATTTATGTAAAATCATATACATATATTGATTGGTTATGCCAAATTTTGTTTTCTTATGCTTTAATATTGTTATCTCATAGTCTGCAGATTTATGTGCTATATGACATCGTAATGCTAATTTATAATACGTCATTTGATGCTATGTATTAGCATGTTTTGTTAAGCAATGTAGAAGCTGCCGTGATACCGCTAAATTGCGCTAAATTGTTATTAATGTTCTCATGCTTCTTATTACTGTTGCTCTGATTTGGTTTATGTACACTCACAGACAAAGCTCATTTCAACTCGTTCTTTTCAACACGGTCTATTGCCCTCCTTAGCTATCAGGTATATGTGTGAGCTGCATTGGTATTTGGCTAAGACAATTTGTTTGGCTTACTGAGTAATATCAATTTATCGACCCTTCAGCCCTTAATAGCCTAATTGCCTTTCTTCGACAGACAAGACACATACGAAAGCAAATGAGTTTCCATGCTAGACTGCTATGTACATGTTATCTTGACGTGGTATATTTTCGCCAAGATTCAGGCCCAGCTTCTCTTCCAATTGGCGCGGCACTCCTTTTAAATTTGTTTTCTACAAAATTGGCATAATATGAGTTACATTTCTTATGCCAACTTTGATTGGATGCTAGAAGGCAGATTAATTTTGATTTGCAGTGTTCTCAAATCAGTGATGAGAGGCCAGCGTGTTTTTGAAAAAAACTTGTCCAAAGAGTTTTTTAATGTTGCGTTTTGCGTAACTTGAACCCTGACTGTTTGATGTGGTAGGTGGAGCACGCTACCATTAAGTCACGGCGACCGGTATATATGTTGGCTAAGTTGAGTTGGCTAAGCTGAGTTACCAATTGGCGCCGGTTGGCGGAGCGAAGGAGCGACTGGCGCGCCTTGTTGGACGGCCATAACCGTTTAGACGGTTAAGCGCCAATTAAGTAAGTAAGTAAGTTGAGTTAATTCGCTTCACGTTTTTTGTAAACCACGTGGTCAATTCGGATTTGCCCTTTCCCGTTTCAATGTACATGCCTTTTGAATGTGGAAATTGCGAAAATTTTAAAATGCGTTGTAAAGTGTCGTGTGTGTATCCACGTATGAGTGCAATACCGCCCTATTTCGGCTGCCAGCGCGAAAACAACTAGATTAGAGATTGTGGTTCAAGGGGCTGCTAAATCGCAATACAAACCTTTATGGCTTCAGATCTTCTGCAACTCAATTGTCAATCCCGCCTACGAGAGGGGAATCCTGTTACAAAAATGAATGTGTCATACACATATTTTATATGCGAGGCTCTGCTGATCCCAAGTTCGTCGGGAAGTGTCCTTATTGTTAACACAACGAACAGCAACATTAGCAACATAAGAATTCTGAATATGGTTTTCAGCGATAAAGTAAGGGAGACATTCTAGATAGGAAATATGTCTTGAGTGACAATAAAAAAGTGCAACTATTATTTATAGAAATATCTTCACTAGGAATAATACAGTTTGCATTTCCCCACAAAAAAAATAGGCAAAAATGCAAAATGATATTCAGAGTGTCATCAAAACATTTACAGAAGGCTGTAACTTCGATGGGAATGTGGGGTGCTATCTTTTCACTTAGCCTGACATCTCATTTCGACTCCCCGACCATAGTTGCATATATAGGGATTATTACTTTCTCTCACAGCTAAAGTGCCAAGACTTATGTGTCAACGATGCAAAGTGGATTATTAAAGGCCTAACTAATAAGGATGTAACGCCAGAAGGAAATGTACAATAAGTATGCCCATCGTGAGCCTGAATAACTTTGTGAGTCCAACGTCGACGAATTTGCACAAGCCATGTGCCTCTGTCCGCTACTTTCCTGCTTGGGTGATCACATGCAATTTCTGTCTTCCTGATATCTCCCAAATGAATTGGGACGTCTACCGCCGAACTATCGACCATGCACACTCATAGGCCCTTTTATGGACTACAATAAAAGAAGGACGAGAATTCTACGGAATTTAGGCACGCATGTAGAAAAGATGAATTCTGGCAAAGGGTCATCAACATCGAAAACACTTCCCGAAACCTTCGAGGAGCATCTTTATCGATGCCTTTGAGTATTTTCTGTGATATTGTCCAGAACACGTTATACACTTCGGAAGCCCCTTACTCAAAAATCTGGGATGATTTTTGGAAATAGGGATATGTAGTATATATCTGATATGGCATTCACTCGGTTCAAGCGAGTTTTATGGTATCAAAACGAGTTTTATGGTATTGTGACGAATATTAGCAACACTAAGGCGTACTATCATCTCTAAGCCAATGCTAAGAGTGACTTGTATGCACATCAATAAATCAATCATTATCTATCTACATAAACGAATCAATCATTATGTCTACACATATGTACGTACACGCAGCAGAGAAGCAACGCACAAACACATGCAGATATCTTATCTGAGATATGCAATCATAATTGTGGAAGTGTCGATCACAAACAAACGAGCATGAGTTGTGAGAAAAGCTATAAAAATTGTGCATCTCTAGTTATAGCTGAGAAACTTATAGCAGATAACCAACTAGTAGATTCTAGAACAGAACCGCCTAGAAATGTCAACGAGTAAACCAAACAGTATAAAAGGCGACAACAGTAGAGGCGCGAGAATCAGTTTTGAATTAAGTACGCTATCTGTCGGGCAATAGTAGTGTCATTGTATTTTAATAAAGGCCATTTTGCATTATTGAAAAGTGGAGTTATTTATTCAACAGTTTAGTGATTTGAACCTTAGTAGAAGATTTGAAATAAGCGGAATTGTAGTAAATTCGTTACAGTATCATACTTACCTACCTACATGGGGCTCGTGCCTTCTTTTTAGTATTTAATTGATTGAGCAGAGATTTCTCAAATATGCAAGTGCCTACCTCTAAATATATACAAATTCATATTCAATGTAGTTGTCAAAGATACATAATATATTTATTATAAGCAATCATTTGTTATGTTCAAAATGTTGCATGCCACACTTGCTTCACCATAGAGACATCAACAAAATAGCACCATCAATAACCAAAATTTATAAAAATGCGGAAATTTTGTATTCAATACTTTTCGACTTTTAGCAATATGAGCAAAATTTCTTACACATGAATGTATGTATGTTTTATACTCAGCTGATCAGAGCTCAAAGAGTATATTAATTTTGTTCGAATAACGGTACCCCATAATGGCATAAACTAATCGAGATGGATATAGAATTCTATATATCAAAATGATCTGGGCGAAAAAGGAAATTCATTTAGCCATGTCCGTCCGTCCGTCCGTCTGTCCGTAAACACGACAACTTGGGAAAATTTTGAGGTATCTTAGTGAAATTTGGTATGTAAGTTCCTGGGCGCGGCACCGCCCACTTTTAAAAGAAGGTAATTTAAAAGTTTTGCAAGCTGTAATTTGGCAGCTAAGTATGCAATGTTCGGTTACACCCGAACTTAGCCTTCCTTACTTGTTTTTTTTTTTTTAATTCTTATCATATAAAGATATCTTACACTCAAGCATTCACAATGTGCGCCCAGAGACATTCATGACAAATGTGCGTAATTCAAGAATTTTTATTCAATACTTGAAATATCGATATATCAATATGGCAGCCACCGTGGTGTGATGCTAGCGTGCTCCGCCTACCACACTGTATGCCCTGGGTTCACACCCCGGGCAAAGCAACATCAAAGTTTTAGAAATAAGGTTTTTCAATTAGAAGAAAATTTTTCTAAGCGGGGTCGCCCCGGACAATGTTTGGCAAGCACTACGGGTGTATTTCTGCCATGAAAAGCTCTCAGTGAAAACTCGTCTGCCTTGCAGATGCCGTTCGAAATCGGCATAAAACATGTAGGTCCCGTCCGGCCAATTTGTAGGGAAAATCAAGAGGAGGACGACGCAAATTGGAAGGGAAGCTCGGCCTTAGATCTCTTCGGAGGTTATCGCGCCTTACATTTATTTTTTTTTATTTTATTTACTTGAAATATTTATTGCCATCTCACTAGTATTAAAGCGCATGTGAGTGTGTTTGTGCATATGTGTGCGTGCATACAACTTTTATGTTCAAGTTTTTGTGGTTGTCTTAATTTATGAGCGTGAATTTTATTGGATTTTATGGTTTATGTAGCAAATGTAATAAATGTGAATAATACTTATTACAAAAGTCGATCATAAATACTTTAGTTGATATAAAAACGACGTTCATTCGTAGGACTATATGGCAATTTTATAATGTGGAAAATGGGTGTCATTAATCTTGTAATTGGAGTCGATAACAGTAAGGACTGAAATAAATTGGTAGTGGAAGTGAATGAATATGACTTTTGCAATGGTCAAGCTAAAGTTGTATGTTAGGGTGTTTCAGTTTCAGGTCCACGTTTTCGTGTGACATATTTAGGAATGTGGGTCTTTATTAATAAAGAAAAATAATGGCAGCAGTATAACAGGCTTAGGCTGATACAGACTGTTCGCCATAAGCTAGGCGAGAAGAAATTTTTATTTTCATATATTCTACAAGCGTCAAACTTTTCTAGCAACCTTACAACATTCAATAAGAAATAATTTTCATAGCTTTCTATTTTTGAATTATAGCAACGCTTCTCGTTTTCACTCAGTTGTCAGCCTTAAAGAGACTAATAATTT
Source organism: Eurosta solidaginis (assembly GCF_040869045.1). Classification (NCBI taxonomy): domain Eukaryota; kingdom Metazoa; phylum Arthropoda; class Insecta; order Diptera; family Tephritidae; genus Eurosta; species Eurosta solidaginis. The sequence continues at coordinate 278,182,822 of NC_090320.1, forward strand.
GTGTTCAATATACATTGTATAAAAGAAGTTCGTTTTCTCCTTCAATCAGAATTTTCGATATTAAAATATTTTTTGAGTTTTTATCAATGCATATTATAATAAGTTAATAATAAGGAATTTACCTAAATACTAGAGTAACGGGCAGATTTAGTTATGGACGAAAATTGGTTTGCTTACATTTTAAAAGTGAGCCTCGTTTTCCTTCTACACTTTCTATGCCGTTCTTTTCTACTTTGTCTACCATCTTTTGTCTTATTCTTGTGCATCGCGTATTTCATGTATCTTCTTTCCAGTCTCAAACCCAGGTTTACTCCAACTAACGCTGCCACTATCACTTCCACTCCCACTGCCTCTACCTCAACCAACTAAATTTCCTCGTATATGGAATCTCTATACCAATAATGGAGTACCTTTTGATAGGCCGATTTCAATATCTCTCTTTTTTATGAAACACTACGAAACTAACAGTGGTACAATTTTAATCATCTTTAAATATAAGCTATAGATAGATAATTGAGACGATATTCTGCCCGATACTATTCCTCTACGTAATGCATTTACTTTCTTAGTCATATCATAGTTCCCGTAAAAAAACAAAAAGTATTACATTATTTCCTTTCCCCACCCCCAACCAAAGTCATTTCGTTTCGTTTATTAACGTTAAGAACGTCAAGTTTCGTTTATTAATGTTAATTATCGTAACGAAATGATATCGGTTGGTTGGTTAAGCATGCCTGCTCCATTCTCTAGGTTCCTATCCATCTTATCTTCCCCTCGAAATTTCTCCGCATTTGATACCCATATTGTGAAAATACATGCCGCGATCATCCCGGTCCTCATTTTGATATGTATCTTTGAATATTGGTTAATCCGATCTTGAGTTATAAAGTTACAAACAGATTTTGCATTCGATTTTATACATAAGATTAACCTATTCGAAAAGCTGTTCTAATAATAAATTTTAAACAAATCGCACTATTATGGTCCACTTTCCCCTACGAAAAGGTCCAAATACTAAGCTTATCGGCGAGGAGCCTCTGTACTAAATTACAAGGAAATCGCGCCAAAAATGGATTTTTAAAGAAAATCGCATCATTAATTACATTTTTTTGAATAGATTGGTTCTTGGTTCTCTTTCCGGAAAGAAACGTTTCTCAAATGTAAACTTGGTCAAAAAAGTACCCCTTCCCGAATTCCAAGTAAATCGCACGGACCAAATTGTAAAACTGAAGCATCCTCAAATCCCCTTGAACTCATACAAGAAATTTCATCAGGACCGACAAAGTCATTTAGTAGGAATTCAGTCACTTACCGTAAGAAATTTTTCTCAAGAAAAGGTCCCATATATTAAGCGTATCAAAAGGCAAGAAAATTTCAAGAACATCGCACCATAAATATATTTTTTTCGAACAGATCGGCCCTGGTACACGGAATGAAAAAATTCTCAAATTGTATCTTGGTCAAAGAGGTACCACTGTATCGAATTTCAAGTAAGTCGCACCATGGATTTTGGTCCACTTCCCTTGCCAAATTCTGAATCTGAAGCATTTTCAAATCCCAGACAAATTCATCAAAATTGGTCCAGTCATTAAGGAGGAGTTTAATAAAAAAAACACATACAGAAGAAATAGACCCACTCAGACTTAAGCCCAATTTACTTTAATACTTAAAATAAGGCACTTAGCTAATTCAGCTACATATTACTGAATTAATTAAGAGCACTTCGCATTTGATATGAAATTAATTGCATACCATGAAACTAATTTGCAGCTGATGCTATATATCTGTTTATTGAGTATTTGGCTTTATTAAATCAAAAGTTTTGACAAAATTTCATAATTCGTTCTACATTCAATGAACTCAATGAACAGTGAAAATATCCATTAGGGCTAAGCCATTGATTATTTTTTATAGATATTTAATGTCACGTATACGCCGTGTACTTATGAAAAAAAACCACCAATCATGATAAGGTCAATGCAACAATTTATTTATCACATTTTTTAATTTGTTCAATTCACTCAATTGGAATTAAATAAGCTAAAAGCGCGCTTGAGATGAAATATATGTGGGCATACTAGGGTGGTCCTTTAATATGAAATTAAAGATATTTTTTACTCTCACCCCTTCAAACAGTAAAATCGAGGATGAGAATATCACATAGAAATTTTGTTTCCTATTGGAGACAACTAAGTGGTATAGCACACGAATAGAGGCTAAAAAAAAAACTTTACTTTTTGCTTACACAGCAATTGGTCATATTATAGTAAGCTATATCATATATAAATTTTGTTGCTGATCGGGACCGGTTAAGGGGTGTCGTACAGTGGTAGAAGTTCACCTATCCGCGGCGAATCCTGTTTCACTAACAGACGAGGCTCTGGCGACCCCAAACTCCTCATGGAACTTCGGGGTGGGGAGGGAGGGGATGGCCTGAGGGTTTAATGTGGCTACATAAAGCGTTCCCCAGATGGTCGGGCTAGCATCTTAATGGTGCTGTGGTACCGGAGCGTACCGGATCTGTATCAGGAAAAGGTCCATTACATCGATAACACTCCCCAAAGCCTTCGGGGAGCAACCTTATCGCTACAACAACAACAACAACATAGCGTAATCGGGATTTAAAACTCTGTGCTACAGAACTCAACCGAATCTAAACGCTCCCCAAATTTTATACGTGATTTCGCCACTATTATATTTTCGATTACGGATTTTAGAAAACAACAAATATTATCTACATTTTTAGAGTCGCCTAAGATAAATTTTCACTTTGACCCTTGTGCGACACCCCTTAACCATCTCTAATCGGTAAAAAAAATGTGTATGTAAATGTTTTGACTATGGTATTACTGCTGTATTAATGAATGAATGAGACTGAAAAAATGCTTTATTATATTAACGAGGACCATCCTTATGTACATATACACACACTATTACATATAAAGCTAGTGAGTCAATGGTACTGAAGCCACCTTTCGCGGAAATGTGAGCTGAAAAATATTCATAAAAAGTTCGAGACAAAAGCGGATGTATAAAAAAGACTAATAAAAACAAGTAACTGACTCCAAAAAAAATTCCAAAACGATGCGGAAAACAAACTTGAAATAGTGCCGTGATTTATTCCGAAATACTTCTCAAACTATTTAATAATAATACCAAAGTTTTTCCAAAACAATATCGCATTGATCCACAATGTTCGCACAATGGATCTGGCACTGTCTAAAATGATGCCGAAATACTTAGTCAAAAGATAGTTTTTAAATGAACACAGAAACCACAATCCAGAGAGTATACCTTAATATTCGGCAAATAATTGCCAACACAATCTCAAGATAATTCAAAAACAATCTCGAAATGGCTCCGATTAGAAAATAGGTCCATAATTATTTCGTAATATTCACCAAATGAAATAATTTTTAGCTGCTGCGAAAATTATAAAAAACATAATGGTTATGAGCCTTGCAAAATTCCCAATACTATCAGAGAAACAATCCCCAAATAACCCCGAATGGTTCAACAAGTTACTCTGACCAAAGCCTCTATAATTTTTGAAACACTTTCAAAATTATGGAAGCTCAAAATAATCAGTAAAGATTCCAAAATATGACTCAAACTATTCCGAATACAATCTCGAAATTATTCTGAAATAGGTGACAAAAATCCTAAAATAGTTCAAAATTTATCCCTAATGCAATCTGAAAACGTACATAAAATAATTCTCTGAAATGGTTTGTAAATGAGCCGCACAATAATCCCACAATCCTGAGATAGTCTCAAAAGCGATAATGATTATGTCCCGAAACAGACACACAATTTTTTCAAAAAAAATTCCCAAAAAAACCCAGATATGCTATAGAACTGGTTTCGAAACATAGTTCTGAAATCATTCCGAAAACCACACCGAATTGATTTTGGAAACCGGAAGAGAGAAAGAATAGGAAATAGAAAACGAAAGGAGATGAAAAGGATGAGGAAGGGGGAAAAGGGAACAGATAAAAGAAAGCCAATAGGAAAGGCAAATGAAGAGAAAAAGAAGTAGACAAGAAAAAGGAGAGGAAGAAAAGGAAACAGGTGACAGAGAACGAAAGTAGAGTACGGTGATGGTAAGGATGAAGGAAAGAGAAATGCCATGAACCCAAAAACTTCAGGCAAGGCTTTCTATACTTTGGGTGCGCGTTATAGTCCCGAATTTCAGGGTACCGGAAATACATAGCAGCGACAATTTTAGAATTCCCGGCAAGACGCAATACAGACAACAAAATCCTGACATTACGAAATCCCAAAAAGACAATATCTCGACAACATTATACCCCGATATGAGACTAAATCCCGACAACACCCAATTCAGACAAATTTACAAAAACTTGGTTATTACACATTGCGTCTACGCAGAAAGGTGTTGTGCGCAGAAGCGTTGTAGATCCCATAGCCGTTGTAGGATCGGCTAAAAAAAATTTTATTTTTTTCTTTGAAGCGCAACCGATGGTCGCCTATGCAGAAAGGTTTCCTGCATAAAAGTACTGTATATCGCGTACCCGGATTGGGTGGGTGTTGTTGTGCTGAGATATGTTATATAATTGAGCAATACCGAATGTGTGTTTTTTATGACATCATATTGTCGGAACCTTATGTCGGAATTGGCGCCAACCGTGGTGTGATGGTTGCATGCTCCACCTACCACACCGTATGCCCTGAGTTCACACCCCGGGCAAAGCAACATCAAAATTTTATAAATAAGGTTTTTCAATTAGAAGAAAGTTTTTCTAAGCGGGGTCGCCTTTCGGCAGTATCTGGCAAGCGCTCCGAGTGTATTTCTGCTATGAAAAGCTCTCAGTGAAATCTCATCTGCCTTGTAGATGCCGTTCTGAGTCGGCATAAAACATGTGGGTCCCGTCCGACCAATTTGTGGGGAAAATCAAGAGGAGCGCGACGCAAGTTGGAAGAAAAGCTCGGCCTTAGATCTCTTCGGAAGTTATCGTGCCTTACATTTATTTTTTATTTTTTTATGTCGGAATTTGGTCGTGCCGTGATTATGAACTGTCGGAATTTGGTATTATCGGCATTACAAACTGTTGGGTTTTGGTCGTTTAAGGTTTATGAACTGTCAGGATAGGGTTTGTGTTGGGATTTCGTACTTTGTAGCTTTGTCACTGTTGACAAATATAAATTCGAGACTGTGAAGTATTTCGTTCATTTGGGAAGCAGAATTAAAAGCAAAAACAATGATGGCCTAGAAATCAAACCGAGAATAACTTGCCAACTAATGTTTCTTTAGCCAATTGAAAAGTAAAATCCTCTCTCGACGAACAAAATTCTCGCTCTATAAGTCACTCATAATACCTGTCCTGATGTATGGCTCGGAATCATGCAAGGTGTCGAGAGAAGATGAAATGGTTCTTGGAGTATTCGAGAGAAAAGTTCTCCGGAAGGTTTATAGTTCTATCCGTGATGTCGACGGCGAGTGTCGAAGGAGGTATAATGATGAGTTATATGAGATTTACGCAGACATGACGATAGTAAAGCGTCTGAAAATCCAAAGGCTTCGCTAGCTAAGGCATATTATGCGGATGAATGAATACGCTCCGGCAGCTTGTAAACAGAGGAAAGAGAAAACCTGCACTGAGCTGGGAGAGACAGTTGGAGGAAGATTTTACCTCGGTTGGTCCCCCAATTGGCGACTGTTATCGCAAACAGGGTTAGCTGACCTCACTGACTCAACGTACTTCAAAAAGTTCTATATGTTAAATTTTGCCAGGATTTACAGATCACAACCGAACACATTTTTGGCTTACATTCTACTTCTTCTTTTCTCATTCCGTACGAAAAAATTACAAAAACTGTGAGTAAAATGTGAACTAACATGTCTGAAGACATAAACATAGAATTCACATCATTTTATCCAATCGTCACTTGTAAACTATCAGCTTTTCATACGTATACAATAAAAACGTCAACCAAAAGATATCAGGTAGTAATACGATTTAGTTTTCAACTCGACCCAAATAAACCTTTCAGTTAAAAAAATGTAGTAGGAGGTAAGAGCGGAGCAAAATACTCCGATTGGAATAAAGTCTGAACACTGCGTCAGTAATGAAACATGTTGTCAAAAGCGTGACGTCACGCCGAGAAAATGTATTTCACGGCTAACTATGATTTTTTGATCTCTCATTATACTCAGTTGAGCAGAGCTCACAGAGTATATTAAGTTTGATTGGATAACGGTTGGTTGTACATATATAAAGGAATCGAAATAGATATAGACTTCCTTATATCAAAATAATCAGGATCGAAAAAAAATTTGATTGAGCCATGTCCGTCCGTCCGTCCGTCCGTCCGTTAACACGATAACTTGGGTAAATTTTGAAGTATCTTGATGAAATTTGGTATGTAGTTTCCAGAGTACTCATCTCAGATCGCTATTTAAAATGAACGATGTCGGACTATAACCACGCCCACTTTTTCGATATCGAAAATTTCGAAAAACCGAAAAAGTGCGATAATTCATTACAAAAGACAGCTAAAGCGACGAAACTTGGTAGATGAATTGAACTTATGACGCAGAATAGAAAATTAGTAAAATTTTGGACAATGGGGGTGGCACCGCCCACTTTTAAAAGAAGGTAATTTAAAAGTTTTGCAAGCTGTAATTTGGCAGTCGTTGAAGATATCATGATGAAATTTGGTAGGAACGTTACTCCTATTACTATATGCACGCTTAATAAAAATTAGCAAAATCGGAGAAGGACCACGCCCACTTTTAAAAAAAAAATTTTTTTAAAGTAAAATTTTAACAAAAAATTAAATCTTTACAGTATATAAATAAATTATGTCAACATTCAACTCCAGTAATGATGTGGTGCAACAAAATACAAAAATAAAAGAAAATTTCAAAATGGGCGTGGCTCCGCCCTTTTTCATTTAATTTGTCTAGGATACTTTTAACGCCATAATTCGAACAAAAATTAACCAATCCTTTTGATTTGGTAGGGGCATAGATTTTATGACGTTAACAGTTTTCTGTGAAAATGGGCGAAATCGGTTGCTGCCACGCCCAGTTTTTATACACAGTCGTCCGTCTGTCCTTCCGCATGGCCGTTAACACGATAACTTGAGCAAAAATCGACATATATTTAATGAACTTAATTCACGTGCTTACTTGAACTCACTTTATCTTGGTATGATAAATTAACGAAATCCGACTATGACCACGCCCACTTTTTCGATATCGAAAATTACGAAAAATGAAAAAATGCCATAATTCTATACCAAATATGACAAAAGGCATGAAACATGGTAAGGTAATTGGATTGTTTTATTGACGCGAAATATAACTTTAGAAAAAACTTTATAAAATGAAAAAGTTCTGCAGGGCGAAATAAAAAACCCTTAAAATCTTGGCAGGTATTACATATATAAATAAATTAGCTGTATCCAACAGATGATGTTCTGGGTTACCCTGGTCCACATTTTGGTCGATATCTGGAAAACGCCTTCACACCACTCCCTTTTAAAACTCTCATTAATACCTTTAATTTGATACCCATATCGTACAAACTCATTCTAGAGTCACCCCTGGTCCACCTTTATGGCGATATCTCGAAAAGGCGTCCACCTATAGAACTAAGCCCCACGCCCTTTTAAAATACTCATAAACACCTTTCTTTTGATACCCATATTGTACAAACAAATTCTAGGGTCACCCCTGCTCCACCTTTATGGCGATATCTTGAAACCGCGTCCACCTATGGAGCTAAGGATTACTCCCTTTTAAAATACTCATTAACACCTTTCTTTTGATACCCATATTGTACAAACAAATTCTAGGGTCACCCCTGGTCCACCTTTGTGGCGATATCTCGAAACCGCGTCCACCTATGGAACTAAGGATTACTCCCTTTTAAAATACTCATTAATGCCTTTCATTTGATACACATTCCAGGGTTTCCCTCGGTTCATTTTCCTACATGGTTATTTTCCCTTATGTTGTCACCATAGCTCTCAACTGAGTATGTAATATTCGGTTACACCCGAACTTAACCTTCCTTACTTGTTTTTTAATGCGGTATCTGTTTATTGGTTCATGAATACACTTCAATGTGCCTGTAGATGAATCTGCCACTTATATAATAATTTTGTCACAGCACATCTATTAGGTATTCGCATATAAATATAATTGAATTTATTTATTTGTAAAAGTTTGATGTTTGCATTCGAATTAAATGTAAACATTGCATAATCGAACTTTTCGCTGTTGTTTGCTTATTATTATATTTTCTAGAATTTTGCAACAATTATAATTTGCGGACATTTTGTTTACTTATTGACACAAGCACTAAATACACAAATTATGCAATGAGCTTTGTGGTTAATTAAAATTTATTATGGCAGCCTATTTAATAAATAATTGGAATTAAAGATATATTATTTTGGTGAAAGGAAGATGGATTTTAAACAATTTTGTTAGTTTATATAGGAAATAAATAATAGTTTAAAAAAAAGATATGTTAAAAGCTATTATTTCTCTTACTTAAGTTCAAAAATTTCGGTCAAACCTTCTGAAGCATGTGCCAACAATAACACTTACCCACATAATGTCAGAAGTACATATTTATGTATACATTTGCAAGCTTATATAAGTGAGCACATTTTGATTGCAGTAAACACGCTAAATATGTATTCCCTTCCACATGACTGCTGATGTACCAGTGCATTCATGTGGCAATTTTTGGTGTTCGCAAAATTATAGCGTTTGGCATCGCCTTGCATGAGCGCCAGTGGCATCCAACAACAACTCTTATTTGATAAATGCATTCCACTACCTGTTTATTTGCCAACGAAACAAAATACTAGCCAAAATAGCTAACAACTTAGGTGGTGGCCAACATATCTTTTTTTATTCATACCTTTTGGTTGACTTAATTTTTGGCGGCGCATGAAATTTTCAAGTACGCAAAATACCAACGCTCACACTAAAAAATGTGCCCAGTGGCCAAAAATGCAGGTACGGCAGACATTTAATTATAACGATTCTAGTGTGAATGTGTAAACAATATATTTGTATGTAGTCCATATAAATGAGAATTCACTTGGTTTGAGTGTTTAAATAAAAAATAAAATAAAAGGCGCGATAACCTCCGAAGAGATTTAAGGCCGAGGTTCTCTTCCAATTTCCAATTTGCGTCGTGCTCCTTTCTTAATTTTTGCTACAAATTGGCAGGATGGTACCTACTTGTTTTATGTCTACTCCGAACGGCATCTAAAAGGCAGATGAGTTTTCACAAAGAGCTTTTCTTGGCAGAAATACACTCGGAGTGCTCGCCAAACACTTTCGAGGGCGAACCCGCTTAGAGACATTTTCTTCTAATTGAAAAAATTTGTTTCTAAAATTTTGATGTTGTGAACCCAGAATCTTGGGTGTGGTTGGCGGAGTACGCTACCTTCACACCATGGCGGCCGCTAGTTGTTTATATATTTATAAATAGCATGGTACATTGCATGCACTTAAGAGGTAGCATGTGTTCATGTTATGGACCCTAACTCTCTTAGAGAAAACCAGCAGATCTTTTCGGCCGATTTTCCTAATTCATTTCCTTAAATTTCATGTGTTCCCCCCATATCAGCAAAAGATAATTTTTTATTGTCATTTTAATAAAAAAACTGCTAAAATATGGCAAATGGTTTCTGGAAAATCACTGTAGTATTGCTAACAGTTTTAATCCTGAACAAGTAAAGAAGGTTAAGTTCGGGTGTAACCGAACATTACATACTCAGTTGAGAGCTGTGGTGACAACATAAGGGAAAATAACCATGTAGGAAAATAAACCGAAGGAAACCCTGGAATGTGTTTGTGTGACATGTCTATCAAATGAACGACACTAAAGAGTATTTTATGAGGGAGTGGGCCATAGTTGTATAGGTGGTCGCCTTTTCGAGATATCGCCATAAACGTGGACCAGGGGTGACTCTAGAATGTGTTTGTACGATATGAGTATCAAATTAAAGGTATCAATTAGGATTTTAAAAGGGCGTGGTGGTAGTTGTATATGTGAAGGCGTTTTCCAGATATCGACCAAAATGTGGACCAGGGTGACTCAGAACATCATCTGTTGGATACCGCTAATTTATTTATATATGTAATACCTGCCAAGATTTCAAGGGTTTCTTATTTCGCACTGCAGAACTTTTCCATTTTCTTCTACTTAATATGGTAGGTGTCACAACCATTTTACAAAGTTTTTCTAAAGTTATATTTTGCGTCAATAAACTAATCCAAATACCATGTTTCATACCTTTTTTCGTATTTGGTATAGAATTATGGCATTTTTTTCATTTTTCGTAATTTTCGATATCGAAAAAGTGGGCGTGGTCATAGTCGGATTTCGTTTATGTTGTTGTTGTTGTAGTAATGCTCGCCCCACCTAATAGCCGCGACCGATCACAAATTGTCATCAATATCCTCTAACGGGAGTCCAAGGAAACTTGCCGTTTCAACAGGGGTGGACCATAAGGAAAGGGGTGTTAGAGGCGTTGGTTCCACAATACAATTGAAGAGATGGTTGGTGTCATGTGGGGACACATTGCAAGCGGGGCATACATTTTGTATGTCGGGGTTGATTTTGGATAGGTAAGAGTTTAACCTGTTACAGTATCCAGAACGAAGTTGAGCAAGAGTGACACGCGTTTCCCTGGGGAGTATGCGTTCCTCTTCCGCAAGTTTTGGATAATTTTCGTTAAGTACTGGATTCACCGGGCAATTCCCGGCATAAAGTTCCGACGCCTGTTTATGGAGTTCACCAAGGACCTGCCTGTGTTTTTTCACTTCATACAGTTGGGTTCTCAAGTGCCGTATTTCCTCAAAATGCTTACGGAGATGACTCCTTAAGCCCCTAGGCGGCGCTGGTTCATCAATCAGATGTCTGTTCTGATGCCCAGGTTTCTGGGTATTCAACAGGAACTGTTTGGTCAGCATCTCATTTCTCTCCCTGATGGGGAGTATTCTCGCCTCATTATGTAGATGGTGTTCTAGGGACATAAGAAGACAGCCCGTGGCGGTTCTGAGTGTAGTATTTTGGCAGGCCTGTAGATTCTTCCAGTGGGTAGTTTTTAGACTTGGCGACCATATAGGGGACGCGTAGCACGCAAACGGCTGGCCAATTGCTTTGTATGTGGTAATGAACGTTTCTTTATCTTTTCCCCAAGTACCGCCAGCGAGGGATTTGAGGATTTTGTTACGGCTTTGAATTCTCGGAACGGCTGCGTGCTCACCAAAATGTAGATCCTGATCAAACGTCACACCCAAGATTTTGGGGTGTAGGACAGTCGGTAGCGTAGTGCCATCGACGTGGATGTTCAAAATGGTCGACATTTGGGGCGTCCATGTTGTAAATAAGGTCGCGGAAGATTTAGTCGGTGATAATGCCAGGTTTCGTGAGGCAAAAAAACTGGAGAGATCAGGGAGGTAGCCGTTTATTTTATTGCATAGCGCATCGATCTTTGGGCCTGGGCCTGTGCCCATTATTGTGCAGTCATCAGCGTAGGAAACAATAGTAACTCCTTCTGGTGGCGAAGGTAGCTTAGATATGTAGTGGGGATAGGACACCACCCCGTGGCACCCCTTGTTTGATTCTTCTTGGTTTTGATATTTCGTTTCTAAATTGCACCGATGCCTGCCGACCACCCAGATAATTTGCGGTCCACCTTTTAAGACATGGGGGAAGGGTAGACCCTTCCAGGTCCTGCAGTAACGAGCCATGATTGACCGTATCAAAAGCTTTTGATAGGTCTAGGCTACGAGTACTGTTCTATGGTGGGGGTATTGATTTAAACCACAATTTATCTGGGTGCTAATGGCATTTAGCGCGGTGGTAGTGCTATGTAGTTTTCTGAAGCCATGCTGATGAGGGGCTAGCTGCAAATTTGCTTGGAAATAAGGGAGCAAAATGGCTTCAAGCGTCTTTGCCACTGGCGATAGGAGAGATATCGGACGATACGACTCACCTATGTTAGCTGGTTTCCCAGGCTTTAAGAGTGGGACCACCTTGGCCATTTTCCATTTCTCAGGTATGACAAAAGTGAAAAGAGACAGATTGAGGATTTGCGATAAATATTTGAAACCCTCTTTCCCTAGGTTTCTAAGCATTGGCATGGCTATGCCGTCTGGGCCCACTGCTTTGGATGGTTTAGCACGACCAATGGCGTCCTCAACCTCTTTAGCGGTGATGGTGATTGGTGACGCGCTGAATTTGTGTTTATGTGCACGTCTATTGGCTCTCCATCTATCTTTGTCGACCGTAGAATGCATTACATATTGACGGCAGAAAGCGCTCGCGCATTTTTTCGAATCCGGCAGCACTTTATTGCCGAAGGCGACGGAAACCTTGTCATTGTGCTTAGACGGATTCGATAGAGACTTTACGGTGGACCAAAGTTTACCAACACCGGTAGAGAGGTTACAACCTCTTAGGTGCTCCTCCCATTTCGCCAGCTTGGGTTCATCCACAAGCAATCTGATGCGTTGGTTTATATCCCTTATTTGGGGGTCGCCTGGGTCGAGCTGTCTTATAAGGTCATGATCTCTCGCTAAGTTTGCGGCCTCCACCGGGAAGTGGGGCCGGAATTCGGGAATTCTCCCGGCGGGAATTGAATGTGCCGAGGCGGATTTAATGACCTTACGGAAGGCACGCTCCCCTTGGCGGGCATCAGTCGGGATAGGGAGAGCAGCTAGGCGGCTGTCTGTAAAGGATTTATATTCTTCCCACTTTCCTTTTTTGAAGTTTATGAAAGTGCGTTTTTCAGTGACGATGAAGTCGGCGGTACGCTCAAGCGAAATAAGTATGGGCAGGTGGTCGGATGCCAATGTTACCATCGGCTGCCAGTTGACGCAGTTTACGAGTTCTGCGCTCACGATTATGATATCTGGCGAACTGTGACAGCTTCCTACCATACGTGTGGGGGCGTCTCCGTTTATTGTGCAGAACGTCGTTTCTTCTATTTGATCCGCCAACATCTCACCCCTACTGTCCGCCCGCAAGGTTGAATGCCATAGATCATGATGGGCATTGAAATCGCCTAAGATAATGCGATTGTTGCGAGTGAGTAAGGCCCTGATATTAGGGCGGTATCCACTGGGGCAACAGGTGGCAGGAGTGATGTAGATTTTGATGATTTCTAGGTTTGCATCGCCTGACCGGACAGATAGGCCTTGACGTTCTAAGACATTGTCCCTGCGGTCGATGCCAGGATCAAATATATAATATTGCACAGAGTGGTGTATGATAAACGCGAAACCGCCTCCATTTCCGCTCTCGCGGTCTTTCCTGTGGACGTTATACCCAGAGCAGGTCTGCAATGCAGATCTTGCTGTGAGTTTAGTCTCTTGAATCGCAGCAATGCGGATGTTGTGCCGCTTCATGAAATCGACAATCTCCGTAATCTTCCCAGTTAGTCCATTACAGTTTAACTGCAGAATTCTGAAGTGCATAAGGGGAGACGTCGCCACTCTGGGGGTAAGAGACGAGTGACTACGCCTGGGTTGGGGAAGGCTAGGACGCAATTGCTGTTGTGGCCCTAGGACTGGGCGTCCTTGGGCAAGCATTGGGGTACCCGGATGATTTGGGTTTGCGACCTGGCAACATGGCGCGATGAAACCCGTCGGGGGGTTGCCGATGTGGAGACCAGAACATCTAGGAAAGTGGCACCACCCAAGGCAGGAGCTGCATTGGGCGGATGTCGCAAACATATATATTCTGTGCTGGCAAACGGTGCAAACGGAGGTAGGGACTGTAGGAGTCTGTTTCCCTGACCTACACGATTGCTGGCGGAAAAGAGGGGCGAGAAGACGGGGGCAGGGGCTGTTGCTCAGCATTGCTTCCGACTCTACTACGAAGATTGTAGTTATGAGTGGTAGCAGCTGTTTGAGTTGTTGGCGCCTTGGGGCGCGAGCAGCAGCGGGTACTTGTTGTGGCTTGCTGAGCAGCGGCGCTGCTGGAAGGTAGTGGGGGGCGCTTAGACGTAGACTACGGGACGCCCTTGTGCGTGAACAGCAAGGAGCCACAAAAGATTTATAAAAGTTACGTGGACGTCGGGTTTTGGGATCAAGCCCAGAACAACCTGTCCGATGCAACCATCCCTTGCACGAGACACACTGAACAGAGTATGATCGTCCTAAAAAGATTCTTTTCCGGCAGATGCAGCAAAACCATTTCTCAGGACCGGGGTCAGGAGACGGACCCGGATTGGATTCGATGCCTTCCCGGAGTAAGAGAATATGGAGCAGTCCTGCTGCAAGGAGCTGCTGGGAGGATGACAATTTGTGGGAGGGACGAAAAAAATTAGATGGGGTTACACTGAAATGACAGTCCTTGGTCGGGAAAAATCCCGAGTCGCTCCGGTACATAAAACCGACTGCCTTGGGATTTCGTTCATGTTTTATACCAATACAAAGTGAGCTCAGATAAGTACGTGAACTAAATTCAGTAAAGATATGTCGTTTTTTGCTCAAGTTATCGTGTTAAGGGCCATGCGGAAGGACAGACGGACGACTGTGTATAAAAACTGGGCGTGGCTTCAACCGATTTCGCCGATTTTCACAGAAAACAGTTAGCGTCATAAAATCTATGCCCCTACCAAATTTCAAAAGGATTGGTAAATTTTTTTCGACTTATGGCATTAAAAGTATCTTAGACAAATTAAATGAAAAAGGGCGGAGCCACGCCCATTTTGAAATTTTCTTTTATTTTTGTATTTTGTTGCACCATATCATTACTGGAGTTGAATGTTGATATAATTTACTTATGCACTATAAATATATTAAATTTTTTGTTAAAATTTTCTTAAAAAATTTTTTTTTTAAAAGTGGGCGTGGTCCTTCTCCGATTTTGCAAATTTTTATTAAGCGTATATATAGTAATAGGAGTAACGTTTCTGCCAAATTTCATCATGATATCTTCAACGACTGCCAAATTACAGCTTGCAAAATTTTAAATTACCTTCTTTTAAAAGTGGGCGGTGCCACGCCCATTGTCCAAAATTTTACTAAATTTCTATTCTGCGTCATAAGTTCAACCCACCTACCAAGTTTCATCGCTTTATCTGTCTTTGGTAATGAATTATCGCACTTCTTCTGTTTTTCGAAATTTTCGATATCGAAGAAGTGAGCGTGGTTATAGTCCGATATCGTTCATTTTAAAAAGCGGTCTGAGATCAGTGCCCAGGAACCAAATTTCATTAAGATACCTCAAAATTTACTCAAGTTATCGTGTTAACGGGCGGACGGACGGACATGGCTCAATCAAATTTTTTTCTGATCCTGATGATTTTGATATATAGAAGTCTATATCTATCTCGATTCCTTTATACCTGTACAACCAACCGTTATCCAATCAAACTTAATATACTCTGTGAGCTCTGCTCAACTGAGTATAAAAAGGGTGCTTGGCGGGTTACCCCTTTTATTAGGATTAAGGTTTTTGGAATTTTTTTCGACCTGAGGATTAAGTTTTTGGGAATTTCTGGTAATTGTCACTTATGACACTTCCCATGTAAACCAAATCCGAAGCTTTTTATCCAGTTAACTTGATAGTTCATTATTAAATAGCTTACCCCTTGATAATTTTGTTTGCTTAACTATTGTCCGGGAATTGGGTCAGATACCAATATTTATGAAAATGTTTGCGACTAGATTCGTTTAGTTTAAAGCTGTTTAATTTTTTTTAAGTTCAAAAGGAACTTACTCCAATACCTTTACAATGATAAAGGTATTTTTATGGAACGGAAGCACCGAAAATATGCTACCCAGGAAAAGTTTTACGCCATATTTGGATTACATATAGAAAAATAAAAAGACAAGCACGGAAATATGAAAAATTATATCTATTAATCGCTTGTGACCAATTGGCTCCAGTAAGCTCAAGGAAGAAGGGAATGAATATGTTAGAAAGCCGCAACTGTTTAAAGGTAGAGCGCCAACTAAGTAGGTAAGTACATTGAAGAAATATCTGAATTGTGAAATGATATCGGTATACGAATATATGATTTCGCTATGAATTATCTTAGGAAATATTACTAAAAATCTAATTTTATTATTTCTAGACACAAACGTTTCGAAAATCGGAACCAATATGGTAAATCTGACTGCAAATAATAATTATGCCTTTAACAAACCGATACTCAACCACCTATCTAAACTTTTTTTATATTTGTGTAGTTTGGGTAATTTTCAGTTTCACTAGTTAGAACTTCCACTTCATCACTTTTTGAGAACAAATATCATTTGTTCCAGGGCGCACAAATAGTTCAAAATTGTGGTGCGGTGTTACACCTACATACTAAATGCCTTGGTTTTTATGCTGACGCACCCATTTGAACACATAGTACATATTTAAATACTAAAATAAGTAGTATGTCTTGCAGTCAAATTATGCCTAACAGCGTTGAGTTAATAGTGATATATGTGATATATATTTGTATATGCTAATGGTTCATATTTTTATTACGGTAATAAAAATTACTTGGGGTGTCTTATTATTATAGAAGCAGTTGGAAAATAAGATGTAGATTACTATGTATATGTTTTTATATATATCGAATTCTGGAAAAGTGCTACTCTTTCACACGAACAACAGGTTGTGCTAGTTTTTTCACGCGAACATGAATCGTGGGAGTCTTCCATGGAAAGTTGAAACGTTCCAGTCTTCTATCGACCAACGATTGTTGCAATGTTCTGAATTTTTGCGCTCCACCAGCACTACATACAAGAGTGGGTATACAAAATAACATCTGTACAAAATACTAAACATCTGTAGTAAAAAAATTCCATCCGAAATTGACCTAAAAACTTCAGCTACTAAAGGCAGCCAGAACCCGAGACAGCAATTAAGCTAGGCCCTAGGAAATCTCTAGTATTTTCCAAGAGGACTAAGAAGCGTGACATATCCTTTCTCTATAGCTCTGTCTGGTTTAGCTTTCTTTGTTTGTACACATGATCCGGAATTTGTAACCTTAAAGAGAGCTAAGTCCGAAGCAGTCATATGCCTCAATATTACTCCTACGCCCTACTTAGCTACTAGTAAACAAATTTCTCATAAACTTTTTATTTTACTTACTAAGTTGGCGCTTAACCTTTCAACTGTTATGCACATTCAACAAGGAGCGCCATTCGATCCTTCGTTCCGCTAACTGGCGCCAATTGCTAACACCGAGGGAATTTAAATCGCTTTCCAGCAGTTCCTTTCAGCGAGTTCTCCCCTCTGCTTTCATAGGCGGGTTCTGATTAAAATACAAGCCGGACCATCATCATTCATATAACATTATTTAGCCAATGTGACCGCTGTATTTTAGTTTTCTGGACTATGTTGATGTCTGCTACCTGTCCTGATGTTGTATGGTCCATGCCATGGCATCATATAACTGGATGGGTATGATAACTAATTGGCTTGTAGAGCATGATTTTCCTTTGCCGGATGAAGACTTCACTTTTCAATTGCATAACTAGTCTAGAAACTTTTCTAATATACACTTTTATCGCACACACAGCTCTTGAACATACAGTGCAAGTTTTAAGTAGCAAAGGGTTTTCGTTGATTTGTGAAAATGATTTTTCTGAGGCTTCTTAAAATTTGTGCAAACTAAAATTTTTTCGTCCGAAAAAAAAAATTTTATTTAAAGATAAGGTTAGTACGTTACCTCTATAAAGCTCCAATGATATTGTAACGAATGTTAGCAGCACTGAGCGATGCTATCGTCTCTAAGCTGATGCTAAGCAGTGACGTGAATTCACATCCATAGATCAATCATTATGTATCTACATAAACGAAACAATAATTGCAGCGGAGAGTCAATGCACAAACACATGCATATATCTGAGATACTCCTGAAAGTATGCAATGAGAAAAACTATAAAATCATGCAATTGTAGTTACAGCTGAGGAGTTTGAGAGCTGCTGGACTAGTAGATTCTGGAAACGCCTAGAAGATGCGAACGTTGAAATCCGAGAGTATAAAAGATGGCAATTGTAGAGGCGCTGGAATTCAGTTTGATTTGCGTTGTCAAGCAGTTTCGACTAAAACGCTATCTAGCGAGCAAGAGCAGTATTATTTTGAGTAGTAGAGTTTCATTTGAGCTATCAATCAGTTTGGTAATTAAGCAAGCTATTCGTTGTACAGTTTGAGTGTTATTGTGAAGTACTTTAATAAAGGTCATTTTACCATTTGCAGTTATTTATTCAACAGTTTAGTGATTCGAACTTAGCAGAGGATTGCAAATAAGAGGATTTGCAAGTAAATTCGTTACAATATTGTTATAGTAATTTTTTGGAAGCTTTTTATGATCCAAAACTGAATAAAAATATTTAAAAAAATTTTACTAAGTAAACTTGTTTATAACCCTTTATGTATCATAATATGGTGTGCGGTTTATTAAAATTAATAAAACCTTGACGGGATATTTTGTAGGTAAAATTTATATAATATAAAATGACACTCCATTTCGTTGTACGTAAGAAACATTCCATGATTACATGACTTATACCCCACCGAATTAATGAAAGCTATATATGTGACCCGGTCTATGATGAGGTGGCTTATGACTAAAAAAAAAAAGAAGGGCACAAACGTCCTGAAGAAATAAATTATTTATCTTTAAAAGCTGTTTCTCGCAGTTTCGTTTTTGAGTCATAAGCCACTTTTTCATAAACCGGGTCACATATATTAAAAACTCATTATTTTGTAAGCATTTTTAGTTTCCGTTAAATAATTTTAAATAAATGTTTAAGTTAAACGATTTTATCGAAAACAATACTTACATTAGGTATTAATAATACTAAAAGCTAGAAAATAATTAGGTAGGTCTTAGGTACTAGTCATTACACTCCTTGATCAACGCCTAAGATTGACGAGCAGTGTGATGACTAGTACATAGTAGAGGTTTACGCCGATCACTATATCGGCGGCGGCGGCGTAGGCACTATAATATACAGGCGGCGGCGGCGTGGGCGGCGCGCCTGTATACGCCGGTATTCTTGCTTTAAAAAGCTTTTTTCTATTTAAAAAAATAATATTTAAGAATGTTTTGTTTGTATGTATTTAAGGGAATCAACGTTCTGGCGATTTCAGAAAGATCCGGAGTTATTGCCTCAAAGTCTCGTGGATCGTTAAAAAATTTCAAGAGCAGCTCCTTGCGGAGGGACTGTCCTTTATTCACTTACCCCAAGGAGGCGTCGAACCTAGCCCCGGTCTAAGGGACTAGTACTGCTGCGTCTGCCGGAAAAAATTTAAGTACTTAAAATGGTCACACTTTTGTCTGTATGTCTCGTAAAAACCGGTACGTTCCGGTACCAACCCGACCATTTCGGGAACGATTTGTTATGACCACATGCGAGCATCTAGGCCATCCCGCCCTCTCACCCCCTAGATCCATGAGGAAATCGGGGTCGACAGGGCGTCGTCTGTTAATGAAACAGGATTCGCCATGGATAGGTAAGGTTGAAAATTGGGTTTGGAGAAGCTTTAATATATTACGCTGGCAACCTGAGTGGGTTGCGCTACACAACCCCTTGAATCTATTTGGTATTTTAGTCACCTCTTACGACAGGCATACCTACCGCTGGGTTCTATCGATAGTCATAAGTAGGACCAACTTAACCTTAATCAGGTTATGTTACGCCTCACATTTTTAGAAATTTCACGCGCCCAATGCTTTTATTTAATTGTCTGATCAACGCCTTAGATTGATGAGGAGGGCGATGACTAGTACCTAGGACCTACCTAATTATTTTCTAGCTTTTAGTATTATTATTACTTAATGTAAGTATTGTTTTCAATAAAACCGTTTAACTTAAACATTTTTTTAAATTATTTTATTTTTAAATGTATACCAAAATTTACAGACGTTTGTGTTCGAAACGTTGATTTCAATAGTCTTCGCTAAAGCAAAACGATATTTTAGAAAGAAAGTCGGCCGATTTTAAGTTGAAAGATGTTAAGGTTATACGCTCAGTCCAAACTGTTGTTTTCCGGCCTTTTGACACAAGAATTCATTATGAATAACCGCGTAGCTTCAGTTTTCAAATTAGTTCGATTTTCCACTACGTTAGAGTAGTAGCACACCCGGTCATTTTCTCGACTGTCTGGGGAAAACTTTTACTTCACCACTTTGAGTGTTCTTGCGAAAAGACAAAGCCTCA
Source organism: Eurosta solidaginis (assembly GCF_040869045.1). NCBI lineage: Eukaryota > Metazoa > Arthropoda > Insecta > Diptera > Tephritidae > Eurosta > Eurosta solidaginis. Next base: position 278,203,002 of record NC_090320.1, read on the forward strand.
CCTGGTAAATATATGTATGTGCTTACGTATTCACATATGTAACAGGAGCCGAAACGTGTTGGTGATATTTAAACTTGGTTGATAGGCTAGAATCACTGTGATTCACTCCAAGGGACTAGTTGGGATAGGGCCGGCAACTTTAGGAAATGTCAAAACGGGAGACTTGGGTGTTGAGTGATGAAGTGTGAAAATCAAAATTAACACATCAGACACTATTTTAAAGTTTCGCAAATAAACAACAGATGTTTGAATATAAGGCCAAGTGATTTTTCAAGCCCTTCTATCTTCAACTTAAGTATGAGGTGAGAATCATTTCGAAGGAGAGTTTAAACCCCTGGGAACTACTAAAGGATTCTGCATAACTGATTTCGCTTATTATTTACGCCAATCGGAATATAGAATTTTTGGAAAAAATCGACATTTTTAACAACTTAAGGACAATTTGAAAACATGTTCGCTTTGGGTCATTTTAGTGAATTCGTTGTTACTTCTTAATTTTTTTTCTTTACATTATGCAAAGTGAGCATTTATATTTTTAATATAATTTTCTTTTAGTGTTTTGTTTTAATAACTTGGTGAATTGGGTGATGAAAAATCTGTGTTAAGCTGGCATTGAAAGCGCCTGCTATTTTTTAAATTACTTTTGAACGGGTAGAAAGAGTTACATTTCGCAATTGGATTATTATAACTAGCAGTGATGCGCATCTGTTGATACCCCTTTCGACCATATACGTCCAATTTTCGGCATGAACAATAAGTGGCCTACTGTAGTGTAAACAGCCAACAATTTAATCCCAAACATTTAAATCAGTCTAATATGCTACCCTGCTACAAAAATAGTCTAAATGTTCATCAACTCATAAATATGCATTTGATAATTATTGCTGACATAGCCATTCACACGATTTAATACAGGTGTGTGTACAACACACAACCAAACAAATTTGAATTCTAGCAAATTTGCAAACATTGCATTTCCAATAGAAGTCACAGCTCATCACAGATGTGTATGTACATATTTTGTATCGAGTCGTATGTAGGTATATAAGTATGTATGCTTAAGGTAGATATGCATGTAAGTATGTATGCTTAAATGTAAATATATATGTAAGAATATGTTCAGAATAATTTAATATAAATAAGCTGAAATATTTGAATAAAGATACATTCAGACATTCAGAATTCACTCATTAAGGTCACAACTCTTTTTACTGCATTTTAACCTTTTATATTACACAGTCTTAAATGAGTAGAAAATATAGCACCGCGCCGGGCGCCGCCGCCGCCGCGCCGATATTTTTGGCATTCGGCGGCGGCGTGCGAAAAACGATAAAAATCGGCGGCGGCGGCGGCGTTTATTGGCGGCGTATATCTCTAGTACATAGGACCTACCTAATTATTTTCTAGCTTTTATTATTATTATTACTTAATGTAATTATAGTTTTCGACAAAATCGTTTAACTTAAACATTTTTTTAATTATTTTATTTCATTAAGCGCATGTAAATTTTTATTGATAAATGATTGACTGATAGAACAGCTGATTTCTGTTGATATTTGGTACGAAAATTTTACATTTGTTGCGCAAGATGCGCACGGGTCCGGCTAGTATAATTTTAATCCAAATACGTCTACAATTTGTTTTAGCTCATCATGGAATGTAATTGAAAAAAACTTTGTAGGCAAGCGATTTTTCATATACTTAAATTTAAGAACTTTTTCGAACTGTTAAATATACAAATAAAGGTATATCTACATACTGCCTTAACAACACGTATAAGAGAAAATAACTCAAAAATCGCTCACATATTTGTGGTTTATTATTAATTTATCTAGGCAAATATGTATTTATTATTGTGCTAGTACACGTTATATAAACCGCAAGTAATTTGCATATACCAAAAACCACAAAAATACATTACATCTACCAAATATTAATGGCTTTAATTTAGTCAGCGTTTTTTACTTTAAGCAGTTAAATTTATTATAGCACGTATATATATTTTTTTTACAATATACTGCGAATTGTTAGAATGAATAACAGTAATGCTAATTATGGGTTACGCAAATATTGCTTTTAATTTAAAATTAATAAAAGGGATTAAAATAATTATCTTTTCTAAAATATTTAATTTTGTATTTACATATATATGTATGTATATTGAATTGTATACTTCACGCAGAGATATCCGATGCGTTTTGAGTGAATTCTCCGAAGACCTTTTTGTCCTATTCTTCTTCATAAAACTGAATTCACAGTTGCCGTATTTCCTCTGGCGTAGATTTTTTATTAAATCCCTGTGAGGCGCAGCGACTCAAATGCTTGTTGGGATGGCCAGGTTTTTGGGTGTTCAGCAGAAACAAGTTTCACGAGGCGAAGCAACTAAAGAGATCAGGGAGATGGTCTTTTATTTTATAACAAAGCTCATCAATTGGTGGGACCTAGCCATCGTCGTGCAGACATCGGAGTGAGATAAAATGGTCCTCCTTTTAGTGCCGAGGAGGAGCTCCGATATGTAGAACTTAAACAAAATCGGGGGTAGCACACAACCCTGTGGCACCCCTTATTTAATTCTTCTGGCTGTTGATGTTACGTTCCTGTGTTTAATCGATGCCTGCGACAAGATAAATAATTTGTGGTCCGCCGTTTGAAACTAGCAGGAAGAGGGGACCCTAATACCTAAGTCTTGCAGTAACGTGCCCTGTTAGACCGTATCAAAAGCTTTTGATTAGTCTAATGCTACTAATGCTCTCCAGGGAAACTATAAGTAACTGGGAAACTACACAATTTAGACGTCACTGGATTGACTGCCCAGGGCAAAGACAGGCCAAATTGTTTATACTTCCGGTAACGAAAATATCAGCCAAACTCATTAACCTAAGTAGAGAGGACCTAAGAACTCTCACCCAAGTAAGTTAAATCTATCCGATACCCAAATTTGTCCATTCTGTGAGCTGAGTGATGAAACGCCGGTTCACTTTCTCTGCGAATGTGGCGCTCTGGCTAGGCAGAGACTATATTATTTAGGTGGAGGAACTCTTAATCCCTATATATGTGGTATGGAGTAAAAAGACTGAAGAGGTACTTAGATACATCAAAACCCTCCACATAAAAAATTAGGTTGAAAGGTCTTACACAATAGATCTGCGCAAAGAACCCAGTGTTTCCACACGTAGTAATAATAGTAATATTGACTAGTGCCAATGAAGCGAACTAGTAGTGGGCCCGAATGCACTAGAAGCGCACCAGTTTAAAACGGGAGATTTTCCCTGCAAGGTAACTTATCTTAGTTTTTGTGGTATTATAGATCAAATACAGAATTCTGACTAATATTTCCAAGAGCACTTATCTATACTCGGAGGCCACTGTGGGGTGATGGTAGCGTGCTCCGCCTACCACACCGTATGCCCTAGGTTCACACTCCGCACAAAGCAATATCAAAATTGTAAAAATAAGGTTTTTCAATTAGAAGAAAATGTTTCTAAGCGGGGTCGCCCCTCGGCAGTGTTTGGCAAGCGCTCCGAGTGTATTTCTGCCATGAAAAGCTCTCAGTTCAAACTCATCTGCCTTGCAGATGCCGTTCGGAGTCGGCATAAAACATGTAGGTCCCATCCGGCCAATTTGTAGGGAAAATCAAGAGGAGCACGAAGCAAATTGGAAGAGAAGCTCGGCCTTAGATTTCTTCGGAGGTTATCGCTCCTTACATTTATTTATTTACTTACTTATCTATACTTCGCCCATGTTAAAACGCAGTACATAACGCATTATACATTTAACATGTGAAGTTTAGAAAAATAGGCCTAGGTTTTGCATATACACAAATTGTTAGTTTCGTTCACATACTTACACATATAACCATATTAAATACTTTAACGATTGTGCTAAATACTTCATTCACCGACTGTAATTGTATTGCAGGTGTTGAAAGTCACAAGCAATTAAAATTTGATTTCCACGCCAACTCCTTCATATAACTAAATACATGCGACAACAACAAAAAACAACAAATTTCTAGCTTTTTATTAAATAAAAACAAGTAAGGATGGGACTGTCTTCGGCTGTGCCGAAGACTTCATACCTTTCATGAATGGGGCTGAACAATAATCTTATCCCATTCGTAATCTCTAAATAATTCGCTGTATAAGATAAGAAATATACAGTGAACAGATGTACATACCTAAACAGTTTTAAGATAAATATAAAACATGGCAAAAAACCCACTTATCTGAACGATCGGTTGTAAAGGATATATATTATATATAGCTCAGATCGAAATGATTTTTACAGGAAATCTTCTATGATATATTAGAATAAATATCACCAAGTTTCACGTTTTTATATTGGAAACTAAGGGAGAAATGGCCACAAATCTTTCTATCTGAATGATCGGTTGTATGGGATAGGCATAAACCATGCGCGGTTCCAGGGGGGGGGCATTTTTTTGTATTGACTGTATTGAAGTATATAATAATAATCTACATAGTAGTTTCTTATCAGAAAACGGATTTTTACTAATTTTTAATTTTTCTTGCTTTTTTACGTTCTAGGGGGGGGGGGGGAACATTTTTTTTTTTTAAATATATATAAGAATTAGTAAAAATCCGTTGTGTGATAAGAAACTACTATGTAGATTATTATTATAAACTTCATTACAGTCAATACAAAAAAAAGTTCCCCCCCTTGGAACCGCGCATGTATATACTATATACATATAGCTACGAACAAAGTGATTTTTTCAGGAAATCTTCTATGATATATTAGAACAAATATCACCAAGTTTAACGTTTTTATATTGGAAATTAAGGGCGAAATGGCTAATAATCTTTCTATCTGAACGATCGGTTGTATGGGATACATATTTTATATAGCTCCGATCGAAATGATTTTTACAGGAAATCTTCTATGATATATTAGAATGATTATCACCAAGTTTAACGATTTTATATTGGAAATTAAGGGAGAAATTGCCAAAAATCTTTATATCTGAACGATCGGTTGTATGGGATATATACTATATATAGCTCCGATCAAAGTGATTTTTTCAGGATATCTTGTATGATATATTAGAATATATATCACTGACTTTCACGTTTATACTTTCTAAATTGCGGCAGCAATGACCAAAATCCTCTTATCTGAATGATCGGTTGTATGGGAGATATATGTTATAGTGGTCCGATCCTACCGGATCCGACAAATGTCTAATATAATACAAAAATACATCCTTGTGCCAAATTTCATAGAGATGTCTCAAAATTTGGGGGACTAGTTTGCGTTCAAACAGACAGACTGACGGACGGACAGACGGACATGGCTATATGAACTCAGTTCGTCGCCCTGACCAATTCGGTATACTTAATGGTGAGTCTATCTTCTATATTTCTCAACATCACAAACATCGGACCAAAGTTATTATACCACTTCATGTTCATGAAGGGTATAAAAAAATATAATTTTGATGAAGTAGTTGCGTGTTACCACGCTTTAACGATAACAACAACAACTTTCCAACCACAGGGCATGACGCAGGAGCTTGCCCATTGGCAAGGCATTTCCAAGGAGGGCGCCAAACAAGGAGAAAAAATTAGTTAGAAGTAAATGACGCAGTATGGAAAAGCGAGCCTTGAGTGATTATGTCAAGTTTGTTGGGCAGCAACAAATATTTTGCTAAGATGTCTTGCAACGCATTAAGAAATGAAAACATAATATGATATTAGAGTGCCTGTTTGTGTTAAATATATATAACTTTTTTGTTTTTTTTTTTAACTATATAGTAGTTAAAATTGTATGGTACGTTTACTATATCGTACGATCAAAAAAAAGCAGAGATCAACTAAAAAATCGTATTGCTCAGAAAAAGGGGAAAAACTGACCGCTTCCCTCCATATGCGCCCAACAATGAAATTTCAATTTCTTGCATATCCTCCGCCCGTTTATGAGTGTAGATATCAATAAGTCAAGCATATATCTCGGTAGGTATCGATGGAACTGATAACTTCGAAATTTCAGATTTTTGTGTTAGCTCATCTACATTGGTGTGCGATATGTGGGTTAGTTTGAGTACTAAATTTTTTGGAAATTGGTACGTACATTAGGTCAGAGTACGCAAAGGAAAAAACACACCATGAAGGGCGATAAAAGCATTTCTGGTTATAGCGAAGACAGTAGATCTGTGAGGCAAGAAGAATTAGCACTCACCGACGCGGACCCATAGACATCCCTATCCTGAGGACGATCCAATAATGAGCTGAAAAGTAAGGGTTGCAAAAGAGGATAAATTCCATATTGTGCTCCGTTAAACCCTCCAGAACAAACAAATTATATTCTCGCAAGCATTCGCTACTGTACGGAGTCAGCCGGAACCCCTGATACCATTCCGCGTACTCAAAGGACGGCCTACCCGGAAATTCTCTTGGGGTTTCCATGTATAACGCGGATATTTAGGATGCTATTGCAGTCTCTCGAAATGGCACCGTCTTCCTTGCCTCCGTTCAAGACATTTACAGTGATGGAGTAAGCACGCGTAGCATTTTCGCTAAATGTTTATCGTTGCTCCCGACCTTACCAAAGTTTCTTGTTGGGGAATCTTCTACCACTCGAGAGATTAAATTCTCCCTGCCCCTCTCAGCATCGAGTGGCAACTTGAAAGCGTTCTACTTTGGGACTTAATCGTCGTTTCTCACAACGTATCCGGCCGACTTTTCCCGAAAATTTTCTGATGAAACATGAAGGTGCGTCGAAATCGGTGAACTTTGGCCACTCCTCTTAATTTCTCCCTGAGTCACCCAGCGAGAAGCAGAGCCAGCTTCTGGTGTCAGTTTCGATGTCATTTCTACACTCATATAAATGTCACTATCCTCTGGGAAAACCCCACGAGGTGGTTCGTTGAGGTTGCGTTCATCCCCTTCCCCAGTCCGCAAGATAAGCCCTACTGCGTCGTATGGTTGAGTCAAACCAGTCCTGTCTTTAGGACACATCGAATGAGCCCAGTTGGATCCACATTGGCCAGCAGCAGTTCCAGTCTTATCTTTGCAGTTGCCGTTGCTACACTACGTTTTGTTTATGTTGCTGATATTCCTACCAGTAATGTAAAAAAATCCCCACTCAGGGCCTGGATGTGTAGTGGCCCTTCAATGGTCTCGTCGTTACCTATCTATGCAGGAAAGCCAAGCGTAGGTGGACCTACGTGGAGCAAGAGCATACTCTTAGACATGCAAGGGGTTTAACGATACATGAACAGCCGTGATATTAGCCTATCAGCCATTTAAGCATAGTTTCACCCCCACATGGCACTGAGGGCAGAATACCGCGTCTACCAGCCCAGGAGTAGAATCAAAAAATGCCGTCTCCGTAGTTAGCCAATTTTGGCTCATTAATGCAATGTTCTACCACTCATAAACTCGACATAATTACTCAGAGCTGCCGGTTTTATCGAGTTGTCATCTCTATATTCACAATCAATAAAAGAGCACCTCTTGCGATATCTCATCACTCTGGTCGGTCTTACGCGACTACTAGATTCTGACCAAATCTTGGTATTACGTATGATATTCCGATCAAGAGCACACGCCCCTAGTACTAGAGCTGTTTATTTTTTTGCTCAGTCTGCTCCAAGCAACATCTATGAATATTGTGTGTTCAACTTTGAAAAAAAGCCACTACAATGCGTCTTAAACATTTGCCTATACAAATAAAACATTCATTTACTATTATCCTTTTATTTCTTTGTAGTACCGTTGCACAGTGTTTCGTGTAGAACAAGCTAGCTGGAAAAAACTATTTTATGAGATTTTCCGTTTCATATGCAGTCATTTATTACAACTACGTAATTTTTTTTAGGCATAATTTCTTTTTTTTTATTTTTTTCCAAAATTTGACTTCATATGCATACATTTGCTTATTTCATATACAGTAACTCATGTGAATAAGTGACATAGGTCCAAAAAAATTTAAAGGACTTAAGAATATTACTTTATTGTACTTAAATTGTATGGACTACAAATCTCAATACTCTAAAAAATTTTAAAAATTCCGAAAAAAATTAAAATTTTTATGAAATTTCGTCGAATTTTTCAAACATTTTTTTAAATATAATTTAGTTTTTGTTATAGATCGTGACACATTTTCTTATGGGAAATTAGTTAAAATAAATTTGCGAAAGCGAAAATTGTAAGAATTGTCCAAAAAGGGGTGTTTACTTATTTATGTGAGTGACTGTACATATGTACATACATATTTTTTATTTATTTGAGTATTTATCCTGGCACTACAATTTTTACAAAATTATTTTATAGTACAAGTCAGGAATGTAAAAGTGAATTACAATAATAATAATAACAATGTAAATAATTAAATTAATTATGTGAAAATTACTTATTACAAAAAACTTAAAAGTAAAGTATCATTTAAAGTAGAAAAGACAATAGATTTAAATTAAATAAAACCTGATCGAACAAAAAGTTATAGGGTAGGTTATCTTTTATAATTATGTTATTATTCGCTATCATCACTTTCATTGGATGAGTCACTTGTGGAATAATCATGAACATCAGCAACACTACTGAGAAAGCTTGAAACAACTGGGGTATTTTTTGACTCCTCAACATTATCGGGGGACAGTAAATTTAAGAATTCTGAAGTCAGACATTTAAATTTTTTCTTAGGTATCTCCCAAAACTAAAGGATCCGATATTATAAGCAACATATTCCTAAGATCTCTATTCCTGGCTTCACGCGACTGAATCGTCTCAAATCCGCAAATTTGTCAAATCTTTGGATATTTATATTGTACGCAGATGCTAATGCGCGTAGGAGAGTGTCGAATCTTTTGATGAGCGTTACATCCAGTCCCATATTCTCAGCACTAGCATCAGAATTTTGGAATATGCCGATATTTTTAAGCTTAAACTTTTTATCGAATACTCGGCTGCTTCACTTAAATCGTATTTAAGTACAACAAAACTCAATAATTCTTTATATCTGGTTTCCTTCGAATGTTGAACCTAAATGTCAAAAACTCCGTTGTTGGTACGGTTATAACTAAACTGCTTTGTGTTGTTGATTTTCCGACAGGGTGAATAGCTGATGATTGTTGTGCTGCCATCTTAAGTGTCGTTGATCTTTCTGATTTGTTATCAGTTGTGCAGTATTTATATTACATTCAGGTATTACCGTAGATGCTACCAAATGGGGTTGTTTTGTGTAGCGTTCTTGTGTGGTTATACCTGCATTAGGATTGTTATGTATGTACCTGTTTTTATGCCTTGGTGACTGGTGCGGTAGGTTGTGGTAGGTTGAAGTCAGTGATCTTCGCCTTTTTGCTTTTGGTGTGCTCTTGTTGACCTTGCGCGTTTACTTTTGTATGTTTTATGGCTACTTGTTTGTCCCCTGTACCACGGTATTGGCTTTTCCGTTTGTAGATCAGCTTTCAAGGTTCAAATATTTCGTTGGAGCTGGTACGTACATACATCCTATTTGATATGTAGAGATAACTAAATCTACAAAAAAACAAAATTAAAATTAGATGTGCAAAGAATTCGCAATGGTTTTTTTTTCGACTATTAGGGAATACTTGTGACTATAACATATGTAAAATTTAGCTCGGATGTCCGCGGATGTATGTAACTTTTTTGTCCCTAAATTTAAAAATATAGAGAAAAAATACCTTTTCTTATTAATAACGGAATGCGAAAGAATTACTATTAAAAAATTTTACTTACCTTCGGGCTTAGAATGCATCAAAAAAATTATATAAAGGTGTTCGCTTAAAAGAAATATGAAGCTTAATATTCAACAAGAATTTCGCAAATTAAGCAATGCAATTTACGGTCACTCCTGCCTTCTTACTTCAATTACTCAATATATATGAGCAAAAATATCAAAAAAAAGCAGAAATCCCGTTATTTTGTTTGTTTTCTTTCATTTCTCATTACACTTTTCTTGGAATAAGAACTTTGTTTTTGTCCAGCTAGCTTGTTCTACACGAAACACTGCGCGTTGGCTGCGTAAACATAACTGAAGCGATTGTCCATTGTTTAACTTTCTCATTAGCAAATGGCAAAAAGGCGCCTAGCTTTAAGTATTCATATTCATAGCTCCTGTAGACAACATAAAGAATTGCAGACAAATGCATTAATAGGAGGTAGAAAAAGGAAAATGCATATAATGCAGAAGAAAATGTTTTGTATTTTAACTACGCTGAGTTAGAGAATGTGTGCCCAGTGCGTGAATATGCTACAGAACAAAATTTTATGTAAAGAATATGCATTTTTGCTTTTCTTTAGTCTTTTCCCATTCGATGGCTTTCTATGCATTTCAAGAACTCCATATTTCCGCGTTTTTATTTAGAGCAAATACGTAAGTGTAAAATGTTGCTTTACTTCGTAAGGAAATGAAAATATTCTTGAAAGCATTGTATGGAAGGAAGAAAGTAGTTGGTTTGAATTGAAATAGGAATTGTTTGTGTTATTAATAATAAGCTGAATAGATCACGTTTCATGATGAAGATTTTTGGAGAAATTAAAAAATTTAAATATGACTGAGGTTTGTATGTATGTGGGATTGCATGCCTTAACGTGATATCCCTAAACGTGCCATAAGGTACGATCCTGCAAATACACTAATATGCAACCTTGCACAACAACCCTTTCTTGACGAACGACAGCAAAACGAGGACAGCATAAAACGACATTGACGAACGAATGGACAGTTGCAATTTGAATACGAGACGACACGGACCGCCTAAATATAAGCCAATCTAATTAGTTCGACTATAAGTATTTTTATAATTATTCTACCATTCAACAGTTTAAATATTGAATAAAATAATAAATCCACTACATTTTAAACGGTCATGTGTTTAATTTAACTGTGACTCTACAAGTGGTGTCAGGCGTGGATCGCAATCCTGCCAAGTGAACGTGATCAAAATCACACAATTTTATTAAGCATTGTTTGCTGTATATACACATATACTAAAATCTGTTGATTATAATCATAAAAACGTGGTGCTAAGTAACAATTATAATCAACTCAAATCGAAAAACTAAACAGAAAATGTGTTAAAAATCAGTTTCTGAAAAGCATGAAAACATACATACGTGCGTACGAATATATACCAATTTCATTTGTTTAAATATTTTACAAGTGGCGTACAGAAGGCTCTAGAACTTTTGAAATTTTTGGGTGCTGTACACATAAATGAGCGTGTCGAAATAGGCGTCAGTAGAGCTCCGTTAACCGAAGCTAACCCAACGCCAAGTAGACAAGCGCAGTCGACAGAAGCAGCGAAGGCATTGCGTCGTCATAAGTACATCTGTTTGAGCAAAATACACGACAGTCCGAGGTCGTTGTTGCAGTGAAGAAACGTGTCGTTGCTGGACAGCAAGGCATAGGCGAAAAGGTAATATTGCGTTAGTGGTTGTGAGCATTTGGCGAAGGCGTCGAAATAAATGCAAAGTCAACGAGAAAAAACAAATTTATGCCAAAGGGAATACAATGCTGGACAGATGCGTTGCTGGCTAATTGAAGTGTAAGAGCGAGTACGACGGAGTGTTACATACAAAGAAGGCAGTGGCCGACGAAGTCGAGAATACAAAAGAAGAGTGGGAGTACGTGTGTAAGACGAAAACGAAAGTTGTCGAAAGGGCAAACGCGACGTAGTTGTGTGTTCATTGCAAATTGGTATAGGCTAAGTATAAGTAAAATAAAACGAATGTGTTTGTAATGCAAATGAAAAAGAAACAACAACAAAAATAATAATAAAAATTTTGAAAGAGAAGATTGTTCAGGAAAATTAAATGGTAATGTAAAGAGTTAAAACGAATTGGAAACTAATATATAAAGTAGAAAAAAAAGTGTTGTAATCAAAACAAAAAGCCAATACAAAAATAATTTAAGCAGTGGTAAGAATAGTAAATAAGTGAAAGAAAGTCAAAAGAAGAAGAGGTAAATTGAATGTATTTATCAAAACAAAAGAAAAGTAGAGAATTGTGCTTTACTAAAATTGGTAGAATATCTGAAGAAAAGCTAGTAAGCAAGAAGAAGAAAACGAATGTATTAATCAAAACAAAAGAGATGGAAAAGAATACACACATATTGAAATGAGTTATTGAATGTGAAAATCAAAATATTAAAGAAAAAAAAAAAAAAATAAACTGTGAAATCAAAAACGACTAACTGTAATACAATATTGTTTGTTATTGTTTAAAAGAAAGCTAAAACTAATTCAATAAATAACACATGTGAGTACAGGAAAAATCATTTAGCAATTTCACTCCTAATAAATATTATTTTAAATTCATATTTCTGAAAATATTTTACATTTAGATTCGGTTATAATAAATTAGTATATAATAAGCTCGACATGGACAGGGAACAAATTTTCACATTAACAGTAAATGAGTTGAAAGAGAAATTGGTAGCTGTCGGACTTCCAACGACTGGACGCAAAGCTACCTTGCAGGATCGTCTTTGTGAGCACTTTGGCCTGACCATCGGTGACGACGATGGGTCTGACAACAGTAATGATTCGTTTCAGAGCAACGTAATGCAAGAAGGGGTGGGTAGTCGTCCGGCCTTCACATTGCGTGATATAGAAAGTTCTCTGACATCGTTTAGTGGTATCGGACATCCCTCGGTTGAGGAATGGCTTGACGATTTTGAGAATAATGCCACGGCTGTGCAGTGGGGTGATTTGCAAAAATTTATATATGGCAAGCAGCTGTTAAAGGGTGCCGCTAAAATTTTCGTGCGCAGCCAACGCGGAATAAAAAGTTGGTGTTTGCTGAAGGAAGCACTAAAGAGTGAATTTGGAGTTATAGCTTCTTCTATTGAGGTGCACCGTGAGCTTAGGAATCGTAGGAAACGTCCAAACGAGGACTATCGGGGGTATCTATATAGCCTTATGGAGATAGGCAGGCCCGTAAATTTAGACGACAAAAGCCTCATAGAGTATTTTGTAGAAGGTATTCCTGACTCCAGGGCAGGAAAAGCAAATTTGTATCAAGCTAGGTCAGTTGCAGAGTTGAAAGCACAGATTATAGTATATGAAAAGATACGATCAAGTCGTCAGGTTAGTTCAGGTGTGTCGCAGGGAAAACGTGAGGATTCCAACAAAAATACAGGCAAGTCGCAAGTAACTGATACCAAGCGATGTTATCGATGTGGTGAAGTAGGTCATTTAGCTAATGGCTGCCAACGCGAACGCAAGTCGACATGTTTTGGCTGCAACCAAACTGGGCATCGCATTGCTGAGTGTCCGAAAAAAGAAGCTAAAGTCAAGCAAGAGACGCCTCGCGTCAACACTTTAGAATCGGTGCGTGCTTCATCCTCTATAGGATGTGTTATTTTTAAAGATCTGACAATAAATAATTTCACATTTTCGGCGTTGCTGGATACAGGGTGCGACCTGTGTCTCTTGAGATACGACGTTCTCTTGATGCTAGGAGATATTGACTTATCTAGGGAACGACACCAGTTAAGAGGCATAGGCAATAGTGTTCTTCATACAGTTGGCGGATTCAATATAAAATTAAAAGCAGATGACGTCGAACTAGATGTAACATTTCACGTCGTTCGTGAGCGAGATATTGTGTATCAGGCAATCATTGGCAACAACGTTTTGAAACAGGTTGACTTGATTGTTTCGGAAGACAAAGTCGAGTTTATGGCGAAAGGTAAGTTGAAACCAACTGAGTCTCCTGGGTTGAGGGAGCCAGAGTTAGAGATGTGCGTATTGCAGGAGTTTAAAGACTTGTCGTTATCAATCGATATAAAACCTAAAAACGAAGTAAATATTAACCTATCCCACCTAAACAGCGCGCAAGCTAAAGAAATTGAAACTGCTGTGAAATGTTATTCGCCGATGAAGCATCAGGAATCCCCAGTTGTGATGAAAATTTGTTTAACTGATGATAGTCCTGTTTTTCAAGGACCACGTCGAATGTCATACTCTGACAGGTGCATCGTTGACAATCAAGTTGCGGAGTGGCTAAGGGAAGGCATTATCCAACCCAGTGCCTCAGAGTATGCATCGCCAATTGTCCTTGTACCGAAAAAGGACGGTAGTAAGAGATTGTGCTGCGATTATCGTCGTCTTAATGAGAAGATAATCAAAGACAATTTTCCCATGCCGCTCATGGATGATGTGATTGAGAGGCTGCAAAGTGCACGCGTATTCACAACCTTAGATTTGAGAAATGGTTTCTTCCACGTCCCAATCGAACCAGCATCCAGGAAATACACTTCGTTTGTTACCCACCAAGGACAATTCGAATTTTTGTATGTTCCCTTTGGAATTTCGAATTCTCCTGCTGTATTTACCAGATACATTCACGCCGTGTTTAGGGATCTTGTTGGGAATAACACTGTAGTAACATACATGGATGATCTTATCATTCCCTCTAAGGATGTGGAACAGGGGATAATAAAGCTGAAGGCAGTTTTAGATCGGGCAGCACAGTTTAATTTGCACATTAAGTGGGAAAAATGTCAATTTCTCAAAACAAAAGTAGACTTCTTAGGGTATATAGTGGAGGGAGGTACGATAAGACCATCAGAAGGTAAAACCGAAGCAGTAAAGACTTTTCCGATCCCAAATGACAAAAAAGCATTGCAAAGGTTTCTCGGTTTAACGTCTTATTTCCGCCGATTTATTGAAGGGTATGCAATGATCGCCAAACCATTGTCTGACCTTTTGCGTAAAGACGCCAAATTTGTTTTTGGGGAATGTCAACAGGCCGCGTTTCAGCAGCTGAAGGTAGCATTGATCAGTGCACCGGTTTTGAAAATTTATAACGCAAAAGCCTTTACTGAGGTTCATACTGACGCGTCTATGTATGGGTACGGAGGAGTACTCCTACAGAGAGACAGTGAAGACCAGCTATTCCATCCGGTCCAGTATATGAGCCGAAAGACAAAACCGGTTGAGGAGAAGTACCACTCATATGAGCTGGAAGTGCTAGCTATAGTGGAAGCTCTCAAGAAATGGCGGGTATATTTGATGGGAATTCACTTCAAGATTGTCACGGATTTCAACGCGTTCACCATGACAATGAAGAAAAAGGACGTCCCTCTAAGGGTAACTCGTTGGGCAATGATGTTACAGGACTACGATTACGAGATCGAGCATCGTAGTGGCACCAAAATGCGTCACGTAGACGCGTTAAGTAGGGTAGCCTGTTTGATGCTAGAGGATTCATTAATCCATAGACTCAAACAAGCTCAGCAGCAGGATGAATGGATTCGAGCGATTTGTAAGGTCTTGGAGAGAGAGACGTACGAAGATTTCTTTATGAAGCACAACCTCTTGTATAAGGATCTTGTAAAGGAACTTATAGTAGTACCCTCGGTTATGGAAGAAGAGATAATAAGAACAGCACACAAGCAGGGGCATTTCTCAATAAAGAAAACCCAAGACGCTGTTGAGAAAAACTTTTTCATACCACAGCTTAACTCAAAAATATGCAAAATCGTAAGGAGTTGTGTAGAATGCATTGTTACTGACGCGAAGGCTGGGAGGAAAGAAGGTCTGCTGAATCCCATAGATAAAGAGACCCGTCCTCTAAGCACTTACCATATCGACCATGTAGGGCCCATGGAGCCAACAAAGAAGGCCTACAATTATATTTTGGTTGTGGTGGATGCCTTTTCCAAATTTGTGTGGTTGTACCCAACCAAAAATACTGGTGCTGAAGCTGTCGTTGACCGTCTTTCCAAACAGGCAGCGAATTTCGGGAATCCTAGGCGTATAATAACAGACCGTGGAGCCGCTTTCACAGGTAACCTCTTTAAAGGATACTGCGAAAAAGAAGGTATTGAGCATTTATTAATAGCAACGGGAGTTCCGAGGGGAAATGGCCAAGTCGAGCGGATGCACCAAATAGTTGTGCCAATGTTGTCAAAGTTGTGCGCGGAGGAGCCGAAATGCTGGTATAAGCACATAGAAAGAGTTCAGCAGGCCATAAATAACACTCCAACGCGTAGTACAAAGTTTGCACCTTTTAAAATATTGACGGGGTGTGATATGAGAGTAACCGGGTTGTCGGAATTAAATGAGTTTTTACAGAATGCAGCTTTCGATGAGCTAAATTTAGAACGTGAAACTATACGGGAACAGGCCAAAGAAAATATTGCGTTGATGCAGAAAGAAAATAAACGTAGCTACGATACTAAAAGAAAAGAAGCAGTGAGGTACAAACAAAACGAGTTAGTTGCCATCAAGCGCACTCAATTTGGGAGTTGCCTTCGGTTAAGGCCGAAGTACCTTGGCCCTTACAAGATTGTGAAAGTTCTGGCTCATGATCGCTACGAGGTAGAAAAGGTTGGTGAAGGTGAAGGTCCGGGACGAACAACCACAGTCGCAGAGTATATGAAAAAGTGGGACCCATCGTTGGAGCCGAACGATTAGTCAGGATGGCCGAATGTGGGATTGCATGCCTTAACGTGATATCCCTAAACGTGCCATAAGGTACGATCCTGCAAATACACTAATATTCAACCTTGCACAACAACCCTTTCTTGACGAACGACAGCAAAACGAGGACAGCATAAAACGACATTGACGAACGAATGGACAGTTGCAATTTGAATTCGAGACGACACGGACCGCCTAAATATAAGCCAATCTAATTAGTTCGACTATAAGTATTTTTATAATTATTCTACACTTCAACAGTTCAAATATTGAATAAAATAATAAATCCACTACATTTTAAACGGTCATGTGTTTAATTTAACTGTGACTCTACATGTATATGCACTTGGGATAATATAAGAGGCTGCGTACTACGTGAGTCTTCATATATAGAAAACAGCTCTAAATGAACTCCACTCCTAGCAGAGCTTCGAGAAGTTATGAAGATACCCTGCTAGCGATGAAAGCGATAGTTACTGAAACAGCGGTCCAAGGGCTGACGTGCAATGCCTCCTTATGATATTTGTACACTATGTGGTAAAGAGCACACTAAAGTTCTTAATCGCCAGTTTCTGTACTCTGTTTATTAAGAGTTTCTCCCAATGGATACCTTGATAATATATGATGGCTTCCATGCCGATAGGGAGGCAACCCTGTGAGCTGAATGGCAAGGTCTGGAAATGAATAAATGAGCTCTGTAAACTTGCTTTGCACCACCAAGCCCCGAAAACTGTACATAAGCAGTCAGTCATTTCCGTCATTAACTCAATACCGAGGAAGTACTAAGCCGATGCCAAATAACAATTTTCGTGCTATTTTTTACGTAGGCCATAAAAATCAATGCTTCAATGTGGATATTGGAGCTGGTTTAAATAATTAAACATAGCTTACCAAAACACATTTGGCTCCTTTGTAGAGTAACAATAGCCCTAAATATAATCTTAAACTGTCTACTGCTGGACCTTCATGTACGCGCAACTGCAACTTGTTTGGCAGTAAGATTTCGTAAGGAGCTGCGTCGAGAAGGTTGTCAAATAACTCTCACATTATACACTGTCGCACTTATGGAAGTGGCTAAATGCTTCGTAAAAGATATAGGTAGGTTCAATGCCGCATAGCAACTAGCCAACCCATCCTCCTGCACAGCTTATCAGCTCGACAGCTTATTTATACGAATAGAACATTTTTTTAAGAACCAGGTACTATTTTAGAGCCGGGTACTTTTTCGGCACCGGTGATATTTTACAAAGGGGTACGATTCAAAAAACGTGCCATCTTTGACATCTGTATATTTTCGGACCTGTTTAATTTTTAAGAACCGCGTAGTTGTTATGAGCTGGATTGCTTTTCAGAACTGGGTATCTTTTTACCTCTTTTTTCTGGATCCGGGCACTTATTTATAGCTGGGTATTTTTTCGGATCTGATTAGTTGTCAAGAACCGGGTACTTTTAAGAGCTGGCTCCTATTTAGGTGTCGTGCAGTTTTAAGAACTTTGTACATTTTCAGAGCCGCGTTCTTTTTAATAACAAGCTCCTTTTTTTAACCGGGTCGTCTTTTAATATCCTTGCATGGATCTGTGCACTTCTGTAGAACCCAGTACTTTTGCAGGACTGGGTCCTTTTTTGAAAATGCACCATTTTCCTGAACCTGGACTGTTTAGTTTTTAAGAACGAGGTAGCTTTTAGAGCCGTGCACTTTCTCAGGTTCGGGTTCTTTTTAACAACAGGACCCTTTTTCGCAGCTGGGTAGTTTGTTAGATCCAGGCACTTTTTCGATTTCTCGTAATCACTTGGAACTGGATACTTGTATAGAACCGATAACTTTTCCAGAACCGGGTCATTTGTTAGAAACGTGCCCTTTTCCATAAATTTTTTTATAACCAAGTAGTTTTTTAGAACCGGCCCCTTTTGTAAATTTGTGTACTTTTATGTAGCGGGTATATTTTCCCAACCGGGTACTTTTTCGGATCCGGAGACTTATTAAAAGCGGGTGCTTTTAGGAAATCGCATACGAACACCCCCTAAAAATGAGTTACATGCTTACAAACAAACATACAAGTGAAACTAACATAAGCGTACTAAAAATATATCAATTTACACTCAACACATAAACATTTTCACGAACAATGAATGCTCAAAGTGTAGCTTAAATTGAATTTTGTGCATCTGCCTCGAATATTAAGCAACTTAATTAACAAAAACGATAACATAGATCAAATACAAAACGAGAAAAGTAATCTTTGCTAAAGGAACTGTAAATATTAAGACGCTCGCAAGAGCTTCACCCCATTAGGCAGTAACCCACAGCTAAAGCCACAGATTTATAGCAAATGAGTGTGCTTATGGGTAGATATTTGGTGTGGCATGAATTGAATTTAACAGCTCTGATGACAGTGAAGGAAATTACTGATTTGGTTTACAATGTGTCTGCATAAATGTGCTTAACAAAGTCAAGTCCAAGCTTAATGGAATGCGAGGGTCAGATTTTCTCACTTACATTATTGTTAAAATCAAATGTAGACAATGTAATTGCGTGCTTGTAATAGATTGTAACATATAACTTATTTTCTATATTACGTTACAAAAACGACATCGAAGATCATGTTTAGTCTTATTATTCATTGCCTTTGTATGAAATTGGCATTTAATTCAATTAAATTTAT
Source organism: Eurosta solidaginis (assembly GCF_040869045.1). NCBI lineage: Eukaryota > Metazoa > Arthropoda > Insecta > Diptera > Tephritidae > Eurosta > Eurosta solidaginis. Next base: position 278,222,079 of record NC_090320.1, read on the forward strand.
TGTTAGGGATTGTAGTGATTTAGTTTGTGTTGTTGTTTGTTTTTATTCACGCAAGTGATTGTATATGATTGAGATTACGCACATTGTAACATAAGCGTAATCTTACAACGAATCCAATAAATATGTCAACGTCTTACGAACATCGTTTAAGTGAAAGAAATATTTTATTGAGGCTTTTTTAATTGTGTAGAAAATTAATGTGTTCATTTGAGCAGTCATAAATACTTGGGCTTAGCTTACGATTGGAGTCTTCTGAATTAGAAATTTATTTACCGGTGGGATTTTGAAACTGAACTGTGAATAAGGAAGCGTGAGACTGAAGGAGAAAGGAATGATTTAATAAGTGAATGAGTTGGAGAGGGAAAGGTAAATGAAGAGGATGAAGGTGAGGAAAGGAAGAGAGACAGGGAAAGGAAGAAAATAAGGGAAATCAAGGGGAAAATTAAAGGGAGTGAAAGAGGACGACAAAGCGAGGCAAAACATGAGGAAGAGAGAGATATACAGAGTGAAAGGCAGAAGAAGACGAGCAGGTAGAGGGAGAGTTATATGAAGATGAAGATAGAGATGGGGATGGATATAAAAACGGAGATTAAAATTGAGATAGAGATGGAGATCCATATGGAGATGTTGTTGTTGTTGTAGCGATAAGGGCACTCCCCACAGGCCTTGTAGAGGGTTATCGAGGACCATTAATGAAACCATGAAGCCATACATATGGAGATGTAAATGGAGATGGTGATTTGGGAATGGAGATCGAAATGGATATGGAGATGGGGATGGAGATGTTGATTGAGGCATTAAGATGAAGATGGAGATGAGGAGAAAATGGGAATGGAGATGGAGATTGATACTGAGAAGGAGATGGAGATTGAGATGGAAGTGAAGATTGAGAACCAGATGGATATGGAAATAAAGATAAAGATGGAGGTGGAGATAGAGATGTAGACCAAGCTAGATATGGAGATGGGGATGGAGAGATGGAGACTTAGATAGAGATGAGGATAGAGAATGGGATGGAAATAGAGATGAAATTGGATATGGATAGGGAAAAAGGGGAAGAGGGGCAGAGAGAGATATACAGAGAGTGAACGGCAGAGCGATAGGTGCAGGGAGAAAGATAGGAGGGAGAATTATATGAAGATGGAGATAGAGACTCCATCTGGAGTCATGGGGATGGATATAAAAATGGAATTGGAAATTAAGATTGAGATGGGATCCAGATGGGGAGGAAATGGAGATGTAGGTTGAGGAATGCAGATGAAGATATGAAGATGGAGAAGGAGATGGATATGGAGAGGGAGATGAAGATGGAGATTGAGTTGAAGGTGAAGATGGAAATGGAGATGAAGACGTATAGGAAGATGAAGATGAACACGGAGGTGGTAATGGAGATGTGGACTAAGATGGAGATGAGGAAGGTGATGGAGAGATGGACATAGAGGTAGAGATGGGAATGGAGATAAGGAGATGAAACTAGAGCTGAATAGGGAAGAAGGGGTAAGGCAGAAGGAGAGAGAGAAATCGGAAGTGGAAGGGGAGTTGGAAGAGAACGTAAAAGAGGTAGATATTTTGAGAAAGAGAGCGTGCAAGAAAACGAGCGATAGACCGAATAAGACTGATAAAAGATCCTGTCCTATACATTTGAGGTTATTACGGACATTATGAAGATGAAGATGAAAACAGAAGAGGGGAATGAGAAAAGAGAAGGAGAAAGGGGAGTCGGAATCGTTACAAAATGTGGGAGAGGTAAAGCGTAGGGAAGGTAGAGCGTGTAAGAGCTAGTGGCAGAAGGAGACGGACAAGTAATACTGATCCATACCATTACCATACGCAGAAATTTTTTATAAACAAAGTATCTCTTCATATTTTTTACTCCATATCTGACCAATTACATTAACTAACCCTCCAATCCTCTATATTGTGCAGACCGTGCCAGGGTGTACATAAGGCTGTTATTTTCTGCAAACTTCCATATACCTTCCAGTTTTGCTATTTAACTATGGACTTACGACAGCAAAGTTCGGTAATATGGCAGACGGTACTTCTCCAACTAAGCAGGTAAATCCAAGATTAGCAGGGTTTTAACGGAGGTAAGGAGAATTAAGAACAAGTAAGGAAGGCTAAGATCGGGTGTAACCGAACATTACATACTCAGTTGAGGGCTATGGAGACAAAATAAGGAAAAACCACCATTAAGCAAACTGAACCTAGGGTAACCCTGGAATGTGTTTGTATGACATGTGCATCAAATGTTGAAGAGTATTTTAAGAGAGAGTGGGCCATAGTTCTATAATTAGACGCCATTTAGGGATATCGCCATAAAGGTGGACCAGGGCTGATTCTATAATTTGTTTGTACGATATGGGTATCAAATGAAAGGTGGTAATGAGCATGTTAAGAGGGAGTGGGCCTTAGGTCTATCGGTGGACGCTTTTTCGAGATATCGCCATTAAGGTGGGCCATGGGTGACTCTAGAATGGGTTTGTACGATATGGGTATGAAATTAAAGGTATTAATGAGGGTTTTAAAATGGTGTGTTGGTAGTTGTATATGTGAAGGAGTTTTCGAGATACCGACAAAAATGTGGACCAGGGTGACCCAGAACATCATCTGTCGGGTACCGCTAATTTATTTACATATTTAATAATTAAAGAACAGTATTCCTTCCAAGATTTCAAGGGCTTTTGATTTCGCGCTGCAGAACTTTTTCATTTTCTTCTACTTAATATGGTAGGTGTCACACCCATTTTACCAAGTTTTTTTCTAAAGTTATATTTTGCGTCAATAGACCAATCCAATTACCACGTTTCATCCCTTTTTTCGTATTTGGTATAAAATTATGGCATTTTTTCAATTTTTCGTAATTTGCGAAATCGAAAAAGTGGGCGTGGTCATAGTCGGATTTCGGCCATTTTTTACACCAATATAAAGTGAGTTCAGATAAGTACGTGAACTGAGTTTAGTAAAGATATATCGATTTTTGCTAAAGTTATCGTGTTAATGGCCGAGGGGAAGGACAGACGGTCGACTGTGTATAAAAACTGGGCGTGGCTTCAACCGATTTCGCCCTTTTTCACAGAAAACAGTTATCGTCCTAGAATGTAAGCCCTTACCAAATTTCACAAGGATTGGTAAATTTTTGTTAGACTTATGGCATTAAAAGTATCTTAGACGAATTAAATCAAAAAGGGCGGAGCCACGCCCATTTTGAAATTTTATTTTATTTTTGTATTTTGATGCACCATATCATTACTGGAGTTGAATGTTGATATAATTTACTTATATACTGTAAATATATTAACTTTTCTTTTAAAATTTTACTTAAAAAAAATTTTTTTTTTTTAAAGTGGGCGCTGTCGTTCTCCGGTTTTGCTAATTTTTATTAAGCATACATATAGTAATAAGAGTAACATTACTGCCAAATTTCATTATGATATCTTCAACGACTGCCAAATTACAGGTTGCAAAACTTCTAAATTACCTTCTTTTAAAAGTGGGGGGTGCCACGCCCATTGTCCAAAATTTTACTAGTTTTCTATTCTGCGTCATAAGTTCAACTCACCTACCAAGTTTCATCGCTTAATCCGTATTTGGTAATGAATTATCGCACTTTTTCAATTTTTCGAAATTTTCGATATCGAAAAAGTGGGCGTGGTTATAGTCCGATATCGTTCATTTTAAATAGAGATCTGAGATGAATGCCCAGGAACCTACATACCAAATTTCATCAAGATACCTCAAAATTTACTCAAGTTATCGTGTTAACGGACGGACGGACGGACATGGCTTAATCGAATTATTTTTCGATACTGATGATTATGATATATGGAGTTCTATATCTATCTCGATTCCATTCGATAATACCACATATCGGCTTCATTGAACAGCACAAATGAAGGTAATATTTTGCGTCCGAGGGTCCTTGAAAGAATGAGGTAATTGGCGAAGCATTTCCTGAATGTGGCACTTATTCATTGCAATGACTTTGGGAGATATCCTTGGAAAGGGAGCGTCTTAGCTCCTTCATACGGATGCTGCAAGACAAATTTAGTAAAATGCTTGTATCCTTCGCTCAACCGAGGTATAATCTTCATCATTAGAATCCAACGCATAAAATTAGGAAAGGATTCGATAGTATTTCGTGCGTCTGGACCTATGAATAAAGTTCAGCACTACGTTCCTGAAATGAACAAAAAGGAGGAGATTTGAAAAAAATATTCCGGTTGATAGGCAGCATTTATCTACATCGTAGCAGTAGGAGCCCCAAAAGCAACAAGCAATTTACCCACATGAGAGGTTGCAAGAAGCTTTGGAAAGAAGCTGGACAAACTTAGAATCTAAAACAATAAAAAAAAAAAAAATTTGTTCATAAGTTTCGAATGGCATAATTTTTTACAATCTTATCAATTTTTATTTGAGCATTGTAGCTTCGTATTCCTGCATTTCTCATAAAATAAAATTATGCGACAATTCGCTGACCTCGCATTGATGCACTTCTGCACGTTACAAACAATTCTAAATAAAATAATTAAATTTTTTATGCTCCACACGTGCTTAGCATTACGTAATGATTATGTACTTTGTATGATGCAGTGAAACATTTTCATACTCCTGTGAATGTACTTGGAAGTCCGTATGCGTTAAAAAAAATTCCCACGAAAAAATGTTGATAATATATGTCTAAAAGCCAGGAGTAGCAGGATACCTGAATACTACGGAGCAGTTGATTGGCCATACGCCAACAGCCGTTACAATGGGGTATCAAAACGACAACAGCTGGATGGGGCTGATGTTACAGGCGTGAACTGTGTGGGACCAGCAACGATAGGAAAGTGAAGTGAACGAGTACTATCGGCGGAAATGCAGGGATGGGAAGTTGATGCTTTGCCTTGTCATGCTCGCTCGAAGAGATCGTTCACTGCAATAAAAACTGCGAGAAATCCCGGGTTAGTTCGAAGTCATTCTTTGAACAATACGGCCTCTATCACTTCACAGTAGCAGGATGGTAGGTGGAGTTCTAGTGGGTGCAAACCCAGAGAGCAATGCGTGAGCTGTCGAAAAGTGTGCCATTAAATCATAGTGGTAGCCACTTGGGCTCACGCAACGGTCTGCGGCTGATGTCAGATCTAAGGTGAAGGTGTGTGGTAGCCACAACGCGGCACTTTACCTGGAATCGGATGAGATAATCTTAAAGGGGCAGTATATTGTTTTCGCTATCGAAGGATAACCCATGCTAAGATAGCACCATTCCTTTTTAGCCAGTCAGGGGGATAGCTCAAGGTACTTTTAATAGGGTAACTAATCTCCTCCTCCGCGGCCACCGTGGTGTGATGGTAGCGTGCTCCGCCTACCACACCGGTTGCCCTGGGTTCAAACCACGGGCAAGCAACATTAAAAATTTTAGATATAAGCTTTTTAAATTAGAAGAAAATTTTTCTAAGCTGGGTCGCCCCTCGGCAGTGTTTGACAAGCGCTCCGGGTGTATTTCTGCCATGAAAAGCTCTCAGTGAAAACTGATCTGCCTTGCAGATGCCGTTCGGAGTCTGCATAAAATCATGTAGGTCCCGTCCGGCCAATTTGTAGGGAAAATCAAGAGGAGCACGACGCAAATTGGAAGAGAAGCTCGGCCTTAGATCACTTGGGAGGTTATCGCGCCTTACATTTATTTATTTTTTTTTTAATCTCCTCCTCCGACTTACCTTCCACCAGCTCTTCGTTTCAACGGAGTTGAGAAATTCACTGCCTGTTTTCGGCATTTCAGTGCATCTGCCCGTTTAGTCGCCATCAAATTTTAGGCGCATTACCTTACGACTTTGAGTCACAAAAATCGCAGGATTGTTGAAAATAGTATTTTAATGCCCATTTATAGCATAATTCTGTTTGGCGAACGAGTCGCTTGACGAACGATACTTGAGTTGGCGATATCGTCTGCAAGTGTTGCTCTGAGGTTGACGCTGTCTAACGCTGTTTGTCGTCTAGCTTTACGTTTTCCTCAACTCTGCGAAAGCAATTGTCAATTTTGTTTTCCTCCTTTATTTCTCTGACTTTTTGCTTTCGCTTATCGTCTTGATTATCGTTTTGCGTATCGTATTGCTAATCGTGTTACAATTAACAATTTAAAAACCGTTAAGCAATTTAAAAATATCCCCTTTTCTTCAAAGTTGAGTTTTTTGAAAATTTTGTTTTCTTTCCGATTTTGTGAAAGTCGTCAATATGTTGCAATTTCCATCAGAAACCATTACCATGCATTTCGGAACAATCACGGAAGAAAAAAAATTCTGAAATTGTCATCCCTAATTACAGCAATATTACTTACAATCCCCTACGCTATTTCTTGCAGGCTGTTACTGCGTACCTAAACATGTTTACGTGTGCGTCACATATGCAAGTCGTTGTAAGAACATCTACCGTGTTGGACTATAAAATGCGTAAAATCTAGCATAAAAGCATGTTTTGTTTTGCAATAAAAAACTTAGATGTGTACAACAGGTTTTAGAAGCTTTAGGTAAAACTGAGCTGGGTTAGTGATAAACTGCATTGCAAAATTGGATGGACAGTAGCGGAATCTTGAAAAATCATTCGCGTCACAGAAAACAAAATTTAAAGTAAATCGTTAAAATAATGTTTAAGAAAAACAATTTTTACGAAACATCATACATACAAAAATGGATGACCAACATCCAGATAAAAGTCGCAGTAAGTTAGCAGCAGAAAGATTCGATTATAAACACAAACGCAGTTTTTCATATAGATGCGTTTAACTCAATCTTATACATTATGAGTAGATTGCACGTATTTTTATGGAGAACGGTAAATTGAGCGACACTGTCGCATCTGACATTAAAAAGTAGCCAACTCGTAAATTTTGTTGCAAGCAAAGCATAAGTAGAAGAATCTCGAGATTTGGTTTTGCTAAGGGTGCTGACACACTTTGCAAGTGAAATTATTTTTCCTACTTGTTGGTAACTTTTCTAACATTTTTCGTAATTAAAAACTGCAACAAACGAATACGACACAAAGCATGTTAGAAAGTATTTTTGTTGTATAGGGAGTATATTTATAACAAAGCTTCGCAAAATTTTGTATGTGAATGCGGAAGGCGAAATAAACTTCAATTGCCAAGTCTGAAGTTCCTTCATATTTATAAAACCAATATCTTGGTTGATTGTAGCGATGTTACTGGAATGCATAAGCTTGTGTTAAACACACCTTATTATACAAAATTTAATTGTGCCGCGGGCTTAAGACACACTTTAAGGCATAACGTTGTAAGCAGTGAAGATGTGGCAATAGCAATTTCCAGAATTCGGTGTTCATAGAACTTAGGTCATTTTGCCAAAATATATTTGTATGTACCAAATACAATTTATAATGCACTAGAAGTGCTGACACAAAGTATAAAAGTAATGAATTTGATAAACTAAGCTTAGCTCCATGAAGCATAAAAATTAAAATAACAAGAGATTGGAAAATGTTGTTTTAAAATATTTTCGACAACAAATTTACAGTTATGTATGTATATGGATTTATGTTAGAAGTATAAAGAGAATGTACACAAATATAATCAAGTGTAGTAATAAACTGTTGTTGCAGGTTCTTATATTGTCATACTGTCACAAAAATGGTATAAATAATGAAATGAAAAGGACGGGGGTATCTCCTTAAGTTCAATGAGTAAACACACAGAAGTACGTCTAACTAAAACAGAAAGTTAAACTTCAACACGTGTAACTTCACCAGAAACAAATAAACCACACAATCATAGTACATTGTACGGAACTGTATAAAATTTTAATTGTTGGTATATTGAAGTGTGCGGAACAGGCAATGAAATATAAGGTATAGTAGATTAGTATTCTTCGGAATGCGTGTAGGATCTTTCCAAAATGTTTACTGAACCCACTAATAGGTGAGTAAGGGATCTTTTTTGAAGTGTTATTGGTATGTATAAAATCGGATAACACTTCGATAACAAACCGATAACTTGTCAACAATTTGTCGATAACGATCCGAAGACACGTTGTCGATTGAAAACACGTCTATTACAAACCGATAATTTGTTGATAACAAACCGGTCACCCGACGATAACTGGTCCATTACAAATCGGTTACATACTAATAAAAGATCGGGTGCTTTTCGATTGAAAGTTATAATTTTGTTTATAGCAAAAAAAAGAAAAACGTTTGGATATTCATAGATCCACAGATTCAGTTATTCACATTCGTAATATAAATAAGATTTTTAGGTCTTGATGCGACCTTAAATACAATGCAATCGTTTCATCGTCCACTTCTAAAAACGGCAACTGACTTACCTTATTTTATTACATGCTTCGAGAAAACATGCACCTCTGTCTGATTACACCGAGAAAGGCAGTTCTAGATTGGCTTTATAGCCCGCATATGAGGTTTCCGGACATACCTGTGCAGGTCACTCCTAAAGTTTCCTCTTAGGTTACAGTCTGAAGGGAACACTGTGTTTTCCCAGCCAAATGAATAGGCTCGGTATGAGACGCAGACATTCCACTCATGTTGGCAGTAGAATACCTCTCCCCTGGCGACTGGTATGCCAGATCAAATGCAAAGAGTTATACAGACACACCACTCGAGAACGCTCACCACCCGCTAATCTTCTGATACACCTCTTGGGCCAAATCGCCCTCCATCAAGCAGGAGCATCATCGTATCCAGATAAATGAGCTACAGTAAGCGTTCCACTTGTGTTAAGGTACGTTGCAAGACACCCCCCCCCCCCCCCCCCCCCCCCCTCCCCATAATCTCTGTGAACTTTGACTGTCGGTGTTAATGAATAACATCCGCATGGTATGTGTCCATATGTTCGGAACAAGCACCATCTTTTATTGCGTTAGTATTTAGTAGGGGTCCATCACTTGAGGGTGGTGCGGCTAAGCTTATCTTCGACGAAAACCTAATTAACATCAATTGAAATTCGAATTCAGTAGCTGTGTAGCCATTTGAAGTGGCCATAAAGTCAAATGACGTTATGGCCGTTGACCTTATGTCACCAACCCTTAGCGGTCAAATTCTTCAGTTTATAATATTTCTAAAGAAAGAAGTCCTCTAGGTTATGTAGCTAATGTCACACAAACTGTTAATGTGATTCCGTGCTTTCTCGTAGCATAAACTCCCTAATCTTAACTAACCTGCGGGGTGCCACTTTCATGTTAATTCACATAAAAATTCAAACAATATTTTTAAATGTTGTACTTTGTTTTGAGACACGTCCTTACGTTCATATGTATATACTCAAATATAGCTTTACATACCAACACGCAGCTCATATATTCTTAGCAACTTAGATGCTACATTTAGAGTAACTTACCTGTTCAACGTGTCAAGCTGAGCTGTCCAATGAATGGTCCTTTATAAGCTGATATAGGTTAGGTTAGGTTAGGTTAGGTTGAACTGGCCGGTCCATGAGGACCTCACATAGACTGATTGAGTCCGTAGTGTTACCAGAAGTATGTTTTAACGACCAAACTGAAAAACCCTATCAAAAACCAGGACCTATGTTATCAAATAACTCCGTCCTCTTAGCAAATACTAGAAGCTTCCTAGGACTTAAACCCCTTGCTGCTTCTAAATCTGACAGCTGTATCACTCCTAATAGCTGGAGTCTTAGCCTGGCAGGTGCAAGGCACGAGCACAGAACGTACTCGATCGTTTCCTCCTCCAACCCGAACTTCCTACATCTGCTAGCACTGACCAAGCCTAATTTAAAGACATGTGACGCCAGAAGGCAGTGTCCAGTCGGTATATCCGTCATGAGTCCACAGTCCTCTCTTTTTAATGATAGAAGCAACTTTGTTAGTCTAAGGTTGTAAGACTTACACTTGAACCCACGCCTTTCCCGCTTGGTTGATCATGTGCACTTCTCGCCTTCGCTTAATCTCGCCCAGTCTAATTGGGACATCAACGGAGCAAGCTTCAAGGGATTCGCTTTTCTTAGCTAGTTCGTCCCCGTTTTCATTCCCATCTATTCACATATGTCCTGGAACCCAATATAGATGTATGCTTCTCCCTGTCCCGATTCTCTCCAGAGACTGCTTACACTCTAACACGCATTTAGATGCTGTGCTATGCGAGATTATTGCCTTAATTACTGCTTGACTGTCAATATAAATGTTAACACGGTTGCAACTTAAGCTATTCTCCTTCAGGGTTTCTACTGCTTTGGTTACGGCTTATATTTCCGCTTGGAAAACGCTACAGTAATCCGGCAGCCTGTAGGATCTGTTTACTTCCGGATCAGCACAGTATACCACAGACCCTACTCCTTCCACTACTTTGAAACCATCTGTGTACACATGTATCGCCTCGTCCGGCATTTGCGCACCCTTGCGCCAACCGTCCACCTCTATTGTGGCCATGCTGGTATATGACATTCTGTGAAAAACATACACATATATATATTTAGAGAGCTTTTTTAAATAGTAATGGTATTGTTCAATCTTAACTAAAGGATAATACGACTATCTACTTAGTGTCCTTCTTCAAAATAGCCAACATAGCTGAAATACATAACTCTCTATAGACAATCAAGATTGTAAGAATTGTGGTATGTAGTTCTAGTAGTACTAAGCAAGTAAAGCCATCTGTGAATATAGGAATATTTAGTATGTAACTTGAAGCCGCATTCCAATCCTACTTTCGCCTTGAGTAGATATTCCATACATACTCAGCTTACATAAGGCAATGTTCATTTTCTTTATGTATTTCTTCTTAGCATGGAATTCCACTATTCTCTGTTCTTGCCCAGAAAGCGTGGGTGTTAGTCTATGTACGTGTGTGTGTTTAATGATATTTAGTATCCTATTGTGCTTAGCTAATTTACCGTCTTCCGGCTTTATTTATTGGCAGCTGCTGCTTCCGTTTCTGCTGGATATTTTATTTTGTACTCTAATTGCTCATTATGTAATATTAGTTGCTTGTTATACTTAAATATCTGTTAGATAGCTGGGCTTAACCATTTTAATGATTGCTTGATCATGCAAATATCGTTGCTATGGAGTGGGTAAGTGAAAGGAATAGATTGCTGTATATAAAAATTATAGAAAACAAGTAAGGAAGGCTAAGTTCGGGTGTAACCGAACATTACATACTCAGCTGAGAGCTTTGGAGACAAAATAAGGGAAAATAACCAAAATGAACCTAGGGTAACCCTGGAATGTGTTTGTATGACATGGGTCTCAAATGGAAGGTATTAAAGAGTATTTTATCGGGGAGTGCGCCATAGTTCTATAGGTGGACGCAATTTCAGGATATCACCATAAAGGTGGACCAGGGATGACTCTAGAATGTGTGTTGTACGGATATGAGTATCAAATTAAATTTTAAAAGGGAGTAGCCCTTAGTTGTATATGTGAAGGCGTTTTCGAGATATCGACCAAAATGTGGACCAGGGTGACCCAGAACATCTTCTATCGGATACCGCTTATTTATTTATATATGCAATACCACGAACAGTATTCCTGCCACGATTCCACGGGCTTTTGATTTCACCCTGCAGAACTTTTTCATTTTATTCCACTTTATATGGGAGGTGTCACATCCATTTTACAAAGTTTTTTTCTAAAGTTATATTTTGCGTCAATAAACCAATCCAATTACCATGTTTCATTTCTTTTTTCATGTTTGGTACAGAATTATGGCATTTCTATCATTTTTCGTAATTTTCGATATCGCAAACGTGGGCGTGGTCATAGTCGGATTTCAGCCATTTTGTATACCAATGCAAAGTGAGTTTAGATAAGTACGTGTACTGAGTTTAGTAAAGATATATCATTTTTTGCCGAGCGGAAGTACAGACGGTCGACTGTGTATAAAAACTGGGCATGGCTTCAACCGATTGCGCCCATTTTCACAGAAAAGAATTACCGCCATAGAGTCTATGCACCAACCAAATTTCACAAGGATTGGTAAATTTTTGTTCGACTTATGGCCTTAAAAGTATTCTAGACGAATTTAATGAAAAAGGGCGGAGCCACGCCCATTTTAAAATTTTCTTTTATTTTTGTATTTTGTTGCACTATACTTACTAATTACTGGAATCGAATGTTGGCATAATTTACTTTTATACTGTAAAGGTTTTAAATTTTTTGTTAAAATTTGACTTAAAAAAAATTTTTTTTTAAAAGTGGGCGTGTTCGTCATCCGAATTTGCTAATTTTTATTTAGCACACACATAGTAACATGAGTAACGTGCGTGCCAAATTTCATCATCATATCTTCAACGACTGGCAAATTACAGCTTACAAACCTTTTAAATTACCTTCTTTTAAAAGTGGGCGGTGCCACGCCCATTGTCCAGATATTTACTAATTTTCTATTTTACATCATAAGATGAACGCACCTACCAAGTTTCATCACTTTATCCATCTTTGGTAATGAATTATCGCACTTTTTTGGTTTTTTGAAATTTTATATATCGAAAAAGTGGGCGTGGTTGTAGTCCGATTTCGTTTGTTTTAAACAGCGATCTGAGATGAGCGCCCAGGAACCTGCATACCAAATTTCATCAAGATACCCCAAAATTTACTCAAGTTATCGTGTTTATAGACGGACGGACAGACGGACGAACGGACATGGCTAAATGAATTTCTTTTTTCGCCCAGATCATATTGATATATAGAAGTCTATATCTATCTCGATTAGTTTATGCCGTTACGGATTTCCGTTATGCGAACAAAGTTAATATACTCTGTGAGCTCTGCTCAGCTGAGTATAAAAATATATAGTTTCGTTCTCAAATCAACACAAATAAAACCTGTGGTCTCCAATGTGCTAAAAGCTACTTAGTAAAAACATTTTTACTTTACTTTTTTAAATACTTTCCATTAAAAATCGACATAAAAAAGTGCTGCAGCCTTAATGAAAGTACTGCAGTATTGAAGTTTAACATTTGGGTCCAATTACGAAATCACACTTGTCTACAAATTGAGAAATATCTTTTAATTTCTTTTTGCTGAGAACGCTTTTATTCTAAATTTACACCACTGTTGAGAAAAAACTCTTAGATTTGTGAACTATGCTAGTTATCAATTCGAGCTCAAATGTGTATCAAGCTCAAATTTTTATTGGGAACAGCTGCGGAGAAGTATCAGCTTACGATCAGTAAGGAAAGGCAAATAATGCATATTGCAACGACTTTGTGCATGAGCAGGTATTATCAAATTGAACGTTTAAGTGTGTATATGCGTACATCAACGGAGCGGTTGTCACTGATCAACTTCTGTGGTTAGCTGAGTAGTCAGTAGGTAGAAGTTAGTAGTTTTAGTAGTTTTTTGTATATTTGTTGATTTGATTGGTTTATTGTTTGTAATTAGATTTTTTTGTAAACAAAGTTTAAAAGCTGAATTTCCGACGATATTTGAGCTTCTTTTCTGCGTCTCTTTATATCATATGCACTTTAAAATATTGGATTTACTGTTGGTACTTCTGTTTTCGCAGGTGAGCGGACTGAGTAGAAGGCGTATTGTTACGGCACAGATCAGTCTTTACTCATGTAAGCTCTACGAGGTGGATGCCTTTGAGCTACTTTTCTTCACGTTATCTGACTAAGTAGAAAGAGGATCGCTGCCTTTATGCCCAAGGGCCCCTTCACCACAGCTCTGCCCTCAACGGTAAGCTAGTACATAAGGTCTAAGGGCACAGCATGTGCCTTTCGGATACACTGCCAGGCGCCATTATTGTGCTTTAAGTGTGACTTCATACCAATAGATTACTTTGCATCTGCTATGTAACCTGTAAATATGAAGGCGAGGGTATTCAGCAATGGAACCAGCACTCACCCCAGACCTCGTTATTATGTTTTTGATTTAAACCCCGCTCAACAACGAATGCTACGTCAAAGACTACCCTACATGCAGCAACTGCTTGAAGAGTAATACGATTCAGCGCAGCTCCTTTATTATCACTGACCTCGCGTCCCATCGCATTGATACCGATGGCCGCCTCGCTATTCAGGAGGATGCCTGATTTCACACTGCTGCACAGCTGTTGCCTTTTACTTTTGGTGACCCTATCCTCCCAGCAGCTTATTACTGTGCTTGTTAATTTCGGTAATCCAGCTACTTTCTTGATCGTTTTCACCACTGTTCCTGCAGAGCTACTACACAGTCGCTTACTAATAAGCCAGGTCAATTTGGGCTCCCACTTCTCACTCTCTTAATACGGAAAGCTGTTGGTCTCATTCGATCTAAGCACATACATGTTATGCTTTTGAGCAGCGAGGGGCTCTGGAACTTGAACTTGGTTTGACAGAATACTACCGCTGCTCCAAACAAAGCTCAACTGAAATTTATCATAATCATAATATAGTGGATGATGAAATGATACTGCTGATGACAAACGTGATAATAATGAAGTGAGACTTATGTGACGGCTAGAATACACCTCAGAGGGTTAACATACCCACGGTTAGGGCAGCAGTAGGGGTATAGAGCTAGTGTGATGGCCTAACTGGCTAACAAACTAACATCAGCACTTAGAAGAATTTTCCAATTTAAACGAGGTTGCTTGGCGGCAAACCTTTGACAAGTTTTCGAGTGTTTTTCTGCCATCAAAATCTTCCTAGTAAAAAAAGCTCATATTTCTTAGCAAAACTTCAGAGGCTCCCCAGCTTTTAGAAAAAAAATTTAAAAGAATTGCACCGTTAATTGGAAGATATACCCCGCCTAATATCCTTGAAGGAATATCATGCCAAATTATTACTTTAGTAAAGCATGTTTGACGTGAGAGAGAACTAAACTCCACAGACTCAAAGGTGCATTGAGTCAAATCCATCATTCTCGTGGCAGTCGGGCCATTACAAAAAGGTGACGGAGCGTAAGGGACTTATTTGAAGCAAGTAGAATACTGTGACCAGTTCGAGAGTTATTCATGTCATTTCCCGCCCACTTTGCATGAGAAATTGAAGAGGTTTTATACTTTTATGGGCATGTAAACAAAATTTGGTTCATTGTCCCGAGGAAAAATAAAAAATGTTATCAAAGTGCTAACTATCTGAAAATCTCGAATAGCAATTGCGTATAACAAACAATATTGTTACATGTCTGAAAAGGTAGAAAAAGTAATTAAAACTTGAAAATGCCATCCGCCTCAACTCAGATATCGCGCTGTGAATTAAACGTAAAAAAAATATAAAAAGAAATTAGAGAAAATGTCAATCAAAGTTTAATTACACAATGGAACCTAAAACTAAGAAAATGTTCCGCAAAACGTGCAGAGTGATGCGTGTTTATTCAGCTAGCACATATACGCACACATCCATACATATAAAGAAGGGTTATTTAATTTAGAAGAAATTAGATTTAAAGTGTCCCTGTGCTGTAATGTGACGTTTGCGCTGTTGGAGACTTTGCAGACTACAAATGAAAGCATGGAGCAAAGTTTTACACACAAATTTGTACAAATATCCACACATAAATACATATATGTGAGTTTAAATAAACACAAAGCTTAGAGAGCAGTACGGGAATGAACATTTTGCTATGCACATAGGTAGCAGATAAGCGCTAAATGAAATTTGGCGCGAATATCGTCGTAAAAGACAATTTGCACAACCTGAACTTATTTGTAATATTGTCCGCTCTCTCTGCTCAAATACGAATTATGAAAACATTATTTATTTTGTCAACAAATGGCTCCAAAATGCGAACTCCTTCTATGATGAGCTCTGTAATTTAAGCCAGTTCTAATTTAGTTTTGTCTTGAACCAAAAGTGTTCTCAAAAAGTTATAAGTAGGTACTTTACAGCTTTTCAAGACCGATATACCACATACTAATATCCTGCGAGCATTTTCTATCGCAGGAGTCCCTAACTTGATATGACATAACTGAAGAAATGATCGCCAGAAAATCGTTTTTAAAATTCTTATAGCCTTCGGGAAGAACTGTGCCCCTAAAGCGAAACAACATGTAGATACGAAAGTTGAGTTGAGCTAGTCCGAACCATAGGAGATTATCAATAAATTCAAAGCCTTTCTTTAAATATCTAGGAGTAAACATTGACTCAAAACTAACTTTTAAGGAGCACTTCAGGGCGGTGGGTGAGAAAGTTTCTTGAGTTAGTGGAGCCCTAACGCCAATAATTCCCAACATCGGCGACACAGGCGAAGGTACCCGCTGGTTTTTATCTAACGTAACCAGCTCTATAATATTATATGCAGCAACAGTATGGCACAGATCTAAAAAGGTCCACCAAAATGATATACTAGCGGCCTTCTATATTACTGCTATACGAATAGCATGTCTTTATCGTAACTTTTTCGACGACGTGATCCATGTTTAACCAGGAAAATCCCAGTAGATCTCCTCTCAGGTGAAATGGTTGATCTGTATGGCATTGGAATCAGCCAACCATCTGAAGATGCTAAGAAAAACGCAAGGTCGCGAACAATAGTTAGGTGGCAAGAACGGTGGGAGGAATGGAGAAAAGGGTGCTGGACCTCTTTATGCTAGTTCGAAATATAGCGGAATGGCACGAACGAAAACACGGCGAAATAAATTACCACCTCACACAGGTATTACGCGAGCATGGTGGCTTCAAGGAATATCTACATAAGTGTGGGATAGATTCTTTCTGTCCACACCGTCCCTCCGAATTGGAAAGCGCAGAACATGTAATATTTCACAGCCCTCGTTTTCCCGGCGAAAGACTCTCAGCACACAGAGCTTTTGGAGAGGAGCCTGCCATGTTAGCAAGATGGCCTTTATACTTAAGACGCAATTGATGCATGCTGAAAGGGAGCGCCGAGAAATGCGCATACGAAGTAGTGGCGACTAAATCGTCTTTCCCGCCCGTGACGTTATGCCTAACGGCGGTTCCACTGGTTTCGGACACAAGGACAAGATTAGCCAGGTTTCATTGGGCCACTTGAAGATAGTATGCCACCCCAACGTCAAATACCAAATAAGAGATACGAAAGCGACACGGTATTTCGAAACTATTTCGATAGGAATGGATGTTACTAAAACGATAAGAAAAAAAGTGTCGAGGAAGATAACATTTTTGTATCGCAAAAGTTAATATTTCTATATATTATTTTGGAAAGCTCAAATCATAATTCATACTGCTGTGAGCAAATCTTTCGGCGGAAGTGAATAGAACCTGAGGAAAAACGAGATAACTTCACCAATGTCTTGTCAAAGCTGAGTTAACAGGAAGCGCTTGTGGAAATCAAGTAATACAAAAATGCGAATTAATTCGTGCCACATAAACAAAAGTGCAAAAGTATATTCTAGCGAATAAATAGATTGGAGATTTGGGGTTTTGTTCAACTTTGTTAATATTTGCAATAAATACCTGTTTGGATCATTCATCAGAATAAAATTTTTGTTCAATTGCAGGAAATGGAAAACATTTAAATAAAACAAGTAAGGACAGGACTGTCTTCGACTGTGCCAAAAACTTCA
The DNA here is from genome assembly GCF_040869045.1 of Eurosta solidaginis. Classification (NCBI taxonomy): domain Eukaryota; kingdom Metazoa; phylum Arthropoda; class Insecta; order Diptera; family Tephritidae; genus Eurosta; species Eurosta solidaginis. The sequence continues at coordinate 278,239,515 of NC_090320.1, forward strand.
TACCTTTAATGAATGGGGCTGAACAAAAATCTTATCCCATTTATAATATCCAAATAATAGGCTGCATAAGATATAAAATATATAGTGACCAGATAAAAAATAGGTAGGTACTTTGTGTAAGGATAATGAAACACTTACTCATGTGCTGACAAACTCGGTCATTTTGAATGTTCACTTAACTGTTGACAGCTGCTTTGCTTGCACGTGTTTTGGCTCGCCTTCGATTATTATCTATTAAGATAAAATGGATCAAAGAACCTGTATCAAATTTTGTGAAAAACGAAACTAAGTGCGCGGATGCATTAAGAATATTAACTGTGGCATACGGAGAAGCTACGTTGGATCGAAGCAACGTTTATGAGTATTACAAAATGTTCTCAGAAGGCCGAGGAAATGTGAACGACGAAGAGGGGACAAAATAGATATTCATGAATAAATAAATAATGTTTGAAAAAACACAAAATTCGCGATACCTTTTGAGCACACCTTGTATGTCAACAATATATGCCGCAAACGTAAGTATTTCATGAAATCTTAAATTTTAACCATTAAAAAGGGGGCAGAAATTACAGTTTTTTTGGGGTATATACCACATATACCACCGATCTCTATAATATTTTCAGGCAACAATACGTGCAATCACGTAATCATATGGTGAAGTTTGAAGTTTCAAACTGATGAATTGAGGAATTTATGACAATGCTCTTTTCTGAAAAATCGACAGATGTTTAATCGACATCTAAATATTTTCGCTCATCAAATTTTATCAAGATATCTCAAAAACTGGGGGACTAGTTTCCATACAAACAGATAGACGGACAGATGGACAGGTAGGTAGATGAACATGGTTTAATCAGCTCGAGCTGAGTTCGGTATTGGTGGGTCCATATATTTTCTTTTAAGGACTTACAATTTTGAGATTCATGACAAACTTAATATACCATTTCCTTTTCATGAAAGGTATAAAAATAGGTCTGAAAAATTATTGAAATAAAAGCAAATTCAAAACGTTAAAGTTAACTATCGCCTTAATATCTGCTTGGGAGTAAAAATCCGCTAAATTATTATTTTTTGTTTTTGAAATGAGTTTATATCGCTTTATTAACTGCAAAAAGGATCGAATTAGTTACGTAATGGCGATAGACGATACAATTGTATGAAAGGTGCTGTATTTGAAAAATTGCAACTATAATTTTTGGATAAGCATCAAATTAAAAGGTGGTCTCTCTCATTGTTTTATTTCGTATGGGGACCGAACCAGTTTAGGAGGGAGTGTGTCGTTATTCTGCATTACAATATTCAACTTCCCAAAATTGTGCAAATCTAAAATATATTTCTCGAACAACATTCTGTTTACTTAAAATTCTGCTTTTTTTAATTCTTACTTTTCAAAATTCTGCTTTTCAAAATTTGCATTGCTTTCTTATGAAATTCGGTTTTTAAGGGGAAAACGTGTGCATATATGATAAAAAATTCAACATCTACTCACATTTCTGAAAAAACAAAAAGCTCGCCTTCAGGGACCTATAAATTTAGTGGCATATCAATATCATCTAGACCATTTGGTTGTTTCATATTCCACATTGTCTTCCCTATTCACAGGGACATTTTTATAAATACAGTAATAAGCCACGCTTTTGTATGATCATTTACTACATGAAAATTTTAAGAATTGTTTTTAAAATACACTCACGCAGATTTAAGTACGACTAATAAAACGCTCATCGGCAACTGCACTTAGTAATAGTGTATGGTTAAGTATCGGAGACACAAGCCCTTTAAGTCATAGTGTATAACGCATTCCAAAATCGAAAGTGGGTCATAGTGGAGACACACACATTTTAGTATTAATTTTATGCGCAACAACTTCATAAGTGCAGATAAAGTTATGCACTTAGCAGTCTATATAAAGTATAAGTGCATATGTATGAGCGCTTAAAAAATACTGCGCTTAATAGAAAGAGATAGCCATATTGCGTGAAAATATGTATGTTCAATTTCAAACGTATTAGACAGCAATTACTTAAGAGGTGCAACATTATTCGCGTCTGCCATTAAAATGTTAACAAAGTTAGGAGTATGTAGTGAAGTTAACATAAACTTATTTACTTGTAAGAATATAAATGAAATAAAATAACTACTTTACAACAAACTTTTGACAGCTCACTAAATTAGGGTAGACATTTCTAACGTGACTTCTAGCTGAAGGGATAAATGGGTCTAGAGAAAAAGTTTTGTGCATGATATGAATAAGGGAATAGAATAAATTAAACCAGTAGGTTTTTTAAGATTTTTTCTTAGTTGGAATTCAATAAATTTTTTAGCTTTGAATTAAGGTTTTGCAGTTTTGAGTAGAATAAGATTATATATCAAAATTCTGTGTTCAATTATTCTTACTTGAAATGCTTTAATACGACATTTTTTGTGCTAAAATCCGGTACTCCTTATTACAAACAAACATTTAGTTGGTCTTGCTACAAAAGTATAAAACTCAATTGTCATTCACGTGTCATTACAAAATTAAGTGAAAACTTTCATCATACAATGAGGGCTGATGAACTCACTCGCATGAAGTTTTTGCTGATGAAAGTTAAAAGCAAATAATTTGGTTAAAAAGTGGGAAAAACAGTTTTTTTTTCTAAATGTCAGGTTAGGTTGAACTGGTCGATGAATAAAGAGCTCACATAAACTGAATGTGTCTATAGTGTTACCAGAATTTGTTTTACGACCAAACGAAGAACTCCAATCAGGTGCCAAAACTTGTGCTATAGATTAACTTCGTTCTCTTGGAAAACACTAGAAGCTTTCCCGAAACCATCTGAATTGCTACCACGGGATCTTGCAGCTCTGCTGCCCCTAATAGCTAGAGCCTTGACCTGGCGAACGCAGGATACCAACACAAAACGTGCTTAACCGTTTCTTTCTGCAGCTCGCACTTTCTACATCTGCTTTGACTGGAGGGTCATAACTTAAAACATATGACGCCAGAAGGCACGTTCAAGTTAGTATGCCCAACGTGAGCTTTAAGAGTCTTTCTTATGAGCCACTTTATACACATAATCCTAGAAAATTTTGCAGTCCCGCGCTTCCGTTCACTCTTTTCCTGATTGATAGATCATATGCAACTCCTATCTCATTTTGATTTCCTCCAAACGTCTACCGTCGATATAGCAAGTGCTGCACCCACCTTCCTGGGAACCTAGTATAGATGCATTTGTACAAGAAAGTATGCAAACCATCAGCTACCATCAACCCCATAAAAAGGGGTCACTGAAGACGCACTATAGAATGAACGACTAGCAGACGAATGAACGTAAATAAAATATAGATTTTCTATCTCGGAATTATATTTTTGGTATCTTGGTTAGTTAGTTACCTTCAAGTTGCCGTGAACGGACAGTACACAAAACCTTGGCTAGTACTGTTACCACTGCATGCTCTTTCACAAATGCTAAAGTTCTGCACTCAGCTATACATTTGGCACTTATCAATCATCCACCGGTACACTACTTCACCATTCATCGGCATTTTGGTGATGCATTTATATTTCTAGCACTAGATGCTAGAATATCATTAACCAGTGCACCGCTCATCCATTCCAGATTTAATTGACTTTACGGGTATCGTTTATCCACTATCCATTTGCATTTTTATCATTATTATACAATATCCGCTAGAAAAATTTAGTGACGCAAGTAACAGCAACAAATAAATGTGTGTTTATCAGTGAAGAAAGCTTGACTTGAATTGGTGTAGGCGGGAATCAACCCAGCACTTGCACCACAAATCGGATGACGAACACGCCCACTTAAAAAAAAATATTTTTTTAAGTCAAATTTTAACAAAAAATGTAATATCTTTACAGTATAAAAGTAAATTATGCCAACATTCGATTCCAGTAATGGTATAGTGCAACAAAATACAAACATAAAAGAAAATTTCAAAATGGGCGTAGCTCCGCCCTTTTTCACTTAATTCGTCTAGTATACTTTTAATACCATAAGTCGAATAAAAATCTACCAGTCCTTGTGAAATTTGGTAGGGACATAGATTCTATGACGATAACTGTTTTCTGCGAAAATGGGCAAAATGGGTTGAAGCCGCGCCCAGTTTTTATACACAGTCGACCGTCTGTGCTTCCGCTCGGCCGTTAACACGATAACTTGCGCAAAAAACGATATATCTTAACTAAACTTAGTTCACGTACTTATCTGAAATCACTTTATCTTGGTATAAAATATGGCCGAAAATCGACTATGACCACGCCCACTTTCTCTATATCGAAAATTACGAAAAATGAAAAAAATGCCATAATTCTGTACCAAATATCAAAAAAGAGATGAAACGTGGTAATTGGATTGGTTTATAGACGCAAAATATAATTTTAGAAAAAACTTTGTAAAATGGGTGTGACACCTACCATATTAAGTAGAAGAAAATGAAAAAGTTCTGCAGGGCGAAATCAAAAGCCTCTGGAATCTTGGCAGGAATACTGTTCGTGGTATGACATATATAAATAAATTAGCGGTACCCGACAGAAGATGTTCTGGGTCACCCGGGTCTACATTTTGGTCGATATCTCGAAAACTCCTTCACATATACCACTAAGGGCTACTCCCTTTTAAAACTCTCATTAATACTTTTAATTTGATACCCATATCGTACAAACGCATTTTAGAGTCACCCGTGGTCCACCCTTATTCCGATATCTTTAAAAGGCGTCCACCTAGAGAACTAAGGCCCATTACGTTTTAAATAATCATTAACACCCTTCATTTGATACACATGTCATGCAAACACATTCCAGGGTTACCCTAGGTTCATTTTGCTAAATGGTGATTTTCCCTTATTTTGTCTCCAAAGCTCTCAGCTGAGTATGTAATGTTCGGTTACACCCGAACTTAGCCTTCCTTACTTGTTTTTTTATTACTTGATGAATGTTGCGCCACAGTGGAGGCATAATAGCAATTGCAATACGTGGAAGGTGATAATAATGCATTCTCTGAAAAAGTGTTATCGTGGGTTTATGTTAACGTTCTATATTCAGATTTGTTTAGTAGCGAGTTTATTTTGAACAATAAAGTGAAGGTTATGTAAAAAGATTTTATGATATGGTGACAAACCTATTTTACCTCGGCCCAACGAAAAGGGGATAAAGAGGTAATCTTAGCCTAAATACCCGTCTCTGTAATTATTGTGCTAGTCATCGCTGATCTTCACTCTCTGACTTCTGTAAAAAAGAGCTAGGAAGAGATGTCGCTACAATTCAAACTTGATAAGAAAAAATTTAACGCTGTCAATAGAAAGGGACTCATTTCGCGGGTTCAAGTCGGGTCGAAATATGTATGTAAATATTGTTGGTGTTATTATTTTAGCCGGAAAACGATCTCCCAAGGCCAACGGAGTATTGCGAAAGGTGCAGTACATTGGTCGATTAAATGAGATAAGTTCCGGTGCTGGTACTTTCTGGACACCCTTCATTTCGGAGCTTGGTTTAGATCGCCTCTTGTGACAAGTGTACCGTGCTGGAGAAAGTTTCTAAAACCGACTTATATTTACCGATCTTCCATCATCCCTTGTGGCATTTGGGGTTTGGGGCAAACTGATTTCAGCGTTGCGCCATCTAAAGTCTAATTTGCTCAGTCTCTTCGTTTTTTGGCGGAAAATCGTTTCAATATATAATTGATATGCATCCTGACTGAAAGTTAGCAAACCAAAATGAATATTGTGAAATCTTTCACCATATAATATTTGCTTATGTGTTCTTCAAAGTATGTTTGCACTTAACAGCTTCACTACGTTCAAAGTATAGCAGAAATAAGACAGCGTGATTCGAAAAATCGCTTAGTCGCGCTAGCGATCATTATTTCGCGATAACTACGGCCAATTTGGAGCACCTAGGGAAATCAAGTATTCCTCCAACTGCCTTTTCCAACTCAGTGGAGGTCTCCCTCTTCTTCTAATTTCAAAGAAAGTGTCCATAGAAATAATTTTTTGGCCAAAATGTCTTCGTCGATTCGCCGAACATAACCTAGCCAGTGGCTCTTCAATGCTATCCTACCTCATCTTCATATCTGTGTTAAGCTTGATTTTTGTTTGCCGGGAGGAGACTTTACATGTACGAAAGATCACTAGAAATATTTAGGAGGTAGGCATAAAGCTCAAGTAGGCTGGTTTTATTTCATCCAAAATACTAAAAGCGGTTCAGGTTTGGAGTTTCGTGAGCTCTGAGAAATTGCGCGTAAGTGTGGTAGCTTTCTGAAAAAGAATCGGATTATTTTTCATAACCGATTAATTTTTTATAACTGCATACTTCCAATGATCCGCGTACATTTTCAGAACCGATTTTATTTAAGCCGGGTACTTTTCCAGAAACGATTATATTTTTTGAAGGGATTACTTATTTTAAAGATTTTTTCTTTCTTCTATTCTAATTTTCTTAATTGAAAAAATGTATCATAACAATAATAATGATAAGCAATTATTGTTAGGCCTTGAGATCGATTCGAAACCGCGATCTTACAAATCAGTAGGCCGATATAACAACAAAAATTACTTATTTCAAGCCGTATAATTTTTGAGCTGGATACTGTCTATATTTAGATATTTTTTCATTACCGGTAGTTGTTTAAAACCGGGTATTTTTTTTTTGAAGCGGGTAATTTTCCAGAAACGATTACGTTTTTTGAACAGGGTACTTATCTAAAGCCGTGTATTGTTTGAGCTGCATACTGTTTAGATATGGGCATTTTCTTCATTTCCTGTAGTTTCTTCGAACTGGGTAATTTTTTTTGAAGCGGGTACTTGTTTTTAGCCGAGTACATAAATGAGGCGGGTAATTTCTTTCGCAGGATTGACTTTAAGAGCCGCGTATTTTTTAACCCGGTTACTATTTCAAATCCGGCTACTCTTTTAGAGCCTGAAACTTTTTCAAATCTGGGTATTTTTACAGAACCGGATATCTCGAGCCGGGTTATTTTCAAACTGGATACATTTTTATAACCGATTATTTTCAACAACTGGAATTACTGGCATATGATGATGACATTGATATCATCGGCCTAAACACCCGCGCTGTTAGTTCTGCTTACTTCAAACTGGAAAAAGAAACGGTAAAGATGGGTTTGATGGTGAATGAGGACAAAACGAAGTACCTGCTGTCATCGAGCAAAGAGTCAGCGCATACGCGCCTTGGCAACCACGCTACTGTTGGCAGCCATAATTTCGAAATAGTAAATGACTTCGTTTATTTGGGAACCAGCGTCAACACTAGCAAAAACATCAGCACTGAAATCCAGCACAGAATCAATCTTGCCAGTAAATGCTACTTTGGACTAGGTAGGCAATTGAAAAGTAAAGTCCTCTCTCGGCGAACGAAAATCATACTATACAAGTCCTGTTATATGGGGCAGAAGCATGGACTATGACAACAGCAGATGAAGCGGCCTTGGGAGTATTCGACAGAAAAGTTCTTCGAAAGATTTATGGACCTCTACGCGTTGGCAATGGCGAGTACCGAAGAAGATTTAATGATGAGCTGTACGAGTTATTCGTAGACATCAACGTAGTTCAGCGAATTAAAACGCAGCGGCTGCGCTGGCTAGGCCATGTTATGCGAATGAACGATGATGTTCCGGCCAAGAAAGTGTTTCTATCGGAACCCGCCTATGGAAGCAGAGGTAGAGGACGGCCCCACTCCGTTGGAAGAACCAGGTGGAAAACGATTTAAACTCTCTTGGTGTGACACGTTGGCGCCGTTTGGCGGAGCGAAGGAGCGACTGGCGGGCCTTGTTGGACGGCCATAACCGTTTAGACGGTTAAGCGCCAATTAAGTAAGTAAGTAAGTAAGTAAGTAAGTATTTTCAACAACCTGCTACTTAATTCGCACCTGATACTTTTTTAACACCGGGTACGTTTTTGGCTCTGGGTATTATTTTAAACCGGTTACTTTTTAAAAACTGGATAGTTTTCAGAACCAAGTACTTTTTAACAACCGGGAAGTTTTTCAGAACAGCGCACTACTCTGAAAATGGGTCGTTTTTAGACCCGGGTTGACTGACTGGGTTTGTTGTTGTTTTGTTAAAGCTGTACTCAAATCTGCTAAACCTCTTTCTCGATTCACAAACTGTTAACAAAGTCATATTTTGGAATGCCAAAAAATACAGCTGTTTAGACAAAGTAAGTCTTTGATTATCGTTTAAAAAACATGCTTTGCATGGGGAGTCATTACGGTACTTCTAGTACTGCCATACTTGTTTTAAAAAATAGGAGCAATTCTTTAAAAATTCACGGACCTCTGCGTTAGTTTGAAAGTCATAGCCAGGGTGATAGTTCGTGCTACATATGTTGTTCTCCTTAATTCTACGACTTCAGTGGTTATGTGTATTTTAATTTTCCCAAGAAAGGGTTCTAAGTCTGCAATATCATCATACTTTCGAAAGTGCTCATATGCAATAGACGTATGTATACATGTAACCACTTCCTGTATACACATATATTTTCATCTATATATCTACGCACATACATAAGTAAATAAACCACTATAACTTTTACCTCTGTATCATCTCGAGTTAGATTCCCATTTTAATTAAGTGTGCTTGTGGTTTCCAGTTCACCAAGTTCAATGTAATAGGGAGTCGTGGAGAAGCTAAGTTGCAACAGCAACTGGTGACCGCAACGCCTTTAGCAGTTGCACTGAAACCACAGCTTCGTACATATTATTCAAGAGTTACAGGAAATACTATATCGATTGATTCAAGCGTGCTACGTTTGTATGTATGTATGCATATAAATATTGGCTAATAATTATCGGTTGTCACCGCAGGATGCCAATAACAATTAACCAACGAGGCGATTAGGCGACTCAAAGGTTTGATGTGGTTTTTCTGGATGACAAAGCAGATACAATGAAATATGAGTGCATACAATTTAAATTTTTTTAAATAACTTTTAAATATTTAGGATACACAAAATAATGTTTAAACATGTTTTCCGCCAAACAGGGTATTTAGGGAAATTGGGTCTTTATTTCAAGACTGTCAAACAGTTTGATCAGACAGAAACCAGCGGTGTTTGTATCTGGACTGTTTCTAGTAAATATCAATAAGACCACTGCTGAGACAATCCGGACTAGGGATGGAGCTTTATATTTTTGGAATGCTGCCGGCATAACAGTTTTTTCTCAGATATATTTATCCTTAAGACACAAGCCAGACTGTCTTAGGATGTAGCTATCTTCAGAGCTAATACTATTTCTCATCACACAGTTAGGTGCCGCCGTGTACTTACTCATTGTTTGTCTTATATATTAATGAAAGTGGCGATTAGCCCCGAGAAAAAATTGTTATTGTTCAGAATGAAATAAAATGAAGAAAAGCCTACGAAATATAATAAAAAAAAACCTAAAGTTTGTGTTCCTAATTTTCCGGACTAATAGGGATAGCCTTGATTAGCACTCGACCCCTCAACACCGTCCTTTTATTCCTCTCGTGAAAAGACGGTCTTTTTCCGATGACGGAAAAAAACTTCCGGCACCCGGTTATGATGAGGGATTAAATCTAAATACTGCGGAAGCAGCCTACATAATAGGTAATATGAGATTCTATTTAGCGTACTGTGAGAAATACTGAACCCCAAAGTCAATGAGCTATTTGGACTTAATCAATGTGGCTTAAGACCTGGTAAATCTTCATGATATGCCAGATCTTGGAAACGAATCACGATAAAGGTCTACACCTTTCATCTTTTTGTCGACTTCAACTCAGCTCTTGACAATGTGAGTAGGAGTTGTCTCTATGCTGGCGTACATAAATTGAAGTTCCCTGCAAATCTAATAAACATTACTACCGCCTTTGTAAGCTTAAAGAAGGATCTCTCCAAGCCATTTGAAACTAAACGAGGCTTCAGATAGGGAGACTCTTTTTCGTGTGATTTTTTCAACCTAATGTTGTTGAAAAATCTTTATCATTCATAAGGCTAGCGACTTTCAGCGCATTCCTGACTATCAACACAGCGGTGCATAAAACTTACTGATGACTTTTGAGGCTTAGAAACCCTCGATATAGATGAACGGGATCACTATCGCAGATGTCTCACATTTCTTTCTTTCTTTAATAATCATTAAAAGATAAAAATAAATGTGAAAAAAGCTGACTGAAAGAACGTCTGGATAGATTTAAATAAAACTCCGAACGAAGATGGACAGTAATCTTGAAGGATATACTGGCCATTTTTATACTTTTTTCGGATAATGGTAGGATCCCCACGCCCAATGCAAAAATGCACTGTTGAATACTTTTATTATAGCTATGAACCTCAATTACGCCAATAGGGCTGAATGGAATTGGATGAATTTTGACTTAGAGATAGATAATAGTGGAGAAGTAGAGACTTTTCCTGTCTTTTTGCGTACAATTTCAGGAATAATGTCGCGAATGTTTTCTTCGTTATTAACAATTATTTTCTGGATCGATACAGCACTATATCAGGGTAGTTTCGATCATTTCGGAAGTATCTAGGGATCGATACGAGATTATAATCGGGATGATTTAGGGGATACTTCAGGATAATTTTTGTACACTCCAGCCTTTAAAAAAAAATATGCTTGGCATATCACGAGCGTTTGCCATCTGTGAGCCAATTTTCCTCAAAATTAATTTAGTTGTTCTGATGTGATTGATCCAAAAAGGCAACACCTGTTCACCCCGAAATTCTTAATATCCAGTTATCATTCAGTTTTATTTCCGAAATATTTTCAGATTATTTCGCGGTGGATCGTTGCACGATTTTCTCCGGTTTATTTCGATGTTGTTTTGGGGTTATTTTTGGATCACTACTAATAATTTTCAACCATTTTGGATTCCTTTTGGAATCACATATGTGTTATTTGGGGATGCTTTTCGATGCTTTCGGTATAAATTTGTGACTATTTTGGTTCATTTCAGGACTATGATCGAATTCTTTCACGAAAAATGTCTTGATTATTTTAGGATAACTTCAAGGCCATTTCGGTATTATGTTCAGGATCACTTGGAGGCTACCTCAAGATTTTTCAGGACTGCTAGGAGATAACTTCGTGATTGGTGAGGAGTTTATTAAAAGCTATTAAAAGATTATTAAGCAACGTTTAAGAATTGCGATCAATTTTTATTCGAAACATTTACGGATAAATTTTTTAGTTGTTTTCGTATAAACATCGCCTAGGCTATTTTTTGTTTATTATGGGCTGTCTGCTTATAGCTTTGGAATAATTTTCGAGACTACTTATTGACTTTGTCGGACCGTTTGTAAAATTTGAATTGAGTAACAAAAGGAAATATTCAGACATCCCAATATCTGAAAATTAAAAGTTTCACACAATATTATTCATGCTTCTTATAGATTAACATCTAAATAATTTCGGAAAAGTTAAAAGTTTTTGGGTGAATTATAGTATTAATTTGAAACTATCACCGGCTGATTTCAGGACTTCCCCTAGGGGTTGTTTTCTTAATAATTTCAGATTAATTGGAAGCCCAATTTTTGTACTACTTTATGAATGTTTTCGTTATAATTTCGGGATCTTTTCGTAACAGTTTCAAGATTAGCCAAAAATTATAAACCCTAATCGAAAATATTTTTTTTTTTATGGAGCCACTTAATCCTGGACCATTTCATCAAAACCGCTCTCCAAATTTATTCTGGATTGGTCCGAAGTTGCATCGAAATGATTACGAAGAAATTCCAAAATTTTTCTTTAAATGCTCCCGTCAACAATCAAGAAATGGATCTGAAGTTTCCCGCAAATTGTTCCTAAAAGGTCTCATGAACGATCGCTTAATAGTACCAAATTTAGGTACGCTGAAATGTGCTCAAATAAATTCGAAACTGGAAACGGAAATACTGAAAAGCATGCGTTGCTGGTACTAGAACCTACTTTGTCATCGTATAACTAACGTCAAACATACTAGCCTCTAATTCATAATATATATCGCCCCTAGAACCCTAACCCGAGTCAATATTTTTCAATCATAAACAGTTACATAGTCTCCACCAGACTAGCAACTTGGCTTCCTTTACAAAATAATAGCATATAAAAATTCAAAACTACACATCCCTTAAAAAGAGTACTGTAACGCAACATTAGTTTCTTTCAAAATTAAAAGCATCGGACGTAAATGCACAAAAAAATGCCATTAGCAATATAATCTGAATATCTAACCTGTCATTAATTGAAATTAGCTGCATAAATATCAATTAAAAGTTTGAAAATGAATTCAAATGTTAACCAGCAATTGAGCTAACGCAAATTTATTTTTTCTTCTTCTTTGCTTTTCGTTTGGCCCTTAGCGACTTTTCACTCTTTTCACACTTTCAACAACTCACTTATAACTATGCAATTTTTATACTCAGCGTGCCTTGCACACAGAGTATATTAACTTTGATTGGATAACGGTTGGTTGTACAGGTATAAAGGAATCGAGATAGATATAGACTTCCATATATTAAAATCATCAGTATCGAAACAAATTTTTATTGAGCCATGTCCGTCCGTCCGTCCGTCCGTTAACACGATAACTTGAGTAAATTTGGAGGTATCTTGATGAAATTTTGTATGTAGGTTCCTGGGTATTTATCTCAGATCGCTATTTAAAATGAACCAATTCGAACCATTACCACGCCCACTTTTTCGATATCGAAAATTTCGAAAAACACAAAAAGTGCGATAATTCATTACCAAAGACAGATAAAGTGACGAAACATGGTAGGCGAGTTGAACTTATAACGCAGAATAGAAAATAAGTAAAGTTTTGGACAATGGGCGTGGCACCGCCCACTTTTGAAAGAAGGTAATTTAAAAGTTTTGCAAGCTGTAATTTGGCAGTCGTTGAAGATATCACGATGAAATTTGGCAGGAACGTTATTCCAATTACTATATATATGCTTAATTAAAATTAGCAAAATTTAATATCTTTGCAGTATATAAGTAAATTATGTCAACATTCAACTCCAGTAATAACATGGTGCAAAAAAAAAAAACAAAAATTTAAGAAAATTTAAAAATGGGCGTGGCTCCCCCCTTTTTCATTTAATTTGTCTAGGATACTTTTAATGCCATAAGTCGAACAAAAATGTACCAATCCTTGCAAAATTTGGTGGGGGCATAGACTTTATGACGCTAACTGTTATCTATGAAAATGGGCGAAATCGGTTAAAGCCACGCCCAGTTTTTAAACACAGTCGACAGTCTGTCCTTCCGCTCGGCCGTTAACACGATAACTTGAGCAAAAATCGATATATCTTTACTAAACTCAGTCAACGTACTTATCAGAACTCACTTTATATTGTTATAAAAAATGGCCGAAATCCGACTATGACCACCCCCCTTTTTCGATATCGAAATTTCGAAAAATTAAAAAAATACCATAATTCTATACCAAATACGAAAAAAGGGATGAAACGTGGTAAATGGATTGGTTTATTGACGCAAAATTTAACTATAGAAAAAACTTCGTAAAATGGGTGTGACACCTACCATCTTAAGTAGAGGAAAATGAAAAAGTTCTGAAGAGCGAAATCAAAAGCCCTTGGATTCTTGGCAGGCATACTGTCCATGGTATTACATATATAAATAAATTAGCGGTTCGCGACAGATGATGTTCTGGGTCACGCTGGTCCACATTTTGGTCAATATCTCGAAAACGCCTTCACATATGCAACTAAGGGCCACTCCCTTTTAAAACCCTCATTAATACCTTTAATTTCATGCCGATAACGTACAAGCACATTCTAGAATCACCTCTGGTCCACCTTTATGGCGATATCCCAAAATAGCGTCCACCTATAGAACTAAGGCCCACTACCTCTTAAAATGCTCAGTAACACCTTTCATTTGATACCCATATCGTACAAACACATTCTAGAGTCACACCTGGTCCACCTTTATTGCGATATCCCGAAATGGCGTCCCTCCATAGTACTATCGCCCACTCCCTTTTAGAATACTCTTTAATACCTTCCGTTTGATACACATGTCATACAAACACATTCCGGGGTTACCCTAGGTTCATTTGCCTACAGGGTGATTTTCCCTTATTTTGTCTCCAAAACTCTCAGCTGAGTATGTAATATTCGGTTACACCCGAACTTAGCCTTGTTTTTGTTGTTGTTGTTGTTGTTGTAGCAGTGACGAACTTAGCCTTCCTTACTTGTTTCATTATTATTATAATTTTAATTTTATTTTCAGATAAGTTTTTTTTCAGCACTTATTGGAGATGAAACTCACACTATCTTTTTTTTTATCTACTTTTGTTTTGTGTGTAGTTGTAGGACTAGAAAAGAACATGCTTTGTTTAAAGGTGCGCGTCATCTTTTGACTTTGGCTGCAGTACTATCGGCCAAGTAAATACCAGGATCTGTTTTCGTACGTGATGGTTTTTCATCTTCTTATTTATATTAATAATTCTTTGTTTTTTTATAAATAACTGTAAAATACCGAAAATGATTATTTAGAAATTTAATAGCCCCTTTTGGATCATAGCAGATCTATCTTATCTTAAATGAAATTGGAACAGAGCATGAAAGGTAGACATCTCATTAATAAAGTTAATTAAGCTACAATTCGGCAAAGATAATAGCTGGTAGATCCTTAATCGAAGTCTTGCCTCTTGAGCCATATCATAAAAAGTTATATAAAGTCTATTTTGAGTCCTATGACAGGCAATTTTGTGATAGGACCTAAAACTTTATCATTCATGTTTTATCTTACTTACCTGCATAGCGTTTAACCGCTTAAGCGGTTATGACCTTCCAATAAGGTGCGCTAGTCACATCTTTGTTTGGTTAACTGGCGTCATTTGGTAACATCAAGCGAACTTATATAAATCGTTCTCCATCTCATCCTTCTAGCGGAGTGGCGGCCGCCATCTACCTCTGATTCCTTAGGCGGGTAGGTTAGGTTAGGTTGCAAGGGCTGAGCTGAACACTATGGTAACAGCTCACTACTTAGGCCACCAATGGGCCCATTATAATACCCTATAAAAGAGGACCCCTACCCTGCCTAAAGCGAGTCAAACCACCTCGTGGAAATTATAAATTTTGCCAGAGCCTTTACTTCATAGCAAGAGACCTCAGCGAGGTCATGTAGAAAAGGTTTACCGAGGATAGCCATCCTACGCCTACTAAGCGCTGGACAGTGACAGAGAAGGTGCTGGACGCTCTCTTCCTCTTCTGTACATCTGCAGCTGCGACAATAGTCGAAGGTCGTTAACCTCATTCTAGCACCGTGCGTGCCTATTAAGCAATGCCCTGTTAGAACCCTTATCAGGGACTATAGAGCTGATTTGTTTAAAATCAGAAGCGCTTCTCTGTGCCCCTTGTCATATGAGGGCCAGGTTTGCCTGGATGTCTCACACGATGATATGGCTGACCATAGTCCATTTGCGATTCTTATAGTGCTTGTGTTCACACGAAGGCGGGTATCGATAAAAACACTTTCTAAACCAGAGAATCATCTTTCGTTCGCATAAAATCGTCTAGCCAGCGTAGCCACTGCGATTCAACGCGCTGTACTATGTTGATGCCTGCGTAAAGCTCGTACAGCTCATCATTATATCTTTTTCAGTTCTCGGCGTCGCCAACACGTTTAGGTCCATAAATCTCAATTGATGTCTTATGAAATGAAGAAAATCTAATAACTTAGAATAATCAGCCTACTTTTGTTAGCTTTATATAATTTTAATATCTATTGACTCACTGCAACGTGCTACAATGAAAAAATATACATATCTCTTGATATAATAATTATCATTTGATGGTCCATCATATGATGCTAAATCAAACTGATATCAAAGATGAAAACATTTAGATATTTTTTTATAGATCAATTGTTCATTATAAAATAAAACTTAAAAGTGTTAGCATACTAAGATTTGTTTCGACAAAGCATACTCAAGAATTTTTTTTTAATTAAAAATATACAAAATAAAATAAATTCTAAAATTTAAATACGCAAATTATTGAATTATCTACATCAAAAGGCCAGCACTACCAATACCCGATGAAAACTTAAACTTTTTAAAGGCAGCTTATTTTGTGAAACTAATTTACTGGCGTGAATACAAAGACAAACTTTACCTCGCTCGCAGAACAGCATTTGCTATCAAGCAAATAAAAATAATAAAGCTAAACAAATATACCGTAAGATTTACAGCAACTGCAATAACTTAAAGAATGCTGCCTAATCTGCTAGATATAATGCTAACAAATAGTTTAAGGAAATACCAAAATGTCTTCAAAGCAACTTCCAAACTTATTTTAGAAATATAAAATTGTACGCATAAAGTTATGCAGGAAACAAAAGTTATTTACATAAACTTATCCCTTAAATAAACATTCGCATAACTAAAGTTCTACATTTGAGAAACTTACTCGAAGAAAATTCATAGGCGCATATTGCACACAACAAACATTGACAATTATTTGCTAAAAGGCAATAAATATGTCTTAAATATAAGATATGCCTTAACAGATGTTATAAAAGCAATTGGCTAAATGTAAATACATATACATATGTATGTTTGTAAAAGCATTAATGTTTGCTTACATACCTGAAATGCAAAAATGTACACGCTATGGATATGTCGATTTATGTGGCGGCAAAGTATGGGAATGGGCAAAGCCAAAAGCCTCATCTTCGAAGATTGTTTGGGGTAGGGGGATAAATCCTATTCTGTGATCATGTGCCATAGGCTCCTTAGTCATGTAAAAAGCTTTGGATAATATTGCTTGTAATCAAAAATTTGGGAACCAGCATCAACACTAACAACAACATAAGCTCTGAAATCCAGCGAAGAATTACTCTTGTCAATAAATGCTACTTGGACTAAGTAGGCAATTGAAATTTAAAGTCCTCTCTCGGCAAACGAAAATCATGATCTAAAAATCACATATTATATCCGTCGTGCTATATGGTGCAGAACCATGGACCAAGACATCAGATGAAGCGGCTCTGGGAGTGTTCGAGAGAAAAGTTCTTCGAAATATTTATGGACCTCTATGCGTTGGCGATGGCGAGTACCGAAGAAGATTTAACGATGAGCTATACGAGCTATTCGCACCATCTACATAGTCCAGCGAATTAAAACGAAGCGTCTGCGCTGGCTAGGCCATGTTATGCGAATGAAAGATGACGCTCCGGCCAAGAAAGTGTTTCTATCGGAACCCGCCTATGGAAGGAGGGGAAGAAGGCGGCCCCTACTCTGCTAGAAGCACCAGGTGGAAAAGATTTAAACTCCCTTGATGTGACCAATAGGCGCCGGTTAGCAGAGAAAAGAAGCGACTGGCGCGCCATGTTCGACGGCCATAACCGTTTAAACGGTTAAGCGCCAATTAAGTAAGTGAGTAAGATAAAACATTTAAAAGTCGTCAAAATTGATGTCAGACTTTCAAAGAAAAAGTTCCCTTTTAAAAATGATTAGAAGTTTAAAGTACTTTGGGGCTTCTCTGCTACTCTTTGGTTATCATTTACATGGATTGCCTGAAAATTGGATACATACCGAGCTGCTGGAACATCTCAAACGCTGCCTTCATTCCTGAGGCCGGTAGGAGCTCCCTCGTAAGGATTTTATGCTGATCAGTTTGTTTTTTTTTTTCCTAAACCATTGGATAACCTATTTGATCCTTACATACCAGACAGAATTCCTAGGAAAAATCTTGTTTACTTGTATATTGATGTAAAAAAGTGGCCAGCGGAGTCGCTTCTTCAGTCTTCAGTCCTTGGGATGATTGAGGTGAATCCCTACACAGGTGGAAGTTATCGGTACTGACTTATAAATAAAAATAAAATAAATGCCTTGCGCGATACATCTCATAAGACATTAAGTCCGAGCTTCTGCTCGTTAAATTTGACGGGCCCTACTTGTTATATGCCGACTTCGAACGGCATCTGCAAGGCAGATGAGTTTTCACTGAGAAGCTTTTCATGGCAGAAATACACTCGGAGTGCTTGCCAAACATTGCCGAGGGGCGAACAAGCTTAAAAAAATTTTCTTTTAATTTAAAAATCGTGTTTCTTGTTGCTTGTTTTGATGTTGCATTACCCGGGGCGTGAACCCAGGATCTTCAGTATGGTAGGCGGAGCGTGGTACCATCACACCAGAGCAGCCGCCATGAGTATAACAATAACCACAACCTTAACCGGCACCATAGCCACTTTATCATAACCGTAGGCCTAACTATTACCGAAGACGTAAACTTTATTTTAACCATGACCGTAATGTAACCATGACTTTAACAGTAACTTATATCGTAACTTTAACCGCAACTGTAAACAAAGCTGTAACTGTCAATCTTATAGTGACTGTGACCGTAACAATAATAGAACTGTTATCACAAAAGTTACCAAAAACGTTACCCTATCTGTAACCCTAACTGTAAACGTAACAGTGACTGTCACCGTGACTGTAACCGTAACAGTAACTGTAACAGTAAATCTTTCCGTAACTCTCACTTTTTACCGTAAGTGTAGCAGAAACTGTCTCTATAAATGTAGCAGTAACTGCCTCTATAAATGTAGCAGTAAGTGTCTCCGTAACTGTAGCAGTAATTCGCACCGTAACTGAAAACCTAAATGTTGTCATAATGATGACCGTAACATTTGGCGATGCCTTCACTCTTACCATGACCATCATTGCAACCATAATCTAGACAGAAATCTTTTGCAGAACTCTTACCATAATAGTGTTGGGTACATAACTGTAGCGTTTTACCTAAAAATACCCATCTCGTAAAGGCATACATATACCATCATGAAATTGTTACGTATACTCCCTGTCAAAATGTTAAAAGTTTTTCCAAAGAATTTTGTTCTAACGTGAAGAGATTGCAATTTACTTATCTGCGATTATTATTGTTATTATTGATAGGTCTAGAAGCACTGCGATCTTTGTGCAGATCTATTGTGCAAGACCTTTCAGCCTAATTTTGTATCTGGAGGCTCTTGATGTATCTAAGTACCTCTACAGGCTCGATATCACATATGGATTGAGAGTCCCACCACCTAGATGGGATAATCTCTGCCTGGCTAGAGCGACGCATTCGCAGAGAATGTGAACCGCGTTTCATCACCCAGCTCACAGAAACGACAAATTTGGGTATCACATAGATTTAATTTACTTAGGTGATATCGTAGGCCGCAGTGTCCCGTGTAGTACCCAGTAAGAGTTCTTAGATCCTCCCTGCTTAGGTTAATAAGTTTGGCTGATACTTTCGTTGCCGGAAGTATAAACAGTTTGGCCTGCCTTTGCCCTGGGCAATCAATCCACATCTGAAATGTTTAGTTTCCAAGTTAATTATATACTAACTGTGTTTACTGCAAAAGTTATTTACGTGTCGACTTCAAATCTAAGTGAGTACATTCGCATTTCATTCAAATAGTTTGTTTAGACTTTTTATGCTTTATTTGTTTGTAAACAAAGTGCTATTTTCAACAAATGTCTGTCGATAAGTGCTTTTCAGCCTAAGAGCTATTTTTATAATTTGAACTATTTGAGTGTAAAATAAGAGATAAAGTTTCCTTTAGAAATTCTTTGAAATTTCTAATCAACAAATTTGGAATTTAATTACAAACTACGATTTGTAAACTTGATTGGTTCAAAACTTATACTTAACTTTAAATTGATTATATACAAACACCTTTGTTTTGGTATGTTTATATATAAGTAGCTGTTTTTAATTACTTTAAGCCAAAGCAATTAATTTTTCTTATCGGACTAATGGACATTTAAGCACCTAAATGTACACTCAACAGTCATTGGTCATCAGATATGCAAAAAAAACTATTTGCTTTCTTTGCATTTAAACACTGTCGTATGCAAACTGCCTTCAATTCCAACATTCAGCTGCTGTACTCTGTAGTTGACTTAAATGAATTTCAAAGCAAATAAATTAATTTATGCGGAGTGCTTGCAAACACTTGCAAATTCAGCAAAAAGTTTGCAAAAATCAACTTTAACTTTTTGCTCTATACAAAAATGTATAATTCAACCAACACAGTCAGTCATATCAAAAAGCAGTAGAGCATTGTATGTATATATTCGTGTATGTACAGCAGCGAGCACGAAAATAGCAATTAAATAGTTTGTCATATTTGTCTATTATGTTATTTTTTTTTTCTTTTTTTTTCGATAATGTAAGCAAAAATATCAATGAATTTGTAACTGAATCTAAAAAAAAAATTCGAGAAAATTCCAGGAATTTTTTTGACAGTGTCGAATTTTTTACTGGAGTTACCTTAATCGATAAGTTTTAGTTTTAGTTCTCAGTTTGTCAAAATAAGTTTTTTTATTTTTCAAATTTTTACTCGAGGAGTGTTTTTTTTTTTTTCCAAAGGATGGGTGTATAGTTCAATTTTTAAGTGGAAGCAAATCTGAAACACCTTGTGGGAAAAAGTAAAAGATCGCGGCTTCGAATCGAGCACAAGGCCGAGTACAAGTCAGTTGGAAAAAAACCAACAAAAATTTAAAAGGGCTAAAAAAGACAGAATTTTGAGATGTTTGTAACTTGAACTTTGTTAATCTTTAATTGAAAGGCTTGCAAAAAAAGTGCATTTATTTTAAGAGTGAAAAAAAAAACGAAACTTATACACATATCAGTGAAATTGTGGTAAAAAATTAAAATGGCAAACATAGACTTAGAACGTAGAAAAAGGCATACCAGATCATGCAAGCAAATGCGTATACGTCATGCTATTCAATAAAGGAGGAGAGGTAAGGGCGAGATGCGCGTACATATCAACTAATATGGAGCTAAGTGTCACCTTGGACCTTGGACCTTATTGCACCTATTTCGGCACCCGTTCCTGAACAATTAAGGATTATATCGGATCCAATTCGGATCAATTTTATGATCGGTTTTGGATTTTTTTTGGTACCATTTCAGGAAAACTCATTTCAAGACTATTTCCAAATCATTTCGGAAAAGTTACAGGATAACTATAATTCGATGCTGTTTCGGGGCTGATTTAGGATCACTTCATAATTATTTAAGGTATTGTTTCGGGAACACTTTAGAATCATTTCGAAACTTTTTAGGTACAATTTTTTGGCAGCTGAAGTATCCCTTCGGGTAAACTTCGGGAATTTGTTTGCATCATTTACAGATTACTTGTCTCGAAATTCGGAACATTAACACTCTTATTAGTAACAATTTATTTTATTATTTGTCGATGAAATCATCAAGAAGTTGTCCCAAAAGGATGACCAAAATATTGCGGAAGCTATCATGAATTTGCTCCGAATCGGTTCCGGAAACTGCAAGGTCTCGCAATGTTCTTGAAACGGTGCGATACTCCCAAAATGATCCAAGAATATATGATACAGTGCCATCCATCATAAAAGTTTATCGAATTACACCAATCCCTTATGCATGGACAAAGGTGACATTTGGCTCCATATTAGACAATATGTACGCGCAACCCCTTCCTCTCCTCCTTAACTGAGTAGTATTGAATGATCTAGTATCTTCTTACTAGGGGGAAAAAAACGAAAGTCCATGTTCTGAGGAAAAAATGATATGTCAATATTTTGAGCCAAAAATTATGAGTCCAACTTTTACTGCCGTTTTTTTTTTATTACTGCACTTTTGCGGATATTCTTATAAGTTTCGCTTTTATTCACTCTTAAAATAAATACAGTTTTTATTGCCGGCCTTTCAATTGGGCTACAAAACTGTGTACTCAGAAAACTTTCCTCGAATTTTTCGACAAAAATCTTATATTTGTTATTGTAATTTCAATTCCAAAATTTAAACAAATTTGTTCTTAAATTATCGAAAAAAAAAAATTATTTATTAGGCCACATTTGATAAAAAATTGCGGCTGCTTATTTCGTACACGCTAATGCATGTGTGTAGCTGTATTTTGAGCAGAGTATGGAAACACCCGGCAGTTTATTGAGATTAGGATAGCTGCCCCATAGCAAAACAGACACTTTTTAGTTATTAATGTTATATAAAGTCTACAGAAACCAATTTTGAGGATGAAATATAAAGTATTATTCATGGTTTTTTTAAAAACTTAGCATGTCGTCGCAGATTCCTGGATTAGACTATGATGGTTAAAGTTATTTAACGGGCTTTTTAAAAACCTCTCTCTAGTATCTATGTACACAATTTATTTAAAGTTAAGTGTTTGCTTCTTTCTGCCTGAGCTTCGAAAGGGATCTGTTGGTCACAATTGAGCAAGACGGTTAATGCAGGGTGCAGAAAATGGCAGAACATACTAAACACGTGTATACGGATGATTCCAAATTAATCGAGGTGGTCAGGTCTGCTGTTTGCTTTGTCGATCCAGAAATAAGTAGATTCCACAGGCTGCCAGATTACTGCAATAAAACTCACTCAATTAACAAACGGAATCTCAGTTAGAGCGTACTCGTACTTAGGGCCAGAACGCAACCTATTTGAGTTCATTCTGGGACTGATTTATTCCCGAAATCTGAGCACACATATCAAATACCTTTGCAATTGCATCTCCGCCTTAAGTAAACCAAGTGCATACGAGTGAGGCATGAAACTACTATATCTTTGTACTATATATTTGTGAAAGTATGTCTGTATGTATGTTTGGACTTGCAGCCTAAACCGCAGAATGGAATCGAACGAAATTTTGCCATGACATACCCTGATTGCGTCAATCTATGGTAGGCTATATAAAAAAAGTTTTCGCATAGGGGGCGTGGCACCTCCCATACTACTGGAATTTTTCAATATATCTGAAAGTATTAAAGCTAGACGACTGAAGTTAGGTGAGGAGGTATATAAGACTAATAGCTACCCCCTCGGGAAAAATTGGGGATAGCGAAAAAGGGGCGTGGCATCTCCCATACAAATGGGGGTTGGGATTAGTCTAATATATTAGTCTGTATCAGGGGTCGCACTCCATAAGCGCTTTCACGCAATTGTTTTTGTAAAACGCTTAGGCAAGCGCACCGCATAGGCAAGCGCACCACCACACATCACCGGGCGAACGCATTCTATCCTCTCGCCAACAACCGAATGTATTCTGCTGTACCCATTAGGAACTCAACTGCAATAATTTCGTGTAAAATTACTTTTGAAGTGATATTTTTGGGTATATTTTTGTTTCACCTGTACGAAAACAATGAAGCTTTGTTTGATTTATTTAATAATTAGATTAATTTGAATTGAACGCATGTAGAAGTATTTTTAAATGCATTCAAGAAAACAATGAAATGCGTTAATATTGAAAGTATCAAGTCCTACTGGGTTTGTGTATGTACCAGCGCCATTTCTGCTCGCAGTATGGTTGTAGCTATTTTTTTAGAAATCAAAATGATGAATAGACGTGCACTGACAAAACTTTATTTCGTCTCACTTGAATTTAAAAATTGAATATTGAATATACATATTAGTGATAAGTTTGAAGCACATGCATGCTTTGTTTCACCATTATTAACCGGATAAGA
Organism: Eurosta solidaginis; assembly: GCF_040869045.1. Taxonomy (NCBI): domain Eukaryota; kingdom Metazoa; phylum Arthropoda; class Insecta; order Diptera; family Tephritidae; genus Eurosta; species Eurosta solidaginis. Next base: position 278,262,977 of record NC_090320.1, read on the forward strand.
TAATTTAAGATTATCACTTATTTGTTTAGTTGGATATAATAAATAATAGCCCGTTTTTGTAAACGGTTTTATGTAGCTTGACTCTGTGTAGCGAACAGAATTTTGCAATCGAAATTTAAGTAATTTTCCGAAAAGCTACAAGCTTGAAACTTGGAATATAGTTCAGAACCCGATCACAGTCTCCTTCTCCTTTTCTGTTTTCTCTGCTCTCAAGTTCTTCTCATTCCTCTTCATCCCTTATTGCTCCAGTCCATTACGAGTCCCAGTCCCCGTACCTCTCCGCGTCTCAAATTTTTATACCACATTTCAAGCAAATCGAATAGGACGTATGTAAATAGGTATGTGGGTATTATTAATTCATGACTTTATTTCGGCTTGCATGCATATTTATCAGTTTTGACAGGTTGATGCGACTAAAGCGAATATCACATTGAAAATTACTTTAAAGCTCTCAGCAACAGGAAAATGTTACCAATTTTTTTTATACCCATGACATGCGATGCAAATGAGCAGAGCCCATAACTCCAAATGGAGCTATGCGACTTACAATGCGACTCTGAACTACAGTTACTAGATTTAAAAGGCATTGATTTTTCGAAAATTGTAAGCAAGGAGAAATATCCCTTCCTGCGTCAAGAAATTTAAAAATTTTATTCAATGTTTGGTAGTACGTACATTTGTGAAAGCTTCTTTTCATTCCTTAAGCAAATAAAAACAAATAACAGAAATAGAGTTACAAATCAGCATTTAGAAGCGCTTCTGAATTTATCAAAACATCAAAATAGATATATAAAAATTAATTGCGGACAATTTACAGTAGGTTAATATCTCCACTTTAATCCCTCTTTCCGAAATACTATTAAATAAAAAAATTAAAAACAAAACAAAAAAATTTTTTAAAAATATACAAAAAATTAAAACAAAAAATATAAAAGATTAAATAAAATAATTGAATGAATTTTTCTTTTATCAGAATTACAAAATTATTATTATTTATATTATTTTGTTTCTAAAAAACAAAATAAGACAAAAAATTTAAAAACCTAAAAATATAAAAAAAAATAAAAACAATATAAAAAATTTAATTAAAAAAAAATCTAATGAATTTACCTTCTATCAGGATTACAAAATGTATAATTTTCTTTCTAAAATAACATCATTTTATAAATTTTCGAAGTTTTTACAGTGTACTTTTTACTAGCTCCGTAGCAATTTTTTTTTGGATTTCAAAGTAGGTGTGGTCATGCTTCCATAAGAAGCTTGTGGCGATCCCTGGTCTATATACTACTGCTTTTATTTATACCCGAACGGACGTCGGGTACTCTGCTAGTATTACATAATTTTAGCATTTTGTTAGCAGAGATTAGAATCTTTGAATTACCATTTGCTTGCTTTAATTTTTAAAACTATGATTAGTGGATTGGGTCTATTTGTTAAAGTTCCACTACCCAAAAAAAATATTTTCGAGCTTGCGAAATTTCATTTTTTTGACTTTTTTCGACTTTGATTTTTAAGTTTTTTTTCATGACCTACTAAAAAAATGTATACATATGTAACTTAAAGGATCTGTGATCCTTACACTAAAAAAATTAAAGGGCCAACTTGCCCTGCAAACACAATAGAACAACACAGTTAAATTTTACAGACTGATTTATTTTAGGATGGTTGTAATTGTAAATACAAACTTAGTGAATAGAATAAGGATAGGTTAGAACGAATACCCCAACCCAGCTGCCCTCTGCGTGGACTGCTGCTTCCTTTTATAACATTTTGTGTGGCTACATTCTGTAGCTAGACATATGCGACGTCTGAGTGTGAGTGTGGCCTTGACTTCCCGCAGGTGTCTTACTTGGCTGGAATGTGCAATGAAAAAGTCTCACAACATTGTGAAATAGAAATATTCTGACTCCGCTGCAATGTGCATAGGTACTGACTTGGTTCCCATAGATTTGATAACGTTGCGCAATATTGTCATTGCGCGATATGATGAAATGCACTTGCCCTTGAAGCGGGTGTTGGGTTGCAATTATGCTGCTTACAATAATTATGCCAGCGCAGCTGCAGGTGGTCCATCTAACGTGGGAAGAATAATTATGCTGACACAGCTGCACGTGTAAACTTTAGTTCGTGGGAATCCAACATGTTGGGGAGCCGGCAGCGTGTTAACTTGTAAATATATATTTTTTTTTTCAAATATTTATTCTCGAAACTTATCGATTATGCATCAAAAATTCACCAATACGTTATTATGAAGTTATCGAAAGTAATTTTTTTCATAAGGAAAAGTTACCGAAAATTTTTCGAATAGTTCGCGATTTGTTTTCAAAAATACAACGTTTTGTGATGAAAAAAATCCAATTTTTTACTGCAGTATTACCAATTTCTTAACGGCATGTTTTCCACGCTTAACTGGTTTTTTATGAAAAATATACCAATTAAATTTCAATATAAAATCCATGATATAGTTGTATTTTGTCCTTTAACTAGCCTACAACAACAAACAAGATACCAATGACTCGGCAATGACAATCAAAATTTCGACGAACCATTTCTCAACATGCCCAACATTTTATTTTTTGCTAATTTTACCTCTGTTGCAGTTTAACTTAATTTCCTGGCCGAGCGTAGTTAACTTAAACAATTTTAATTTTCTTAACGTACACCAATATGCTCACTGATCGCACTCTACGAGTACTTGAAACTCACGCCGTTTATTCCACGCGAACGGCTTCAGGTAAAGGTTAGTAATTCGCACCTATGCTGTATGAGCTCACCAAAAAAATTTTCAAACATTGTTTCTTTACATACTCTGTATATGAGTACTTGCATTTATATCCGTATATTCAGTCTCCTATTTACGATTTCGAGTTGCCCTGTATTAGATTAAGGGTGAGCAGATAGCAATGGGCTCCATTTGCATTTGAATTGCCAGCATCATCTATGAATTTACGAAGTTACATTGCTTTGTGCCTCTGTGTGCATTTGCCATTAAACATTCCTACAAAATCAACAACCTGTACCACTTCAAATCCAAATTCAACAGCTGACCATCACCGCTTATTCAAGCAGTAAGAAAATGAGACAATGTTGTAAAGGTGCAATCAAGCATTACCCCATTTCACCGTTACAACGAGCAACTAGAGTAGCATTGATGCAATGAGATGCATTGAGGTGGGAAAATGAGAGACAAACGAGCAGTTTGTATAGCACTGACAGATTCAGCTGACAGCTGAGTGGTTAGAGCCTGCAGGTATATTTATGTTGAATATTGGTTAGTTGGACGGCAGGTGAGTTGGAAATGAGAGGAAATGAGTATGGAAAGAAAAATATTTATATATGTGAATTTTAAAAACTATTCTATTATATAGATATACATACATATATTTTCGAATTCTGAGGTAGTTCCATTTAGTGGTCAGTTTGTTTTGGTTAAACCTCTCAGCTTTGGACGGCACAGTTCATGTCACATTACTGCACCTCAATAACAACGTCGACCGGCAGATGATACGAGTACAAAAGGTTGTTATACAAATTTCTAAAAACACAAGTAAAGGTGTCTAAGTTCAGGTGTAACCGAACATTATATACTCAGCGTGAGCTTCAATTGTACACTTCATTTCAGATAAATTACTTTTCTGCATATAACATGGCAACGTCCGTTTAAAAGAAAAATGTTTCCCAATTTTCTCTTACAGTAAAACTTGATAAGTGAAATTTTATTGATTCAAAACTATTTTTTGCTAACTTATAGCTTATTATTTTAGTCTACTACCCTTTTAAACTTGTTTTATATAAAAGTGAAATATTTTGTGCTATAAGGAAAATATGTGTACATAATTTCATTACGATATTTTAATTTTCTTCGAGTTATGGCTCCCGAAACTTAGAAAATTGCTTAGTCATAAAAGGGGCGGTGCCACACCCATTTTCAAAAATTTTAGTTTTTTCCAATTTAATGTTATAATTCATTTAAAAGTAAAATTATATTGACACAAAGCTCTCTTTTGCTAAGATATAGCTTATTTGATTCGTCCGCGACCCCTTCAAACCGATCTCGTCCATTTTCCCTAGAAATATTTCCGGCTAGAGGGAAAATTTATGTAATTACGATCCGTTAATTTTTCTTCGAGTTATGGCTCCCGAAACATAGAAAATTGCTTAGTCATAAAAGGGCGGTGCACCGCCCACTTTTTATACCTTTCATGCAAATGAAATGGTATATTAATTTCGTCACGAAACCGAAAATTGTAAGTCCTTAAAGGAAAATAGATATACCCACCATTAAGTATACCGAAATAATCAGGTTGAAGAGCTGAGTTGATTTAGCCATGTCCGTCTGTCCATCTGTCTGTTTGTATGCAAACTAGTCCTTCAATTTTTGAGATATCTTGATAAAATTTGGTGAGCGGGTGTATTTGGGTGTCCGATTAGACATTTGTCGGAACCGACCGAATCGGACCACTATAGCATATATCCTCCATACAACCGATTTTTCAGAAAAAGAGGATTTTTGTAATATCTTACCCAATTTAACAGATTGAAGCTTCAAACTTCACCATATACTTTCGTATATTGCACGTATTGTTGCCTGAAAAAATTTAAGAGATCGGTCGTATATATAGTATATATCCCCCTCAACCGATTGTTCAGATAAGGAACTTTTCGTAATTACTGCCCTATTTTAAGGGCTAGAGGCTTCAAATTTCAACGAATGCTTACGTATATAGCATATATTATTGTCTATAAAAATCATAAAGATCGGTGGTATATATAGTATATATATATAGTATATATATATATATATTTTCGCAAATTTTAGCCTCATTTTAACAGCTAGAAGCTTCAAATTTCACCGATTGCTTACGTATATAGCATATATTGTTGTCTGAAAAAATCATAGAGGACGGTGGTATATATATTATATACTTTATATAAACTGTCATTTTGACCCCTTTTTTACGGCTAGAAGTTTCAAAATTCATCAAATTTCATCAAATAGTTACGTTTACGTCATATATTGTTGAAATACGTGATTCGTAGTCATAGTTTTTACACGCAGACCACAAAAAACCTGAAACTTTGCATCCTCACACAAAGTACCTACCTGTTTTTTATTTTATATTTATCTTAAAAATCGTTAAGGTATGTAGATCTGTTCACTATATATTTCTTATCTTATACATCCGATTATTCGGAGATTACGAAAGGGATAAGATTATTGTTCAGCCCCATTCATGAAAGGTATGAATTCTTCGGCACAGCTGAAGACAGTCCCGTTCTTACTTGTTTAAATTTGAAGTTTTTCCTATTTACTGTTATAAATCCACTTGGGAAATGAAATACCATTGATATAAAGCTATTTTTTGCAAAGATATGGCTTATTTTATTCGTCCGCGACCCTTTTTTTAAATCTTTTATATACAAGTGGGGATGGTCTTTAACCGATTTCGTTAATTTTTCTTCAAATCATTCCTTATAGTAAAGACAAACTCTCTGCAGTGTTTTGTTACGATAGGTTTAACAATTTTTGATTTATGATTAAAAATATTTGTAAAATTGATTTTATTATAAGTGGGCGGTGCCACGCACATTTTGAAAACATTTTCAAAATTTTTATCAAGAGTCTCAATATCAGTCTACATGTCAAATTTCAACATTCTAGGTGTATTATTTACTAAATTATCAGTTTTTTTGTGTTTTCCAAAATTTTATATATATAAAAAGTGGGCGTGGTTATCATGCGATTTCGCTCATTTTCAATACCAACCTATTCTGCGTCCAGATAAGCTAGTGTGCCAAATTTGGTGAAAATATCTCAATATTTAATCAAGTTATCGTGCGGACGGACGGACGGACATGGCTCAATCAAATTTTTTTCGATACTGATGATTTTGAAATATGGAAGTCTATATCTATCTCGATCCCTTTATACCTGTACAACCAATTGTTATCCAATCAAAGTTAATATACTCTGTTTGCAAAGAACGCTGAGTATAAAAATACTCGAAATCGACTCAATGAAAGTCGAAGGTAAACGTAAGCAAAAGAACACACATTTGGTACTTTCGTAAAGGGAATTTTTATATGAGCGTACTTAAAGATTAATACATGATACGTATTACTAGTGTTTCTTTAAAAGTATATGATGAATGATAAAAAAATGGAAGCTACAAAGCTGCCTTCTGTTGACTGCTTCTGGAGACAATACAACGGATGGAAGTGCAGGCAGTAGTTTGGTGTTTTATTTAACCGCCCTGCTCAATGATGGATACCCGGGTACCTCTTGTATATTCAAAAGCCATTTTTACATAATCTACAAATAGAAATAAGCTAACATTTTGTGACATTCTAGGTAAATCTAGGTGAAACTGCAGTTGTGATTCACGGTTCGAATCCCGGTGAAACCTTTGATAACATAACAAAATTGCCTGATGATGATTACGTTGGCGGTTTTCGAAATGGTTCCATCGCAATATGCCAGTAAATGTTTCTTTCTTTTCAGTTTCTCTTAGAAAGAATAATAATTGAAATTCAATAATTATGAGCCGGTGTTAAGCTCATGAATTCTTAAATATAAGTATAAACTGAACACACCATTAAACAAACATACATAAATTAGTTTTTTATTACTAAAATTAGTTTTTTATTACTAGTCCTCATGGCTGGGATACCCAGGTACCACTAATAGTTCTCACGTAAATAATAAGTGATTACATTTTAAATTAATAAAAACATGAAAAGGGTTATAAGTTTTCAAATCTTACCACTCAGAAAATTTATTTTTAATATTACTAAGGTAAATTTGTTTTCCACAAGTACTGCATACTCTATGAACTGCCTGGTCGGACCCGGGTACCCAGCCATGCGAAATAAGAAGAAAAATTTTTATGAACAGGACGCTTAATGTTTTCGATGTGAAAACAGCTTTGATCACGGTATTTGGCGATCAAAAATGTAAGCGTAACGCGTAAGCGTAGTCGCTGAAAGTAGTATGATATATGGAGGATTACAAAATATAAGCATAAGTGTGGTCCAACGTCAAAACCGAAGCCGGAACCGAGATTGGAAGGCAAGTATTCAGTTTGTTATCGACGGGCTTTAGGTGTGTTTTTATAGATTCTCTCTCTCCAGTGGGAAAATATATCGGTTTCCGCAAGGATCATTTCAGCTTCCGCAGAGACCGTGTTACAAACTGAATCGACTTGTAGCGCCCTTCTGCCTTAGACCAAGTTGAGAACAGAGCGGTGCTTCCTGTGCTTCATTACATCCGCCCAAATTCTTCAATGTGTAAGAGTACAAAATTCGGCGCTGATACAATTCGCTTTTTTTGTGCATGGCTATAGGCCTCTTGAGCTTGTCATTAACTTACTCAGATTTCTCATTGTGTACGCAGATCTTTCGTAAGCCCCTTTATATGAAGCACGCTTTTCTTTCTTCCAGAGTATGAAAATTGATCTACAAGTACTGCCTGAAGAATGATGTAATTGCCAGTCTGTCACCGTTTCAAAAGAGGGCCAACAACAGGGAAATCTTCTAATCTGGGGCAATATGTGAACCACGTATTCGATGATTTGAAAGTATATGATGTTTTCGGTTGTATTTTAAATAACCCATATCAATAGCCGATCGCTTTGGGTAAAAAGAGTCGGGTTTTGACTGCGTGAATTTTTCTTCTGCAAAGCAAAGAAAGCACGAAAGAGATGAAAATTGAATCCGATCACATCATCAAATACGATTTAAATTGTTCAGCGCTTGGGAGAAGTGATTGAACAAACCCATCTATAGAGCGAGTCATTGGCAATAGCGCATGAATAAGTAAAACAGATCGAAACCTGGAAATTTTTCGAGACGGGAATTTGGTTAGCTTATTGTAAAAAAGAGACTCGCTTCCGCACTTTCTTCTCTATTCCATTCTCTACTAACTTGTTTTCAATTTCTACAACTTATTCTTGTTCATCTCTTATTCGATTTGTCTAACTCGCACTCCCACTCTCACTCCCATTGCCTATCCCTCTCCCGCTCTCACTTCTACTTCTTTCTCTTGAAGCCACGTCAAGCGGCTACATTGGTCACTTTCACTCAAAATTACAAATTTTTTTTTACTGTTTATTCCTTAATTTTTTTTTCTAGACCATCCCTGAACCATAACAAACTAAGCAAATAAGTATCGACATCGGTCAAGCCGTTTTTGAATTTGATAAAAGCAAGCCCATTTACTTTTAAACGGTTTTATTTAGCTTGACTTGACAGGCTGACTGGCACGAATTTTGTAATTGAAATTTAAGTAACTTCCCGATAAGCTACAAGCTTGAAACTTGGAATATAGTTCAGAACCCGACGACAATGCAATAATAAGAAAAAATCGCCACTAGGTGGCGCAAGGATCAAGATATTCACAAAAATCATATTTGGGATCCGACTTGACTCATATTTGGAGCACATAATCCATACAAGAATAGAAAGCGACCTATGATGTCCGATTGGGCTCGTATTTGGAACAAATATTACATATAGTCCGGTAGAAGTGACATCAAAATATTTTCGAGTTGGAGGAGGGACAAGCATACGTCGTGCAGAGTCGAGCAAAGTCTTTGGAAGGATTATGTATTGAGTACTTAGTACGTAACAAATTGTCAGGAAAGAGTCCTTGTAATAATGAGTCACTAATGAACTAAGTAGAACGAGAAATAATAGGCAATTAAATAAAGACTAAAAACTTGAAAATAAAATAATTAAAAAATATTTTTAAGTTAAACGGTTTTATTGAAAACAATACTTGCATGAAGTAATAATAATACTAAAAGCTAGAAAATAATTAGTTAGGTCCTAAGTACTAGTCATCACACTTCTCATCAATCTAGGTCTTTGATCACACAATTAAATAAAAGCGTTGGACGCACCAAATTTCTATTGATAGTCATATATAAGACCAACTTAATCAGGTTATGTTACGCCTCACATTTTTATAAATTTCACGCGCACAACGCTTTTGTTTTATTGTCCGATCAACGCCCTAGATTGATGAGGAGTGTGATGGCTAGTACCCAGGACCTACCTAATTATTTTCTAGCTTTTAAAATTATTATTATTTCATGTAAGTATTGTTTTCAATAAAACCGTTCAACTTAAATTTTTTTTTTAATTATTTTATTGTATATGGGTATTCCCAAACTGGCATGACGTGACATTTGTATGACTAAATTAAAAAAAAAAATGCTTTACTTAACATTTCGGAAAATTTTTTTTAAATATTTGCATTGTAATAAAGTGAACTTTATCTTAGTAAAAAAGTTACGGAAATTTATTAAAAATACTAAATTATATAAGGTAATAAATGGGCTGGCGTGACGTTACAAAAAGCGGAAGTCCTCTTTGGCTTGAATTGTGAAAAGGCATAATTCTTCGAATTGGGTAGAACTATTCGCGTGAAACTTCTTGTCATGGTGTTTAAATATTTAAAGTTAATAGTCCAATTTCATATATTAAAAAAATGTTTTCGGTTTTTTTTACCAGAAAAAGTATCTGGCGTGACGTTACCTGGCGTTATGTTACTGAAATTAAATCCATTAAAATTTTCTTTGTTGATATACCAATTTTCCAATTTTTGTCGTTGCTCCTACTCCATCGAACGCACCTTTTCCATGAGAAGTTGCAAAATAGTTCCACTCTACAACTTTGCAACCAAATTCAAAAACAGAATCTGGAAGGCTTAGCGCAATAAACTTATTTTTAAACTGAGAACTACTGCCATCCGAAAAAAATATAAATATTTTGAAATTGCCCATCTTCTTTTTTGATTATGTCTACAAGTTTTGTTAAAAAACAGCACACATCGAATTTATTGTGAGTGAGTTTGTCACTGATTATAGCATACGATTTTACTTCGCCAACCAGCCAAGCAACGCAAGTGAAAATGCTAACTTAACGGTAGCTAAAATTTGCGTTTTGCGCCTCATTTTGAAAAGTTATCTTTTAATTCTCTGCAAAGCCAATTTGAAGAATTAGATCTTCTAGGCTAATGTTATTTTATTTGCTTTCGAAATAGTTTTGTTGGGAACGTTTAATAAAAAATTTATGTTTAAACAAAGGTAACTGTGCATCTAGTTCGTACAAAAGATCAGATAAAGAACGCTCGGTGTATGTCAAAGCCATGGCCGTCTTCAACTTTGCGCCAATGTTTCCATTTAACAGCCTCATCCATCAATGGCCAATATTTTAGGGGCACTAATTCAATTCTTACATCCTGAACGCAATTTTTGCATTTATTCATCATACATTTTTCGTTTTCAATGTTGCAACACGCAGATTTGAGAAAATTTTCAAAGTTGGAGGAAAAAGATTTTATAACATCCGCACTGCTTTCCAAAATAAATGTAAAGTTGGCATGATGCTTACAAACACACATATTATGTGGTATCTTACATGATAGTTGCACGTGTTTTGGTCAATTCGTAAAATGTAGACTTGCTAACGAAGTTAATATTTTTCTCCAATTTGTAGGTTCATACGACTCAGCAACAGAAAGCAACATAAAACGCTTGGCCACTATTTCCCCAAGGACAATCAATGTCTCTTTTCTACCAGCGGCCTGGACACTAATATCATCTCTCGAGTAAAAGTCTACGACAAACTGTTTTTTTCTTGTATTGCAGATTTAGAGCCGTCCTTCAATGATAATGTACAATATTTTTTATATAACTGGTCGACTAGAGTTGGGTCGTTTCGTTCTGAACTTGTTCAATTGAACGGGTCTCTCAACTGAACAAGTGAACTAGATCTTCGATTTCTGTTCATTTTGTTCTTTTTGTTCATTTGTTCTTTTAGTTCGTTTTACTTAATGTTATTCTTTCTCTCTTCTCCTTCGCGAACATTGTAAATTCATAAATACATACGCAGAAATTCACAGTGAGCACGAATGTCGATTACACAAAAGATATGTGTGGCACTGCTACAAAAAGATATGTGTGGCAACAAAGAATTCTGTAAAAATGTTTTGACAACATTTGTGTTCTACAGTTATAACTTATAAGATACAGTTATGATGAAAAATTTTCTTTAAGTGTTTATAATAAACATAAAATTAAAATATATTTCATGGCTGCAAAAAGAAAGCGTTCTGAGATTTGGAACCATTTTATTGTTGGCGAAGACGGGAAAAGTGGAAAGTGCATTTATTGTAAATCTACATTGAGCATTTCAGGTGGCTCACAAAGTAATCTGGCCCGACATTTAAAGATAAAGCACCCAACAGTTAATTTAGCCCCCGTTCGTCAAGAAATATCATCGTTGAATCCTCAACAGGCAGCGTCAAGTTCTGCGATGATATCTATTACTGGCCAACAAATAATTACTAATTTTATTCACCGGCCACCTCCAACTAGAAAAGTAGAGTTAATTGACCGCCAGGTTCTTAAAATGGTAGCGAAAGGCAATCATGCTCTTAGCATTGTAGAAGAGCCCCAGTTCAAGAACTTAGTTGAAATGATCGCTCATTGCCCAGGATACAAGCTACCTACGCGCAAAAGCTTATCAAATTTAATTTTGTCAAACGTTTATAATGAGCTAAAGGCGAAACTACATACCGAGGTGCGCTTGGCAAATGCTGTTTGCTTGAGCACAGATGCATGGACGTCGAGAGCAAATCAAAGTTATATTGCAGTAACCGCACATTTTGTAGAGCCGGAGCAGGGTTTATTAAAATCACATCTTATAGCTTGTATCGAATGTGTGGAACGCCATACCAGTGACAACCTATGTGCGACATTAAAAAAAATTATGTATGAGTGGGAAATTTCCAACAAAATTACTGCTGTTGTATCAGATAACGCGCCAAACATTATTGCAGCGATAAAATTAGGAGGCTGGCGTTCAGTCCCATATTTCGCGCACACTTTAAACTTAATAGTTCAAAAAGCGTTGCTGGAAATAGACAATATTAAAACAAAGTCAAAAGCTATTGTAGAGTTTTTCCATCGCAGCACTAGTGGTTTACAGAAACTAAAGGAAACGCAAAAGCAGCTAAACTTGCCCGAATTAAAGTTGAAGATTGATGTGCAGACTCGATGGAATTCCACGTATGAGATGTTTGACCGTCTATTAAAGATTAAAGATGCTTCAGCCGTAGTTCTGCCTCGAACTAAACCTGATTTATGTATGACTCAGCAGGATTGGGATGCCATAGAAGAAATAATACCTGTATTGAAACCATTTTATGAAGTGACTGTAGAGTTGTCTGCTGAGCAGAACGTTAGTCTTTCAAAGGTTGTCTAGACGCAATGTGTGTATTTACGCTTATATTTTATGAGTGTTTTTTTTATTTACAGGTCCTTATAATTTGTAAAATTCTTAAGAAATTGATAGCAGCGGTAGTTTCCACATCAGAAGTAGTACGTGGTGTCTTAAGAGTATTACAATCAGAGATGCTTACACGTTTTTCCAAAATAGAAACTAACTTTGTATATGCAGACAGTACAATACTCGACCCCCGATTCAAGAGACATGGTTTTAAGAATGAGGATGCATACAAAAAAGCATTAGACGACTTTAAGAAAAAATTTGCATCAATGCAACAAACAGAAAGCACCACGGTTCAAGAAGTTAAAATATTTCAACAGAACGTGGGCACTGTTCAACCGGGCCAGAGCATTTGGGACGAGTACGACTCTGAATTTGCTTTGATAACCTCTTCGACGAATAAAACCGTAGCAGCAACACGAGAACTTGATAAGTATTTAAAAGAAGAATATATTAGTAGAGGAAATGATCCATTGAAGTGGTGGTGTGAGCGGAAAAAGATATATCCCCGCTTATATACCTTTGCTATGAAACGACTATGTGTGGTTGCAACTTCTGTACCATGCGAGAGAATTTTTTCAGTGGCTGGTCAAATTATTAACGACAGAAGAACCCTTTTATTACCTGAAAAATTGTCACAGCTAACTTTTTTACATAATAATATGTAAGCGATTTCATCTACGTTTATGTTTAATTTCCTTTGTATTTTAGTCCGATCAAATTAGATATTCGAAACTGTATACATTAATGAAAAACATCTTTTGTAAGAAAGTAATTATTACATTTATTAAACTTGAAAAGTTCATATTTACAATTTGTGTCTGTACTCTTCAATATCCTGGATTTCCGAAATATGTTACTTTTTTTGAAGTTAATTATACATATATATATTATCTTATTTATTCATAACACATTTAAATATACCTACACAAAGCATTGCTATCATACACACCCCCATATATAGTTTTTGGCTTTTTTCGCGGGTGCGAACAGCAGTGTACAAATTTGCTTGAAAAAAAAGAACAGATGAACAAAAAGAACAAATTGTTCGTTCATCAGAAAAAGAACGAAAGATTCGAATCTCTGAAATGAACGAAAAAGCACAACTCTATGGTCAACAATATAGCTTCTTTTCTTTGGATCGACCGGCAAAGCAGTTTCGGCTTTTTTTAATGCCTTTCCTATTGTCTGCTTGCATTTATAGGGCTGATTGGCTTCTGGGTTATCTTTTATAGCACATTCATTTTTCTTTACCAAGCGAAATGCTTGTTGGCTTTTACAATTTTGTTTTCTTATTGCATCATTTTTATGCTTGCTGGACTCCAACCTTTTTCTATACTTTGATGCCCTCTCTTTTGCTTTTAAACGGCTTCTCTCCTGCCTTAAGCGCCAAATACACAACACGAACATTTCCGCGAACATTCCCGTTATATCATGTTTCTGCGACCTTTTCTGTCGTGTATGGTGGTGTTTGCCAGTTCGCGCAAATGTTCGCCAAAAATCAAAATATTTTAAATTTTGGCGAACATTTGCGCGAACTGTTCGTGCGTGTATGGCGAAATAGCTCATAATCGTAGTAATTTCGGAACGGAACAGACGTGCGCGGAAAAGTAAAATGGACAATAAAAAATTTCTGAAAGAGAACTAATGTTCGGCCAAAAGTTCGTATGGTGTATGGTCAAAGCTGCGGACAAGATTGCGGAATGTTCGCGGAAATGTTCGCGTCGTGTATTTGGCGCTTTAGTGGATCAGTTTTTAGTTGTTTCCTATAGCACTTTGAGTATTTTTTACCGTTACTCGAAGAATCCACCTGCCTAAGATATGATTGAATTGGAATTCAGAATAAGGCATCACCTATCGAGAAAAGTACTTACTATATGGCGTGACGTTACGAAACTTTGAAGCTAAATATGAAACTAATTACTTGCTTACATGGCGCGATTTTTAATTTAATTTGCAAACTTTGTCAACTTTTATTAAAACGCAAAACTATTTGCATCTACAATTGCCAGCGCAGATATAATACGACTAAATAGCCTCTGTATGGCGTGACGTTATTATAGAATGTTGTTTAAAAGTAAATCCAAAATTTACCGTTAATTGAAGCGTCACAGCTCTTTTACATTGATTTTACGCCTATTTGTTGTTATTGCCAAATTCGAGTTATTAGAGTTGAATTGCAGAGTTTCTCTTAGAAATTTAAACAGCAAAGGGAAAATGCTCTTGTAAATAAAAAAAAAACTGATCACCTGTTGAACACGAAATTTGTGTACCGATAACTCACCATCGCAAGTAAGGAAAATTGTGAAAATATTAATTTTATGACATTTAAATATTTTTCTTTAATAGTTCAAGCAATTTCTTTTTTTAAATCATAGTTTAGTTTTGCGGTTAAGTTGGACTTTTCTGTGGAAGTTCCCATATATAGATTCCCCTTCATTTCATATGTAAACCTCCCAAACATAAAACTTTCTCTCTTTTATGTCCAGCATTTCTCATATAAACTTTTGTTATTTTTTCATTACTTCCGCAATATTATTGCTACAATTTCCTGAGTGTCTGAGCTCGAAAACAAAAGACAGTGGCGGAAAAAATGAAGCGTAGAGCAAAAAATCACTACAAAACAAAATAAGAAAATACGCTCTATTCTCGCAAAGGAAAATATTCACGCTTATCGCTGTTCGTTGTTTCGGCAAAGAGCCTTTAAGAGTTGTTTGGCGTCGCACCAAGTTAAAGCTATTGAAGAAAGAACAACCAAAAGCAAATGACGAAGAGAAGTCAAAAAACTGTTGATTACCAACAAACGAAAGCAACATTGTTGTTGTTATTATATGCTTGTGAAATCGACGTGCTGGCCTACTGACTTTAGTACTCACTTATTTACTTACCTGCCTGCTTTGTTGAAGTGTTTCTCGTAATACAGTATAAATAAAGTAACTGCAACAACAATCTGTGGCAGCGTAAAATTATAACTGACTTATATTGTTGTTACTTTAACTCAAATGCACGAACACACTCACATACAAATAATTGCCTATTATACCTTCTCGTTTTCCTATTATATAATTACACTTTCCTTGCGAACAAACGCCCACAATTTTGGGTATTTTTGGCGCCCGTCGCATCGAATATCAACAATCTTTACTTACACTTTGCCAGCAGTGTCCTTAGCTGTGGCATTACCGTTACGTCGCTTCTCGTCGATTATCGGAAGTTATTGAGATTACAGACGCATTAGCGTTACAAATTACCGTTAATACAGTTAATGTTGTTTTTGTTTTTGTGTTGGTTTATCCTTATTGTTGTTTTTGGTATTTTTGTTTGTTTGTTTTCTTGTTATTTTAAGAATCACTTGGCTTTTGAGGTGGTGTTAATCTTTTTTGGCGTTTCGTGGAATATAGAGTTCACTTGTAGCTGTATTGGTGCCGATAGCACCCCTTATTTTTGTTTGATGCATGATTTCACAAATTTTTTTATGTTGTTTTGATTTGTTGATTTTTCCGCTCGCTTGGAGCTTTTTTTTTTGTCGCATTAATCTCAGTTGATTAAACAGTATGAGTTTAGTAGGGAGGAGGGGAGAGTTTTTCTCGTTTGTTATTAGAAGCTTTTGCTGTATGATTCCGAATTCCCTATTGAGTTTATAGCCCGATTCTAATGCTTATAGCAGATTTACTAGCTTCTTAAGATGTCACTATGAAGACAACATTCTGTCTATATAAGGTGCTCACGAACTGGCCAGTCCATCCTTTTTCAGGTGGCCGGCTTGTTCTCTAAATCCGCTTTTATATTTTACAAATCTTACATCAAATACCACAGCATATGAGAATGAGGTACGATGAAAGAGGTGGAGTACAACTGCGTCCATACCGTTGTATTTTCAATATCTACAACAAGTGTAGCAACTACTGACCAGAAACTCCTGGTGCTTAGCAATATAGAGCGAAAACGACTTCATTATTCTCCGATTAAAAAAAACAAAAAACGGAAAGCGTTCCTTAGTTCTAGGGACCAGGAATAGTTTGGCGATTGTAGCTTGATTCCCGGTACAGGGTATACATATGTCGCGTGTTTACCGAGTATTCATTATAACAGATTTTAGTGGGCGGTGCCACGCCAATTCAAAACTTTTTTCCAAATTTTTATGAAGAATCTCAATATCAGTCCGCCTGTCAAATTTCAACATTATAGGTTTATTATTTAATAAATTATGAAGGTTTTGTGTTCTCCAAAATTGTATATATATAAAAAGTGGGCGTGCTTATCATCCGATTTCGCCCATTTTCAATACCAATCTATTCTGGGTCCAGATAAGCTAGTGTACCAAATTTAGTGAAGATATCTCAATATTTACTCAAGTTATCGAGCTAACGGTCGGACGGACGTACATGGGTCAATCAAATTTTTTTTCGATACCGATGATTTTGATATATGGAAGTCTATATCTATCTCGATTCCTTTATACCTGTACAACTAACCGTTAGCCAATCAAAGTTAATATACTCTGTTTGCACGCTGAGTATAATGACAGAACATATGCAACGTGAAAACTTTTTAAAAAATGGCAAATGATGAATAAGAAGTGACAAGTGACAAATGATATATGAGAAATGACAGCGGAATATTTGTCACAAATGAGAAAATACAAATGATAAATCGTAAATGGCAAAATGCAAAAAAGGAATGACATATAAAAAATAGCAAATAGAAAATGCAAAATGAAAAATGACAAATGGCAGATGGCAAATGACAAATGACAAATGGCAAATGACAAATGACAGCTGAGAAATGATAATTGACAAATGAGAAGTCACCAATAAAAAATTACAAATAATAATATACGTATGACAAAGGCATAAAAATAACAAGTGGCAAATGCAAAATGAAAAATGAGAAATGACAAATTTGAAATGACAAGCGACAAATTAAAAATTACAAATTAGAAATGAAAAATGGCATTTGACAAATTATACGTGAACAACGGCAAGTCATCACAAGCAAAGGTGAAATAACTTATAAAACAAAAAAAAATGGCAAATGCGACATACAAAATGACAAACGGCAAATGAGAAATGACAATCGACGAAGGATATGTATATTACAAAATTCAAATGAGGAAATAGCAAATAACAAATGACAAATAACAACTATAAATCATAAATGACCAATAACAAATGAGAAATGACAAAAAAAAAATAAAAAAAAATAAAGGGCAAATGCAAAATAAAAAGTGACCTATGGCAAATATTTAATTGCAAGTTACAAATAGGAAATGACAAGCGGCAAATGAAGAATGACAATTTGTAAAATAACATATTACAAATGAAAATTGACAAAAGGCAAATGGGAAATGATAATGAAATATAACAAATGGCTAATTCAAAATGAAAAACAGCAAATGACATCTGACAAATGAAAAATGACGAATGACAACGGCTATTGGCAAATGACAAATGAAAACTGCAAATTGTGAAATGGAATAAGCCAAATAATGATTGAGAGGTAGCAAATGACAAATCACAAATAACAAATGATATTTGAAAAATGACACAGGTCAGTAACAAACGAAAAATGGCATGTGTCGAACAAAAAAAATTAATAATGAGAAATATTAGATATTAAGAAATTGCTTGGCAGTTCATATCATTTTAAAATAACATATAATTAAAAAGAACATTTTAGTGTTATACTACGTTTCCACCAAATCCTAATATTGTGTTTTGCAAAGTTTTGATTCTCGCTTTCGGATTGTTGAGATCGAGGTTAAAACGCGTCTTGCGAAACCTCTTCTGCTAGTTTGTGTTTGGAGGAAAAGCAGTAAACAGTTTTTTCTAAGCGCGATTTAGGCCCTTTATTGACTTTTTTATCAAGATTCCGAAACACCATAGTAAGACAAAATCGAGAAAGGGTACCCTCTGTATGTTATTAACAGAGCTAGAGTCATTGTGTCGTCATGACTGATTAACCCGCTGATGCATTAAGTACAGCTCAACCCCCGGTCCCTTTCCCATTTTTGGACTGAGCTGTGTAAATTGTAATGACCTTATCACTAATTAAAGCCTCTTTCCCCTTTGAAGGATACCTAAAATTTTGTTGTTGGAAGTGAATTAATGCTGTAATATACATATATCTGCTTATTTCCAAATGTTGTACTAGCACACAGCTGGGAACCTTTTTTGCGCGTATACTGCGCGAACACACACTGAGAGGCAAAAAGTTAAAGATTGGGTAGGTTTGCTAGCGTAGTCACTTTCCAAGATTTTTTGATTGCTATTTGTAAATTGCATACGTTAGTATCGGTTTGTTTTGTTGCTTCAGTTTATTAGATGGAAGAAATTCGTGATGCAAAGCACGGATGATTTAAGCCTCACTTCGGGACTCTGCTTTATTGGACTCTCCTTCTTCTTTGCAGGGATGCTCACTCTAAGCAAATCTCGCACGGCCTTCTAAATTCCTCGTAGCAGGGACCGCATTTATCATTACTTCGGGTACGGGTGCAAGCTACGAGAGCTCTATGGCATTTCGCACAGTAATGGGGTATGCATCAATATTTCTCTTTTACAAAACGCTGCTAGATCTCATCAATTACTCATCAACATTTCGATACCAGCAGAAATTGGATTCGAGTATTAAGCCAAGGTATTTGGGTTCGGAGGAGAAATTTAACGTTTTGTTTTTAAATTTTGATAATTTGTAACGAAGAATCTTTGTTTTTGTCGAACAGTGCTCTTTTCGGCACTAAGGAGGATAGAAAACTAACCTGTCCGAAGTTACTCGTAGGGATATAAAGACAACCAGTCGAACAGTACTCGCTCAGGCATAAACAGGTACAATTGCTATCCTCATATGACATGGTTAACAAAAAGGACTACTCCAACAAATATAAAGAGGTCATACTCCTTTACTACTCATTCCGGATTCATCTCAGACTAGTCTCATTTTTTGCAGGGAATATTATTAAGTTATGATACTTTCAGTTATTTTCAGTTTTATTTCTCTATGCCATTAATAATTCAGCAACACTTCTAAAAAACGTGCTCCTTTCACACACGCATTCACGCATAAATTTATAAAACTTTCGCACTCCACAGTCAATACTAATATCCAGTATGTGAGCTTTGAATAGCCACACATTTGCATTATTGTCTAACTCAAAGTTGAACAAAATTGTTTTCTATGACGTTTGCATATCAATCCCTCAGATATACATACATATACAATATACATATACGTTACCATGTTAACAATTGTAAGGATATAACTATTCTCGATATCGTGGACTCGTGCGTGCAATCTGACAGATTTGTTTGCTTGCAGCAAACATTCACTCACCCACACACTCATCTACTCAAGCAAGTAAGCAAGTGAGCACGTAGACAAGTACAAGCCAAGTGCACTTATGTACACACACTCTAGGCTGTTAATCTCCAGTCGCTGAAGTATTGGTGGCGTCAGTGATTTTCTGTTGTCTGTTAGTTGACGTCTTATTTTTATACGTTTCCTTTAAATGATCCAATCCTTACATATGTAGTTATACTTAGTTTGCAGTTTGTAGTCTTTAATGCGTTTTATAGCTACACCTATATTACAGATAGCCTTATAGTTGCACACAAGTGAGCACACATCCGTTTCCTGTCGTCAATGTTTCTGCCATTGGCGTCTTACTGACTGGTAGTCCAGTTCCCGACTGCACTCTCAAAATTTCTGTCTATCAACGTAGGAGTCGCCAACGGATATCTTTCGCATTTACCTTCGGGTTTGATATCATTCTTTTACTGTTTGACAGCCTTCTGTACTCCTGTCATCGACAAATGAGGAATAAGGCAGCACATTTAAAGTTGTAAAGTTGGATATGTTGGATATGTTTGAGCGCTCCAACATTCTTACTAACAATATGCTCACGCTGTATTTCGGGCTTCAGCATACACACACTTACACACCGTCTCACTTCGCCTACTTGCGGTATGTAGTTGATCTACTATATGTGAGCTATTAAGTAGGTGAACCACACGTCATCAAAATTGTCTGTAGCCATATTCACGTGCATGTCTTGTCGATAAATGCATATCTTTTATTCTAAAGTTATTGGCGGAAACTTCTTTACAAACCGATTTGAGCTTAATTTGAACTTATCAAGTTTTTAGTGCAATATAAGAAAAATGTACAGAGCTCGTTTATGTA
This sequence comes from Eurosta solidaginis, assembly GCF_040869045.1. Taxonomy (NCBI): domain Eukaryota; kingdom Metazoa; phylum Arthropoda; class Insecta; order Diptera; family Tephritidae; genus Eurosta; species Eurosta solidaginis. The sequence continues at coordinate 278,283,449 of NC_090320.1, forward strand.
TATACATATGTAGATACACATATACTTATAACTCATATGTATAATATAGTGGGAGCGGGAACGGGAGTGAGTTGCGAGTGGGAGTATAAGTGGAAATGGTTTTGTGACTTTGGGTAGGGGGCGGTAGTAGTGGTAGGGGAGTGGTGTGGTAGTGGTAGTAGTAGTGGTAGTGGTAGGGGTAGTGGTAATGATAGTGGTAGTGGTCGTGGTGGTGGTAGTGGAAGTGAGATTGGTGTTTTATTGAGAGTTTACGAGAGAATGAGTTTGAGGTTGGGAGTGCGTTTAGGAGTGTAAGGGAGGCTGGGAGTAGAAAAGGGTCTGAGGGTGGATGGAAAATAAATGGAATAAAGGATCTTATGAGGGAAAAATGGAAGCCAGTGTAGAAGAAAGTAGGATGGAGAGTGCATAGGCTCACTTTTTAAAAACAAACTAATTTTTGGGCAATATTTCAAAATGTGTATTGACCGCATGTTCACTGAAATCAGATTATCACGATATCATTATCATACGATGAATGGCCCATTTATCATGTGGTAATAGGTTAGGCGGCCACCGTGGTGTGATGGTAGCGTGCTCCTCCTATCACGCCCTGGGTTCACATCCCGGGCAAAGCAACATCAAAATTTTGGAAATAAGGTTTTTCAATTAGAATAAAATTTTTATAAGCGGGCTTTCCCCTCGGCAGTGTTTGGCAAGCGCTCCGGGTGTATTTATGCCATAAAAAGCACTCAGTGGAAACTCATCTGCCTTGCAGATGCCGTTCGGAATCAGCATAAAACATGTAGGTCCCGTCCGGCCAATTTGTAGGAAAAATCAAGAGGAGCACGACGCAAATTGGAAAAGAAACTCAGCCTTAGATCTCTTCGGAGGTTATCGCGCTTTACATTTATTTTATTTAATAGGTTAGGCTATTTTGGCTGCCATGCTGAAGACAACAAAACGAGATACTTGTGCTATTGGTCCATTGTGTTACTTTGTTGCGAACTAACGCAAATCTATCGCATTAAAAGTTGGCGCTTGATCTTACCCTGTCCTTCTCGCAGTGCTTTCAATTCACACTTTTAACATAGTGATATCCAAAAAATATGAAACAGTTCGTTTTTAATTGGTTCAGTCGTAGGTGGTTCTGGAACAGCTAATGCTTTGAAGTTATTAATTTCAATTTATATAGCTCAGACTTCGGCGCTGTTGTTTCAAGGTGGCTTAAAACTGTCCCACTCTGCATACGATTAGCACCAGTTTGAGATAGGTATGAAGTTATGAAGCGAAACTGGTGTTTGCCTGATTGTCTACCAATTTGACTGCAGCGGTACTACTGGTAAGACCTTACTGTCTTCTGTCTGTCAAAACTGAGAGCATTGGGAAGAAAAATTCTAAACCAAACTCTCAAAACTTGAGCCTTTGAGTTAGGTTGGGATTAATATCGCGTAGGCGACGAGACAACTGAAGTTGCTTTTTGACCTTAAATGAAACTGTAAGACTGTTTAAAATCGGTTTAAAAGGCTAAACAGCAAAGCTAAACCAACTTAGAAGCCCTGCTGGCTTCGCCACAGAAACGAAGAGAGACTGTTTGACTTATATAAGAGGCCATTTTCTGGGATATTAAGTAATTCCCACAATTATGGGAAATAAAAATTCGAGAATAAAAATTATGAATTCATTTTCAGATATATCTTGGGATCATGTAGGGATAACTTGGTAACCAAATATAGGGACTACTTCTTTTGCATATTGGAATTACTATCACACAACAAAAAAATTTTGCTTCCAGTAACTAATTTTCATCAGAAATTAATACATTTCTTGCCAAATGGTGCCCAAGCAAATGGTGCCAAATACAATGTGACTGGGGAGAATCCAATGATTCAGAAAACAGTCAGGGGAAACGCTCAAGCAGGTAAAGAAGAAGTAAGAAAGCAGAACGGTACACATGTACGATGGGGTAGTAAAGGGTTAAGCATTTAAATGTCAAGGGCTTTTGACACCTGCCGTAGAGTTTGCGCTTGAAGGCTTTGAATATTCTGGATATTTTTGCCGAACATTTACTCCAACACTAACACCTAAGAAGTGCAGCGCACCATAAAGCAGCTCCATACTACCGCCACTACGCAATGCAACGGGACTCATTGAGAATATTTATTTATTTTTAACTTCATCCCACGAGTCTCTTTAACAAAAACAACCACTGTTGTTTGGGAATAACAATCAGTACTAGCAAGATTGAAATGCCTTCAAAAGTGACTTCCACTAAAGTGCAAACACTGCAGATGATCAACCGACTCTTCCACTAAACTTGCAAACAGAATCTTAATTGTTCATTTAGCATTTGTGTCTGTAATACATACTTTAAGCTGAACATGTTCAACTATCTGGAACAATGCTTTGAACATATCTCTCCCTAGAGACCAATAACTTAACATATACCCAGATATCTCAACTCAGTGATATCATAGCCGATATGGGTTTTCGCAGGGAAAATGTTAACATGAACACCTTTATTAAAAGAACTGTTTATTAAAGGGACAAATGCAAACGAATAAAGGGATACGGTTATTATTTACTTATGATGAGCTAGCTAGAGAAGGCACCAACCTGCAAACAATAACCTCCTCTGGTTGGGCCAGCCCTCCTCTAAACACTTGCAAATACTACCTGCGACCTCTTTTCACGGATCAGGCAAACACCAGATGGGCCAAGGAACCTACATGTAGTATATCCAAGCAAATCTGGCCTAAGCTGGATGAAAAGAGATCGCGAGCGGTGATATTTTTAAACCGTATCTCTATAAGCCCACTAGTGGGCCTTCTTACAGGTCACTGTCTCATGGGCACTCATGGTGCCTATATGGGCCTGCTGACAAAAGACTTCTGCCGCAGCTGTAGGGATGGAGAGGAGATAGAAAGCGTTGAGCAGTATATGTGGCACTGTCCCGCACTTTCGAAAACCAGGTACCAATGCCTCCTCAGACACTCTTTTGGGTGCCTTGCGGAGCTTGAATCTATAAACCCAAACGACATCTTGCGTTTCATTAGGCAAATGCGCTGATTTAGCCTCACTGGGATCTAAACTTTTTTCTTCTTCTAAAGTAGGGTAAGAGGATATAAGGGCCCCCCGCATGGTAGCACAACGGGCCACAACGGCCTACATGAGTCTCCGCTCGGACAGCGGAGGCAATCACTTTAACCTAACCTAACCTATTATTTACTTACAAATGTTCTGCATTTGCATGTATGTGTGTCGAAAAATCAATTGACGCCAATATAATCGTATATTCAAATTATATTCGAATGTGAGACGTCTGCAGACGTTTGCTCTGCTTCCTTCCTCACAATCTACTAAAGAACACTGCAACCATCACGACTCTTTCGCATATTTTTTGTCTGCGTACACTAATTTGCATATGGCAAATTCTCACAAATACACATACATATGTAGATACATTCAGCCATTCTTATATATTTATGTTCTCAAACTCATGTGTGCACCAAGTGCCATTGACATTTTCATTGGCGCCGCCAATAAGAGTTTGCACGTGATCAAGTTGATTTGTACGGGCTTAGGATAGGAAATCAATGCACTTCGATTGTTACAAACATTCTTATGTAGTAAAATAGTTTTTTTTTTCATGTTTTTGTAGTTTTTAGTTTTTGTTGGTAGTGTGTCTTTGTAAATTGTGTGGGATATACTTATATTCGTAGTGTAACTTTGTATGTATGAGTGTATTTAACTATGTAAATTACAAAATTCTGTTTGCTAGTAAACTTTTATTATGCAAAGTTTGCATGACATTGAATAGATTTCTGATTAAAATCTTGCTCGAATCGATTTTCACGTAATTGTAAAGGAATGATTTTGTTATTGCTTGTCCAAGCATTAAACTATTGTACAAAGTTTTTTATTTTGGTACTGCGATGACTGGGAATAGGTCTGCTAATATTTTCAGTTGTTGAGTTTTCTGGAATATATTGGGTGGTGAATTATGGTTTTAATCGGTTTAGGTAAAACCTTTTTACAGTTCAAACCTTTTTATTTCATACTGTAGAATTGAGTGTTGCGGAAGTTCTTAAGCATATTGTATGAGAAACCAAAACCGAAATATCACGTCGTGTTATAGGTATTGAATCGAAGTATTAACGGCGACCGCCGTGGTGTGATGGTTGCGTGCTCCGCCTACCACACCGAAGATCCTAGGTTCACGCCCTGTTAAAAGCAACATCAAAATTTTAGAAACAGATTTTTTCAATTACCAGACTTTTTTTCTTAGCGTGGTCGCTCCTCGGCAGTGTTAGGCAAGCACTCCGAATGTATTTCTGCCATGAAAAGCTCTTAGTGAAAACTCATCTGCCTTTCAGATGCCCTTGGGAGTCGGCATAAAACAAGTAGGTCCCATCCCGCAAATTTGTAGGAAAAATTAAAAGGAGCACGACGCAAGTTGGAAGAGAAGCTCGGAAGAGGAAGAAATCTCTTCGGAGGTTATCGGACCTTACATTTTTTTTCTGCTATCACACCGAAGATCCTGGGTTTAAATTCCGGGCGAAACTACATCAAAAATTAAAAAAAAAAATATTTTTTTAATCAGAAAAAAGGTTTTTTTTTTAGCGGGGGCTGCCCTCATGAAAAGCTTGCAAATTCGTTTCGGAGTCGACCTTAACCATGTTAGTCCGGTCCCGCCAATTTGCAGGAAAAATTTAATTGCAGCACGATGTAAATTGGAATATTGCATATTGTATACACTTTTTTTTATTAACAGATTTTTTAAAGACCAGATATTCATTTGCTTAAAACTGATTTCCTCTTTGATATTCAAAGATTATCAGTTTTTTGTCGTGCTGACTGTTATATACCAGTCATAGCTTTGTTCCTCATGTATGCCACGACTGCAGCTTAAGCAAATTTTTTTAATATTTCTGCCGACTGTGGAAAGTGCCTTCCAACGACAAGCTCTGTGATGGATCGGGTGATTAGGGATATTCATAACTGGGCTTCTAATATCGGGTTGATAGACAACGCAGAGAAGACGGATGTGGTCTTGTTTAACATTGGTTCGAACTTCCCAAATCGGACCAGGCTCAAGTTAGGAGGGGTGACCCAACAAGATAAGCCATGCACAAAATATCTAGGAATCATCCTAAACAGTGAAGAAGGCTTCGACGGCACTTTATGCATATAAAAGAACGCTCAGTTGAACGTGGGGTGTCACGCCCTCTCTCTGTAATTGGGTTTTACAGCGATTGTAGATCCTATACGAAGTTCTTGTTTGGTGTTCAGTCACACAGTTCAACCTAACCTAACCTGCAGATTTCGTCACTGTATTTGTCTGAAACACTCGATTCATATCTGGCAAAGGATTTTCCATATTTTGTACACTTTGTTATATCTTCGGAAAAAATATTAATCTGAGTTGAAAGGTATGAGGTACGCCTACATTTAAGCTAGTGCTTCCATTAAAAAGAACTCTTATTCATATCTTCAAAAATAAGGTTCATGAGTTGTGCTTGAAGCATATCCCAATATATAGGAAAAAAACATATAAGACGCCCTGGCATACTAAGAGGCTAAAACATCTTAGGAATGTTAAGTGCAAATCTTTAAAACGGTATAAAAGAACTGGAGATTCGGTGCACTACTCAAAATTTCAAAACGATTTAAAGGCATTCAAGTGCTTGAATAGGTTTTTGTACAGAAATTATGTTCTGAGCTTTGAGAGTAATATAATGTCGAACTCAAAGTCGTTTTGGCGTTTCATAAAGTCAAAAAAGGCCTGCTCATCTGTCCCTAGTAATGTGTTTTTCAACGACAAATCTGCAATCAATGCAGTTGATGCTGCGAATCTTTTTGCCAATTTTTTTTATTCTAGTTTTGAACCAGACACTCGCGTCCGCTCGAGTTTGCCTCCCATGAGCAACTCAGCGCTCAATTTCGGATCTTTGCGTGTTTCCGTTACGGATGTGGTTAATGGTATTGGGAAGCTTAAGTTGTCTACTAAGACGGACTCAGATGGTCTTTCTGTCATATTGTTAAAAAACTGCTTGTATTTGGCTGATCCTCTTTAAATTATCTTCAACAACTCTCTGGCCACTGGGACATTTGTGGATGACTGGAAGCTAACTTCAATTTCTCCGATATTCAAGTGTGGTAACAAAAATGATGTTCGTAATTACAGACCTATTTCGAAGCTTTCATGTGTTTCCAAACTTTTTGAGATTATAGTAAATGATAAAATATACTTTGCAGTAAAGGGCCTAATTTCGAATAATCAGCACGGATTTGTTTCAAAACGGTCCACTGTTCCTAACTTATCTATTTTTTCTGAATATTGCTTTTCCGCTTTTCATAATAGATTGCAAGTTGATACAATATACACTGACTTTTCAAAGGCTTTCGACAAGGTTTCGCACCAGATACTCTTGGCTAAGCTTCTGGCTTTGGGTTTTCATTCCACATTTTTGAAGTGGATTGCGCCGTATCTTTCAAATAGACAATGCGTTGTTGAAATAGACAACGCTACGTCCCAGGCCTTCATTGCTTCCTCTGGGGTCCCGCAAGGAAGTATTCTAGGGCCTCTATTTTTTATATGATTTATAAATGATATCGGCTCATGCTTCGCTTTTGCGGAATACTTGTTGTATGCAGACGATTTGAAAATTTTCGCCACCATAAAGAGTTCTCGTGACTCTGAAAGGCTGCAATCGGACCTCCTCAATGTTGAAAACTGGTGTTGTCTAAATTGTCTTACTCTTAACATCAAAAAGTGTTTTCACGTGACTTTTTCTAAATCGGCTAATGTTCTACGGACTTCATATAGTATTGCGGGCTGTGCCCTGGAATCCGTTGAGGAAATTAAAGACTTGGGTGTATTTTTTTACGCGAAATTTGGTTTCGCTAACCAAGTTAACTACGTTGTTACTCGGTCTTATGCCATGCTAGCGTTCATTCGTAGAAATTGTTTAGCTTTCACTAACCCTCACACCCTCAAGTCTCTTTATTGCTATTTTGTCAGATCGAGACTGGAGTATGCTGCTATAATTTGGAGACCATACCATACTAGTCCCTCTAATCGTATCGAGAGAGTTCAAAAAGTTTTTTTACGTTTTGCTCTCCGTTCTTTGAATTTTTCTGATCCTTTGCCGTCATATGAATCGAGATGTCTTTTAATTGAACTGAGTACGCTTGTACATAGACGAACCATCTTATCGTGCTCGTTTATCATTGGCTTAATTTCTGGAGCTGTTGATTGTCCATCGCTCTTGGAAAAAATTCAGATCAATGATCCCTGCAGAAACTTGCGGCACTTTGAGACCTTTAAAATTAGTTTTGCAAGGACCAACTATGCGGTAAATGCGCCTTTTGCGAGGGCTTGTGCGGATCCCAATTTGTTTTTCAGTTCTTCAGGTGTTGACTGCACTTCTTCGTATGCAACCCTAATTAGTCATTTAAGATCTTTCTTCTCTTAATATTATGCTAGTCTGTAAAAATTTGTAAATTTAAAGACTTAAATAAATAAATAAATAAATAAATAAATAAAGCAGACCAAGAGTGAGACGCCGTTATTTTTACTCCCCTCCGTAAACGAAGACGTTCGACCAGTGATCTGCTTCCCTGATATAGTTATAACGGAAGGCAGAATTCGGTGTTTTCCGTCAGTAACTCGATGTATGCTCCAGCGAGAACATAAAGAGATTTCTTTGAATGTTGTATTCCGTGGCATGGATATACCACGGGCAACTATTAAGCGAAACTCTTAGTCTGAATGGGCTAATTAGAACCAGACAAAATGGCCTGTAGAGAATTTGGAGTTCCACTTCCCATAATAGGTATGCTTTAATACAGAAATGCTGCGAGCCACCACAGACAAAACACGCTTTTATACCAAAACGAACTAAAAAATAGAAAATCATTTTCAATTAAAAAGAGTTTATATAACAGTAGTAGAAGGTCAAACAATCGTTTATAGTTAATCACCTCAAAATAAAATTATAATAAAATTTAAGTTATTAGCAGAATAATTTAGTTCAGCGTGGGGTGCATTTGACAACATTTCATATCTTTCCTCTCAGATAGTTGCCAATAGAATGATTGTAGCATTCAATATCAAGCACCCCACGCTTTTTGCTGTGAATTAACTTATTCTGTTAATAACTTAAATTTTATTATAATTTTATTTTGAGGTGATTAACTAAAAACGATTGTTTGACCTTCTACTACTGTTATATAAACTCTTTTTAATTGAAAATTATTTTATATTTTTTAGTTCGGTTTGGTATAAAAGCCTGTTTTTTTAAACTATTATTTATTTTTAATTTTTTATTTTAAGTAATTTTAAAAGTTTTAGTCGAGAGTGATGCAAACTCGAAACGCCAGTGGTCCATGGATGAATCCAACGCCACGGCACCGAAAAGGGCCAAGACGCAGGGAGGCTGGACTCGGTCTTTCGTCGAAATTGCCAAGGGTCGGAAAATCATTGGCATTATAGATGAGAGCAGCGAAGACGGCAAGATCCCGAAACAACAGTGGAAGTGGATCGAGGCCGCTCTCACTATGGTGCATTCAAAGTGGTAATAAGGCCATTTGACCTTATGACCGTTGAACTTATGTCACCACACCATCACATAAATGCATTTTCATCGAGCCTTGATACGTGTGCAAAGTTTCAATCAAACTTATGGCTATTCAAAGTGGTAATAAGGCCAAATGACCTTATGGCCGTTGACCTTATGTCACCACACCATCACATTAATGCATTTTCATCGGTCCTTGATACGTGTGCAAAGCTCCAAATTAATCAGACTTCTAGAAACCGGTGAAAATTAAGCTCAAAAATTCCGTTACATACAGGCAAAGCCAATAAAAGCGTGTTAAGAAGAAATTTTTTTTCTGAAACATCATGAAAACGGGAAAAAAATATTTTTACATACTAGATATTAGTTTCAGAATATTCTCCTTCTAATAATCTCTATATGACACTACTTTATTCTCATGTATTTTTCTTAAATTTTTCCTCGCTTTCTCTCCTAATACGGCTTCAGTACCGATGCGAGTGTTTAAATTATGTTCCCAAAAACTAACGCAATGCAAGAAAAATACAACCTAGCTCATTAAAAACAAACGAGGTAGTTTGTTGTTCGATAGGCTTTAATGGTCTTCGGCCGGTTTTTCTTTATTTTTTCTAACAAATGAAATTTTTTAATTTTTATTTTGAAAATTTTGTGCACAAATATGTAGCGAAAATCGACGTTCTTGTGAAAAAAAAAAACAACAAGTCAATAATAACATGTCAAACTTATTCCTTTTGCGTGCAATATTGGTCTCCTTTGCTCTCGTTTGAAATTGTTTTTCCATGTTGACTTTCCGATAAAGTTTCGTCAGTATTTTAAGCTTGGAATCCAAGCAAAAATAAAGTAGTGTCATATAGGGATAAGGAAAACAATTTCATATAAAAATTATTGCTTCCGTCTGCAGTCACCTCAAAATGATACTAATGCACCATTTTGTATGAACAAAAAGCATACATTTTTACTATGAAAATATAATTTATCTAAATAGCAGCAAACAAGACATGGATTTTACACTTACTTTGATAGATATTAATATTCCCTCATATCTTTGATAGCATTTGAGTGAACAAGTAAAAACAAATAAAAGGTTCGCTGACGCATAGTAACACACGCTCACTAAAGTTTACATAAGCAGTAGATGATATTTTTAGAAATGCGTTAGTATTTGATGAATATACTGCCTTCAAAATGATTCGCTGCTTGTCAAATAAAAGCAAAAAAAAGAAAAACGTTGAAATAAAATAATTCGTATTTTCGCGTCACTGTTGCGGTTAGTTAGTAGCGAAAAAAATTTGCTATGGAATGACAGTCACGCAAATTCCAAAGAAGCTGTAAAGAAATGTAGTCCCTTGGTGGTACATACAAATTCCTATGCTTACTAAGTACATAATCTACCTTCCCGTAATACACATTCTTTAGTAAATATTTAAATTTGTCATATCCCACGACAACGGATGTTATATTTGTATCCAGTGTGCAGTTATACACAAGTGTATTTTAACACTGATGATATAAAGGTTGTTGTTGTTGTAGCGATAGAGATACTTCCCGAAGATTTTGCGTGTTAACGGTGTTGATGCTACTTTGCCGGATATACATATGTCGGGTACGTTTCGGTAAAAAGCAATATTCCGACTATTTGGGGAAACATATAATATGAACACATTGAAACTTCTAGGTCCAGTTTCGGATTTACGGGGGGTTCGGCTTCAAACCCCCTGGTGGAGATGTTGATAGAAAGTACCAAAATTAAAATGACGGTGTTACCGGTAAAACTTAAATAAATTAACATATGCACTTTTATTAAGAATATCAGCGCTGACCGATTTTAGCTACTAACCAATTTTCATGTCGTAAAAAAGGTACGAAAAATACTTTAAATTTGCTTCAGCTTGTAAAATGGGCATCTTAAGCTTGATAATTACAAAATTGAAGAAGATGGAGTAGATGTGAGCTATTTTTCGTACCTTTTTTATGACATGAAAATTGATTCGTAGCCAAAATCGGTCAGTAAAATATGGCTGTATATTCAAGCTTTAAACACATACAGCATAAAGAAACTAATTTTTCCTATACAATCGCCTAGGTCTTTTGAAAAACTCTTCTAGTAGTTCGGTTACAGAAAGCGGTATATCAATATGGATATTTAATGAAGCGAGTCCATTCAAACGTTCTTGACTGATTGTACTCCGCAAGTATGATTTTGAGGGCAGAAAATGTGAGTTCTGGTGTTGCTGTCTAAACTGGTAGAACGGCTAATATGCGCAATATCTTATTTAAATGTTCGAAAGCACTTGGATTCACCATCTGAAAAAATAAGATAAATAGGAAATATAACATACAAATTTTGCAGGTAATCATCAAAATTGTACCCACCTCAAGTGCATCAAACACGTTTTTAAAATTCTGATCACCGACTCGCCTTCTCCACATTTTGACTTCCATTGCAAACTCGGTCTTGGGAAAATTCATAACACTTTCATAAAATTCAATCAGTTTATTGGATTTTTCAGCGTTGTATTAATTTTTGGGGAACAAATCACTAAAATTTTCGAAAATTAATTAGTGTTTCATGTAACGGCTCTCGATATGAATTATAAATGCATCAAGGAATGGAATATAGAATGCGATTCTATAATAATCTTCGACGCTCTCAGTATCAACGTTGCATGTATTTAATTGATGTTTTCTGATGCGTGGTTTCTTGTGTAGCACATCTCTCTCAAGTGGTTGTCAGCGCATTATATAGCTTATCCAACCCAATTGTCAACCTCACCTAGCCGTGGCGAATCCTGTTTCATTAAGAGTCGAGGCTCTGGCGACCCAGAACTCCTGATGGATCAAGGGGGTGGGAGGGCGGTATGGCCTAGAAGGTCTCAGGTGGTCATAGCAAATCGTTTCCTATGGTCGGGCTGGTATTTTTATTCTGCTTTTTACCGGAACGTACCGGATCTGCATCCGGCAAAGGTCCATCAACAACGATAACACTCCCCAAGGCCTTCGGGAAGTGTCCTTATCGCTACAACAACAACAGCAATGTTTGGAATTGTACGCTAGAAATAGCAACTTGAAACTGAGAAGTTTGTGCTGAAGTTTTGTCGTTTTTCCCTTCTGCCATCTCTTCAAAGGATTCGAATATTGCTGGCTGAAGTTCAATGTAAGTGGATACCGCTTCATGACATTGGCCCATCTTGTTGGGCAAACGCTTTGCAATTTTTGTCTTCGACTTTCTTTTTATACCCAACTGCACTTGTACTCAGGGTATTATAGCTTTGATTGGATAACGGTTGGTTGTACAGGTATAAAGGAATCGAGGTAGATATAGACCTCCATATATCAAAATCATCAGTATCGAAAAAAAATTATATTGGGCCATGTCCGTCCGTCTGTCCGTTAACACGATAATATTCAGATATCTTCACCAAATCTGGACCCAGAATAGATTGGGATTGAAAGTGAGCGAAATCGGATGATAACCACGTCCACTTTTTATATGTATAACATTTTGGAAAGCACAAAAAAACTGATTATTTTGTAAATAATACACTTAGAATATTGAAATTTGAGGTGTGGACTGATATTGTGACTTTTGATAAAAATTTGGAAAAAATTTGAAATGGGCGTGGAACCACCCATTTGTGATAAAATCAATTTTACAAATATTATTAATCATAAATCAAAAACTTATCGTAACAAAGTTCGGCCTTTACTATAAAGAATGTTTTGAAGAAAAATTAACGAAATCGGTTAAGGACCACGCCCACTTTCATATAAAAGATTTTTAAAAGGGTCGTGGACGAATAAAATAAGCTATATCTTTGCAAAAATATCTTTACATCAATGGTATTTAATTTCCCAAGTTAATTTATAACAATAAATAGGAAAAACTTCAAATTTAAAAAATGCGCCAAAAATGATCCGCCACTGTCTAGGCCATACCGTCCCACTCCCTAATTCCATGAGGAAATTGGGCTGCTAAAATCTGGCCAACTAAAGAAGCAGTATTCGTCGCGGTTAGGTGAGGTTCGGAACTGGGTTTAAGCAGTTTTAAATTGCGTTACAGGACCCCTTAAATCCCTTGATATAACGGTCGTTTGTAATGGCATACAGTAATTCAGATAGATGAAGGCTTTCTCATATCAAAATGATCACACCAAACAAAATTTTTTTTCGGTCATATCCAGCCGCCCATTGGTTAACTCGTCCGCCCTTTTACTTATTAATTTAAATAAACTTTTTGTTATCCTTAAACAATTTTGCAATCTAGTTTATTCTAATATAGCATAGTATGATATTCAAAAATATCGAAATCAAATGGTAACGATGCACAGATTTTCGATATCGTTTTTTTTTAAATTAAAAAATTTGATCATTTATAGCCAAAGTCCAAAGCATTAATGAAACTTGTTGACGGGGTTGTCTTTATGACGTAAAATAGAAATATGGGGAAATTGTCTTTGCCAATCCGAGTTTATTTTTGCCAAGCAAATTTCTCAGTGAAAACTCAGCTGCCGTGTGGAGTTCGAAGTTAGACAATGAGTTTGTATAGAGGCTGGGACTTTAATAATATTTTTTTATTATTACCATATTTTTTCTTAATTAAAAAAGTCATTGAATTTGAATAGAAGAAAAAAGTAAGACAACTGCAAGTGGAATTCGGTACCAGGTGTTGTTATCCCATCAGCTGATTGCTTGTTCTTGATGATTTGCAATATAAAGCCTCGTATAACAATATGCCAGTTAATCGAAATCAATAAAAAAATTCCCTTTGACTTCGCATTCTTCTGCACGGCGAATTGGTTGAATTCGCTTTGGCATCACCTTGTCTGTCTTCGCCTCGGGCGGATGGCATAGCCTACGAAGAGATGTTAGGCCGAGTTTCTCTTCCAACCTGCGCCGTGATTTTTCAAACATTTCCTACAAATTTGCGGACGGGACCTATGGAGTACGAACAACATCTGCAAGGCAGATGAATTTTCACTGGGAAGCTTTTCTGGCAGAAACATACTCGGAGTGTTTGCCAAATCACTGTTGAGGGTGACCCCGCTTGGAAACATTTTTTTTTTATTGAAAAAGCTTTTTTATACATTTTCGATGTTACTTTGACCGGAGCTTAAACTCAGGATCTTCGGTGTGGTGTGGAATTATGAATAGATATAATAATTATGAAGACAAACGAATCATCGCTGTGACTGTAAATGACTAGAACAGCCACGCCAAAATATTGCCCATGAAGCAATTTTTAAATTTTATTGTTTTATTTCTGTTTCTGGCTGTCATCTTTTGCTATATAATGCAAAAATATCTTTTCCATTTCATTGCTTTTTGACACTGGTGCATCATTTTTCTTTTGTTTACATATATACACACACTCAAATGAACATATTTCTGTAGACAACAGTAAGTATAGCGGAAACATATTCAGAAACATAAATACTGAAACATTAATCTATACACACAGCCACATACATATGTATATATATATGCAAATTCACATTTACGGCTATGCATGAGTGCATTCTTCGATAAAACTACCGAGCGTGCAAAATAAATAGAAATTAATAAGAGAGAGTTCATCATACGACGTGTAGCACCATATTTAAATTCTTTAAAAAAAAAATCCGGTAAAAAGCTTTACAAATATGAGCAAGTAGATACTATTATTGATTTATATTTTTGGAGATGCGTGCAGTTTTATTAAATAAATAAGTGAATATAATGGCGAAGCATTGCAACACACCCAAAATTTTAAAATTGAAGGTACCCTTGCACGTCGCATTAATAAAATTAATTTTATTAGTTGCTTAGTTAGTAAATTTTATTATGAAAACTGATTCTAAGAAACTTCAACTATGTATTTAATTAGCGAGACTTGCTCATATTGCTTTATACAATGGTTTTTATACTCAGTTGAGCAGAGCTCACAGAGTATATTAAGTTTGATTGGATAACGGTTGGTTGTACATATATAAAGGAATCGAGATAGATATAGACTTCCATATATCAAAATAATCAGGATCGAAAAAAAATTTGATTGAGCCATGTCCGTCCGTCCGTCCGTCCGTCCGTCCGTCCGTTAACACGATAACTTGAGCAAATTTTGAGGTATCTTGATGAAATTTGGTATGTAGGTTCCTAAGCACTCATCTCAGATCGCTATTTAAAATGAGCGATATTGGACTATAACCACGCCCATTTTTTCGATATCGAAAATTTCGAAAAACCGAAAAAGTGCTCTAATTCATTACCAAAGACAGATACAGCGACGAAACTTGGTAGACGAGTTGAATTTATGACGTAGAATAGAAAATTGGTAAAATTTTGGACAATGGGCGTGGCACCGCCCACTTTTAAAAGAAGGTAATTTAAAATTTTGCAAGCTGTAATTTGTCAGTCGTTGAAGATATCATGATGAAATTTGGCAGGGACGTTACTCCTACTACTATATGTACGCCTAACAAAAATTAGCAAAATCGGAAAAGGACCACACCCACTTTTAAAAAAAATTTTTTTTTAAAGTAAAATTTAAAAAAAAATTTAATATCTTTACAGTATATAAGTAAATTTGTCAACATTCAACTCCAGTAATGATATGGTGGAACAAAATACAAAAATAAAAGAAAATTTCAAAATGGGCGTGGCTCCGCCCTTTTTCATTTAATTTTTAGGATACTTTTAACGCCATAAGTCGAACACAAATTAACCAATCCTTTTGAAATTTGGTAGGGGCAGAGATTTTATGATGTTACCTGTTTTCTGTGAAAACGGGCGAAATCGGTTGATGCCACACGCAGTTTTTATACACAGTCGTTCGTCTGTCCTTCCGCATGGCCGTTAACACGATAACTTGAGCAAAAATCGACATATCTTTAATGAACTTAGTTCACGTACTTACTTGAACTCACTTTATCTTGGTATGCAAAATGAACGAAATCCGACAATGACCACGCCCACATTTTCGATATCGAAAATTACGAAAAATGAAAAAAATGCCATAATTCTATACCAAATACGAAAAAAGGGATGAAACATGGTGAGGTAATTGGATTGGTTTATTGACGCGAAATATAACAAAACTTTATAAAATGGTTGTGAAACCTACCATATTAAGTAGAAGAAAATGAAAAAGTTCTGCAGGGCGAAATAAAAAACCCTTAAAATCTTGGCAGGTATTACATATATAAATAAATTAGCGGTATCCAACAGATGATGTTCTGGGTCACCCTGGTCCAAATTTTGGTCGATATCTGGAAAACGCCTTCACATATACAACTACCACCACTCCCTTTTAAAACTCTCATTAATACCTTTAATTTGATACCCATATCGTACAAACACATTCTAGAGTCACCCCTGGTCCACCTTTATGGCGATATTTCGAAACGGCGTCTACCTATAGAACTAAGGCCCACTCCCTTTTAAAATACTCATTAACACCTTTCGTTTGATGTCCATATTGTACAAACAAATTCTAGGGTCACCCCTGGTCCACCTTTATGGCGATATCTCGAAACGCCGTCCACCTATGGAACTAAGGATTACTCCCTTTAAAAATACTCATTAACACCTTTCTTTTGATACCCATATTGTACAAACAAATCCTAGGGTCACCCCTGGTCCACCTTTATGGCGATATCTCGAAACGGCGTCCACCTATGGAACTAAGGATTACTCCCTTTTAAAATACTCATTAACACCTTTCTTTTGATACCCATATTGTACAAACAAATTCTAGGGTCACCCCTGGTTCAGCTTTATGGAGATATCTGCACCTATGGAACTAAGGATTACTCCGTTTTAAAAGACTCATTAACACCTTTCATTTGATACCCATATCGTACAAACGCATTCTAGAGTCAACCCTGATCCACCTTTATGGCGATATCTCCACCTATGGAACTAAGGATTGCTCCATTTTAAAATACTCATTAACACCTTTCATTTGATACCCATATCGTACAAACGCATTCTAGAGTCACCCCTGGTCCACCTTTATGGCGATATCTCGAAAAGGCGACCACCTATACAACTACCACCACTCCCTTTTAAAACCCTCATTAATACCTTTAATTTGATACCCATATCGTATAAACAAATTCAAGGGTCACACCTGGTCCACCTTTATGGCGATATCTTGAAACGGCGTCCACCTGTGGAACTAAGCTTCACTCCCTTTTAAAATACTCATTAACACCTTTCTTTTGATACCCATATTGTACATACAAATTCTATGGTCACCCCTGGTCCACCTTTATGGCGATATCTCCACCTATGGAACTAAGGATTGCTCCATTTTAAAATACTCATTAACACCTTTCATTTGATACCCATATCGTACAAACGCATTCTAGATTCAACCCTGATCCACCTCTATGGCGATATCTCCACCTATGGAACTAAGGATTGCTCCATTTTAAAATACTCATTAACACCTTTCATTTGATACCCATATCGTATAAACAAAATCTAAGGTCACACCTGGTCCACCTTTATGGCGATATCCCGAAACGGCGTCCACCTGTGGAACTAAGGATTACTCCCTTTTAAAATACTCATCAACACCTTTCTTTTGATAGCCATATCGTACAAACGCATTCTAGAGTCCACCCTGATCCACCTTTATGGCGATATCCCTAAATGGCGTCCACCTATAGAACTATGGCCCACTCCTTCATAAAATACTCTTTAATGCCTTTCATTTGATACACATGTCATACAAACACATTCCAGGGTTTCCCTGGGTTCATTTTCCTACATGCTTATTTTCCCTTATGTTGTCACCATAGCTCTCAACTGAGTATGTAATGTTCGGTTACACCCGAACTTAACCTTCCTTACTTGTTGTTATTGATGTTAGGGAAAAATTGCAAAGTTTACAAACGGCGATTGTTACTAAGACATGTTACTGAATTTCACTTATTCATCAACTAGCTTCTCGGGAGGTGAGTATTGAACTCGAATCTTTCTCTAATATAAATAACAAACCTTTGTATGAACTCTTAAAGCAAAGGCTTTCATTAGCAGTCTCGAATTTTGTTCCGCGAAAACGGAAAATTCTGAACAACAGACCACCCTGGTTCAATACTAAATTTAATAATATTAAAAATAAAAAACGTAAGGCCTTTAAGAAATATAAAAGGAGCAGGAGTGAATCTGATCGTCTTACCTTTGTCAGGCTTAAATCGACTTTTAACTGACTGAATAAGTTCTTGTTTAGACAATATATGAATAATCTGGAATCTAAACTGAAGACGAATCCATCTAGTTTCTGGTCGGTGATTAATTCCAAGAGGCAGACTAACGGATTTCCGACGTGAATGGAGTATGACGGTGTATCGTCCAGTAATACGGTAGATATTTGTAACTTATTTGCCAAATTATTTCAGAAGGTATACTCAGATCCTACCTCTTCACCTAGTCCGACATTCTACTCTGGTTCTCTGCGTCAAATTTCTTCTTTTGATATTACAGCCGAAGATGTATTTCTGTCAATTTCAAAATTGAATAATAGTCCGAAATCAGATAGCGAGGGATTTTCTGCGTTATTCTTCAAACTATGTTCAAATACAATTTCTGAACCCCTGGCAATTCTTTTCCAAGGATGCTTGGACCATGGGATATTTTTAGACTCTTGGAAGTTATGCTCCATAAATCCGGTATTTAAGTCTGGTGACCGCAATGATATTCGCAACTACAGACCTATTGTTAAGCAGAGTACTCTGGCAAAACTATTCGATAGTATCCTTCATAGCAAATTGTTTGACTACATAGTCAAGGCAATTGTTGAGTGTCAGCATGGGTTTTTTCCTGGCAGGTCTACTTCTACCAATCTGGCTTTAGTCACTAGCCAAATTGTAGATGCCTTTGAGAACCATGCGCAACTAGACGTCATCTATACTGACTTCTCGAAAGCATTTGACAAGGTCGACAACTCTATAGTATTGCAAAAACTGGGGACGTACGGAGTGACCGGAAGTTTGCTGAAGTTTTTCTCAAGTTTCTTATCGAATAGAAAGCTTTTTGTGTCAATCGGAGCCAACCAGTTTACTGCGCTTATTAACGTTTAGTCTGGAATCCCACAGGGAACCCACTGTGGCCCTCTATAGTTCCTAATTTTTATTAATGATCTACCTCAAAAATTCAAATTTGCTAAATGTTTATTATTTGCAGACGACGTCAAACTCTTTCTAACCGTACGGGATACTTCTGACTGCATTAACTTGCAATATGATCTCGATTCTTTTATTGAATGGTGTTCAAGTAATAACCTACTTTTAAATACTAACAAATGCTGCGTGGTTTCCTATTCTAAAAGGGTCGCTACCACCTTTTTCAACTACAAATTAAATGCTGGATCTTTAAACCGTTGTCGAGAGATAAAAGATCTGGGTGTAATTTTTGACAACCAACTCCCTTTTTCTGGTCACATCGACTTTATTATTTCCAAATCTTTTGCAATGGTTGGGTTTATTAGACGTAATTCCAGGGACTTCAAGCATCCGATGACTTTGAAGGTACTTTTTACGGCATTGGTAAGAAGTCGTCTGGAATATTGCTCGATTATATGGAGTCCATTCTATGAAGGTGGCTCACATAAAATTGAGAGAGTTCAAAGAATTTTCACCAAAATTGCTTTGCGTATGCTTCACTGGCCCGATGGCCTCCCACCATATATCAGCAGGCGTAAATTGCTCGGACTCCAGGCTTTGTATGACCGTAGAAATTGTATCTCACTCATGCTTGCCTATAACGTTATCAACGGTAATATAAACTGCCCTGATTTATCTAATTTATTCGTTTCATATATTCCACCACGTGATCTAAGGCACACCAGACTATTTGTTGAAGTAACTCATCGAACGAATTACGCGTTGAATGAACCCTTATCCAAGGATTTACAGCTAGCAAATCGATATAGTGGTCTTCTTAACTTTAATAATAGCATTTATAAATTTAAGCTTGAACTTTTCTCTATTTTTAACTAGTCTGTAAGGAAGTTTGTACTTTTTAGACCGAAATATAAAAAAAATATAAATATAAATATGAGCAAATCTCGATAATTAAATACATATGATAACATTGATATAATAGGAACAGTGGAAGTATTAAAAACAAATACTGTAAAAATCCAAAAAAATGTTACTAAGCTTTTCAAAGTGCGCCTAAAACAATCCACACAATTAGGATTAAACAACATACAGAGTGTACCTAAATTGTGAATAAAAAGGAATATAAACAAAAAGGAAATTCTTAGAGGCCAATTGCAAAGCGAGCAGCGTGGCACACATATGGCTAAATGGGGAAAGGCATCTGCCTTTACACCAGAATAAAGTATGAATGTTGGAGACTCGAGTTCAGTACTCAGCTCGGGAGAAGCCAGCTGATGAAGAAGTGAAATTCAGAAACTTGTCCTAGCAACCATCGCCGTTTATAAACTTTTCAATTTTTTTCTAATATCAATAACAAAACGTTAAATTATAATATGACTTGAATAGGCAAAAGAAAATCTTTGTTTTTGGCCAATTCAGTTAACACTAAGAAGGATGATTTGTATATATTAATTTCTTCACTGGGCTGCAAGGTATAAAACATGCGAATCGAGCCACCCAAGTAACTAACCTAGATAAAACCATTATCAGGTTAAATGGTAAATAACCCTTTCCATAAAATCTCTAGTTCAAAACTGCTGCGCTCTTAGTGCATCCGAGACCCCCTGCTAGTTCGCCCCCTATTCCTTTCAACTGGCGAATTTAACCAGCGATGTTCTACGAATTTGCTAAAAGCTTCGACTATTTCTTAGTTGGTTAGTTCGATTTTATTCAATAGTTTCGAGCGGGTATAAAGAAAAGTTGATACCTATTTTTCTTGTTAGTACCATTTCGTTGGTTCCCAACCAGACCAAATTCTACATGTAGCTTCTTATATGTTGTTATCCTTTTTTCGATAGCTCCAATGGGAATATTAACTATTCAAGATAGTTCAGACGAAAATTCGATGTATTGAGCAGATGCCTTTCTGCATTTTCGCCCGCTCTTTAAAAGAATATCTCTAGATCGGTCTAATACCGACTAGGTGCCTTCGCGTAGAAACCCTTCATATGTATTGCAGATTTCTTAATATTTCCCTTTGTAGGACTTAGACATGTTTTATAAGAATTGAGCAAACTATATGTTGCTTGAAATTTATTAAATGTATTCTTTTGAATCCATGCCTATTTCCTATATGCTATGGAGTTTACGTAAGGAAAAGGCTTGGATTATAAGGAAAGAAGGCATACTGATAGTTGAAGATCCTAGAAGCTAATTTTTTTGTGCATAGGAAATTTATCAGATATTTATCAAATATCTAGTTACTATCGAACTATTACTTACTTGGTACCTTAAGTCTAGTTGGGAGCTACAAATTTGTATCACTTGCTACTGGCAACACTAGATAGAAGCTACAGCAATTAAGATTTATTAAGGAAAACAGTTAGATTGACCGAGCTTCGGTTCCATTTTGCGACGTGCTTCTTGTAGTGTTCCCTAAAAATTTACGTTGAGATCTGCAAGGCAGATGAATTTCCACTGAGGACCTTTTCTTGGCAGAAATTCACTCGGAGTGTTTTCCAAATAACTTTTGAGTGGCAACCCAGATTAAAAATCTTTTTTTTTTTAATTGAAAAGCTTAAAACTCGATCAACACTTAGTGATTTAATGAGGAAAATCCAATATGTATTGTAGGAGCATGCCTCTTTGGTCAAGTTTAAATAGTAACTAAGCTTCCTGTTTACACCAAAAAATTAGCTATTTTAAAACTCAGTTGCGTTACTTTATAGCGTTTTCTTTTCTAAAAATAATGTCACTCAGTGGTTTCTCCTCAGTTCTCTTGCAAGTTTGTGTGTTCCTTTTACAAAATATCGAATAAAAACATTAGTAGAATTACCTAAAATTCCTCCATTTAGCAGAACACCACGTGATGTAGTTCAGAATTTAGGATTTAAGAGTGTAACATTAGGGTAACAATTTTTAAAGAAAAGAAAACGCCTTAAGATTATTGCACCATCGCATATATACCTAGACCTAAAGTGCATCAAAAACTTGTCTCTGCAGACGTTATGCAATGAAGAAAAATCCAAATAAATTGCGATTCATATTTATGAGTACTTTATTTAGCTAATCTAGCAGAGGTGAGAACCTGCATCTTTTTCTCATTTTGAAAAGAAAAGCTTATATGAGCGATAGCTTAATGAAAGTATATGCTACCACCCATCACACATTAAATTCTTTCATAATCGAAAATTATGTATTCGCATTCAAAGGTGTGCAAAATTACAACGCAAAATTATAAATAAACAAATCTAACTTAATTTGAGCACTAATAAAACAGAAACGATTTGTGTGGACGTGAGATTCATATTTGGTACTTCATGTTCCATCTAAATATCACTAAAATAACTAACAAAAATTTATATTCATTCTAGTCGTTCAAAATTTCATTTAATTCAACGCGTGTAATTGTTGAAATGTTGAGCGAATATCTTAAATTTATTTGTACTGTAAACCACGTTATACGTCTAGCATATCAACTAACACAGTTGTTTCGTTACTGTTCAAAAGATATGCAAAGAAATTTGTAGCAAGCACTTCTATTAGCATTTTTGTTTTGCACGCATGCATCAGTATCTATCATTTCGTGTGTGTGTGTGTGCTCATAAAATAACTCAGACCTGTTAAATAATGATTAAAAATTTTAATGATTATTAATTATAATGAGTTTTCCTCAGCCAATTGTTTAATGATTAAGTGTCAGTAGGTATGCTCTTTTAATGATTATTAATTAATTATTTTCATTAAAAAATTGTAATTAATTAATTAATTATTTTTAATTGCATAATTAATACAAACAATGGTGATTATTTTTAATTATTTTTTCGTTTGTCTTATGGGATGATAAACATAATTATTTGATCATTTTAATTTATTTTGATTATTTTGATTTAAATAATTAATATAATTATTTGATTAATGTTTAATTTTGATTATATAAATTACATAATTAAAACAATTATATGATTATTTTTAATTAATTTTAATTATTTCTGTGTTTTTCCAGCATCATAATATAAAAAAAAATATATATATACAGATATATACTTACGTCTGTGGTGTAATAAGCCAAAATTTACGCTCTCCAATTGGGTTTTTAAAGGTTTTCACAAAAAGCAGCGACACTTGACAATATCAGTAAGAATAAATATGTATCTTATATTTCTGGAGTTGGCACAAGTATGTACATACAATAGTACAGTTAGTTTATTTACAAGTTTATTTCTAACTTCAAACATTTTCTCTTTCATGTTAATAATTCAAAATAATCATATAATTGGAAATAATTAGATAATCAAAAATAATTAAGTAATTGAAATTAGTCAAATAATTAAATTTAATTATTAATTGTTTGATTAATTTTAATTTTTTGATTAATTTTAATTGTTTGATTATTTTTAATTACTTAATTGTTCTTAATCATATGATTGTCTTTAATTTAAAACAATGGGTACATTTTTAAATTATTTTTTTAATGGCCAATAATCATGATTATTTTTAATTATTTTTTTAATTAATTAATTATTAATTGCTAGGAGCTGTGCAAAAAATTAATTAATCATTAAAATTAAAAAGGGAAACGAAATTATTGATTATTAATATTAATGGAAATTTAACAGGTCTGAAACAACTAAACAATATTTGCAAAAATATAATCGTATATACAAACAAACAACACTGTTATGATCTTTCTTGTTGACTTTGTCTGAACGTATTTGTATACATGATTTTTTAGTTCATCGCTATAGAGAAATACATATGTTGTGATGTATGTCCATAGCTTTGTAAAATTATCCATAAAATGGACACTCTTTCAAAAGAAAAGAGGAAAATTTAATGATTCTTCTTGCAAAAACTTAGTTATGCAAAACTTATTTTTGCCTTATATGTATGTAAATAAATATTCTATGCTGAAACGTGCGCATCTACTATATATCAAAAAGCAGCCACAAAACTACTATTACCGGAGAAAGAGGCGAGGCTATGAAGTACTCGTGAATATTGATATGTAAACATACAGTTGTAAATCTAGAAAACTGATGTTTTTAATACACTAGAGCTCACTACTCAGTGTTTGGAGTGGTAAGTTTGTCTTCGCCTTCAAGTCATCTCAGAAAATTGCCGTATTTTATTGGTGCCTATCAGCTCGCTATCGACGGCCTTAAGATATGCCATCAAATTTATATTGATATTTAATCGGTATCTGTTAAAAAAAAAACCGATGTGTCTGCGTTAACAAATAATAACACGCCGAAAAAAACTGGGAACACTCCTAAAATACATCGATAGCGTTTCGATACCAAATCGATAGCTTCTTAATAAAAAATCGATAACTTATCGATTACAAGACGATAAATTTCCGATAACAAATTTATATCACGCTAAAAATTAATTGGTTAATTTCAAATAAAAATCTGTAACTTTTCGATAAAAAACTGATAGCTCTTGATAACATTCTTCTCGATGAATAGTCGATAACTTTTCAATATATATTCGACAAATTATTAATAAATAAATCTACCACTTTTTGATAAAAAAAATCGATATTTTTTTCAAAACAAAACAATTACACGCCGATGAAAAATTGATAACACTCCAGTAACAAATTGATAAATTTTCTTTAAAAACCGATGGCTTTTCGAAAATATATCGATAACTTTTTCACAAAAAACAGATTACTCGTCGATAAAATATCAAATAATTCTTCGATAACCTATGTTTTCGATGGCAAAAATAAGCACGTGAATAAAAAATTGTTAACTCGTTTTAACCTTTCGATAACACACCGAAAATAAATCGATAACTCGTCGATAGAAAATAGATAACATGCCCTTAACCCGTAAATAACACATAAACTCATTGAAAACAGACCGTCAACACTGCAATAACAAATTAATAACACAATGTTTCAGTTCCGCATTCGGTTTTGACTTCTAGATTTTCCTTTCGCCACATTTTCTTTTTTCCTTTTCTTTTCTTTTCTTCCTGTTCCTATCTTTAAATTTCCTTATTTTTCCCTTCTTTGCTTTCCTTTCGTTTCCTATTCTTTCCTTTCCTTCCCTTTCCTTTCCTTTCTTTACATTTCTTTTTATTTCGTTGCCTTTCCTTCCTTTCTTTTCATTTTCTATTCTTTCCCTTCCTTTCCTGTCCTTTCCTTTTCATTTTCTTTCCTTTATGCTGCTAAATTCCATGGTCTGAACTATGCAGAATGAACCAAAAAAACTGTTACCATTTTTCGATTTACAAGGTAAAAGGGAGTTAGGATGATAAGGCTAAATAATATTAACATCTTAAGATATTTGAAAGCAGTTCTTGCAAGGCTTGTATGCATCGCATATGTGATGAAATCGGAGGATGTGTCAAACCTGTCCACGTAATAAGAAAGCATGTTGAGTAATTTTTGTACCCAGTGCAAAAAACACGTAACCAAAAACACGTATCCGCAGTGCATGGAATGTTGAGGGGGGATAAACAAATTGCTGTGCAGTTGTTTGCACGAAAGTTTTCCCAAATAAGAGTCAGAGTAGAAGCATTGCCCACCTGAAATGGATATAAATCTTAAGCTTTACTAGGTAATACGGCATTTAAATTTTATTTAAATCAAGTCAAATTTTTTTATCAGCTCTGAAAATATTTATACTTCCGATATTTAATACTTCCTTGAGCAACCCTTGAAGTTGTGACAAACGGACGAAACTTTTAATTTTCGATTTTGAAACACATTAGGCTACCCTCCAAATAAGATTACAATTAACAGAGTGAATGCAAAATTTACTTGTTAATGCAATTGGATCTGATGAGAGACCTTATCGAAAGCTTTTGGAAAATTGTAGGCTGAATAAATCAAAGAATGAGGCCAAATGATTGAACGTCTAGCAACAAAGCCATTTTGATAAAACTGTTGTTGTTGTTGTTGTTGTTGGTGTATTAACAATAAAGACACTGTGCTATCGAAGTTGATAGTCTTTTCCAATTATATATCCGGAACGTTATATCAAAGCACCATTAAAGTACAAGCCCGACCAGCTTCGAAACGATTAATATGACCACATTTAAACCTTCTAAGCCATCCCACACCGCCTAGTTCTATGAAGAACTTGGAGTCGACAGAGCCTCGCCTACTGAATGCATATGTGTACGATATATTCATATTTGTAGCGGGATTCCCCTCGAGCGGGTTGACAATTGGGTTGCGGAAGCGCTGAAGCTATAAAGATGTGTATTGCGCTTGTAAACCCCTTGAAGCTTGGTGAATGTAGTTGTTCACAAACGATGATTTTTCTTTCATGAACAAACTATAAGTTTAGAAATAGGCCTATAATTAGCGACATTGTTTTTGTTCGTGGATTAGAAAGTTGGAGTGACCGGATATGTGTAATAAAATTACAAACACTTCCAAATACGTATTATCAAGCAGACAATGCCAAACAATATGAAAGGTTTTAAAATGTAGCTGTACTACTTATGCAAATCTGTACATATAAATGCATATTAACACAGGCTTAAGTGGTTAAAGGAAATTTAATCAGAAAAGAGTATGCGATATATATAAAGGCTTAAATTTCGATTATATACCGAAACTCAATTAATTACCAAATATTTATAATCTCTGAATATTAAACACATATTTGTAATGAGAAACCATTTTGAATATTTTAAACTTTTCATTAACAAATATTTGCTTTTGAAAGTGTAAGTTTCTAGTGCCTCAAACTTATGCCAATGTCATTGACCACCAGTAAATTATGTAAAATTATGTCGACATGCTATAGTTGTCCACAATTTAGACTGTTAACTAACAAATAATTTATTTACTACTTCCCTCTCTCTCGCCATATTTAGTTAACTAAGTCAACCGTTTTATTTACTTTTAGTCTTATTATTCATAAATCCAAACGGAAACTATATAAACAAAACCGGAGATTGAATGAGCGACTGTGACAGATTGAGAATGAAAGGTATTAAATGCGGGATATTGGTTGGAGTAATAAAAACTGATTGTTTGTTGTTGTTGTTGTGTGCAAAATCGAAAAGACTAACCATTTTTAATATGAAAGTTGGGATAATGTTGGCAATTCTCAGTAATATTTTTTGTTAATTTAATGTTGTTGTCATAGTTTTGATTTTGAGGTCCGCTTGGTGAGTTATTTGCTATTTATTAAAGAAAAATAATGGCTCTTAGAAAATTTTAATCTAATAATTCGATATCATTAAATGTAAGTGACTAATGAGCGCACAAGCATAAATTAAGCGAACATATTAATTAATTAAAATCATAATTAGTATTTACACTTTGCGAGTATTCAAAGAATTCAAAGCAGCAGCCATTTTTGGTGTTAGTACATGGCGTATACGCAACATTTTAGCTAAAAATTCTATTCACGGTTATATTTCCTTGAAATTTGGTATATATATATGTTTGCCTAGATTAGTATTTTTATTTTCGGAAAATGGACCAGTTGCCGACTGGGATGAAAAAAGGGATAAAGAGGCGGAGGGAGGGTTAGAGGTAAAAACTACTTAAAAGTTATACGAATAGGCCAAAGTTAGGGCAGAGCAATGTCTGCCGGGTCTGCTAATAATCAATAATATCCATCACCAGCTTTCACAGAAAGAGTTTGTGATGGTAAAATTAAGTCCTAATCATCTTTCTTATATGAGTTTAATGTCAGCTTTAAAACATAGATTAAAAGGAATCAATTCTTATTTTTAAAATTCTCTTAGCCTTTTACAATATACTTGCCAAACCTGATTTTTTTTGCTCTGCTTGAAATTTAGGTATTTGCTGATATAGCATATTGAATATAAGGCCACGGTGTACTAAAAAATTTAAAGAAAATTATAAGTTATCTGGAAAAAATTACAAAATTTTGACCACCCTTAAATCCGCCTACCACACCGAAGATCAAAGTCCGGGCAAAAAAAGATCGAAACTTGAAAACAAGTTCATTCAAAAGAGTTTTTGGTTTGGCAAAGACTCCGAGTGTATTTCTTCCATGGAAAGATTTTCAGTGAAAATTCATCTGCCTTGCAAATGCCTTGTGGAGTCGGCATAATCCATCTTCGTCCCGCCTCGGGAAAATGGAAAATTGGAAGAGAAGCTGTGACTTAATTCTTTTCATACGTATGTCGCGCCTGGCATTTATTTTTTTTATTTTTAATAGTCCAATGCAAACTGGGGCGGATGTTTCGTAGTCAATGACTCCTACTAACAGAGTGCCCACAGTTTTTTGTAGTTCCTATGATATTTATAGTCCTTGGATTCGGAGCAAATAAAAAAATGCCACGCGCGAAAATCTTAGCACAATCTTTATAAGTTATAAAGCTCGGTGCTTCTTCATCAGATTCCTTCGGAAATTGGGATATCCGTTGCATTTAGAAGTCTGCAACTTTATCCTAATATCAGCAAAATTTAATTTTTTTATGGAAAACAAATACTGTAATCCTTCAGGCATTTTGGAAAACAAATTTTGGGGGCCGGACGGCGCAGTTTATTTGGATGGGTGCGTTAAACACTTACCATGGAAGACCTGTGGCTGCGAGTTACAGACAAGTAATTGATTTTTTGTCGAATGTTTTAAATTCTCTATCCATAGGTTACCAATGAGTGCAGATTTTTATCAACACGTAATCGGTTTATTATCGAAAGTAAAGATATTATAGAAAAGTCATCGATTTACATTCGAAAAACTATCGGGTTGTGTTCAAAAAGTTATTGATTTGATATCTAAAAGCTATCGCTATTTTATCGATTATTTGTCGAAAATTATTAAATATTTATTGAAAAATTATTGACGTGTCAATGAAAATGTATCAATTTTTTGCGAAAGATCTTCGATTAGTTATCGGAGTATTGTCAATTTTGTACCGGCTTCTTATTGATTTGAAATCGAAAATTTGTCAACTTATAATTAAAAAATTGTTGATTAATTATTGAAAAGTTCTTTAGGGGCAATCATATCAAAAGGTTACCGGTTTGATACCTTTCAATTTCTTATAGGCGTGTTGCCAATTTGTAAGCTGCGAGCGATTCGTTATCGGTATATCGATAAAAATTATCCGTTACTGATTAAAGTTCTTTATAAAATGACAGACACACCAATCTTCCTGGTTGAATTGCGTTATTCAGGGCGTACTCAGTGTTTGCATTGGATGATTCTGAGTAGCCTTGGGAAGCGTTCTAATAGGAATGAGTAATAAATAAATTTGTTGGATCGTTTAACCTAATTTATGTGGGCTTACCCAAAAATAACAATTTGTCCACTTTTCATGAGATAATGTAAATTATCTTGAGGTCAGTGTCGCGTTATGGTCGCAAGAACACGCAGTCCTCCAGCTGGTGCTTCAGGCACGTGGGCGAAATATGCTCCACTCACCTTTGTACTCAGGGATTACATTTTTTTCTCTGTTCCGACGAAATAAACTTTTTTTCCGTCGAACGAAAATAATAGCGCACTATACGTATTAGACCCCGATATAAACACAACTGGATTCAGGTAAATTTCTTTTTCTTTAAAATTATATATAAAAGCTTATGTATATTCACTTTTTAATTTATTACCAAACATGAGGTTCACTGCAGCTGTCAAAATGAAATGGCGGCGGAAATGATCGTGACAAATGAAAAAGGTCGATTTTAGTATTCACGCCAGTGTTGTATACTGAAAAAAAAATCAATTATTTAAGATACCTCATGACTGCTGTTCGTGGTGAGATTAAATTTAGGTCCGTAAACAAAATTATTACACTAGGTACGTTATCAAGGCAAAGTACTAAGGTACTCAATTTTTGCTGAGGTTTTAATATTGAGAAATTCTCCGTCAGTTATCACATTATCTATTCTTGAAAAAAATTGTTTGTTTTTTTTTTTTTTTTTTTTTTAAGACAAATTTTAAAGTTAAAACGAATAAACATTCTTTCATGTAAGTTAATAGAAATAGTTGAAGTTTCAGTTTAAAACTTCAATTTATTTTCCCAGTCAGTTTGATATACATTATCCCAAATATTTGTACTTTACCTCTTAAAACAATGTAATATATATCCAATTACCTCTACTCATCACATTTTGTTTGTGTGTTTATTACGCTTTTACTATCTCTTCAACTGCATTCCCATTAATACTAAAATACTATTTATTATTGATGCAGTCGTCAAGCGATATCCTCATGCAGTTGTCGAAAGTCACATTCTTCCTGTATCAGTCGATAGCACCCTCATATTTGGGAGGGACAAAGCTTCATGCTGGCGGTTCACTACACATCGGTATGTTTGCAATTGCATCGATGTGTGCGCTTTTGTCATTGTGTCTGAAACTGACAACCATAAAATTTGTCAATGTTGTGCTATGTATTTATTGTTGTTTCCCTTTTTCAGTTCATCTACCTCATTTGTCTCTGCAGCTGTCAGATTACGATTATTCTCTTTTTTTTGAAAGTTAAACTTTTTATTAACCAACAAAATTGTAGTTATTTGCTGTAATTTTATGTTGAACTATTTTATGTTATTACTTAAAATATAATAATGTCTTAATCTTAATATAAACGAGTAGTAATTTTTATCACCAAAATATTTATATGAGGGGAGACTATGTAGTTCATTCTATGGTGCCTCCGAGAAGGAAAGGGTGATGAAAGGTGGAAAGGCTTTTGAGCAGAGCTCGTTAAGGATATTGCTATGCCAGAGTAAACATATCAAGCTTTATATTGAAAAATCTAGTTAATTGGGAAAGTATACAGACGCATCAGTCCGTACAGTTCAGAGTTTTCATAGCGAAGGTGGATGCCATTAGCAAAAATGCCTTTTTATATCAATTGGTTGTCGTAATTTCACTAGACTGTCGCTAGATTGGCTAAGCAATGGGTGCCGACTAAAGTGCGACAACTTAAAACAAATAAACTCAAGGTGCGATATACCTCTGAGGAGATTCAGGCCGAGTTTCTTTTCTATTTTGCATGGTGCTTATTTTAATTTTTCCAAGAAATGTATCCTGAGTTTTTTTCAAGTCTTTCCTCGCAGAAATACACTCAGCATTTTTGGCAGCTCTTTAGCCGAGGTGCTTTGCCGAATATTGATCAAGTAGGTTTCGGAAATTAGCAGCATCAAAGTACTATGTTATAATAACTGACTTTTGATGGCAAGGCGGACGTGGCGTGTGGCATGGTTGCAAGCACCTGCTAGCTCGTCGAATGGGGTGGGGTTTTACTCACCAGCCTTGCCCGCAGTTACACAAACAAAAATATGGAGTTCATGCCTAGAGGAGAAGATATAAATAGAGGGAAAGTAGGAAGTGGAAAAAAAGGAAAAGGTTCATGCATATATGAGTAAAAAAACAAGACTGGATATCGGAAAGAAGGAGAAGGGGAAGAAAAGAAGGAGGCCCGTCCAGAGTCAGGGCGCCGTGCTGACTCCTCTTACGACGGGCATGCGTATCACCATCACGAGCCCTTTGACTCGCCGTAACAAGCCGACGACTCGTCGTTAACATCTGACTGTTTGATAACAAATCGGTAACTTTTCGACAATGCACCAATAAGAAATTGATAATACGCTGATAACATTTCGACTATTTTTAGATGATAATCTAAAAATCTTCGATAACAAACGGATATCAAAGGTATCAAGAATCGATTTAATTTAATTTTATTTTATTCTTTTAATTTAATTGAATTATATTTAATTAAGTTATGTTTAACTTAATTTAACTTTTTTTAATTTTATTATATTTTTTTTACCTTATTTCTTTAATTTTTTATATTTTTTTGTTTTTATTATTTTTTAACTCCTTTTGTTTCATTTTATTTAATTTAACTAGATATTATTTTATTTCTTCTTTAATTTGATTAAATTTTCTATTATTTTATTTAAGTTTGTTTTTTTTTTTTTATTTTATTTATTTTATGTTGTTTTATTTTATTTTGTTTTTTATTTTATTTTATTTTATTATATTTTATTTTATTTTTTTTTTCTGTTCGAGCACTTGCATTCCCGAAAATTGTGTTTCTGCTAAGAGACTTTATGTAAGTGACATGTTTGCCTTAAGTTGCTGTGTGACTTCGCTGATATCAACTCTACCACGAACCTTGCTCCCACATTACGTTTTAGTGTAGTGACTACTCTTAAGCTCACATTCCTTATTACTCCATACAGCGTACGATTACCACACACTACGCATACACTTATACTATTACTTAATAGAGTACATATACTAACATTTCACATTACGCCTGCATTTACATTTTGCATGTATTACCCATATAGTATAGTCCTTACAAATATTACGTTTACCCTTACACGTACACTTAAATTCAACGCTTATATTCAGGAATCCTCCATACTATAAGCAAAGATGTTTACCCCAAAAAAGGAAATAGCCAGTAGAACCTTACCAGCAATGGGCTAAATACCTAGCTTCATCCAAATCCGAGCAACCGATCTAGCGTGCTTGAGCTTCAAATATAAGCGTTTCAACATATCCATATCAAAACTTTCGCATTTATAAATAAGATCAAAAGAAAAAAAGTGGTCTGAGCACCGTGTTTACTCGAATTTACATATTTGCTCAGTGTCTGTAAATATGTACTTTGTACTCTTATCTCACTCACTTTCTTCTCTTTATTCAATTGTATATTTCTGAAAGCAAATTAAATTGTTTAACTCTTTTATTTTACACTTGAAAGTATTTCAATTAATTTCACATTTCAATTTTTAATGCCTATAACTCATGCCATTTATATTTTTATGTGCATGTGTGAGTGAGTACTTCGTTGTTATTGAACAAATAATTGAGATTTTCCAACTTTTCACGCCTTTTACCATATGCTTTGCCAGCCGACTCCCACTACACCCCATTGCATCTTTGCTGATAACTTGACAGTGGCGCACAGTGGCATTTTTGCTTGGTTTAGACGCGAAAAAGTAAAAATTTTCATGTAATTATTTTTTTTTGTTCAAATTTGATTGCAGTTTGTTTTTAAAATGTCCACAGTATATAACGGTAATTATCATTTTTTATACTTGTTGCTCTTCATTGATAATCTGCTGTCAAACTCTGAGTTGTTGATGAGCCGCTAAGTAGTGCAATTTACAGAAGTGAAATAACGCGTGGTTTAAAATTAAATAAAACTTTGTGGTGAAACAAAAGCTAAAATATTTCTTGGTTATTTAAAATCAACACGTAATTATATTATATTGTCCGAAAGTTGTTTGGTTGAATATTTTTTACGAAATTATGAGTTTTTTAATATGTATTATTTTTATGCTGAAAATATATAAAACCGAGAAAATAAAAGCCTGCCAAAAGTTTGAACCACGCTGAACCACAATATTTTTTTATTTCTGCAATAATTCAATATTATTACATATAACTCAAATGATCCTTCATCCCCGTATGTCCCCGTTTTGATATAATGACGATAACAAAGAGGGAGTTGTATGAGATGTGGTTTGCAAAACGTGGCCAAGAGCAAAAGGATAAAGCCGTTTGAGACCACGTGTGTACTGTTTTAAGGGAGGGAGTAAAGAGAGACGAGGGATTGTATGATGCATGCTGCCGTAAAGTTTGAATTTTTTTTATCAAAGCGTCGTATGAGATGGACTCAAGTGAATTACACCAAAGTTAATTTTCTTGGAAATTTTGTTTCATGGCTTGAAGAAGATACGAAATTTAAATATAGGTATGTTCAATTGTGAACAAAAGAACGAAATAAGGCTTTAGAAAGTTTGTGTTTGGGGTAAATTCGAAATTTTGTGAGGGGGTTCCAAATTTTCTATACTAAAAAATACATACATATATACAGAACACTTGCGACAGATTGTGGAATAATTGAAAGCATATATCTTTTTTTCTCACGTTCAACGTTATGATGGGAATTATTACAAAATGCGTTAATAAAAAATATCAAACGTGAATCTGAAACATGATGGAGCGCCAGAATACAAGCGGTTAGAGCTATCGTCGATGGGCTAGAGAATGTAGTAGACCATTTAAAACAACTAGCAGACGACACTAACACAACCAACCACAAGTGACACCAGAAGCGAAGCTACAATTCTGTTGCATATATTAAATTTTAGTTTCATAATATTAGTTCAATTCTGATAAGAAATCTTAAGCCAAAAGAATATTTTTCCCCGGGCGCTAGAAAACCTCACTATGCCACTGTCACGTGGGGTTTCGTTTGGTTTCGGTTTCGCGTGACAGTGAAGCACTTTAGATTAGACAACTTCACAATGCAACTAAGAGAAACACACATTTTCTTAAAAAGCGGCTAGGTTATTTTTTTATAAACAAATTTTTTTCGGAATAATTCATACGAATATACAAGCATATAACCATTCTTTGACAGTTATTTTTGTGCTCAAAGTTTGGCATGAAAAATGAAAGAAAAGTCTTACAAAAAATGAATGATGGATTTAAAAATGATGAATAAGAGAAAATAGGAAGAAGAAAAGAAGAAAATATTTGCGCTAAGTGAAAAAAAGAGCAGACGTAAAGGGCTAATGGAAATAGATTTCAGTGCCAAGAAACTATTGCCATTGTACGAGCTTTGCACGGTTTGAATCTAGGAGTGTATGTAAAGGACGAAAATGTTCGTGAAAAGATTGAAAAAATGATTGATTGCTACTGCCAACAAGTTTTGGTAAAGTGATGGGTTTGGCATTGCTTGAAAATAATAAAAAACAACTCGCATTTTTTTTTATACTCAGTTGAGCAGAGCTCACAGAGCATATTAAGATTGATTGGATAACGTTTGGTTGTACAGGTATAAAGGAATCGAGATAGATATAGACTTCCATATATCAAAATCATCAGGATCGAAAACAATTTGATTGAGCCATGTCCGTCCGTCCGTCCGTTAACACGATAACTTGAGTAAATTTTGAGGTATCTTGATGAAATTTGGTACGTAGGTTCCTGAGCACTCATCTCAGATCGCTATTTAAAATGAACGATATCGGACTATAACCACGCCCACTTTTTCGATATCGAAAATTTCGAAAAACCGAAAAAGTGCAATAATTCATTAGCAAAGACAGATAAAGCGATGAAACTTGGTAGGTGAATTGAACTTATGACGCAGAATAGAAAACTAGTAAAATTTTGGACAATGGGCGTGGCACCGCCCACTTTTATAAGAAGGTAATTTAAAACTTTTGCAAGCTGTAATTTGGCAGTCGTTGAAGATATAATGATGAAATTTGGCAGGAACGTTACTCCTATTATATATGTAGGCTTAATAAAAATTAGCAAAATTGGAGAAGAACCACGCCCACTTCAAAAAAAATTTTTTTTTTAAAGTAAAATTTTAACAAAAAATTTAATATTTTTACAGTATATAAGTAAATTATGTCAACATTCAACTCTAGTAATGATATGGTGCAACAAAATACAAAAAATAAAGAAAATTTCAAAATGGGCGTGGCTCCACCCTTTTTCATTTAGTTTGTCTAGGATACTTTTAATGCCATAAGTCGAACAAAAATTTACCAATCCTTTGGTACAGGCTTAGATTCTAGGACGATAACTGTTTTCTGTGAAAATGGGCGAAATCGGTTGAAGCCACGCCCAGTTTTTATGCACAGTCGTCCGTCTGTCCTTGCGCATGGCCGTTAACATGATAACTTGAGCAAAAATCAACATATGTTTACTGAACTTAGTTCACGTACTTATCTGAACTCACTTTACCTTGGTATAAAAAATGAACGAAATCCGACTATGACCACGCCCACTTTTTCGATATTGAAAATTACGGAAAATGCCATAATTCTATACCAAATACGAAAAAAGTTATGAAACATGATAACTGGATTGGTTTATTGACGCTAAATATAACTTTAGAAAAAACTTTGTAAAATGGTTGTGATACCTACCATATGAAGTAGAAGAAAATGAAAAAGTTCTGCAGGGCGAAATAAAACACCCTTAAAATCTTGGCAGGTATTACATATATAAATAAATTAGCGGTATCCAACAGATGATGTTCTGGGTCGCCCTGGTCCACATTTTAGTCGATATCTGGAAAACGACTTCACATATACAACTACCACCACTCCCTTTTAAAACTCTCATTAATACCTTTAATTTGGTACCAATATCGTACAAACACATTCTAGAGTCACCCCTGGTCCACCTTTATGGCGATATCTCGAAAAGGCGACCACCTATACAACTACCACCACTCCCTTTTAAAACCCTTATTAATACCCTTAATTTGATACCCATATCATACAAACACATTCTAGAGTCACCCCTTGTCCACCTTTATGGCGATATTTCGAAACCGCGTCCACCTATAGAACTAAGGTCCACTCCCTTTTAAAATACTCATTAACACCTTTCGTTTGATACCCATATTGTACAAACGTATTCTAGAGTCACCCCTGGTCCACCTTTATGGCGATATCTCGAAAAGGCGACCACCTACACAACTACCACCACTCCATTTTAAAACCCTAATTAATACCTTTAACTTGATACCCATATCGTACAAACAAATTCTAGGGTCACCCCTGGTCCACCTTTATGGCGATATCTCGAAAAGGCGTCCACCTATAGAAATAAGCCCCACGCCCTTTTAGAATACTCATTAACACCTTTCATTTGATATCCATATCGTACAAACAAAGTCTAGAGTCAGCCCTGGTCCACCTTTATGGCGATATCTCGAAAAGGCGACCACCTATACAACTACCACCACTCCATTTTAAAACCCTCATTAATACCTTTAATTTGATACCCATATCGTACAAACAAATTCTAGGGTCACCACTGGTCCACCTTTATGGCGATATCTCGAAACGGCGTCCACCTATGGAGCTAAGGATCACTCCCTTTTAAAATACTCATTAACACCTTTCGTTTGATACCCATATCGTACAAACGCATTCTAGAGTCACCCCTGGTCCACCTTTATGGCGATATCTCGAAAAGGCGACAGCCTATAAAACTACCACCACTCCATTTTAAAACCCTCATTAATACCTTTAATTTGATACCCATATCGTACAAACATATTCTAAAGTCACCCCTGGTCCACCTTTATGGCGATATTTCGAAACCGCGTCCACCTATAGAACTAAGGTCCACTCCCTTTTAAAATACTCATTAACACCTTTCGTTTGATACCCATATTGTACAAACGTATTCTAGAGTCACCCCTGGTCCACCTTTATGGCGATATCTCGAAAAGGCGACCACCTACACAACTACCACCACTCCATTTTAAAACCCTTATTAATACCCTTAATTTGATACCCATATCATACAAACACATTCTAGAGTCACCCCTTGTCCACCTTTATGGCGATATTTCGAAACCGCGTCCACCTATAGAACTAAGGTCCACTCCCTTTTAAAATACTCATTAACACCTTTCGTTTGATACCCATATTGTACAAACGTATTCTAGAGTCACCCCTGGTCCACCTTTATGGCGATATCTCGAAAAGGCGACCACCTACACAACTACCACCACTCCATTTTAAAACCCTAATTAATACCTTTAACTTGATACCCATATCGTACAAACAAATTCGGGGGTCACCCCTGGTCCACCTTTATGGAGATATCTCGAAGCGGCGTCCACCTATGGAACTAAGGATTACTCCCTTTTAAAATACTCATTAACACCTTTCATTTGATACCCATATCGTACAAACATATTCTAAAGTCACCCCTGGTCCACCTTTATGGCGATATCCCTAAATGGCGTCCACCTATAGAACTATGGCCCACTCCCTCATAAAATACTCTTTAATGCCTTTCATTTGATACACATGTAATACAAACACATTCCAGGGTTTCCCTCGGTTCATTTTCCTACATGGTTATTTTCCCTTATGTTGTCATCATAGCTCTCAACTGAGTATGTAATGTTCGGTTACACCCGAGCTTAACCTTCCTTACTTGTTACAAATATCTTAATGTTCTATTAATGCAAGACAAGCATGAGCCGATTATAAATGGGGCTAGATATATGTTTAAGGGTATTCAATGGATTGGGTTTAAGTGGGGGCCAATGACGTACACATAGACCAGTGTCAGATGGACCATTGCGATACTACACCTATGCCTCTCCTCTTCGAATCATTTCCAGAAATTTATTTGGACTATGACATAACAGCCTTGCGTAGATTAAGCAGTTTGGTTGGCATAACTTATCCCCTGGGAGTTGCACACGAGATGATTTACCATTTCCCTCTCTTTGTTATCTTACCAACTTCAACAGCATCGATGATAGGGAACTCGTAGCCTTTCTGCACGCCTACCAGTAAGTTAGTGGCCAGTTAGTTCTCCTAAATATGTGAAAATTGTATTAAGTTTTAAGGTGTAAACGTGACAGGAAATCTTAAGAACCCATTTTGTTCAAGCTTGCTTGGATGTGCGACACCATAAAATTTGGCTTGACGGTAGATGTATTCTTTCAGCATTAGCTTTCATGTGGCAAACCGAATAGCTAAGCGTTCTTTTCAGGAAGAATCTGCTTTGGCGTGTCCTGCCTAGATATTTCGTCTGCAGTACCGTTTCCCTCAATATTATTGTGTCCCGTCTTCTGGAGATATTGAGGACAATTTAGTATAATTTCATATTTGAATGTGTAAAAGTCAAAGGATTTGATAGCCGCGTGTCTTCTTGCTGGATTATACGTCTGCCTGGAAGACAATACAATGGTCAGGTAGTCTAAAGGAGAGTTAGTGTTCTCAGTTCTTTGAATAGACCCATCTTCCAAACATATTGTTAAGTTTAGAACTGTCGGTGTATTTGGAAGTGTTGCAGTTAGTACCGAATAACCGATCTGACTACACCAAATTATTTCTGCGAGAAATAATTACCATAAAATTGCTGTACGCTGCTACTGTTATCTCACATCGGTCTGCGCTTTGAGAAAGACTTTCCTATGGTTTTGTCACTCGAATTTGACTCTTTTTAACGCAGGGCTGAGGCTGTCGCTGCTTGTTATTCTGCTCGATCCTAGCGCAGAATATCAATAATGATCTGAAAAGCTTTGCTTGGCCACTTATGCTGATCATACTTTGTCAATGCCTTGCACTGGTCTGGTTGCTATAAGGCTATCCCAGACAGCATATTCGATCGAGAATGCATTTGCATATATTGGGACTTAGTCCACATTTTTTTACAATGGCCTTTTTACACGTGCAAAATGCAGTGCACACTTTCCTATGACGGTAAATGTCATTATATATCCAGCACATCTTTTTGGCCAGGTTTAAGTGCGCATCATTTAGTTCCCTGAAGGACATAGCCGCTGCACATTATTGTTATCAGCAAATGCCACAATTTTCGTGTTGGCAATAAATGATAACAAAATAATAGCACTACGATAAAAAATCAAAAGTTTTGTGATATTAATGCGATAACTTCTCGAAGCAAATCTATAATTTTGTGAAATCCAATCGATAACTTTTCAATATCAAAGTGATAACACACCGATAGAAATAGATGTTTCTTCGATATATAGAATGTAAATCTTCTATACAATCTCTTTTCGATGAGTAGGCGATAAGTTTTTGATATTAAATCTTAAAATGTATCCATTTGCTATCAATAGCAGATCTGTAACCTTTTCTGTTAAATCAACCGATAACGTTTTCGACAAAAAGTCGATAACGCGCTAAT
The DNA here is from genome assembly GCF_040869045.1 of Eurosta solidaginis. Lineage (NCBI taxonomy): Eukaryota > Metazoa > Arthropoda > Insecta > Diptera > Tephritidae > Eurosta > Eurosta solidaginis. The sequence goes on from NC_090320.1 coordinate 278,322,727, forward strand.
AATAAATTGGTAACCCCCCGATAACAAATTGGTGACACTCCGATTACCAGTCGACAATTTTTTGATAGCCTGTGTGTAACCTCCCTCTGTATAATCGATAATTTTTCGGCTATAAATCGAAAACTTTTCGATAACGAGCCACTAACCAGTCGATAAAAATTTATAAAATAATACCCATTTTGTAGGTAAGAAATGGATAATACGCCGTTATCCCTATCGATAACAAAATGATAACTTGTCGATAACAAACCATTAATAATTCGATAACAAATATAAAACACTGTACGGTCCTTGTTCCAATTTCGGTTCTGTCTTCTAATATGTTCTTTCCTCTCCCCTTCTTTTCTCTTTTTCTTCCCTTCAGCCTCTCTTCCCAACCTTCCGTGCCTTTTCTTACCTTGAAAACTTGGTGTCGCTAGAACTTCGGCTGCTAAAGGAACAGGAATCGCCACAGGTAAGTGAAGTTGACAATAGGTTAGAGAAGCTATAAACTGCGCTACCTTCCCCTTGAATCATTTGAGTATTTTAGTTACCTCTTACGACAGGCATATATGCCGCCGGAATATTGTAAGCCCCAAACTCAAAAGGGGCCCTTTGCCTTCTCTTCTTCTGTTACATCTTTTTTACATGTATCATCCTAATGTCATCGTGTTTCTTTTTAGTTTTCTGGAGCATAGCTTTCAAATAGATACCCGAAATCGGTGGAAGGATGTCCTATATCACAAAAGCTCTCACTTACCTCAAAATGTATCAAACTAATATTTAGATTAGGTTTTTTCAAAAATAAATTCTGAGGGTACTCGTTTTTTAATTTACTAAGTTGAAGCTTTTGCGTAAAGACATTATTCCACCCAGTTTTCGCAATACAAAAGCTTTTATGTGGAAATAAAATAAAGAAACAAAATAAAATATATATAAAATATTTGTGTTAATCGCGAATCTTCTTACTTTTAGAACTATCGCTGCTTTAAAATGCCGCGCTTCAACATAATTCCTTACAAAAGTTCATAATCATGTATGTGTGTATGTATGTATGTGTATTGTTGGAGCTTTTGTAATCTGTACAATGCTTAAGTGCTTTTACGCTTCTTCATTATGCTTTCATTTCTTATCCGACCATCTTCACTTGAAACACCAGTGTCCACTTCACTTCACTACCAGCTTCACCACTCTTTCTGCCGCTGCTTCAGTTGTCATAACGCATTTTACTCCGACTGTAATGCTTGACTCGCCTTTGTCACCAGAGTAAACAATCATACACTTTAGCGGTTCTTGCAGTTTTTTGTTTGCTCTCTAGATACTATGAACATAGAATAGTTTAATACATATAGGCAAATAATAAAAGCAAAGCGGTTATAAAACTTAGCGACCACTTACGGCACTGGGGACAATACTAACAAGCGCTTCAATGGAACAAGCGAGCGAGTACTTGAGCTCAGCATGAGTTTCTTATGTTTTAAAGTTTGTGTGAAGTGCTCTCAATATTTAAACCGTGAAAAGATTTAAGGTTTAAACTAAAATATAATTTAAAAAATTTTACGTATTTACAAGCAAAAAGAACCAAAGTAAAATTTTTGTTTTTTTTTTAATTAGATGGCTTTGAAAGTTAAAGTATCTGAATACAAACAGATGACCGCAGTTAGGGGTTTGAACCAAGATATCGTAAATATTTGTTCAGCAAAAGACATGAAATTCTAAATAACTTTCTTAACTGGCGCTTAGCCATTTATATGGTTATGGCCGTCCAACAAGGCTTCTTGGCTTTGCTAACTGGCGTCAATTGGTCACACCAAGGAAATTTTAATCGCCCTCTTTCTCTTCTTCCATAGTTGGGTTACTATAAAAATACTTTCTTAGCCGGGGCATCGTCTTTCATTCGCGTGACATGACCTAGCCAGCGTCGCAGCTGCGTTTAAATTCGCGGGACTATGTTGATGTCGGCGAAAAGCTCGTACAGTTCACCATTAATCTTCTTCAGTACTCATCGTCACCAACACGTAGAGGTCCGTAAATCTTTCGGAGAACTTTTCTCCCGAACACTCTCAGTTCTGCTTCATCTGATGTTGTCATGGTTCATGCTTCTGCACCATATATCAGAATGGGTAAGATAAGTGACTTGTAGAACATGATTTTCATTCGCCGCAAGAGAATTTAAGTTTTCAATCACAAAAGCGCTGACTCTTTGGTCGATGACGGCAGATACTTCTTCTTCTTTCCTTCCTTAACTCCTAATGGAGCATAGGGCCTCGACAACCGATTTGAATCTTATTCTATTTGGTGCTGTCCTCGTGACATCATTCCACGTGTAACCTGCATCTTCCAATTCTTTATCGACAGTTCTTCGCCAAGTTTTCACTGGCGCCCCGGGTCTTCTGCTTCCCTGCGGGTTCCACCGCAGTGCTTCCCTTGCTATATTGTCTGGAGGCCTCCTAATCGGGGGTCCAATCCACGACCACTTGCGTTTTGCAATTTCTGTGGCTGCTTTTGTTTGGCTTGTCCTTCGCCACAATTCGTCGTTTGTTATTGTTTCGGGCCATCGAGTTTTCAGGATTCGGCGTAGGCGCTTCTCAATTAAGCTTGAACTTTTCCACGTCTCACAAGCATAAAAGAGCACTGATTTAAAATTTGAATTAAATAGTCGGAGCTTAGTTTTCAATGATATATGACTGGACCTCCATACTTCTGTCAGTTGGCCGAAATCCGCTCTTGCTTTTTCCAGTTTGAAGTAAGAATAACTTACGGCGCAGATGGTTTGGCCGATGATATCAATCTAATCAGCATACGCCAGTAATTGCTCGCTTTTATAGAATATTGTTCCAGAGCGATTAAGTTCTGCAGCTAATATAGTTTTCTTCAGTATCAAACTAAAAAAATCGCACGATGGGGCCACCCTCTCTTAAACTTCGTTTAGCTTCGAACAGGTGGGTAAGGTCCTTCCCAATCTTACTGGTCGGCTTTATAATCGACGACGAGGTGATAATTGTAAATTTATGTTCACGGGATTTTCCCAAGATTTGGCGCATTGTGAAAATCTGGTCGATGTAGATTTACCAGGTCTGAAACCGCACCAGGTCTGATTTCGCACAATACATAGCTATTACGTCATGCTGAACATATACCCAGTAGATATTGCGGGAAAGGCGGCCGCGGCAAGGTCGTTGGTCAGGCTTCGTGATATGGGTTATAGACTTTCTGACCGCGGACACTCTATCCTTCTTACCAGTGTCGACTTCATCCCGGACAGAACGGACTACTGTATGCCGATAACTGCTCCCTATACAACCTTCACCCCAGTTATTCCAGAGAGAGAGGATTGGGGAAGAGGAATTATCTGGGGCATGGGACCGGTTAACTTGTTCACGGATGGGTCAAAGCTGGATGGAAAGGTTGGTGGGGGGGTCTTTTGTCAAGAGCTAAATTTAAGCCGCAAGTTTAAGTTGGCTGATCACTGCAGAGTATTCCAAGCGGAAATTGCTGCGATTAAGGATGCGGTGGATGGAATGCTATCCAGTGCTACCACGGTTAGGGAATTTAACATCTACTCTGATAGCCAAGCGGCTATCAAGGCCTTGAGCTCAACTACAGTGCGATCGAGGGTGGTCTGGGAGTGCCTGACCTCGCTTGCGATTGCATCGAATTATTTGACAATTAAGATTATCTGGGTCCCGGGCCATAGTGATATCCCGGGTAACTGTCAAGCGGATCTCTTAGCCCGCATCGGTACAACTGAACCGGATGAAGATGGCTGTAGGGATTTCGGGATCCCGCTGGCCACCTGTGGATTGCTCCTACATAGCTGGGCCTCGAATCAGTTCAGCAAACGTTGGGCGGATACCACGTCTTGCAGGGTAGCAAGATCTTTCTGGCCTAAAGTGGATGGCAGGAGGTCTGCTGAAATAATTGTGTTCACTAAGGCTCACCTATCAATGGTCATTGGGGTTTTGACAGGGCACTGTCCCATGAGTATCCATGCGGTACGGCTCAATATACTGGAAACTCCATCCTGCTGCAGCTGTATGGAGGATGATGAAGTGGAATCACCAAATCACTTTATGCTTGATTGTCCAGCTTTTGCCAGAACTAGGCGAAAGTACTTCGGTCGCGACTCACTTGGATCTCCCGAGGATATATCCAAAGTTGAGATCGGTATCATTTGGAGCTTTATCGTTGCTACCCAACGATTCTCTAAGTAGCTAGATCTAAGTCACCGTTATTTTTGGTGTATGTGGTATCACAACGGACCTTCGTGTTGTCCAAGTGAGCTATCCTTATCAGGGCGGCTACCACCTAACCTATCCTATCCTAGCTATTACGTCCAGTTGAAAGTACTCGCTAATTTGATTATTTTTATGTATTTTTAAAACCAATTGGCCATTTTTGTATCTTTTATGACTTGAAAAAACGTTTTAACGTAACATTTAACTCATTTCAGTGAGATATCGCATAGCTTTGCTTCGTTTCGTATTCGATCCGCGATCGTATGTTATTCGTCCCTTGACTATAATTCATTTTCGGACTAACTTCTTCTTCTTCTGATTGTAGCAAGAAGATTTTTTAAAATGCTATCGATGACCATGGCCCCTTGCTGGATAATAAGTAATTAAGATGGTACGAGCCGGACCATGTCGGAAGCGATTTAATGTAAATATGTCGAACCTTCTAGGGATGTGGATTTTAGTAGCTTCTTCTGACAAGCGTACTCACCGCAAGAGTATTCTTAACACTTTATGCTTCTAGGGAGCGTTTCGAACTATTTCGACTTCATTTATGTCTCTCTATCATAAACAGATTTTTTCCCAAACGGTCTCTATTATATACAATCCCCTATCCCAGGCAGTTTCTACTGTAAATGGTCTCTGACCGAATCTGTCTATAAACTTAGATGGTCTCTTGTCTCAATTAGTCTCTTTCCCAAATGGTATATATTAGATACAATCTCACGTCCCGGGCAGTTCTTACTCTAAATGGTCTCTGAACCAATCGGTCTATAAACTTAGATGGTATCTTACCCTAATCAATCTCTCTCCCAAACGGTTTCTAACCATGAACAGTCTCTTACACCAGATATTATTTATCCACCCACATAGTCCCTAACCCCAAACAGTCTCTATTTCAAACGATCTTCATCCCAAATGGAATATAACCCAAATGGTCTCTATACTAAAAGGTTGCAGTCTGCTTACCAAAGGGTCGTTACCCCAATCGATATTTAATCCAAATGGTCATTTACTAAACGGTCTACACCCCAAGCTATATTCCAAATAGTACTTGTCACAAACTATCTCTTCTCCACCCCAAGTGGTATATATCTCAATCAGTCTATATCGCAAACGGTCGCAGAGGGTCCTTACCCACAACTCGCCTGTATTTCAAACGGTCTATGTCCCAAATGCTCCTTAAACCAACTCGACTGCATTCCAAACCGGTTTTAGTGAGACCAGACATTCACATGTGAACTTAGAAAATGTGTGCAATATGTGTTGGGGTAGTTCTGGGACCTTTCCGGAATCGTTTCGGATTTCCGCTATTATTTAGGATTGTATTCGAGATAATTTTTAGTTCAGCTTTAGGCTGATTTGAAGATTAATTCGGTTTTAATTTGAGAATTTTCCAAAAAATTTTTTGGACCTATGTATTTCAAGTACATTTTGGAGCCATTTTCGTTAAATCTAATGGTGTTCGAAAACACTATGCAGTTTATCAGTCTATATGAGGTGTTCACGGACTGGTCAGTTAAACTTACGGTAACTGGAACTAAACATTTCTGGTTTGCTTTTATAGTTTTTTACGTGTGATTAAAATTCGGTAGGTAACATTGAACCTGGTTGTGTTTGTGAAATATTTGGTACTACTTACAGCAGTGAACAGAAAAATTGTAGTGGCAATTGTTACGAATGAAATTTTGTTTCTTAAACTATGCATGGAAAATTTTATTTAGATTTTTCTAAATTTTTAAGAGAGAGAGAGATCGAAATCAATTTTTTAAATCGAAATGGTGCCAGTACTCATTAGATCCATAAGTTATTATAATTTTTACGAATCTTTTGACAGCTTCTGATTTATCAGTTGAGTGCAATTGCTTTTCGATACGTGTTCGTATAAAATGATACGGGCCCAGGTTTGTAACCAAAAAAATTTTAGTCTTTCAAAGTTTAAGTAATAGATCTTTCCAAATTGATTTTTGACAATTTTTTTTTCAGATGGGTGTTTAAGAGTTTGCTCTATGCAAAGTATGAAATTTTTATTTTTTATGAAGGAGAACTCCAAATAAGGACTTCGAAATTTTCGTGATATTTATTCGAAAACTGTTTTCAGATCGGTTTGCTAAAAAATGTTTCATAGAATATCGAAAATAAAAAAAAAGTTTGCGAAATACCATAAAACTTACCACGTCGCTGCTATTTTTCTATTCTCTGTATAATGTGGGGAATATGAATTTGAGTGACTATGACGAAAGTATCACGGCGTAAAAAATTAAATATTAAAAGAAGTTACTATTGACCCGTGTGCTCTTACTACAAAAACATAGATACGCATAGAAGAGATTTACAAGGTATAATCGAAACAGCTGTCGCCTGTCCGTCCTGATGTCACGTTGTTTAAAATTTTCCCAAATTATTAAATAAATCATAAAATTAAAAATTGCTTCAAATAAATGTTTTCATACATTTAAAAGAAAGCAATACGGCAATCTCCGATTAAATCATACAAACAGACAAAATTTGATAATTCGTTGTTGTTCTATAAATAGAACAAAAACAGCAACAATACCAAAGTTTCTTTGAAGACCGCCGTACCAACAAGCATAGCTTTAACACATAATTGCAAACGAAGTATGCAATGTGTAAAAGATCAAAATATGCAAAAGAAGGCAATTGGGAAAAACTTTACAACAACTAAGGCATGACGCAGCTGAATTAGCCTTTGTAACCATTTCAACTATTGTAGGAGTGCGGGTTCGACTCCCACTCCCGGGAGAAAAGGCTTTGAAGGGATTTACAAGGTATAATCGAAACAGCTGTCGCGCTTGTCCGTCCTGATGTCACGTTGTTTAAAATTTTCCCCAATTACTAAATAGATACGCAAAACGCAAGGATTTAGAAAAATAATGACACTGCAATTGAGCTGGTGGTCGTTGGACGCAAGTACGACTCGTATGGTGCGTTATATTGGTGGTTCCGTTTCCACCGGTTTAACTTTCCTGTTAAAGGACTTCTCACACTTTGCCTGAAGAGTAGTTGCCCTGGCTGTAGGTTAACTTTGAGCAGTCAATTAACACTCTCTAATACAAACAAGGTACAATTATATATTTCACAAGCGCAATCAAATTTCCAAACACAATAAACTTTACCCTTGGAATTGATTTTCATGACATGTTAAATGTTGCCACCAGGTATCAAAATAACACAATAAAAACACAAAGCGCAACTTGTAAATAATATTAACTACATATACATATGTATATATATTTTAAGGGGTTAAATGTCTGTGCTAATTGAATACATAACATATACTGCAACTAAAATAGTTAATATATTTAGAATAAAGCAATAATAGAATAATAGTTTATGTAATCAACACACTAGCACTTACATGTAACAAACGAACTTTCAATGTAATTACAATTAGTTAGTTAGTTAGTTTTGCATAATGAAGCATAGACAATTTTGAAGGTAGTTTGTAGCAATATTTGTATGTATATGTGAATTTAGGCTATGCATGTTTGCATAAGTACGTTAGGCAACAGCAGCAGTTGCAGTTATTTACTTGATAATTTGACGTGATAATGTGTCTAAGTAAACACAGTGTCTATTTCATATTTAGCGAAATAATGACGGAATTAATGCGTATTAACAAGTCGAAAATGCTGTTAATCAGTTTAGTCGAAGATTACAACTTTTTTAATCCGACAATCTTAAGCTGCCAACACTCAGCAGACATTTTTTTACAAAAAACTGTCAAATCAATATTTTTTTATTTTCTTATTGAAGGCATTTTGCAATATATTTTTTTTTTATTTTTTTGAAAATCTGGTATTTATGATGCCTGGACAGTAACTCAGGGTTTTTTTTGTTTTTGTTTTTTTTTTTACGAGGAGGAAGCATCGAAAGCCTCAAAGTTAGTGTGGGACTTTAACAGCACTAAACCTCCTACCATTTACCCCTGGGAGCTACCGTCAAGTATTCCGTCTGGAGGTAGGTTGAGCACTAAGCTCTACATCTGTCGGAGTCACGTTGCTATACTTCGATAGTCGCACGGCATAGTTTCAGCTGGGAGTGGTACCCGCCTGCGTATATGCCGCTTTAATCCCACCCCTCTTACTATCTCCATGTGTTGACACACACCACATCTCCGATTATTTGCAAACTTACCTTAAACAATGTACATACGGTTGCGACTACTTGTATTGTAGGGTTTTTTATATATATCTTTTTCCCTTTTTTTGTATTTTTATTTGGTTATCTTTTTTTGTTTTTTTGTTTTTTGGTAATTTTTTTTTTTGGATTTTTAAACAATTTTAATTTTTTTCCATTTTTTGTTTTTTTTTATTTTTTTTTTTATTTTTAATAATTTTTATTTTTTTTTGCCCACAATACCTGTCGACGGCTTTCTTCCCCACGTAGTTACTGCCACCGGTTGGAGAGGCCTTGTTTCCAACCCGTAGGTTTGCCGTTGGGGTATTTTTTTTTTATTTCGCGAACGTATTTTGAGTGCTTTTGATCATACGATTGGAAGGGCCTTGTCTCCAATCCGTGCTTTACTCCTTCATCTGAGGTCGCTTTCAAACGGTTGAAGACCATCGTCGCCTGGTTTTATTATCTCTTCTACATTCCAGCCTTTTCAAACTCATACATCAACGTCAACAGGTTCGGAAGGATGTTTATCATTGCTGTTTTTGTTTGCATAGCAGAATGAAAAAGAGGTAAAGCATATTAAAGGAAATAGGACAAAAAGAGGCATAGAACAAAAGGCATGAGCCGATGCTCTGTTTAAAGACCGCATAATTAAAATAGTTAATATCTCAACATCTTTAAGCATTTAAGTATATTAAAAGGAAGCTTATAAAGAAATGAAGCCCGTGATAGCCAGACCTTGGTCATTTTATGAAAGTAGAAATGTTTTACGATGGTTTACTATGAAGCTTGGTTCATAGTTACTCAAGCAGATATGGGGCAAAAAATGTGCAATAATTAGGCCTTACTTTAGTCATTTTATAAAGGTTGATGTTCATATATTTTCTACGTTATGTTATTAGAAGTCACTAGGTTTATTGCCAGACACTCTGAATGAAGTTTCAAGTTATAGCTCAGTGGCAAGTATCTAAAAAATTGATCGCAGGGTATGATATTTCTAAAGCCTTCTGCTAACGTTCGATTCGCGAGCTATCGAATAAACAACTCCAATATTCAGTATTGCAAAATGGTCTTTATTAAACTACTTTGGAAATAGTACTTGATAATTATCACGTACTTCACAAAATCGTGTTTAAATCAAACTGATAATTATTCCTCAGCTTGCGCTGCTTTTATGCTCTCCGTTGCTTCGTTGGCATATTTCTCCTAAGATCTAGAATTTTCACAAAGATGCAACAGTTATATCGCATACTTGGTTATTTAGCTATATGCGTGTGTATGTGTGAGTAAAAACTTCTGCTCTTAACTGATGACTACATGTGTGTGTGAGATATCTCTTCACTTCGAGCTGCTTGTTATGTGTGGGCATGTACATAAGTATTGCTGCTTGATATATTTACTAACAGCATAGTGATGCTAATATTCGCCGCAGTATGTTATTCGGTGCGCCATTAAGCGAAAATTTTGTGACAGGTATTGCACTCCATTTTACTTCTTAAATTCGGTTATAATTTCAAAATATTTCATTCGGAAATTGCTCAGTCTCGTATACATTTTCTTTTAATCTCGACGCATCACCTAGCTAATTTTTTCTTCCTTTTTTTCTGCATTGTCTTGGTATTCTGAGCTGGGGTTGCATGTTATTATCTTAATGAGAAAATTCTCAAAAGTTCGTAGCAAGATTATCCTGTTTGATACGAAATTTCTAAATATCGCGCCCCAAGCGCCACCAAGTGGGTTGGTGATGAGAACCCAACAAAGTGTTAGGTTTCTAGCTTAATGAACAGTCTCTCAAAAATCTATCGTAAGGTTCCATCTATTTCAGTTCTCTCGATTATGAGAATGTTTTTTGTACACCAAGCTCGATCTGTACGCCAACCGTCGGAACTTTTGTTGCGCTGTTTCGGTGTCCCTTACTAAGTGTAAGTTTCGAAGTCTATAGTTCAATGAGAAATTATTTAAGAGCTGATCGCACGATTACACATACTCTCCCTGGTTTTTCTAAATATCTCCATCCCTGTCTTATAAAGAGAAATTTATAATAATACATAAATTATTTGATCTTTCCTCCCGGTATGGAGGAAACAGAAATGTAGGCGTAAGGTGAATACAAGCATAAGCGTAGTCTTTTTAAGGGTATCTATGCTATATCAAACAAGTAAGGAAGGTTAAGTTCGGGTGTAACCGAACATTACATACTCAGTTGAGAGCTATGGTGACAACATAAGGGAAAATAACCATGTAGGAAAATGAACCGAGGGAAACCCTGGAATGTGTTTATATGACATGTGTATCAAATGAAAGGTATTAAAGAGTATTTTATGAGGGAGTGGGCCATAGTTCTATAGGTGGACGCCATTTAAGGCTATAGCCATAAAGGTGGATCAGGGTTGACTCTAGAATGTGTTTGAACGATATGGGTATCAAATGAAAGGTTTTAATGAAAATTTCAAAAGGGAGTAATCCTTAGTTCCATAGGTGGACGCCGTTTCGAGATATCGCCATAAAGGTGGACCAGGGGTGACTCTAGAATGCGTTTGTACGATATGGGTATCAAATGAAAGGTGTTAATGAGTATTCTAAAAGGGAGTAATCATTAGTTCCATAGGTAGTCGCCTTTTCGAGATATCGCCATAAAGGTGGACCAGGGGTGACTCTAGAATGTGTTTGTACGATATGGGTATCAAATTAAAGGTATTAATGAGGGTTTAAAAGGGAGTGGTGGTTGTTGTATAGGTGGTCGCCTTTTCGAGATATCGCCATAAAGGTGGACCAGGGGTGACTCCAGAATGCGTTTGTACGATATGGGTATCAAATGAAAGGTGTTAATGAGTATTCTAAAAGGGAGTAATCATTAGTTCCATAGGTGGACGCCGTTTCGAGATATCGCCATAAAGGTGGACCAGGGGTGACTCTAGAATGCGTTTGTACGATATGGGTATCAAATGAAAGGTGTTAATGAGTATTTTAAAAGGGAGTAATCATTAGTTCCATAGGGGACGCCGTTTCGAGATATCGCCATAAAGGTGGACCAGGGGTGACTCTAGAATGCGTTTGTACGATATGGGTATCAAATGAAAGGTGTTAATGAGTATTCTAAAAGGGAGTAATCATTAGTTCCATAGGTGGACGCCGTTTCGAGATATCGCCATAAAGGTGGACCAGGGGTGACCCTAGAATTTGTTTGTACAATATGGGGATCAAAAGAAAGGTGTTCATGAGTATTTTAAAAGGGAGTGGGCCTTTGTTCTATAGGTGGATGCCGTTTCGAAATATCGCCATAAAGGTGGACCAGGGGTGACTCTAGAATGCGTTTGTACGATATGGGTATCAAATGAAAGGTTTTAATGAAAATTTCAAAAGGGAGTAATCATTAGTTCCATAGGTAGTCGCCTTTTCGAGATATCGCCATAAAGGTGGACCAGGGGTGACTCTAGAATGTGTTTGTACGATATGGGTATCAAATTAAAGGTATTAATGAGGGTTTTAAAAGGGAGTGGTGGTTGTTGTATAGGTGGTCGCCTTTTCGAGATATCGCCATAAAGGTGGACCAGGGGTGACTCCAGAATGCGTTTGTACGATATGGGTATCAAATGAAAGGTGTTAATGAGTATTCTAAAAGGGAGTAATCATTAGTTCTATAGGTGGACGCCGTTTCGAGATATCGCCATAAAGGTGGACCAGGGGTGACTCTAGAATGCGTTTGTACGATATGGGTATCAAATGAAAGGTGTTAATGAGTATTCTAAAAGGGAGTAATCATTAGTTCCATAGGTAGTCGCCTTTTCGAGATATCGCCATAAAGGTGGACCAGGGGTGACTCTAGAATGCGTTTGTACGATATGGGTATCAAATGAAAGGTGTTAATGAGTATTCTAAAAGGGAGTAATCATTAGTTCCATAGGTGGACGCCGTTTCGAGATATCGCCATAAAGGTGGCCCAGGGGTGACCCTAGAATGTGTTTGTACAATATGGGCATCAAATGAAAGGTGTTAATGAGTATTTTAAAAGGGATTGATCCTTAGTTCTATAGGTGGATGCCTTTTCGAGATATCGCCATAAAGGTGGACCAGGTGTGACTCTGGAATTTGTTTGTACGACATGGGTATCAAATGAAAGGTGTTAATGAGTATTTTAAAAGGGAGTGGGCCTTAGTTCTATAGGTGGATGCCGTTTCGAAATATCGCCATAAAGGTGGACCAGGGGTGACTCTAGAATGTGTTTGTACGATATAAGTATCAAATTAAAGGTATTAATGAGGGTTTTAAAAGGGAGTGGTGGTTGTTGTATAGGTGGTCGCCTTTTCGAGATATCGCCATAAAGGTGGACCAGGGGTAACTCTAGAATGCGTTTGTACGATATGGGTATCAAATGAAAGGTGTTAATGAGTATTTTAAAAGGGAGTAATCCTTAGTTCTATAGGTGGATGCCGTTTCGAAATATCGCCATAAAGGTGGACCAGGGGTGACTCTAGAATGTCTTTGTACGATATGGGTATCAAATTAAAGGTATTAATGAGGGTTTTAAAAGGGAGTGGTGGTTGTTGTATAGGTGGTCGCCTTTTCGAGATGTCGCCATAAAGGTGGACCAGGGGTGACTCTAGAATGCGTTTGTACGATATGGGTATCAAATGAAAGGTGTTAATGAGTATTCTAAAAGGGAGTAATCATTAGTTCCATAGGTAGTCGCCTTTTCGAGATATCGCCATAAAGGTGGACCAGGGGTGACTCTAGAATGCGTTTGTACGATATGGGTATGAAATGAAAGGTGTTAATGAGTATTCTAAAAGGGAGTAATCATTAGTTCCATAGGTGGACGCCGTTTCGAGATATCGCCACAAAGGTGGACCAGGGGTGACCCTAGAATGTGTTTGTACAATATGGGCATCAAATGAAAGGTGTTAATGAGTATTTTAAAAGGGATTGATCCTTAGTTCTATAGGTGGATGCCTTTTCAAGATATCGCCATAAAGGTGGACCAGGGGTGACTCTAGAATGTGTTTGTACGATATGGGTATCAAATTAAAGGTATTAGTGAGGGTTTTAAAAGGGAGTGGTGGTTGTTGTATAGGTGGTCGCCTTTTCGAGATATCGCCATAAAGGTGGACCAGGGGTGACTCTAGAATGCGTTTGTACGATATGGGTATCAAATGAAAGGTGTTAATGAGTATTTTAAAAGGGAGTAATCCTTAGTTCTATAGGTGGATGCCGTTTCGAAATATCGCCATAAAGGTGGACCAGGGGTGACTCTAGAATGTGTTTGTACGATATGGGTATCAAATTAAAGGTATTAATGAGGGTTTTAAAAGGGAGTGGTGGTTGTTGTATAGGTGGTCGCCTTTTCGAGATGTCGCCATAAAGGTGGACCAGGGGTGACTCTAGAATGCGTTTGTACGATATGGGTATCAAATGAAAGGTGTTAATGAGTATTCTAAAAGGGAGTAATCATTATTTCCATAGGTAGTCGCCTTTTCGAGATATCGCCATAAAGGTGGACCAGGGGTGACTCTAGAATGCGTTTGTACGATATGGGTATCAAATGAAAGGTGTTAATGAGTATTCTAAAAGGGAGTAATCATTAGTTACATAGGTGGACGCCGTTTCGAGATATCGCCATAAAGGTGGACCAGGGGTGACCCTAGAATTTGTTTGTACAATATGGGGATCAAAAGAAAGGTGTTCATGAGTATTTTAAAAGGGAGTGGGCCTTTGTTCTATAGGTGGATGCCGTTTCGAAATATGGCCATAAAGGTGGACCAGGGGTGACTCTAGAATGTGTTTGAACGATATGGGTATCAAATGAAAGGTGTTAATGAGTATTCTAAAAGGGAGTAATCATTAGTTCCATAGGTGGACGCCGTTTCGAGATATCGTCATAAAGGTGGACCAGGGGTGACCCTAGAATGTGTTTGTACAATATGGGCATCAAATGAAAGGTGTTAATGAGTATTCTAAAAGGGAGTAATCATTATTTCCATAGGTAGTCGCCTTTTCGAGATATCGCCATAAAGGTGGACCAGGGGTGACTCTAGAATGCGTTTGTACGATATGGGTATCAAATGAAAGGTGTTAATGAGTATTCTAAAAGGGAGTAATCATTATTTCCATAGGTAGTCGCCTTTTCGAGATATCGCCATAAAGGTGGACCAGGGGTGACTCTAGAATGTGTTTGTACGATATGGGTATCAAATTAAAGGTATTAATGAGGGTTTTAAAAGGGAGTGGTGGTTGTTGTATAGGTGGTCGCCTTTTCGAGATATCGCCATAAAGGTGGACCAGGGGTGACTCTAGAATGCGTTTGTACGATATGGGTATCAAATGAAAGGTGTTAATGAGTATTCTAAAAGGGAGTAATCATTAGTTCCATAGGTGGACGCCGTTTCGAGATATCGTCATAAAGGTGGACCAGGGGTGACCCTAGAATGTGTTTGTACAATATGGGCATCAAATGAAAGGTGTTAATGAGTATTTTAAAAGGGATTGATCCTTAGTTCTATAGGTGGATGCCTTTTCGAGATATCGCCATAAAAGTGGACCAGGGGTGACTCTAGAATGTGTTTGTACGATATGGGTATCAAATTAAAGGTATTAGTGAGGGTTTTAAAAGGGAGTGGTGGTTGTTGTATAGGTGGTCGCCTTTTCGAGATATCGCCATAAAGGTGGACCAGGGGTGACTCTAGAATGCGTTTGTACGATATGGGTATCAAATGAAAGGTGTTAATGAGTATTTTAAAAGAGAGTAATCCTTAGTTCTATAGGTGGATGCCGTTTCGAAATATCGCCATAAAGGTGGACCAGGGGTGACTCTAGAATGTGTTTGTACGATATGGGTATCAAATTAAAGGTATTAATGAGGGTTTTAAAAGGGAGTGGTGGTTGTTGTATAGGTGGTCGCCTTTTCGAGATGTCGCCATAAAGGTGGACCAGGGGTGACTCTAGAATGCGTTTGTACGATATGGGTATCAAATGAAAGGTGTTAATGAGTATTGTAAAAGGGAGTAATCATTATTTCCATAGGTAGTCGCCTTTTCGAGATATCGCCATAAAGGTGGACCAGGGGTGACTCTAGAATGCGTTTGTACGATATGGGTATCAAATGAAAGGTGTTAATGAGTATTCTAAAAGGGAGTAATCATTAGTTCCATAGGTGGACGCCGTTTCGAGATATCGCCATAAAGGTGGACCAGGGGTGACCCTAGAATTTGTTTGTACAATATGGGGATCAAAAGAAAGGTGTTCATGAGTATTTTAAAAGGGAGTGGGCCTTTGTTCTATAGGTGGATGCCGTTTCGAAATATCGCCATAAAGGTGGACCAGGGGTGACTCTAGAATGTGTTTGAACGATATGGGTATCAAATGAAAGGTGTTAATGAGTATTCTAAAAGGGAGTAATCATTAGTTCCATAGGTGGACGCCGTTTCGAGATATCGCCATAAAGGTGGACCAGGGGTGACCCTAGAATTTGTTTGTACAATATGGGGATCAAAAGAAAGGTGTTCATGAGTATTTTAAAAGGGAGTGGGCCTTTGTTCTATAGGTGGACGCCGTTTCGAGATATCGCCATAAAGGTGGACCAGGGGTGACTCTAGAATGCGTTTGTACGATATGGGTATCAAATGAAAGGTGTTAATGAGTATTCTAAAAGGGAGTAATCATTAGTTCCATAGGTAGTCGCCTTTTCGAGATATCGCCATAAAGGTGGACCAGGGGTGACTCTAGAATGTGTTTGTACGATATGGGTATCAAATTAAAGGTATTAATGAGGGTTTTAAAAGGGAGTGGTGGTTGTTGTATAGGTGGTCGCCTTTTCGAGATATCGCCATAAAGGTGGACCAGGGGTGACTCCAGAATGCGTTTGTACGATATGGGTATCAAATGAAAGGTGTTAATGAGTATTCTAAAAGGGAGTAATCATTAGTTCCATAGGTGGACGCCGTTTCGAAATATCGCCATAAAGGTGGACCAGGGGTGACTCTAGAATGCGTTTGTACGATATGGGTATCAAATGAAAGGTGTTAATGAGTATTCTAAAAGGGAGTAATCATTAGTTCCATAGGTAGTCGCCTTTTCGAGATATCGCCATAAAGGTGGACCAGGGGTGACTCTAGAATGCGTTTGTACGATATGGGTATCAAATGAAAGGTGTTAATGAGTATTCTAAAAGGGAGTAATCATTAGTTCCATAGGTGGACGCCGTTTCGAGATATCGCCATAAAGGTGGACCAGGGGTGACTCTAGAATGCGTTTGTACGATATGGGTATCAAATGAAAGGTGTTAATGAGTATTCTAAAAGGGAGTAATCATTAGTTCCATAGGTGGACGCCGTTTCGAGATATCGCCATAAAGGTGGACCAGGGGTGACCCTAGAATGTGTTTGTACAATATGGGCATCAAATGAAAGGTGTTAATGAGTATTTTAAAAGGGATTGATCCTTAGTTCTATAGGTGGATGCCTTTTCGAGATATCGCCATAAAGGTGGACCAGGGGTGACTCTGCAATTTGTTTGTACGACATGGGTATCAAATGAAAGGTGTTAATGAGTATTTTAAAAGGGAGTGGGCCTTAGTTCTATAGGTGGATGCCGTTTCGAAATATCGCCATAAAGGTGGACCAGGGGTGACTCTAGAATGTGTTTGTACGATATAAGTATCAAATTAAAGGTATTAATGAGGGTTTTAAAAGGGAGTGGTGGTTGTTGTATAGGTGGTCGCCTTTTCGAGATATCGCCATAAAGGTGGACCAGGGGTAACTCTAGAATGCGTTTGTACGATATGGGTATCAAATGAAAGGTGTTAATGAGTATTTTAAAAGGGAGTAATCCTTAGTTCTATAGGTGGATGCCGTTTCGAAATATCGCCATAAAGGTGGACCAGGGGTGACTCTAGAATGTCTTTGTACGATATGGGTATCAAATTAAAGGTATTAATGAGGGTTTTAAAAGGGAGTGGTGGTTGTTGTATAGGTGGTCGCCTTTTCGAGATGTCGCCATAAAGGTGGACCAGGGGTGACTCTAGAATGCGTTTGTACGATATGGGTATCAAATGAAAGGTGTTAATGAGTATTCTAAAAGGGAGTAATCATTAGTTCCATAGGTAGTCGCCTTTTCGAGATATCGCCATAAAGGTGGACCAGGGGTGACTCTAGAATGCGTTTGTACGATATGGGTATCAAATGAAAGGTGTTAATGAGTATTCTAAAAGGGAGTAATCATTAGTTCCATAGGTGGACGCCGTTTCGAGATATCGCCATAAAGGTGGACCAGGGGTGACCCTAGAATGTGTTTGTACAATATGGGCATCAAATGAAAGGTGTTAATGAGTATTTTAAAAGGGATTGATCCTTAGTTCTATAGGTGGATGCCTTTTCGAGATATCGCCATAAAGGTGGACCAGGGGTGACTCTAGAATGTGTTTGTACGATATGGGTATCAAATTAAAGGTATTAGTGAGGGTTTTAAAAGGGAGTGGTGGTTGTTGTATAGGTGGTCGCCTTTTCGAGATATCGCCATAAAGGTGGACCAGGGGTGACTCTAGAATGCGTTTGTACGATATGGGTATCAAATGAAAGGTGTTAATGAGTATTTTAAAAGGGAGTAATCCTTAGTTCTATAGGTGGATGCCGTTTCGAAATATCGCCATAAAGGTGGACCAGTGGTGACTCTAGAATGTGTTTGTACGATATGGGTATCAAATTAAAGGTATTAATGAGGGTTTTAAAAGGGAGTGGTGGTTGTTGTATAGGTGGTCGCCTTTTCGAGATGTCGCCATAAAGGTGGACCAGGGGTGACTCTAGAATGCGTTTGTACGATATGGGTATCAAATGAAAGGTGCTAATGAGTATTCTAAAAGGGAGTAATCATTAGTTCCATCGGTAGTCGCCTTTTCGAGATATCGCCATAAAGGTGGACCAGGGGTGACTCTAGAATGCGTTTGTACGATATGGGTATCAAATGAAAGGTGTTAATGAGTATTCTAAAAGGGAGTAATCATTAGTTCCATAGGTGGACACCGTTTCGAGATATCGCCATAAAGGTGGACCAGGGGTGACCCTAGAATGTGTTTGTACAATATGGGCATCAAATGAAAGGTGTTAATGAGTATTTTAAAAGGGATTGATCCTTAGTTCTATAGGTGGATGCCGTTTCGAAATATCGCCATAAAGGTGGACCAGGGGTGACTCTAGAATGTGTTTGTACGATATGGGTATCAAATTAAAGGTATTAGTGAGGGTTTTAAAAGGGAGTGGTGGTTGTTGTATAGGTGGTCGCCTTTTCGAGATATCGCCATAAAGGTGGACCAGGGGTGACTCTAGAATGCGTTTGTACGATACGGGTATCAAATGAAAGGTGTTAATGAGTATTTTAAAAGGAAGTAATCCTTAGTTCTATAGGTGGATGCCGTTTCGAAATATCGCCATAAAGGTGGACCAGGGGTGACTCTAGAATGTCTTTGTACGATATGGGTATCAAATTAAAGGTATTAATGAGGGTTTTAAAAGGGAGTGGTGGTTGTTGTATAGGTGGTCGCCTTTTCGAGATATCGCCATAAAGGTGGACCAGGGGTGACTCTAGAATGCGTTTGTACGATATGGGTATCAAATGAAAGATGTTAATGGGTATTTTAAAAGGGAGTAATCCTTAGTTCTATAGGTGGATGCCGTTTCGAAATATCGCCATAAAGGTGGACCAGGGGTGACTCTAGAATGTCTTTGTGGGATATGGGTATCAAATTAAAGGTATTAATGAGGGTTTTAAAAGGGAGTGGTGGTTGTTGTATAGGTGGTCGCCTTTTCGAGATATCGCCATAAAGGTGGACCAGGGGTGACTCTAGAATGCGTTTGTACGATATGGGTATCAAATGAAAGGTGTTAATGAGTATTTTAAAAGGGAGTAATCCTTAGTTCTATAGGTGGATGCCGTTTCGAAATATCGCCATAAAGGTGGACCAGGGGTGACTCTAGAATGTGTTTGTACGATATGGGTATCAAATTAAAGGTATTAATGAGGGTTTTAAAAGGGAGTGGTGGTTGTTGTATAGGTGGTCGCCTTTTCGAGATATCGCCATAAAGGTGGACCAGGGGTGACTCCAGAATGCGTTTGTACGATATGGGTATCAAATTAAAGGTGTTAATGAGTATTCTAAAAGGGAGTAATCATTAGTTCCATAGGTGGACGCCGTTTCGAGATATCGCCATAAAGGTGGACCAGGGGTGACCCTAGAATGTGTTTGTACAATATGGGCATCAAATGAAAGGTGTTAATGAGTATTTTAAAAGGGATTGATCCTTAGTTCTATAGGTGGATGCCTTTTCGAGATATCGCCATAAAGGTGGACCAGGGGTGACTCTGCAATTTGTTTGTACGACATGGGTATCAAATGAAAGGTGTTAACGAGTATTTTAAAAGGGAGTGGGCCTTAGTTCTATAGGTGGATGCCGTTTCGAAATATCGCCATAAAGGTGGACCAGGGGTGACTCTAGAATGTGTTTGTACGATATAAGTATCAAATTAAAGGTATTAATGAGGGTTTTAAAAGGGAGTGGTGGTTGTTGTATAGGTGGTCGCCTTTTCGAGATATCGCCATAAAGGTGGACCAGGGGTAACTCTAGAATGCGTTTGTACGATATGGGTATCAAATGAAAGGTGTTAATGAGTATTTTAAAAGGGAGTAATCCTTAGTTCTATAGGTGGATGCCGTTTCGAAATATCGCCATAAAGGTGGACCAGGGGTGACTCTAGAATGTCTTTGTACGATATGGGTATCAAATTAAAGGTATTAATGAGGGTTTTAAAAGGGAGTGGTGGTTGTTGTATAGGTGGTCGCCTTTTCGAGATGTCGCCATAAAGGTGGACCAGGGGTGACTCTAGAATGCGTTTGTACGATATGGGTATCAAATGAAAGGTGTTAATGAGTATTCTAAAAGCGAGTAATCATTAGTTCCATAGGTGGACGCCGTTTCGAGATATCGCCATAAAGGTGGACCAGGGGTGACCCTAGAATTTGTTTGTACAATATGGGGATCAAAAGAAAGGTGTTCATGAGTATTTTAAAAGGGAGTGGGCCTTTGTTCTATAGGTGGATGCCGTTTCGAAATATCGCCATAAAGGTGGACCAGGGGTGACTCTAGAATGTGTTTGAACGATATGGGTATCAAATGAAAGGTGTTAATGAGTATTCTAAAAGGGAGTAATCATTAGTTCCATAGGAGGACGCCGTTTCGAGATATCGCCATAAAGGTGGACCAGGGGTGACTCTAGAATGCGTTTGTACGATATGGGTATCAAATGAAAGGTGTTAATGAGTATTCTAAAAGGGAGTAATCATTAGTTCCATAGGTAGTCGCCTTTTCGAGATATCGCCATAAAGGTGGACCAGGGGTGACTCTAGAATGTGTTTGTACGATATGGGTATCAAATTAAAGGTATTAATGAGGGTTTTAAAAGGGAGTGGTGGTTGTTGTATAGGTGGTCGCCTTTTCGAGATATCGCCATAAAGGTGGACCAGGGGTGACTCCAGAATGCGTTTGTACGATATGGGTATCAAATGAAAGGTGTTAATGAGTATTCTAAAAGGGAGTAATCATTAGTTCCATAGGTGGACGCCGTTTCGAAATATCGCCATAAAGGTGGACCAGGGGTGACTCTAGAATGCGTTTGTACGATATGGGTATCAAATGAAAGGTGTTAATGAGTATTCTAAAAGGGAGTAATCATTAGTTCCATAGGTAGTCGCCTTTTCGAGATATCGCCATAAAGGTGGACCAGGGGTGACTCTAGAATGCGTTTGTACGATATGGGTATCAAATGAAAGGTGTTAATGAGTATTCTAAAAGGGAGTAATCATTAGTTCCATAGGTGGACGCCGTTTCGAGATATCGCCATAAAGGTGGACCAGGGGTGACTCTAGAATGCGTTTGTACGATATGGGTATCAAATGAAAGGTGTTAATGAGTATTCTAAAAGGGAGTATCATTAGTTCCATAGGTGGACGCCGTTTCGAGATATCGCCATAAAGGTGGACCAGGGGTGACTCTAGAATGCGTTTGTACGATATGGGTATCAAATGAAAGGTGTTAATGAGTATTCTAAAAGGGAGTAATCATTAGTTCCATAGGTGGACGCCGTTTCGAGATATCGCCATAAAGGTGGACCAGGGGTGACTCTAGAATGTGTTTGTACGATATGGGTATCAAATTAAAGGTATTAATGAGGGTTTTAAAAGGGAGTGGTGGTTGTTGTATAGGTGGTCGCCTTTTCGAGATATCGCCATAAAGGTGGACCAGGGGTGACTCCAGAATGCGTTTGTACGATATGGGTATCAAATGAAAGGTGTAAATGAGTATTCTAAAAGGGAGTAATCATTAGTTCCATAGGTGGACGCCGTTTCGAGATATCGCCATAAAGGTGGACCAGGGGTGACCCTAGAATGTGTTTGTACAATATGGGCATCAAATGAAAGGTGTTAATGAGTATTTTAAAAGGGATTGA
This sequence comes from Eurosta solidaginis, assembly GCF_040869045.1. Taxonomy (NCBI): domain Eukaryota; kingdom Metazoa; phylum Arthropoda; class Insecta; order Diptera; family Tephritidae; genus Eurosta; species Eurosta solidaginis. The sequence goes on from NC_090320.1 coordinate 278,344,569, forward strand.
TCCTTAGTTCTATAGGTGGATGCCTTTTCGAGATATCGCCATAAAGGTGGACCAGGGGTGACTCTGCAATTTGTTTGTACGACATTGGTATCAAATGAAAGGTGTTAATGAGTATTTTAAAAGGGAGTGGGCCTTAGTTCTATAGGTGGATGCCGTTTCGAAATATCGCCATAAAGGTGGACCAGGGGTGACTCTAGAATGTGTTTGTACGATATAAGTATCAAATTAAAGGTATTAATGAGGGTTTTAAAAGGGAGTGGTGGTTGTTGTATAGGTGGTCGCCTTTTCGAGATATCGCCATAAAGGTGGACCAGGGGTAACTCTAGAATGCGTTTGTACGATATAAGTATCAAATTAAAGGTATTAATGAGGGTTTTAAAAGGGAGTGGTGGTTGTTGTATAGGTGGTCGCCTTTTCGAGATGTCGCCATAAAGGTGGACCAGGGGTGACTCTAGAATGCGTTTGTACGATATGGGTATCAAATGAAAGGTGTTAATGAGTATTCTAAAAGGGAGTAATCATTAGTTCCATAGGTAGTCGCCTTTTCGAGATATCGCCATAAAGGTGGACCAGGGGTGACTCTAGAATGCGTTTGTACGATATGGGTATCAAATGAAAGGTGTTAATGAGTATTCTAAAAGGGAGTAATCATTAGTTCCATAGGTGGACGCCGTTTCGAGATATCGCCATAAAGGTGGACCAGGGGTGACCCTAGAATGTGTTTGTACAATATGGGCATCAAATGAAAGGTGTTAATGAGTATTTTAAAAGGGATTGATCCTTGGTTCTATAGGTGGATGCCTTTTCGAGATATCGCCATAAAGGTGGACCAGGGGTGACTCTAGAATGTGTTTGTACGATATGGGTATCAAATTAAAGGTATTAGTGAGGGTTTTAAAAGGGAGTGGTGGTTGTTGTATAGGTGGTCGCCTTTTCGAGATATCGCCATAAAGGTGGACCAGGGGTGACTCTAGAATGCGTTTGTACGATATGGGTATCAAATGAAAGGTGTTAATGAGTATTTTAAAAGGGAGTAATCCTTAGTTCTATAGGTGGATGCCGTTTCGAAATATCGCCATAAAGGTGGACCAGTGGTGACTCTAGAATGTGTTTGTACGATATGGGTATCAAATTAAAGGTACTAATGAGGGTTTTAAAAGGGAGTGGTGGTTGTTGTATAGGTGGTCGCCTTTTCGAGATGTCGCCATAAAGGTGGACCAGGGGTGACTCTAGAATGCGTTTGTACGATATGGGTATCAAATGAAAGGTGCTAATGAGTATTCTAAAAGGGAGTAATCATTAGTTCCATCGGTAGTCGCCTTTTCGAGATATCGCCATAAAGGTGGACCAGGGGTGACTCTAGAATGCGTTTGTACGATATGGGTATCAAATGAAAGGTGTTAATGAGTATTCTAAAAGGGAGTAATCATTAGTTCCATAGGTGGACACAGTTTCGAGATATCGCCATAAAGGTGGACCGGGGGTGACCCTAGAATGTGTTTGTACAATATGGGCATCAAATGAAAGGTGTTAATGAGTATTTTAAAAGGGATTGATCCTTAGTTCTATAGGTGGATGCCGTTTCGAAATATCGCCATAAAGGTGGACCAGGGGTGACTCTAGAATGTGTTTGTACGATATGGGTATCAAATTAAAGGTATTAGTGAGGGTTTTAAAAGGGAGTGGTGGTTGTTGTATAGGTGGTCGCCTTTTCGAGATATCGCCATAAAGGTGGACCAGGGGTGACTCTAGAATGCGTTTGTACGATATGGGTATCAAATGAAAGGTGTTAATGAGTATTTTAAAAGGGAGTAATCCTTAGTTCTATAGGTGGATGCCGTTTCGAAATATCGCCATAAAGGTGGACCAGGGGTGACTCTAGAATGTCTTTGTACGATATGGGTATCAAATTAAAGGTATAAATGAGGGTTTTAAAAGGGAGTGGTGGTTGTTGTATAGGTGGTCGCCTTTTCGAGATATCGCCATAAAGGTGGACCAGGGGTGACTCTAGAATGCGTTTGTACGATATGGGTATCAAATGAAAGATGTTAATGGGTATTTTAAAAGGGAGTAATCCTTAGTTCTATAGGTGGATGCCGTTTCGAAATATCGCCATAAAGGTGGACCAGGGGTGACTCTAGAATGTCTTTGTGGGATATGGGTATCAAATTAAAGGTATTAATGAGGGTTTTAAAAGGGAGTGGTGGTTGTTGTATAGGTGGTCGCCTTTTCGAGATATCGCCATAAAGGTGGACCAGGGGTGACTCTAGAATGCGTTTGTACGATATGGGTATCAAATGAAAGGTGTTAATGAGTATTTTAAAAGGGAGTAATCCTTAGTTCTATAGGTGGATGCCGTTTCGAAATATCGCCATAAAGGTGGACCAGGGGTGACTCTAGAATGTCTTTGTACGATATGGGTATCAAATTAAAGGTATTAATGAGGGTTTTAAAAGGGAGTGGTGGTTGTTGTATAGGTGGTCGCCTTTTCGAGATGTCGCCATAAAGGTGGACCAGGGGTGACTCTAGAATGCGTTTGTACGATATGGGTATCAAATGAAAGGTGTTAATGAGTATTCTAAAAGGGAGTAATCATTAGTTCCATAGGTAGTCGCCTTTTCGAGATATCGCCATAAAGGTGGACCAGGGGTGACTCTAGAATGCGTTTGTACGATATGGGTATCAAATGAAAGGTGTTAATGAGTATTCTAAAAGGGAGTAATCATTAGTTCCATAGGTGGACGCCGTTTCGAGATATCGCCATAAAGGTGGACCAGGGGTGACCCTAGAATGTGTTTGTACAATATGGGCATCAAATGAAAGGTGTTAATGAGTATTTTAAAAGGGATTGATCCTTAGTTCTATAGGTGGATGCCTTTTCGAGATATCGCCATAAAGGTGGACCAGGGGTGACTCTGGAATTTGTTTGTACGACATGGGTATCAAATGAAAGGTGTTAATGAGTATTTTAAAAGGGAGTGGGCCTTAGTTCTATAGGCGGATGCCGTTTCGAAATATCGCCATAAAGGTGGACCAGGGGTGACTCTAGAATGTGTTTGTACGATATGGGTATCAAATTAAAGGTATTAGTGAGGGTTTTAAAAGGGAGTGGTGGTTGTTGTATAGGTGGTCGCCTTTTCGAGATATCGCCATAAAGGTGGACCAGGGGTGACTCTAGAATGCGTTTGTACGATATGGGTATCAAATGAAAGGTGTTAATGAGTATTTTAAAAGGGAGTAATCCTTAGTTCTATAGGTGGATGCCGTTTCGAAATATCGCCATAAAGGTGGACCAGGGGTGACTCTAGAATGGCTTTGTACGATATGGGTATCAAATTAAAGGTATTAATGAGGGTTTTAAAAGGGAGTGGTGGTTGTTGTATAGGTGGTTGCCTTTTCGAGATATCACCATAAAGGTGGACCAGGGGTGACTATAGAATGAGTTTGTACGATATGGGTATCAAATTAAAGGTTTTAATGAGAGTTTTAAAAGGGAGTGGTGGTAGTTGTATATGTGAAGGGGTTTTCCATATATCGACCAAAATGTGGACCAGGGTGACCCAGAACATCATCTGTTCGATACCGCTAATTTATTTATATATGTAATATCTGCCAAGATTTTAAGGGTTTTTTATTTCGCCCTGCAGAACTTTTCATTTTCTTCTACTTAATATGGTAGGTGTTACAACCATTTTATAAAGTTTTTTTTAAAAAATTATATTTCGCGTCAATAAAACATTCCAATTACCTTACCATGTTTCATCCTTTTTTTCGTATTTGGTATAGAATTATGGCATTTTTTTCATTTTTCGTAATTTTCGATATCGAAAAATTGGGCGTGGTCATAGTCGGATTTCGTTCATTTTTCATACCAGGAGAAAGTGAGTTCAAGTAAGCACGTGAACTAAGTTCATAAAAGATATGTCGATTTTTGCTCAAGTTATCGTGTTAACGGCCATGCGGAAGGACAGACGGACGACTGTGTATAAAAACTGGGCGTGGCATCAACCGGTTTCGCCCATTTTCACAGAAAACAGTTAACGTCATAAAATCTATGCCCTCACCAAATTTCAAAAGGATGGGTTAATTTTTGTTCGACTTATGGCATTAAAAGTATCCTAGACAAATTAAATGAAAAAGGGCGGAGCCACGCCCATTTTGAAATTTTCTTTTATTTTTGTATTTTGTTGCACCATATCATTACTAGAGTTAAATGTTGACATAATTTACTTATATACTGTAAAGATATTAAATTTTTTGTTAAAATTTTACTTTAAAACATTTTTTTTTAAAAGTGGGCGTGGTCCTTCTCCGATTTTGCTAATTTTTGTTAAGCCTACATATAGTAATAGGGTAACGTTCCTGCCAAATTTCATCATGATATCTTCAACGACTGCCAAATTACAGCTTGCAAAAGTTTTAAATTACCTTCTTTTAAAAGTGGGCGGTGCCACGCCCATTGTCCAAAATTTTACTAACTTTCTTTTCTGCGTCATAAGTTCAACCCATCTACCAAGTTTAGTCGCTTTATCTGTCTTTTGTAATGAATTATCGTACTTTTTCGGTTTTTCAAAATTTTCGATATCGAAAAAGTGGGCGTGGTTATAGTCCGATATCGTTCATTTTAAATAGCGATCTGAGACGAGTGCTCAGGAACCTAAATACCAAATTTCATCAAGATATCTCAAAATTTACTCAAGTTATCGTATTAAGGGACGGACGGACGGACGGCCGGACGGACATGGCTCAATCAAATTTTTTTTCGATCCTGATTATTTTGATATATGGAAGTCTATATCTATCTCGATTCCTTTATATATGTACAACCAACCGTTATCCAATCAAACTTAATATACTCTGTGAGCTCTGCTCAACTGAGTATAAAAACATAAAATGTAAGTGTATGCATAGTGTGTGATATTGCTTTGCTATATGATATGTGGGAATAATTTTTTTAGTAAACCTTTTGATTACGGTTTTTTATGGACTATGAGCGTATTATCTATTTCTTATCGGCGAGTTATCGGTATGCTAGAGGTTAAGGTTAAGACGTATTATCGATGTTTTCTCGAAGTGTTATAAATTTTCTACCGATTACGATTATCGACCTAATATCGGCGAGTTAAATGTTTTTAGTTATCTTTCATTATCTAACAATTTTGGAATATTTATCGAAAAAATATTGATACTTTGGAAAAAATTTATATTTGTTACCTAAAATTTATCGATTTGGTTTAAAAATAAATCGATAAAAATATCTCGAGTGATTATCGAAAAGTTATCGGTTTTTTATTTGAAAACGACATATTATCAAAAGGTTGCAGGTTTGTTTTCGGAGTGCAACCAATTTGTTATAGGCGTGAACACCAGTGGTGTCCAATAGGACACAGACAAATTTGGGTACCACTGACTTTTACATAATTATGTATATTTGTGTATGCCTTTCACACAAACTGCCATTTAAATATTTAAACTTTTTGCTCCGTTACCGCCTTTAGGGGTCAAGTTAAAATTTATATCATAGCAAAAGTTGAAACAAAAAACAAAACAACAACATTCTTATAAATAATGGAGAAAGTTTTTCATATTAGTCAGTAGCCAGCAGTGTAGCGCGTAACGAACGGGAAATAATTTACTTACTTGGTAGCAACTTTGTCTACCATTTCTGCCACCATTATTATGTCACATTTCATATAATATTTATTTTTTTTTTTTTTTGTTGTGTGCTTCTTTCTCTCTCTTCTGTTGACACTTGCCAACAATTATTTTCCGCTAAGTGCTACAATTTATTGCATTGACCTTGGTGTCGCTTAGTGAGTAAAGTAAAAATTACTTTGTGTGTATGCGTCGCAATGTTTTTAGTTGAGATGACAAAATACGGCACAGCTGACCTTTAAAATATTTGGGATTTTTTTCATTTAAATTTTAATTTATATTCTCATTATGGGCTTTTGGTTTTGGTTACTCAGTGGTAAATTAATTTATCTGAATACTGGGAAGTGTTTGTTTTGCATGTGGTTAGTGTGAATGCTAATGCGTGTGTAATTGCTTAAAATATGGGCTATGTTTACATGATTAATTGGAAATATTCTTTGTTCTTGTTGTAACCACAAAATAACACCCCACATAGTACTAGTCCGACTGAAAGTGAAGCCATGTGTTTTGACCACCGAAAATTTTGCACCTATGGGCTTTAGTCGACGAGGGCATGCCTTACTGCAGGAATATTTTAAGCCTGTTAAGCCGCCAAGGCTGCTTGGAGACACTGCTAAGTTTGAACGATTGTGTAATTTCTGAAAAAGAGGCATACAAATAGTGTGAAGAAGGAGACTTCTTCCGAATATGCGCTTTAAGATATTTACATAAAAGATGAATATGCTGATATCTGGCTAAAAGCTACCAATAATCAACAAGTTCGTTTACAGGTTGATTGGGATTATAAAAAGGAGAAGTAAAACGGTAGCCTGGCGAGGAAAAATTTCGATACTTCCGAAGTCGTCTTAGCTTACTTCATATTTATTGCAGTAAACTAAATCTCCAAGGCGTACCAAACACGGAGGAATCTGCACGCTCTATATATGTATCATACAAGGTTCTGTCTTGCGTATTGTGCGAAAAACTGTTGCACTGACTCAACTAACTGATTGGACATTATCAATTGACAATACATCAAATCCCGATATAGATTCACTATAAGATCTAAAAACACCATCTCATAGTTAACCTTAAATCGATACTTGATAGTGCGACATTGGTCTATTTGTGTGCTGCTAAGTTTATATGTTATTGACAAATGGAGTTAAGTAAAACTATTTGCTCCGAACGGCATCTGCATGCCAGATGGGTTTTCACTGAGAAGATTTTAATGGCAGGTATACACTCGGAGTGATTGCCAAACACTGCCGGGGAGTGACCCCGCTTAGACAAATTTTCTTCTAATTGAAAAAACTTGTTTTTAAAATTTTGATGTTGCTTTGCCCAGGGTATGAACCCAGGATATTCGGTGTGCTACTCCCACCTTTGGCCGTATGAAATAAGATGGGTACTTACTGTCATAAAAAACAAGAAGTTCACTTCTCTCAGTCAACCTCTCTTTTATGTTCCCTTCTCTTTAATTTAGCTCTCACTTTCTCGCCCTTTCATCCTTTTGCCAATTTTTTTCAATCCTATTTTCCATCACTGCACCCATACATGTCTCTGTTTTCTATTTACGTTTTCCGCCTATATAACTTTGCCAAATCAATTTAAATAAAGCAATCGTATCTGTAATGCTTGGGAAGGACCCTATGATAATAGACTCGGTTATTTTTCAACGCGCCATAAGTCCTGCCTGCTCTGTCCTAAACAACAGAAGCAGCAGAAGTAATTTTTGCTGTGAACGTGATCAAGATGAATATTTTCTGTTATCAAACAAAGAATTTTATATCTCTATCCATTTCTCCTCACTCCTCTTCAACGTCCTCTCCCAATTACTTTTCCACTCTTCCTTTTGCTACTTTCTCTTAATCTTTTTTTATCGCAGATTATTCTTATAACTCTTTAACTTCCTATTAACCTCTTGCGGCTATCCCTCTTTTACGCCTAATCCTTTTATCTCTTTCTTTCTCCACTCTCCCCCTCCACACACAACATAATCAAATCACACCTAAATAAGTAATAGTTTTTGAATAAATAGCTACCTAGGCCATTACCTCTTAAAAGAGTATCCCATAAAAGGAATTGAGAAATTACCTACCTACGTACTACACTTCCAGTAAATAGATCGGTCAATGGTCAACTTCCTGGAAAAAAGGGTGTGAGTACCAAATACTGGTGAAGTTCGATTGTTTACGTCTAGTAAACTAATGTTTTTTAGTTAACCGGAGCTCTGTGATTGAGTTTTTTTAAAAGAACTTCGTCGGCTTCTTAACGTTAACAGGCGATACTGACAAGTTATTGTTTTATTATCGGCTTATTACCGATAACGCATAATTTTCTTAGGGCTGCAAACCAATGAGTCGCCGATAATAAATTCGTAACAATTCGATAAGATAGTTTTTGATATCTAAACGATAACAAGGCCGATTATTATTCTGTCACAGTCAGATGACAAATCGTTTAATTTTTAATAACATCTCGATAGCTGCTAAAAAAATCGATAACTTTTTCATAATGAATCGATAACATATCGCTAAATGTCAGCTCGTAATTTTAACAAATCGATAATATTTTCATAACGATTACATAAATTTTCGGTAACAATCAGTTTACTTTAGTCTCTGGCGCAATACGCAAGTTAGGTTTTCATACGATCTTGCGGATTTGGCAGAGCACTTTTTAATTCCTTTCTGGAGGCAATAGCCCGCGCGAACTTGTTCCGTAAAAGCGACGAATTCTCTTCAACTTCTTGCTGGTCTCCGTGTTTGAACAACTCGGCGGGAAGTTCGTCGTTACCTAGAGTCTTGTTATTTTTTAGCTAAGATATCGACATTTTCGCTTCTTCCCACGCTGCCTAGCAATTAGGGGAAGTGCTTTCCTCAACACTTAGCAAACTCTGTACATATGTTACCAGGTCACCCTGATCTGCCTCAGTAACTTCCGATACTTGTCGGTTATTTGTTGGGCCCTCTTCTCCTCTTTTTCAACTTATCCCTCTTTTCTCGTTTTCCTTACGGTGCTTCTCTTCTCTTCCCTTTCTTATTTCTCTATCCTTTCATTTCGCGTTTGTCTATCCCTTGTCCTCTTCTATCCCTCTACCTTCATCTGAATCTCAGACTATACTTTTAACACAAGCTACTTGCATTATCGTCCTTGCCTTCCGCCTCTTCTCAAATGTTTCGCAAAGAGCAAGTTCAAAACTGAGAAAAGTTTGATATAAATTTTAGGGACAAATAATAAAAAACAACTAGGATCAAATTAAGAGCTAACAGGGTTTCCAACCATTGAGATTCGCTCCATTGTTAATTGGGAACTTATTTATATAAATACACATCACTTAAAGAGAAAAAATCTAATATATAAAATTCTTCTGTCACGGTGTTAGAGGCTTAACTCCTCCGAAAGGGCTGAACCAATTCTCATGAAATTTTGTAAGCATATTGGGTAGGTCCGAAAATCGGCCCACGTCTACCTTTTTTTCGCTACGTGCCTAGGGTCTTCAGATCAAAACGTGGACCCTGGTACCCCTAGAATGTGCTAATACAATATGAATATCAAATGAAAACTGTTGATACAGGATAATTTTCATACAACTGGGAGGCTAGGGTCTCGAGATATAGCCCAAAACGTGGACCCAGGTACCCCTAGAATGTGTTAATACAATATGGATATCAAATGAAAGCTGTTGATGAGTGCTATAGTACAGGATAATTTTCATACAACTGGGAGGCTAGGGTCTCGAGATATAGCCCGAAAAGTGGACCCAGGTACCCCTAGAATGTGTTTATATAATATGGATATCAGATGAAAGCTGTTGATGAGTGCTATAGTACAGGATAATTTCCATACAACTGGGAGGCAAGGGTCTCGAGATATAGACCAAAACGTGGACCCGGGTACCCCTAGAATGTATTTATACAATACGGATATCAAATGAAAGCTGTTGATGAATGCTATAGTACAGGATAATTTTCATACAACTGGGAGACTAGGAAGGGTCTCGAGATATAGCCCAAAACGTGGACCCGGATACACCTAGAATGTGTTTTTACATTATGGGTATCAAATTGAAGCTGTTGATGTATGCTTTAGTACAGAGTAAGTTTTACACCGCTGAGTGATTACGGTCTCGAGATATAGGCCAAACATGGACCCGGATACACCTAGAATGTGTGTGTATTATGGATATCAAATGAAAGCTTTTGCTTAGAGCTTTAAAGTTCATTGTGATATTCGATTTATTCGCATCAACCTAGCAAAACTGATAAATATGCATGCGAAGCCGAAATAAAGAAAATAATTAATAATACCCACATATCTATTTACATACGTCCTATTCGATTTGCCTGAAATTTCGTATATAAATTTGACTATATTAGTATTTACGATGCTTTTTTCCGGGAAGTATACCAGAGACGGACTGGGACTAGGATTAGGAATAGGACTGGGACTGAGACTGAGACTCGGAGTGGGACTAGAACAAAATACATACCACCCTCTGGGACTGGCAATAAGAGATGAAGAAGAAGGGGAAAAACTTGATAGAATAGAAAAGAGAGAAGGAGACTGAGAAAAAGATAGAATGAGACGAAGATGGAGATGAAGCAAAAAAGACGGAGGGAGGATTGAATTAAAAGATTAAGAAAAAGTGTAGAGGGGTAGGACAGAATTAGATGGAAAAATCTTATTAAAATATATGCAGATAAGCCAAATTTAGGGCAGAACAACGTCTGCCGGGTCTGCTAGTATAATATAAAATAGTCCGAGGTTGAAATTGGTTAATAAATTATCTGTAAAGTATATTCCGAAAAATTAATCACTGTTGATTTAATATCAAAGTCATACAGCCGCCTGCTATGTTATTTCAAAATTCACATAATACCTTGTACTTTACTATGCATTCATTTCATTTGATTCATTATTCCATAGCTGTGAGTTATTTATTTCCACTTTTGAAATGGCAAATACTAAAATTACATTTCTACCGCGTTAATTAAAATTTAACTCATTTTGTAAATTTAACATTATTTTGATGTATGAAAAATATTATTCAAGCCAACAAAGGTTCAAACATAATATGCGTATAAATACATTCGTAGCCACACAGGGTAATATAAACATTTATATTATACATACGTACGTATTTTTATATGACCACATTACTGTCAAATAACTGCCAAATGCAAGAGATATAAACAATTATTTGCATAATACCCCAAAAAGGTGAATTGGTCGAGCGTTAAAAGCGCGCGCGCACCATCAACCAACAAAATCATCATATCGATGGACCTCATTAACCACAAAATAACAAACAGTCGATGTTTGCCATATGATGCCGTTAGACTTATATAAGTAGAGTATTTGTATATATATCTACTAGTATATATGTATGTATTTATATATTTCATAATACATTTATATGCGTAAATGATTGCTACTTTTATGATTGGTTGATTTTTTGCTGTGTGTTCCGTTAGATAACGGCTAAAGTTGAGAACGCTAATTTATTTGTTAATGCTAGAGAATCTGATATACTAATCCTGGAAGCAAATTAGTTTATATTTTATAAAAGTATGTATGCATTTAAAATCATAAAGTACAAACAATTTCTATCTTAATCATTCATCTTCCCATTGTCTATCATTGCCTCTGCCTTTATACATATCCTTTTGCTTTACCTTCACTGTCAGTCTCTTAGGCAACGGGGACGAAATTTTTGGCACGATTTACCTTCGAAGAGATTTAGGCAGAGCTTCTTTTCCAATTTTCGTCGTGCTTCTTTTTAAATGTTTCCTACAAATTAACGGGATGGAATCTACATATCTTATGCGAACTCAGAAAGGCCGCATTTTCACTAACAAGTTTTCCATGGCAGAAATACACTCGAAAGTGTTTACCACACCAATGCCTCTTAGAAAAGATCTTTTCTAATTGAAAAAAGTGTTTTCTAAATATTTGTAATTGCTTTGCACGGAACTTGAAGCCAGGATCTTCGGTGTGGTGGCCGAAGCACGATACCACAACATCATACCACATCTGTATCTTAAATTTTGGAAAGATGTAATCACGAATAATATTGAACATTTTGAGCTGCAGCTTTCTGTTAAATTAGCACATTTGGCTCTACAAATACAGCTGCTTTAAAAAAATCACACCGTTCATTAATGAAGTAACTAACGATTAAGTTTTAAAATTCAGTGCTTCAGTGGCAATAAGTGTAATTGCGTGAGTCGCAAATCACCTGCCGTTCTTTTAATCGACAAACGAATTGACTTATCGTGTACGTTTTATATTTCAGCGTACATTTAGCGCCCGACACATGTTAAATTACAAGCTAAATAACAAAAGAACAAGTAGGGAAGTTTCAGTTCGGGTAAAACCTAACATATTACACCCAGCTGCATGATCTAATATATATATTAAAGATACATTCAAAGAGAAATAGCATGAACACTAAATATTATGAAAGCTAAGAAAGCTATAAGATAGCAACTGTCTTAAAAACAATGTTTTTTGGGGTGTTGACTTTTCATGGATAGACTTCTCCAAGATTAGGCGAATTATTAATATGGTCGACAGAACATTCACCTAGGGCTTTATTCAGTATGTGTAAGATTTGAAATGTACACCTTCAAAATTCACACTTACTGAATCTACCCACGGTATGAAGCCGCACTCAAAAAGCCTAATCAGTTAGTTGACTTGGAACTTTAGCCTTTGGCATAACACGGAAGATATGACCTTTTCAGCGGGGTCACCTTTCTTGCGACTTGGGCAGAACACTTTTTATTCCAATCTGGCGACATCCACTTGTTTGATTTTACGTTTTTAACAGCTCGGCGCTTAGTTCGTAGATACCCGGAACATTGTTTTTTTGTTTTTTAGCTAGGATATGGTCATTTTAACTTCATTATCTCTCTCCAAACTTTAACACACCCTATAACTTGGTTACTAGGTCGCCCTTACCATTCCTGCATGATCTTAGTCACTATGTGATCAGTTGGTTTCCTCTTCTTCGATCAAGATACTGTCATATAGGTCGTGGTACGTGTATAGTAAGTAGATGAACTTTTTTCAAGTCGCAGCAAAACCAATCAACCATAACCCTTGGAAAGTTTTTATATCGTGGAGAGTTAGTTTCCCGACTATATGCCAATTCTAGCGTTAGAACAGCCAAACATGACTTTGATGTTATTGCGCATTCAGTCACAGTATGCCTTATCAAGTGAAAGAAAAATCTGGCATTCATATTTAAAATTATTATACAGTTCGTACCGAATTTTCAAAGGCAAATCGATTACTGAAATTCATTGTCGAGTAGTCAAAGCAACGCGACGCTGGGCGGCAATTTGACTTACATAAACCGGCTGTTAAGCATGTTTTCGCTTACAAATCGAGTAACGGGTTAACCGATTAATCGGATGATAAAGTAATTTTTCGAGCTTTAATAAGTGCAGTAGCCGTCGTGGTGTGGTGGTAGCGTGCTCCGTCTACCACACCGAATATCTTGGATTTAACTCCCGGCCAAAGCAATAAAAAAATTCAGAAACAAGTTATTTTTTTAATCAGAAAAAGGTGTTTCTAAGTGGGTACGCTGTTCTGCAGTGATTTTCAAGCACTCTGAGTGTTTTCCTGTCAAGAAAAGCTACTTAGTGTAAACTCATTCGCCTTGCAGATTTCGTTCCGAGTCGGCGTATAACAAGTAGATCCTATTGTAGGGTTATCTGCTTTGTAAAATATACTTTAATTTTGTAAATTATTTTTATGTTATTTTACTTTTAATGTTATTTCAAAATGAAAATTTTCAAATAAGTTATTTTAAAATTGTTAACATGTAAAAATATTTAATTTAAATATAAAATAAATTTTTAATAAAAATATAGTTTAACACTATATATCCTTCCATCGAACCAAAAGAATTATATAAAAACAATTTTTCGTGTTATTTATTAACAAATTTTCTTTAAAATCCATCCATCCGTGACGAAAATATGCGAGAAATTCATTCAACAAAAGGAAGATCGCGATGGTGTCCGCCTGAATTGGAATGTGCCAATCGAGTCCATTGAGTCGAGTCGATACGAAGCTCTTGGTTGTGCCACAAACGTGTCTTTGCCAGTCAATTAAGGAACAGCAGGATCTACCGCCTATGCAATATTCGATGATGTAACACGTCTGTATGGAAGAAACTGGGGCATTTCTGGACTAAGAGAACAATGTAAAGAATTTGATGTCGAAGAAACTTATTAGATATATGTATATGACTCGCTTGCGTTCAAATCAATTAATCAACTTTTTTGGAATACTTATTTGTTTCACGTGCGCTTATTGTGCTTTATTGCTCACAACTGCTGAAATTGATAAAGAAGATCTTATCCTTTACTTCGTATTAATTACATTAGCTGTTACAATTTTATCTCCTAATGTATGGACAACGACATTGTCACGTTATATTTGGATTTTAAATTCAATCTCAATATCAATTTATAATTTTAACTCCAACATCTACCTGCCCTCAACATTTGGTGAGCCATTTTGTTCAAAATTTAACATTTTTTGAAAAATAGTACATAGTTTTCTTTTTAATAAAGTTCGTTGTCTAAGGGCTTCATTCTGTATTGCGAACGAGAGCTCAGAGGAACGATTCACCTCCAAATGATTTCGTCTAGCAATGGTATTCCCTATCATTTTCTTTCGGCTTTTACCTTTCTTATTTTATGGCAAGCCGGAAGGCAAAATCAAGTGTCAAATGACATATTGTCATCGTTTAACATAGTGCAAATACACTAGCGATTCGTGTTTGAGGCGAAACGAACGTTCGTTTCGTAATAGAAAATGAGGCCCTAAATTTTTCGTTGAACCAATTTATAAACAAAATATTCAATATATATTTTAATACAAATTATTGATAAAATTATTAAATATATAATAAATGTAATTAATTTTTCTAAATTATAGTTTCGTTAAGTACATTTTAATTATGTACACTCCTTCTCCAGTTTATTTTCAAAAATATGTATTTATACACAATCATTATCATTTTCAACAACGACTTACAAATTCCACAATACAAATACGAGATTCATATTTAAATAATAACCTCATTTTCAATTCGAAAATAACACAAAAAACTACAAATAAAGCAATAACTTTGATTTTTAAAATAAAATCAAACAAATTTTTACAATTTTTAAAAATATCTAAAGATTTCTTAAAATAATTTTTATCGACATATTTTCCAAATATCAATTCTTTCATATTGAAAATGACATCATATAAAAACTCAATATTAAACTCATTAACATTACACGAATCATTAGCAATTTCATACCATCCTCAAACGAATTAAGGAATCAACTTTTCATTCCTTATCAACAACTTGGACATACATTATGATTAATAAAAGTTTTTAATTTTTGAATGATTGTGCACACAAAGTTGCCATCTAATATCATTCAAACTTATTCTAGGTTCTTCAAACGCATCATTATAATTTACAATATTTTCACAAACAGCTATGAAGAGATTTTTAACCTCGACAAAATATTATAGCAGTAACACAACCTAATAATATACATAAAATGTTAATACAATAAATAATACCAAAATCTAAGATATCAAGTACATCGAATCAACAAAAGATTGTTTACTTACATCAATACCAACATAAATTAACACAAAAATACATTTCTAAATTTTATATAATATATACAACAAAAAGCTCTAATTATTTTTAATTACAACACTTACACAAAACTTTTAGTAATCAATACACAATATAAATTAACATTAAAATTAAAAACAACTATTTATTCGTTTCACTGGGGGGGAGTATATGTAGGGTTATCTACTTTGTAAAATATATTTTAATTTTGTAAATTATTTTTATGTTATTTTACTTTTAATGTTATTTCAAAATGAAAATTTTCAAATAAGTTATTTTAAAATTGTTAAAATGTGAAAATATTTAATTTAAATATAAAATAAATTTTTAATAAAACAAGTAAGGAAGGCTAAGTTCGGGTGTAACCGAACATTACATACTCAGTTGAGAGCTATGGAGACAAAATAAGGAAAATCACCATGTAGGAAAATGAACCTAGGGTAACCCTGGAACGTGGTTGTATGACATGTGTATCAAATGGAAGGTATCAAAGAGTATTTTAAGAGAGAGTAGGCCATATTTCTATGGATGGACGCCATTTAGGGATATCGCCATAAAGGTGGACCAGGGCTGACTCTAGAATTTGTTTGTACGATATGGGTATCAAATGAAAGGTGTTAATGAGTATTTTCAAAGGGCGTGATCCTTAGTTCCATAGGTGGACGCCGTTTCGAGATATCGCCATAAAGGTAGACCAGGGGTGACTCCAGAATGTGTTTGTACGATATGGGAATCAAATGAGAGGTGTTACTGAGCATTTTAAGAGGGAGTGGGCATTAGGTCTATGGGTGGACGCCTTTTCGAGATATCGCCATTAGGGTGGGCCAGGGGTGACTCTAGAATGTGTTTGTATGATATGGGTATCAAACGAAAGGTGTTACTGAGTATTTTAAGAGGGAGTGGGCATTAGGTCTATAGGTGGACGCCCTTTTGAGATATCGCCATTAGGGTGGCCCAGGGGTGACTCTAGAATGTTTGTACGATATGGGTAAATAACGAAAGGTGTTACTGAGCATTTTAAGAGGGAGTGGGCATTAGGTCTATAGGTGGACGCGTTTTCGAGATTTCGCCATTAGGGTGGGCCAGGGGTGACTCTAGAATGTGTTTGTACGATATGGATATCAAATTAAAGGTATTAATGAGGGTTTTAAAAGCGAGTGGCCCTTAGATGTATATGTGAAGGCGTTTTCGCGATATCGACCAAAATGTGGACCAGGTGATCCAGAAAATCATCTGTCGGGTACTGCTAATTTATTTATATATGCAATACCACTAACAGTATTCCTGCCAAGATTCCAAACGCTGTTGATTTCGCCTTGTAAAACTTTTTCATTTTCTTCTACTTAATATGGTAGGTGTCACACCCATTTTACAAAGTTTTTTCCAGAGTTATATTTTGCGTCAATAAACCAATCCAATTACCATGTTTCATCCCTTTTTTCGTATTTGGTATAGAGTTATGGCATTTTTTTCATTTTTGATAATTTTCGATATCGATAAAGTGGGCGTGGTTATGGTCGGATTTCGGCCATTTTTTATACCAAGATAAAGTGAGTTCAGATAAGTACGTGGACTAAGTTTAGTAAAGATATATCGGTTTTTGCTCAAGTTATTGTGTTAACGGCCGAGAGGAAGGCCAGACGGTCGACTGTGTATAAAAACTGGGCATGGCTTCCACCGATTTCGCCCATTTTCACAGAAAACAGTTACCGTCATAGGACCTATGCCCCCACCAAATTTAAGAAGGATTGGTAAATTTTTGTTCGACTTATGGCATTAAAAGTATTCTAAATGAAAATGGGCGGAGCCACACCCATTTTGAAATTTTCTTTTATTTTTGTATTTTGTTGCATCATATTATTACTGGAGTTGAATTTTGACTTAATTTACTTATATGCAGTAAAGATATTAAACTTTTTGTTAAAATTTGAATTTAAAAAAAATTTTTTTTAAAAAGTGGGCAAATATTAGCAAATATATAGTAATAGTAGTAACGTTCCTGTCAAATTTCATCATGATATCTTGAACGACTGCTAAATTGCAGCTTGCAAAACTTTTAAATTACCTTCTTGTAAAAGTGGGCGGTGCCCCGCCCGTTGTCCAAAATCTTACTAATTTTCTATTCTGCGTCATAACGTAAACCCATCTACCAAGTTTCATCGATTTATCCGCCTTTCGCAATGAATTATCGCATTTTTTTAGTTTTTCGAAATTTTCGATATCGAAAAAATGGGCGTGGTTATAGTCCGATATCGTTCATTTTAAATAGGGATCTGAGATGAGTGCCCAGGAATCTACGTACCAAATTTCATCAAGATACCTCAAAATTTACTCAAGTTATCGTGTTAAGGGACAGACGGACGGACCGACGGACGGACGGACATGGCTCAATCAAATTTTTTTTCGATACTGATGATTTTGATATATGGAAATCTATATCTATCTCGATTCTTTTATACCTGTACAACCAACCGTTATCCAATCAAAGTTAATATACTCTGTGAGCTCTGCTCAACTGAGTATAAATATAGTTTAACACTATATACCTATCCCGCCAATTGGCACGATGCAAATTGGAAGAGAAGCTCGGCCTAAATTCTCTTCGGAGGTATATCGCGCCTTGTATTGGGGTAAGTAGCTTCGCATATTCTCTTTGAAGTAATTTTTTACCTCCCTTGTGCCATATGAGGTGAAATTAGAAGTAACTACACTGCATCGTTTTGTTACAAATTACATCCAAGTCCAAAGGAAAAATAATTTAATCACATTGTTTAAAATCATTCATTCCGTTTGTAGGCATACATAGTTAATAAATGGTTTCAGTCGGTAGCCTATTATTAAACTGCCTATGCCAAAAGAGCGCTCTACCAGCCGTTAGCCTAATGGCGCATATTAGTGCATTTAGTATTTTACTTTTGTCACGCTGACACACTACACTGTAATTAACCCTCGCCTCAGTCTCTCTCTCTTAAAGCCATCAGTTCTTTCTTGTCACTTTTGCGCTTTTTCAGTCTTTGACCTACGCCCTCGTTGGTTGTTGACAGCCTCAACAGTTGCCAACAAGCGCTTACATATCCGTTAATGCTAACGTCATTGCCATCGTCGTTGTTGTTATCGTCATCAACCGCTGCCCATTCAACTTGCGCGGCAGATTAATGACCACTTTAGTCACTTTCAGTTCACTGTGTTTGTTAGCATATTCGTTGATTGCTATGTTGCGGCCACAAAATGTAGCATTTTTGACTTTATACCGTTATATCCGTGTGGTTGGTAGCCCAGAAAGCGAATAATGTATTTTTATTAATATGCGGCTATTATTGCATTTTGTGTTTATTGTGGTTTTGTTCCTTAATTAATTAATGATTTGTGGCAGTAGAATGGAATTTAAAATTTTCTCAAAAGCGAGGGAAGAATATGACCTGTGGGGGAGTTGATGAATTATTACTCCCTAAGATTAGAGGTATTAATATTACTAAAGTACTCACAAACGGGAAATGGTGAATTAGGAATAATATAATAAACAACCTTTGCGTATTCATCCGGCTAACATTAGCAATCTAGGAGTAGGGATCGGCAATCATGATCTGTGAAACCTAGGGGAAGGTACACTTTTACAGAATCTAGGTAGCTGACTCTGGAATGGGAATCAAGGGGTAAATAAGCACAATTCATAACTTTCGCAACCCGATTGGCAATCTCATCTACACGAGGCGAATCCTCTTACAAATATGCATGTATCATACACATATTTAGCAGGCGAGGTTCTGGTGATCCCAAGTTCCTCGTAGAACTAGTGGATGGAGGGCGTAATAGCCTAGAAGGTTCAATGTGGTCAGACTAAACTATTCCCGATAAAGTCCTCGGGAGGCGAGGGCTAAATACACCGCCGAAAAGAGAATTCGTTGATACAAGAAGGCAGGAAGATAGTCAGACCTTGCAGTGACAGTGAAGCACTGATCAAATTCCTACATGGCATACCAGAAAATTGTACTGATGACAAGCGAGAATGGGACGGAGCTAAACAAGTTAAGTAGTATAGCAAAGCATATGCCATAGCTGATATTGCAACCAACTTTTGAGGTACAAATGCAAACTTAAATGAGTGCCTAATCAATCGCGCCTTGTTAGGTCCATTGATTCGAATATAAATGCCCCACTACTTCTCGATAAATATTTTAGTTCGGCGCAAGAATTTTATCTTTGGTCATACAGTCGTAAACTTCATTTTCACATTTCAGATCGCATTGATGTTGACCACCTTTCCTTGTCTCTATACATGGTTTCCGGTAGTTGCAGGTTCAGGCATAAGGTGAGGCGTCAAGCAAATTCTCTGTCAAATACCAAAAAATCAGAGTGTAAGAATCTTACAACAGTTAATTTAAGTAATATGATGAAATGTTTATCACTATATCCGTTCCATGCATTTTTATTATAATTCTTGAAAATGCATACAAAATTTGACAAAAATTATTTTAAAGCAAAACTGCATTCCATAAATATTTCCAAAACCAACGACCTATTCAAGGGGAATAAAATCTCACCAAAATTATCCAAAATAAGAAAATTAAATAAAATCAAAAATGCAATCAAAAGTATGTTAACAAAGTTTATCTATTCGATGAAATGTTCAATGTTGTTAGGGCATTGTTTAAAAATGAGTAATGCAAAAGTTTTATCACGCTTGTAAGTTGAGGGAAAACTGCCGAGCAGCAAAAATTTGGATCATGACGACCGCCAACAGAAAACAAACTTGAATGGATTAACTAGCCCCAGCGGTAAAACAAAAACAAATACTAAATAAATTCAAATACTTAGCCATGTAAATAAAACAAAGTATTTGACATTTGAATTTATTTGTTTTTCTAATGGGAAAGGGATTGCAGAAATTGTTGTTAGGATAAATTAAAAATTTTAAATTTTGAAGGGGGAGTAAACTTGAAAGCGATGGTAAAATTTAAATTTAAAAAATTTAGACAAAGATAAGTAAAGATAAGTGTATTGTTAGTTGAAGAAAAATGAGAGTGAGCGTGTGAGTAGGTACGGGTAATGGGTAATGTGAATGAGTGTAGGAGTGGGAACGAGAACGGGAATGGAGGGATGGAGTGGGAATGGGAATGCGAGTCGGGTTGTGGGTGGGATTGAGAGTGCGACTGGGAGCTTGAATGGGGGTGGAAGTGGGTTGGGAACGGGGATGGTAATGGGACTAGGAGTAAGTGTGATTGTGGGAATGGTAATGAGAGTAGGTAGTGGGAATGGGAGTGGATGTGGTAGTGTGACTAGAGTGGGAGTGGGAATGGAAGTTGGAATGGGAGGAAGAAAAACGGAATAGGGAATGGACAAGAGGCAAACCATTTTTTGGTAACAAAGTCTGCCGGGTACATTAGTTATATATATATTTTAAGTGCACAAAAACAAATTAATTATATTTTAATATTTTGTTGAATTATACTTCATCTCAGCTTTCAAGATATTATTAAAAAAACAAACTCAAGCTATCACAAGATCATGTTAAATTTTGGGTCCAGCCAGACCCATTGGTGACAATAGAGGTATACGTCAAAATGAGGATATAGCAAATATTTCGTACTACTTTATTGTCTTTTTAAATAAATTCGTTTACGTTTTTAGTAGTAGGTAACATGTATGTTGGACAATTTTTGGTGGAAATTATGCCAATTTAAAACAAGGGAGATGCTTTATTGCAAGAAAAACTTCAATATTATGACCCAGCGTTTCGAAAAGCTTGTTATCTTCATCAGGGGTGAGACTGCATTTACTTCATTATTTTATCTTTTATTATTAACATGTTGTTGTAATGTACATATATAATCCTAAATCATTTGAATGACCCGGATGTGAATTTGTGAACAAACCTAGGGGGTGACATGTTCATATAATAGGAAGAACAGCAGGGGGCGCCTTGAACTTGAATTTCTTAAAAACATGAAACGAAAATAATGCTTAGCCCTTTAAAAGCCCAAATTTTTTCTGAAAATGTCTCTTCTTCATTTCATGAATTGCGAATAAAGCTTGCTGAATACTGATTTGAGAAGACTCCTGCCGACGATGGTGGCAACCGATAAACTTTGGTAAGGAAGGGAAGCGCAATGTCTACTACGCCTTTAAGATGGCATGGTGTAAAGAAATATGAGTGGTATAAAACTACGATATTAGTTATTAATATATTAAATAAATCACTTACTCCCATTGCACTATAGCTGAAATTGCGATTTTAGCGGCAAAAAGTCAATTTTTCAAATTTAAATTTTTGCAATTATTTTGATGGTGTTCAATACCCAACATATTGATAAGAAGAAATTAAAAAAAATTTTACTGTTGGCAACCCTGTTTATGTACAAACAGCTGGTAATGTTTACAAATTTTTTAGTACGTGTTAATACAAGTGAAGCAGCAAAATTTTTATAAAATTAAAAACTGTTTTTTAATAATATATTCTTGTAAAAAAACTTTGTAGATATGAGTTCTATTACACGAGGTGAGTAATTTTACTATATATAAATATAGTTTGCTAAATGTTTTTATTTCGTACTTATTTTGGTGGTTTTTTGTATGTATTTTTTTGTGAAATTCTGAAGAGTTTTATCATTTTTGTGGAGTAAAACTAAAAATGTTTTGAAGTGTCATTGGAACTATTTACATGTGATTGTTTGTAGAAAATACAAGTTTTATGTCATGGTAAAAGTGTATGCATTTGACTGCTAATGAACGAATTTTTAATACTTTTGTAGAAACACTCAGGTTCAAAAATTCTGAAATATTTGAGTTTTGGTTGAGAAACAACAGGAATGTTTCGAATTACATAAAAGGAAAGATTTCATACGAAATTGACAGTGAATTAAGTAAATTGATATGTACTAAAGCTCGGAACTTATCTAATTTTATTAAGCTTAAATGGAATAAACAAACCAGAAAGGAGAAGGCATTTAGAAAATATAATAAGAAATGGTTGAGTCGAGAAACAATTTTTGTAATACCGAAAAAGATTAATACTATTGGGCGACCAAAACTGACGTATGATGATAGCTGCGAAAGAAATAAAATGAGATTAGCTTCCGAATTAGCTTTCCAGCAAGGAGACAATGCGCAATTATTAGTTCATGCTGCCTCTATATCTGCAAAAAAATCCCACGCAACGGATTTGAAATTTGTCCTACAACAATTTGCTATATCTCCAAATCGGCCATCCAAAATTCGAGAAGTTCTTAATAGTAGCCATAAAGAAGTTACGCCAGTATCACCTGATGAAGCTCTAATGTTTGTGTTAGAAAACGGATTAACTAAAAATGTGTACTCAAATATGCGGCAATTAAACATAAAACACAATTTTAGTATTTATCCGACTTATGATAAAGTTTATAAAAGCAAATTGAAATGTAGACCGGATGAAATCAAAGCGAATGAAAGCTCTGTCGAAGTGTCGTTGCAAAATTTGTTAGACCACACAGCTAAAAGAATTCTTGAATATCAAGATGAAGTGTTGTGTACAATGGATGTTGAAGAATCGATCCTAATTTCGAGCTACGGGTTTGATGGTTCTACCGGTCACAGCTTGTTTAAAAAAAATTTGTGGAAAATACTTCGGAAAGTTTCGATCATTCCCTTTTGGTGACATCAGGCATTCCAATAAAAATAATTTCATCAGCAGGATATAACATTTGGGTAAACCGTACACCTCAGTCAGTACGCTTTTGTAGACCTTTAAAAGTGGAGTTTGTTAAAGAAACAAAAGAGCACATTTTAACTGAAAACCACAACATACAGAAACAGATTGAGGAGTTGAAACCACTACAATACGCACTAAGTAATGGGAAAAAAATTGAAGTAAAATATAATTTATATATGACATTAATAGATGGGAAAGTCTTAAATGTGTTGACAGAAACTAAAAGTGCACAGCAATGTCCCCTCTGTCATGCCAGTCCAAAGGAATTTCGAACTATAAGAAACTTTGATTCTCCTAATTTTGAACCGAAGACCGACGCTTTGAAATATGGATTAAGCCCTTTGCATGCGTGGATTCGTAGTTTCGAGTTTGTTTTAAAACTTTAACACAAGCTAAATTTGAAAAAAATGGCAAGTTCGTGGAGCTGAAGAGAAGAGAATCCTGGCAGAAAAGAAAAAAAAAATATTCAAAAAGAGTTTTTGCTTCAAATGGGGCTTCATGTCGATAAGCCGAAAGCAACGGTAGCGGCAACAACAACGATGGCAACACAGCTAGAAGAGCATTTTCTCGCACGGACGTTTTAGCATCTATTACTAGTATAAATATTGATTTTTTGAAACATTTACCCATAATCCTAATTGCTCTCTCCTCTGAATTTGAAATTGATGCTCAAAGGTTTCGTGATCATTGCATTAAAACCAGTGAAATATTTTTCCAAAACTACGAATGGTACTCTATGTCTGCCACAATACACAAAATATTAGTGCATTCGTCACAAATAATTGAGGCTTCAGTAGTATCCGTAGGTGTCCTGGCAGAAAATGCATCTGAGGCGCGAAACAAATATTATAAAAAAGATCGAACTGGTCACGCTCGAAAGGATTCAAGAGTGCACAACATACTTGACATGTATCATAGAGCTATGGATAGCTCTGATCCATATATTTCAAGTTTATGTTTACAAGAACGTACAAATAGTTCAAAAAAACTTCCTTTTCCTCGAGAAGTCATTGATCTTTTTAAAATGCCTGAATTGCCACCAGAACTTTTATTACCTTCAACATCTCAAGAAGCCTCCAGCTGCAATTATAGTTATGATTCTGATGTAAGCTTAGAGTCGATAAATAATTATTCATTGGAATTAGAAGCGGCTGAAAACGAAGAAACAGACCATGAATAATTAAGCCCTATATCTTTCGAGAATATGTATGTTATTTTTCTTATTTTCAGATTAATCCATAAGCATTTACAACTTCTTTAAAATTATAAATTTATGAATTAAAAAATAAATTTATTTCTTGGTAGCATTCAATATTTTTTTAATAGTGGGCGCGCGCCACCCATTTTTTCAAAAGTTTTTTTGTCAGAAGGAGTCCGTTTTCAAAACTTGATGAAGCCAGCTTTTTGGTAAATACTTTTGGCGACAATTTGGGTTTTGGATATAGAAAAAAGAGGGCGTGGACCGTTCAATTTTTTTTCAAGTTGCTTTTTTGTCCGTGTAACCATTTTGGTGAAGCTAGGTTGCCAGGAAGTACGTTTTGCCACTACTTTAAAAAAAGGGGGCGTGGCACGCCCGTTTTTTTTCTCAAATCGATTTTTTTTATCATTAGAAGTCTACACACCAAATTTGGTGAAGCTAGCTTGTCGGGAAGTATTTTTTGCCGCTAAAATCGCAATTTCGGCCATAGTGCATTGGCACGTTCAACTTTAAAGCGATTTGAAAAGCAAACAACAAAGCAAGAATGCAGTAACTAACAGGGTGTGCAAAAAGCAGCATATTATTTTCCATGAAAATAATTCTCCAGCCGTATCTTTATCCTACAAAAAGACTACAGCAACAGTTCTGCTAAGGCACATGAAGATACATTTGTATTTCAAACAGGATTAGACTCGAATAATTGAGGTTGACATTTGGGTTATGGAATAAAGCTCGGTGGCCCTTATCGTCAGAATCGAATCGGAAAATAGCATAGTGTTTGCCGAACCTGGGTTTTCGAACTAAATACAGTGTGCTTCGATCGGTACGATTATATGCATATGGAGAAGCCCTTATTATCGCCTATCTGGAGTAGTTCAGTCATTTGAAGGCACCGCAAATTTAACACCTTAAATATTGAAGGGAATATAATTTTATCGTATACTCTTGGGCCATTTTTGGACTTCCGGAAATTTCAATATCACTTCTGAATTATTTTCGAGGCTATATTTTGAGTGATTTCACAATCACTTCTGAATTATATTAGTTATTAGTACGGGGCAAATTCCGAATTATTTTGAGTATATTTTTGAAACAATTTTGGGACCGTTTCAGGATCATTTCGGGATTGTTTTCGGACTCATTTCAACACCTTTTCGGGAGCGAATTGAACCAATTTCAGGATCACTTTGGGACATAGTAATTTTGAAATTGTTTCGGCACACTTTAGGTATCGTTTTACGTATATTTGGTATATTTTAGGATTCATTTCCAGACTATTTCGCAACAAATTTGGAAAAAATTCAGTATTTTTTCGGGACTATTTTAGATATCATTTTGGGATCATTTCGAAACTTTTTCGAAAATATATATAAGTTGCAGGGCCACGTCAGTATCACTTTGGGATTATTTTCGAAATTATTTCGGGACTATTTTGCAAACATTTGGAACCAAATTCAGGATAACTTCCGGATTATTTTAGGTATGTATGCTTTTGGGAAAAATCTTCAAAATCATTTCAAGACAGTTTTGGCACGATTTTGATATCGTACGGGTTCACTTCGAGACTGTGTTAGGACGAGTTTCAAAATAATTTCGCGACCAATTATCAGCAACTTAGTGATCACTTTGGATTAGTTTAGGTATTATTTCGAGAACTATTTCGAGGCTGTTCAGATCTTGATAATGAATATCATTATGAGAATCCTCTTCCTATGAAATTAAACCACCAGTACCTGTTTCACTGTATGAATCGATGTGCTTTTGTCCTCTTATTCGCAAGAGTGCATGGATATGTTTAAAAATTAACTTTTATCCATTCTTAATGTAAATCCTCTTTTTACGATTCTGAAAGGATTTCAACTGAATAGGTCTCAGCTCAAATGTGTCTCTCTGAATGCGCAAACATACCACGACCTCTCATCGTGCTACAAATGCACCCAGATAGTAATTGTGAGAATGCCGAATTGGAATCATAGGAACCTTGATATTTTTTTCAAGTAAGTCTATACTTTTTTCACCACCCTGTAGTTGCTTTGATAAACTATATCGCTTCCACTGTAAAAATAACAGAAACTAAACTGCATATGTATGTTTTTTCAAAGAAACTACAAGTCAAAGCAAATCAAAGCAACACTTGAGGAAGCACTTTTAAACTGCATTTGTTTTTTTTTTTTTCATTTTCCTTATTCTCTTTACAGTTTTTATACTCAGTTGAGCAGAGCTCACAAAGTATATTAACTTTGATTGGACAACGGTTGGTTGTACAGGTATAAAGGAATCGAGATATATATAGACTTCTATATAGCAAAGTCATCAGTATCGAAAAAAAATTTGATTAAGCCATGTCCGTCCGTCCGTCTGTCCGTTAACACGATAACTTGAGTAAATTTTGAGATATCTTGATGAAATTTGGTATGTAGGTGCCCAGGAAACTAATCTGTAGCAACAACAAAGTAAGTACAAATACAAAACAACAAAAATGTCAGCAATTCTAGAAACAAGTCACTCTCAAATGCAAAACTAAACATTTTAAGTGGCACTACCCTGCAAAAATCGTTGGATCATGTGGTCTACTGGAGTACTTACCATTATAATCCACTGCAATGCAGCAATGGACCAACTCATGTTTCTACACGAAGATATTGTAAGCCGATCATTGCTCGTTTTTAATGATTGTAATCACTACACGATGTTTATTGGACTGTGGGTATTCCATGGATTACTCTGATTTAATGCGGAGCTGGAGTATTTGGTCCAGTCCTAGGACATCGCAGTGTTAATTGGACCATATTTTTTGTATAAATTGTGGTTAATTTTGGAGCACTCGGCTGGTCCATAGCGAATACTCCATACATGCATGCATGGAGTACTCGCGATTTTTGCAGGGTAAAAGTGCGCAGAAAGATTTTGTATGTAGTGGTAAATTTTTGTTTTATGCTACCCAGCCAGCATTTTTTGAAAATTTTGTTCAAAAGATATTTAAATATCATACCCCCAGATTATTGAAAATGTTCAAATTTAAAAGCATTTTCTATTCGAAAATTAAAGTATCGTCGGGAGAAAAATGTACCATAAATGTGGTTATTCTTGAATAATCATTTATGATTCCTATTTGGAAACGCTTTTTTATACCTTTATATTAAGTTGCTTTCATGTTTGTCCCCTCATTTCCATACGAATTTTTTGACCCACGGAAAAGTCTTTTTGGGTAATTTCCCGTTGAGTTAGATACTCGATACTTAGAGCATAGTTCAGATCAGGGAGACATTATAATGCAAGTGAAAAAAAAAAATCCGCTAGGTGGCGAAGGGATCGAGATATACAGAAAATTAATTTTAAAATGGAAATTTTGCGATCGACTTTTAACTAACTTCTCGGTGATCCAGAGACTTGAAACTTAGCACGTAGTTTAACCTGGGCTATAGGGTCGTTCAAGCCCTATAAGTCTCCGGGCCCGGATGGAATCATTCCTGCGCAGCTTCAAAGGTCTTTGGGGATTTCCTGCCGCTGGTTGGCCACCATATATACTAACTGCCTCAGGCTTAACTATATCCCGAAATCTTGGCACACGGTTAGGGTTATTTTCATTCCGAAGGCCGGCAGAAGCTCTCATGTATCACCTAAGGATTTCAGGCCAATCAGTCTCTCGTCGTTTCTTCTTAAGACGTTTGAGCGGTTGATTGACCTGTACCTACGGGAAAGGATACCTCGGGGGTTACTGTCGGCTTCACAACATGCGTACTGCAAGGGCAGATCGACGGAAGCGGCTCTCCATTCGATTGTAAAGCAAATAGAGAGGTCCCTAGAACACAAAGAGTATGCTCTGGGTGCCTTTCTAGACATCGAGGGAGCTTTTAACAATGTCTTACCGGGCTCAATCGAAAGAGCTCTGGTGGGTTTAGGAGTCGAGGCGGCTCTGGTTGAATTTATTAGCAAACTTCTATGCGGCAGAATTGTCGCAGCGGAGTGGGGAGGGGCCATAATTAAGAGGAAGGTGTGCAGGGGCACGCCACAGGGGGGGTGTCCTATCTCCTCTCCTCTGGGTCGTGGTAGTCAACGAGCTTCTTGTGGAGCTGGAAGCCAATGGTTGTCGGGTGGTTGCCTATGCAGATGACCTCGCTATCCTAGTCAGAGGCAAATTTCTGGGCGCCCTGCGCGATGTTCTTCAGGGCTACCTGGATACTGCGGCTAGGTGGGCTGAATCATGTGGATTGGCGGTCAACCCGGGAAAAACGGAATTGGTCCTTTTCACAAGAAGATATAAGGTGCCCGATTTCAGAACTCCCTCGATTGGAGGGGTACCGTTGGTACTTTCTGATAGGGTTAAATATTTGGGGATTGTTTTGGACAAGAAACTGTCCTGGAGACCCAATGTGGAAGATCGGGCCAGGAAGGCCGCCATTGCCTTGTACTGCTGCAGAGGAGCTATCGGAAAGAGATGGGGACTCTCGCCAAGAATAGTACACTGGCTTTATGAGATGGTGGTCAAACCGATTCTGCTATATGGGGTGCTGGTCTGGTGGAAAGCACTGGACACGGCGAGCACCTCCAAAATGTTAGTGTCAGTGCAACGGACGGCGCTGATCGGTATCAGTGGCGCTCTCAGAACAACGCCTACCTTGGCACTGAACGTCATGCTGAACATATACCCAGTAGATATTGCGGGAAAGGCGGCCGCGGCAAGGTCGTTGGTCAGGCTTCGTGATATGGGATATAGACTTTCTGACCGCGGACACTCTAGCCTTCTTACCAGTTTCGACTTCATCCCGGACAGAACGGACTACTGTATGCCGATAACAGCTCCCTATACAACCTTCACCCCAGTTTTTCCAGAGAGAGAGGATTGGGGAAGAGGAATTATCTGGGGCATGGGACCGGTTAACTTGTTCACGGATGGGTCAAAGCTGGATGGAAAGGTTGGTGGGGGGGGGGGGGGGTCTTTTGTCAAGAGCTAAATTTAAGCCGCAAGTTTAAGTTGGCTGATCACTGCAGGGTATTCCAAGCGGAAATTGCTGCGATTAAGGATGCGGTGGATGGAATGCTATCCAGTGCTACCACGGTTAGGGAATTTAACATCTACTCTGATAGCCAATCGGCTATCAAGGCCTTGAGCTCAACTACAGTGCGATCGAGGGTGGTCTGGGAGTGCCTGACCTCGCTTGCGATTGCATCGAATTATTTTACAATTAAGATTATCTGGGTCCCGGGCCATAGTGATATCCCGGGTAACTGTCAAGCGGATCTCTTAGCCCGCATCGGTACAACTGAACCGGATGAAGATGGCTGTAGGGACTTCGGGATCCCGCTGGCCACCTGTGGATTGCTCCTCCATAGCTGGGCCTCGAATCAGCTCAGCAAACGTTGGGCGGATACCACGTCTTGCAGGGTAGGAAGATCTTTCTGGCCGAAAGTGGATGGCAGGAGGTCTGCTGAAATAATTGGGTTCACTAAGGCTCACCTATCAATGGTCATTGGGGTTTTGACAGGGCACTGTCCCATGGGTATCCATGCGGTACGTCTCTATATACTGGAAACTCCATCCTGCTGCAGCTGTATGGAGGATGATGAGGTGGAATCACCAAATCACTTTATGCTTGATTGTCCAGCTTTTGCCAGAATTAGGCGAAAGTACTTCGGTCGCGACTCACTTGGATCTCCCGAGGATATATCCAAAGTTGAGATCGGTATCATTCGGAGCTTTATCGTTGCTACCCAACGATTCTCTAAGTAGCTGGATCTAGGTCACCGTTATTTTTGGTGTATGTGGTATCACAACGGACCTTCGTGTTGTACAAGTGAGCTATCCTTATCAGGGCAGCTACCACCTAACCTATCCTATCCTAGCACGTAGTTTGCGAATCGATGGCACTAGAATTCTTGGAAAACAAAATGCCGCCAAGTGGCAGACGAATCGAGATGAACGAAAATCCCTGAAAATCCCTGAAAAAACGCAGGGAATCTTGTGATCGATTTTTAAGTAACTTCCCGGTGAACTAGAGACTTGAAACTTGGGCCGAGAGTCAGAACCCGGTTGCAATGCAATATTTGATCAAAAAAATTTCGCTAGGTGGCGCATGGATCGAGATATTAAGAAAATTAGTTTTGATTTGGGAATCTTTCAATCCATTTTTAACTAACTTCATGGTGACCCAGAGACTTGAAACTTGGCAAACGGTTCGAGGCTTGTTGACAGTACAATCTATAGAAAACAAAATTCCGCTAGGTGGCGTCCTAAGTCAGATAACTATAAATCCTTGAAAAACGAGGGGGAATCTTGCAATCGATTTTTTAGTAACTTCCCGCTAAGCTGCAGATATGAAACTTGAGGCGTGAGTGAGAACCCGGTTGCAATGCAATATTGGATCAAAAAAATTTCGCTGGGTGTCGCACGGATCAAGATATTAAGAAAATTAGTTTTGATTTGCGGATCTTTCAATCCATTTTAACTAACTTCCCGGTTACCTAGAAACTTGTAACTTAGCACATAGTTTGCGACGTGGAAAATGCCGCCAAGTGGCAGACGAATCGAGATGAACGAAAACCCTGAAAATCACTGAAAAAACGCAGGGAATCTTGTGATCGATTTTTAAGTAATTTCCCGGTGAGCTAGAGACTTGAAACTTGGGCCGTGAGTCAGAACCCGGTGACAATGCAATATTTGATCAAAAAAATTTCGCTAGGTGGCGCATGGATCGAGATATTAAGAAAATTAATTTTGATTAGGGAATCTTTTAATCCATTTTTAACTAACTTGCTGGTGACATAGAGACTTAAAACTTAGCACACAATTCGTGGCTTGGTGACAATATAATTTATAGAAAACAAAGTTCCGCTAGGTGGCGTGCTAATTGAGAAAACTACAAATCCCTGAAAAACGAGGGGAATCTTGCGATCGATTTTTGAATAACTTGCCGGTGAGCTAGAGACTTGCAACTTGGGCCGTGGTTCAGAACCCGGTGACAGTGGAACATTTGATAAAAAAATCGCTAGGTGGCGCACGTGGATCGAGAAGGTAAGAAAACAAATTTTAATTTTGGAATTTTCCAATCCATATTTAACTAACTTCAAAGGTACCCAGAGATTTGAAACTTGGAACATAGTTAGAGGCCTGGGGACAATACAACTTATAGGAAACAAAGTTCCACTAGGTGACGCGCTAGTCAAGATAACCGCAAATCCTTTAAAAACGGGGGGAATCTTTCGATCGATTTTTAAGTGATTTCCCGGTGAGCTAGAGCCTTGAAACTTGGGCCGTGAGTCAGAACCTGGTGGCAATGCAATATTTGATAAAAAAAAATATAACTACGTGGCGCATGGATCGAGATATTAAGAGAATTAATTTTGATTTGGGAATCTTTCAATCCATTTTTAACTAACTTCCCGGTTACCTAGAGACTTGAAACTTGGCACTTGGTTAGAGGCCTTGTGACAATATAACTTATGGAAAACAAGTTTCCGCTAGGTGGCGCGCTAGTAAAAATGCAAATCCTTGAAAAACGAGGGAATCTTGCAATCGATTTTTAAGTGATTTCCCGGCGACCTAGATACTTGAAACTTGGGCCGTGAGTCAGAATCCACAATTCCAAATGCCTTTTTGTAGGCCGCACTAAAAAGTGAAAGTAAAAAGATGATAAAAAAATTTTATGGATTACCTTTATATAAATGGATCCAAAAATAAAAGGCAATTTTTCCTTTAATACAGACACAGTCTTGTTGAATTTTGACTAAAAAACTTTAACAATAGCTCTTGTAAAAGAATTTTGGGATTTAAAATTATAAAGGTAGAGCGTGTGTTTAAATTTTAAATAATCAATTAGTTAATCCCAAGTACATGGTTTGCCTTAAATTGAAACATTGCGCTCCACTTTTATAGTTTTAAATCCCAAAATTCTTCTACAAGAGCTATTGTTAAAGTGTCTTGGTCAAAATTCAAAAAGTTTTTGTCTGTATTAAAGGAAAACTTGCCTTCTATTTTTTGGTCCGTTGATGTATGCATGTATGTATGTATAATTTATTCAGTCTATGATTAAACAATCTTACAGACTAGAATACAAAAGAAAATAAATACTTAAACAAATAATCAACAAAAAGATAATGCAAGTAAAGATTATAGGAACTCTTGCAAAGTTGACTTGAAGATGCTTCTCGACAAAGAAAAATCAATAAAAAACCTCCTTGAGAGTCTACTAAATTCATTTAGTGCCCGAAAAATTGGGTCAAAATTACAATAATTAGCCCTGCAAGCACTCATGTAAAATGGAAAAAATGTTCGAAGACTCCGATTAGGTACATTAAATGACACCTTCGCTAAGAGAACTGGGCAATCAAGAGAGCCAACTATTAGATCATAGACGAACATTAGCAGATGTTCTATCCTTCTGGTTTCGAGAGGTTGGAGATTTATGAGTAAGCAGCGCGAGTGATAGGATGGAAATGGGTCGTCAAAGTTGAGTGAAAATAGACAAAAACGAGTCGATTTTCTTTGAACCCTTTCAATTCTGGCAGCATAGCAGCTATAGATAGGATTCCAAACAATTGAGGCGTATTCTAGTTTTGAACGAACGAGAGAGGTATAAAGAGCCTTCCTTGTATAAGGATCCTTAAAGTCTTTTGCATATCTACGAAGAAAGGCAAGGTTTCTGTAAGCCTTGGGAAGCATATAATAGATATGATTGACAAAAGAGAAAGAGGAATCAAAAACAACACCTAAGTTAATAAATTCATTAACCGAAACCAGTTGAGCACCTGCGATATCGTAGAGGGTGGAATATAAGTTAGATGATTTAGTAAACGACATGTGGAAACATTTATTCACATTGAGGAAGAGATTATTGGCATTACACCATTCAATAAGATTATATAGGTAGTCCTCAAAATTTGTTTATCATTTTTTTATTATTCATATTTGATATCATTGTAAAATTGAACTTTAATTGTTTTAGTGTAATATTTGACTGCTGTTCACAGTCATTTTCTGATCATATTCGTGAACATATTTCAATCGTTTTGGTTGAGATTTTTGAATCATTTTTGAATGCGATTATGATGCATTTATTCTTCATATCTCATCCAAAATAAGATACTACATAAAAATCTTATTTCATCAGGGGAAGAAAACATGAGGAAGTGAGCTACTCGAACCACCGCTAACTCGCAAACAAACTTGGCCGATATACACCTGCGACAACAACATCCAACGTCAGCTACGATCGTCAATATCTTAAAATACGATACGATATGGGATGTTGAAGACATATCCAGGGACATATGTCAAGAGAGTTTCACTTACCTTGGGTTCAAATAGCTCACAACTTTTGTATTTTCCAACTATTGTGTATTTTCTGGGAAGGCGAAGGTGGAGAAATGGTTGGGCAAATCTTCGGGCACGAGCAGCATTTGCATTACATTATCTTGAATAATGTCTTAATAATAAAAATTGTATATACATATTTTTTCTGAACTTCAGGATTGCAAAAATATGTATGTGAAAACAAAAGATTTTCAATGAAAAGTAAAATTTTAGCAAGTATAATTTCATTATTCAGTCAACAAATATTGTCAGAAAAGATTCAGAAAGCTGAACTAAAAATGACATTTGATTCAAATATCATTCCAAAATGTGATTGAAAAACTATATTCATTTTTTGATCATCAAAGGTAAGCATATTTGATTATTCTTTTTGTTGGTTTTTATGAAATATTAAAATTTAATCATCAAAGGACTTCAAAAATTATTCCAAAAAGTGATAGAAAAATGCTTTTCAGTTTTTGATCATCAAAGTATTTATATTTGATTATTTCTTTTGTTCACTTGTATGATAACTTATTATTTAGTCAGAAAGAGTACTCAAATTGTATTTATATGTAAGGAAATTCAAAATTTAATCATTTAAATGCTGAGTGGGTATTTCGTTTTTTCTTTTTTTTTTTTTAAATACGCATTTTTCAATCTAACTTCTTCAAAATTGAGTGCTGAGTCTGTAGTAGCTTAGATAAGAAAATTTAATATGCGTATTTATTAGAAGAGAATTTTGAGT
Organism: Eurosta solidaginis; assembly: GCF_040869045.1. NCBI lineage: Eukaryota > Metazoa > Arthropoda > Insecta > Diptera > Tephritidae > Eurosta > Eurosta solidaginis. Next base: position 278,378,789 of record NC_090320.1, read on the forward strand.
TCCATTTCATGAAGAGGTTTTTTTTTAACGAGTGACCCGAAAAAAAATACGGACAGACTTTTGAAGCAGGAAAGATAGGCAAAAGTGGAGTTGATCATATTTAGCGTACTTTTTTTTTGCATACCTGTTTGCTCTTTAACAATTTCAAACTTCACGTGAGTGCCAAGGAACCCATAAACCAAATTTCTATAAGATATCTCAATATTTACTCAAATTCTCGCGAGCACTGACAGACGGACGGACATGGCTACATCAAAGCAAAGCACGCTGAGTATAAAAAGTTGGAGTGGCATGCAGGCGATTTCGCTCATTTTCAGAGCAAACAGTTGAAGCTATGAAGAAATTTGTTTATGCCAAATTTCGTTCGGATTGGGAGATTTCGACTTATGGCATAAAAGGTATTTTGGAAAGATCAATCGGAGACCGCTTTCTTTAGGGATTATTCGCACTGTTTTTTTTCAGGGCATAATCAAGCTCTAAAACCCCCAATCTCACAAAACTTTCTATATCAGAATTTGATCAAAAAACGCCCTATCTCAGTATTTGATTGGAGAGCGGCCTACACCTGAATCCTAATTTAGGGTATTATGGGAAACGTTTCAAAATGTTTTTTCATAAACGCAATTTTTTTTTTTTTCGAAATCTATTAATTTTTTTCTGGGATATTGCGCCTTTTTACCGAAACAGCAGCCAAGATAAAGTGGTATTCCACACAGTAGTCTAAATGCTTACTATACAATATTTCAAATAACCCAAAATGATAATGGGATGATCTCAGAATGGTCAAAAGATCAATTTCAAAATGATGCCACAAATTAATCTTTAAACATACTTACTAAGTTTTAGAGAAGCACACAGTCGAGTTTTAAAATATTCGAAACAACTTAGGTGTGGCGTTTTCCAAATTTTCAAACTCGGATGAGTCAAAGTTTGGGGAATTAATGCTTGCTGTTAGGTGAGGTAAATTGGAACTAACCCATCAATAAAGACCACATAGAGAATTTGTTCGACGACCAAATGGAAAACTCCAATTGGACATCATTTTGTCCAGAATCTGTCCCCTTCGTAAATATAAGGTCAACCGTTGGTTAATATTCGATATGTCCTGATGCGTGCTGCTAACAACATCCCACTCAGCATTTAGGTGATTCAATTTTGAATTTCCCTACATATCAATACAATTTGATTACTCTTTCTGACTAAATAATAAGTTATCATACAATTGAACAAAGCAAATAATCAAATATGAATACTTTTGATGATGAAAAACTAAAAAGCATTTTTCGATCACTTTTTGGAATTATTTTTGAAGTCCTTTAATGACTAAATTTTAATATTTCATAAAAACCAACAAAAAGAATAATCAAATATGCTTACCTTTGATGCTCAAAAACTGAATATAGTTTTTTAATCACATTTTGGAATCATATTTGGATGAAATGTGTTTACTTTAGGTGATCAAAAATTTATAATGATTTTTCATTCAGCTTTCTGAATCTTTTATGACTATATTTGTTGACTGAATAATGAATTTTATACTTGTTGAAATTTTACTTTTCATTAAAAATCTTTTTTTCCACATACGCATATTTTTTCAATCATGAAGCTAAGAAAAAATATATAAAAATTTTATTATTTATGCAAAAGATATTCTTCAAGACAAAAATAATGTAATGCTGCTCGTCACCGAAAATATCCCCAACAATTTCTCCACCTTCGGCTTCCCAGAAAATACATAATGATTGGACAATACATAGGTTGTGAGCTATTTTAACCCCAGGAAAGTGAAACTATCTTGACATATATGGATACGGCTTCAACATCCCGAATCGTATCCGTATTTTAAGATACTGACGATCGTAGCTGATGTTGGATGTTGTAGTCGCAGGTATATATCGGTCAAGTTTGTTTGCGAGTTAGCTGTGGTTCGAATAGCTCACTTTCGCATGCTTTCTTCCCCTGATGAAATAAGATTATAATGTAGCATCCTATTTTGAATGTGATATGAAGAATAAATGCATTATAATGGCATTCAAAAATGATTCAAAAATCTCAACCAAAACGATTGAAATATATTCACGAATATGACCAGAAAATGACTGTGAAAAGCAGTCAAATATTACTCTAAAACTATTAAAGCTCAATTTTACAATGATATCAAATATGAATAAAAAGCTTTTCGAAATAGGAATCATAAATGATTATTCAAGAATAATCACATTTATGGTACATTTTTCTCTCGACGATACGTTAATTTTCGAGCAGAAAATGCTTTTAAATTTGAACGTTTTTAATCATATTGGGGTATGATATTTAAATATTTTTTGATCAAAATTTTCAAAAAATGCTGGCTGGGATACAGATATTAGAATATCATATCACAATAGTTAGAAAATCACTTAACTTAAGCTCTTGTTCAATTCCAGAAAATGCTGGCACATCGCATTTGAAAAAAAAAAATAAATAAATAAATCCTCTCTTGACAACATTTCAAACATTCGTACTTGCGGTAACAATTTCCGCTTAAGCAAACCATATTTTCGTTGAAATAAAATTTATTGTACAGCAAAAATAATGCGAAGTGAATGACACTCGTGATTTGGATAACAAATTTATATACATACATACATATGTATTTAGCTAAATGTGCGTAAATTTTTAAAATCAAATATATTCAGGCAAAAAGCTTATTTTATATTTGAAATTCAAGCATACAATGCATAAATTTATTTTAAAAGCGAAATCTAATACTGTTTTCACACAGACGGTTTATTGAATAATAAAGGCAGTTTTCTACATTAAGACGCTTATTGAGCTCAATCTTCCCTACAAAATTCGAATCTGTTATTATTTCATTAGTAGCTAATCGAATGCCTAATGAAGTCAAAAGCACAATGCAACTCCGTTGGCAGCTTTCCGCTTCCGTTTCCGCTTCTTAGTTTTCAAAGCAAATGTTATTGTCTGCATGGCGGAACGATACAAGGTGGCCGCATCGAACAGCTGATTATAACATTTTTTATTTGATTTGATACATTAACTACCGGCGCAGTACGATTTTGACATTTGCCCATCGAATTTACAAGTACATGGAATTTTTTTTGTTTGTAGGTGTGTCACCATGCTCCCACCTTTTATCGCTCCGCCATGATTGTCGGTCTCATCCTTCATACTAATCGAGCAGTTACTTCTGTGTGAAACCAAAAAATTTACGATTTCATTACCAGGTGAAATGAGATCATTAAGTTTCTGTGGGAAAATAGTATAAATCCCTGACGCATTGAGCTTCACTAAATCGCTCTTAGGTTGATAGCATTTACACAAACATACACATATGCATACATGTATCTACGCACTCGCGAAAACAAAGCCTTTAATGCGCGTGATTGGTTTGTTTTCAGTCATATTTACATAAAGTGCTTTAAACGAAGCTCCTTTAGGTAGTACAACGCAGCAGTAGTTCGTAGGTTCAGCAGCAGCAGCAGCAGTCGTAGGAAGAATACAACAAAGAAATATTTATCGTTTCATTCAATGAAACAATGGCAAAGGGTTAGGAGCCCATTACTGATACTTAGCATAGACTTGACTTGACTTGGCGTAAACTTGGCAACTTAGCCACGATTATACTCCACTTAGCGCATACAATCTGGCATCATAATCAATAAATGTCAATGTGTATGACAAAATGTCAAAATGAAATGGAAACAAACAAATGGCATCTCAAAATGTAAATGTCACTTAGAACTTACATAGAAAATCAAAATTCAACAGACTTCTAAGTCATGTTAAGTGTTGCTAAGTTTTGAGTAATCAGTAACATGCAATGTTCATTTAACAGAACTGTAAGTGGCAATTCTCAAGTCAAGTCAAGTCTATGCTAAGTATCAGTAATGGGCCCTTTACACAACTGTTATTGTATTGATTTATTCGTATGTACCCAGTAGTGAAATTAAATAGTTGTAAACGTTTTAGTAACGAGAGTAGTTAGTAACACGTGTCATTACTAATCTCAACTATTTAGCTCATATGTGTAAGGTCATGATTCCGATATATCAGGCGAAGAAATTTTGTGTTTTTACGATGCATCAGTCCAGGTAACGGCCTACCGAGCAACGATGTAGCATGAGTGAGCAGCACTGAGTCAATATCTTTCGGTCCTTTTTGCCGAACGAGCACTAATTGTATAAGGCTATTGGAACGTAATCCAGTGCAACAAAATAAGCCCCTCCTCCATTATCACCTTTACTGTCATCCACCCGTCTCCGTTAATTGTATACGCTCCTATGCGTGGCCGCCATGGTTGGTAGCCACCCTTATTTGGCGGCGCCCGCTATTATCGCAGCCCAGCGCCGATACTGCAATTACTGGCGTATGCTGATGACATTGTTATCATTGGCTTAAACACCCGCGATGTTAGTTCTGCTTACTCCAAACTGGAAAAAGAAGCGGCAAAGATGGGTTTGATGGTGAATGAGGGCAAATCGAAGTACCTGCTGTCATCGAGCAAAGAGTCAGCGCATATGCGCCTTGACAACCACGCTAATGTTGTCAGTCATAATTTCGAAATAGTAAAAGACTTCGTTATTTGGGAACCAGCATCAACACTAGCAACAACATCAGCACTGAAATCCAGAGAAGAATCAATCTTGCCAATAAATGCTACTTTGGACTAAGTAGGCAATTTAAAAGTAAAGTCCTCTCTCGGCGAACGAAAATCATACTCTACAAGTCACTTATCGTACCCGTCCTTCTATATGGGGCAGAAGCATGGACCATGACATCAGTAGATGAAGCGGCTTTGGGATTGTTCGAGAGAAAAGTTCTTCGAAAGATTTATGGACCTCTACGCGTTGGCGATGGCGAGTAACGAAGAAGATTTAATGATGAGCTGTACGAGCTATACGAAGACATCAACATAGTCCATCGAATTAAAACGCAGCGGCTGCGCTGGATAGGCCATGTTATGCGAATGAAAGATGATGCTCCGGCCAAGAAAGTGTTTCTATCGGAACCAGCCTATTGAAGCAGAGGTAGAGGTCGGCCCCCACTCCGTTGGAAGGACCAGGTGGAAAACGATTTAAACTCCCTTGGTGTGACCAATTGGCGCCGGTTGGCGGAGCGAAGGAGCGACTGGCGCTTCTTGTTGGACGGCCATAACCGTTTAGACGGCTAAGCGCAAATTAAGTAAGTAAGTAAGTGCCGATACTCCTCGCGGTTCGCTTAAAACCTTCACTACCCTGTTGCTCAGCACTTGCATTCCCAATACTCGCCGTTGCTACAGCGACTTTTTATCGTCCGCTAAGCCGATGCCTTATTGCTTCCATCATTATCCTCGTTGTTGCTTACCACTGTCTTCTTTTATGCATTTGTCATCAACCACTCCTACCGAGACATACTAATTAGCTAGGCTAACTCGCTCCTCCCTATCATGGTACAATAAGCTGCTGCACTTCTTATATCTCAAGCCACACATGCATTTGAAGTAGCAGTGGTGTGATTCCCCTTATTGTACAAGTTATTTTTTTTGCCTCTGCAGAACAATATAATATCAAGAGCGGCGAAACGGTCACGTACAGAAAGCAACTCTGCCAAACAGAGGAACATCAGCTGTATTAAGCGGCCTTCAATACCTGCAAATGGCGTTAATTCCCAGCATTTATAAGGGATAAGGGTCATAGGAAGAAAAAAAGGGAGGCGGCTGAAAATAAAAGTAAAATAAGGACAATAAATAGGGAGCACGAAAGGAATAGATGTATAAATAGTATGGAAGAAGAGAGCGACTAGTAGATGGAAGAAAGATAAATGTTTGATTGAAAGAGATGGAGAGAAGAAGAGCGAGAGATAAAATTAGAAGCGAAGACACCAAAATAAAAAAAAATTTTTAATTATTATATTTTTCCCAAAAAACAATAAAAATAGTCTAAAAGGAAAAGAATGTTCGTCCGAAAATTGAGGAAGCCGGAGAGTGAAGGTAAGAGAGAGAAAGAGAAGACGTAACAGGCAAGCAAAAAGAGAAGAAAGGAAAGGCCTATAAATGAGAGGGACAGAAAGATGTAAGACAAAGAGAGCTGGAGAAGAAAAGAGAGACAAAATGAGAGATAGACATATGCACACAAAAAACGTTTTTTTTTTTTTCAAAGTGGTAAAGACTTTTGCCAACGACTTTTCCTTCACCAAACAACAACGCTTTTCCAAAAAAGAAGATAGCGAGTTAAAGAGGGAGACGGTTGGGAGGAGAAGTTAAAGAAAGACGATAATGAGGGATTGGGAGAGAGAGAGAGAAAAATATAGGGAGGGAAAACGGAAAAGACAGACAGAAATAGAAGGAAAGGAGAGGCAAAGAGGTAAAGATAAATGTATTAAAGATAAAGCTTGAGAGAGAAAAGAGAGGGATAAAATTAGAGATATGGATTTAAAGAATCGAAAAACTTGTTTTCCAGAATGGGGATAACTTTTCCGTCATGTGAGTTTATTCCCATTAAAGTTTCATCTAAACAAGGAAACCTGTCTTACAAAAAAGGGTATATTCTTCATTATTAAAAATCTCATATAATAAATTAAGGAAAACAGTTCTATGCCGAAAAACTAAACTGGTTTTCTTATGTTCAGAGGAATTTTTTTAATAGAGAGGGAAGAGAAAAACCAGGGATATAAAAAAAAAATTAAATCCGAAGGGAAAAAACCGGAAATCATCCTGTTGCTGTTGGATCCTTTTTCAGAAGTTTAATCAATCCCACCGCTTCATTTAAGTAAGGCTGTCGCTATTCGTCCGGAATAGTTGGAATTTGTTTTGTGTTATGCATATTTATTTTATTTGCTGTTTTACTTCATTACACTTCATTTTGAAAGATGAAAAACATTTTTTTACGGACGGGCAGCCTCTTCCGAAATTTAAAAACAGAACGAACTAGTTTCGAAATAACTATTACCCTATCTTACCCTATAAATTAGCATCCGATATGACTCTCTTAAAAGAGTACTCATGCAATTTTCGTTAGGGTGCATACGCATGTGAATGTTTACTATTTTATTTACAAATTGTTATTGTATTTCCGTGCTCTATTTTATTTTCGTACTTTCTGCAACATTTTCATGCTCGCTTAATAAATGCTTACATGGGCATGTGGGAAAAATCTTTTGTTGTCGGAGACAAACAAGCAAACAATGCTACAAATACCTTTGTGGCTCGAAAAGTAAAATGTTGTATTTGTTGTTGTTGTTGTAACAGATAAAATGATTGATTGCACAGAAGAATAACAATGATGAATCGTATTATTGTATTGTTTTATGTTTTGTTGGAGGGGAGAGCGGTGAAAATATACTCAACGTAAATACTGATAAGCACTTTGAAGTTGTTACCGTAAGTATGACAAATTAATGTTTAAGCTTTCAAGCTTGAGGGACGTAATCGTTTTAGAACTTTGGAAAAATCTATTGTTTTGCAGAACAATCTCGTTTAAAAGCTCTAGAAACGTTTAGGAGGCCATTCCAAATACATGAAAACAACTTCTCGAAGAACTCAGAAAATTTGTATCGAATTTATTGACAAATTTTGTGTAAACTTCTGCACTTTGTAACTTTATTAAATTATTTCATAAGTGCAACTATAAATCAAAAGTTTTGGTTTTGATAAATATCTGCTTTCTTTTCTTTTTTTTAAGGATAACGCAAAGGAAGATATTCTTATAGGAGTTCTTAAATTGTATCGGTAATATAATCCATTGCCGATTAGATGACTATAAGAATAGAAAGAGAGATAAAAGGCAACTGAACCCAAATCAATAGATTTAATGTTGTTGTGGTTGTTGTTGTTGTTGTAGCAGTGCGGCCACTCACTTATTGCCAATAATGCTCTCTAACGAGAGTCCAAAAAGCTTTCAGTTTCAACAGGGTTGGATCAGAGAGATAAGGGTGTTAGAAACATTACTTGCACATTGTAATGGAACATATTGTTGGTGTAATCCGGGAACACATTACGAGCCGGACATACATTGGTTAAGTCGGGATTGATTTTGGGTAAATAAGAGTTGAACCTATTACAGTATCCAGATCGAAGCTAAGCTAAAGTCATGCGCGTCGGCCTGGGAAGGAGAGCGGGGTTCACCCAGCAATCCCTGGCATAGTGGTCCAACACCTTTTTGTCGATGTTTCTGGGGTGCTTGTCGTGCTTCTTTTTTCATTCGTCTGAGTTTTTAAGTGATAGATTTCTTCACACTGCTTGCGGAGATGATGAAGTTCCTGGGGGCGGAGACTCCTCAACCAGATGTCCGTTGCGATGCCCTTTTTTCTGGGTTTACAGCAGAAACTGCTTGCCCAGCATATTATTTCTCTTCTTTTATGGGGAATATTCTCACCTCACTATGTAGGTGATGTTTTGGGGTAATAAGAAACCAGCCCATGGCAGTTCTGAGCGCGGTGTTTTCAGAGGCCTGAATATTCGTCCAGTGTGTTTTTTAAGGCTTGGCGCCCATATTGGGGACGCGTTGCCTACAAGTGATCGGCCGATTGCTTTATAGTTAATAGTGAGCGTTCCTTTATCTTTGCCTAAAGTGATGATGGCAAGATATTTGAGAATTTGGCTACGGCTCTGGACCGTAAGTATAATTATGGCTGTATGAACATTGCATCCAGCATTTTTGGATGTAGGACAGCCGGTAGCGTAATGCCATTGACGTGGTTGTCCAATATTGTCGAAATTTGCTTTATCTATAGAGTAAAAAAGGTCTCCGAAGATTTGGTCGATGACAAAGTCAAATTAGGCGAGGTAAAAAAATGCAAAGACTAGGGAAATAGCCATTGCTTTTATGGCATATCTTACTGGTGGGTGGGCAGGGACCTTTAGCTATTATCATGCAGTCATTGGCGAAGAATACAATGGTGACTCCTTCTGGTCACGAAGGGAGCTTCGATATGTAGAAGTGAATAGGAAACCAGCTTGAGGCGCTACTTGTTTAGATCTTCTGGGTTTTTATGTTACGTCTCTGAACTTCATCGAATCCTGCCGACCACACAGATTATTTGCTGTCCACCTTTTGAGACTGGGAGGAAGTGTGGACCCTTCCGAGTCTTGCAGTAACGTGCCGTGGTTGAAATGTGACGGTGATGATTTCATCGAATATGGGTAAACGTAATAGCCCTTTTGCATAGGTAATGAAAGCTGAATTGTGCGATGGAATGCAGACACCTGATTTAGAATGTAGTAATATCCAAATCCAGTTCCCCTGTTCATCGTTGGCTTCAGGATACGCGATCCGGTTAATCTTCTGTGAATTTATGTATTCTTCGAGAAGGATAAACTATCCGGATGGTTGAAGTCTTCGTAAAGTAAAAGGCTGATATTACTGCTATTCAGAAATCCTCGCTTTGATTCACATCGTGTTCAGTACGACAGAGATTGACGGCAAAGTCTCTTTCCCAACATCGTGGCTCCTAAATGGGCTTCACTCCACAAGACCGCTTCAGAAAACGGAGCAAGGCCCTATTTCCTTCGGTCCTGGGTCAACTTCCCGGTAAAAAAAGTTTCTCAAATAATAAGCTAGTCAATGATGTACCTCTCTACCGCATCGTTTGTGTAGATATAGGCTCAATTCGGAGCAACAGTGTTTGGATAGAGACTTCGCCGTCAATTATTCTATTACTTAACAAGCATCTTGCTGACATCATGATTGCCGACTTTAACGGGAGGGTGGCTTTCAGTATGCAAATTCGCCTTCAATGATTGGTACAACGTCTCTTAACGAGCTAAGGTTGATTTACTTTGATTACTAGTGCCAGGCTCGAGAGTAACAGGATTCACCCAAGACACGCTACGTGGTTTAAATACTAATTCGCACTACTACCATTTTATAGCCAATTTATGTCGATATGCTGATTACAAAACACACAAATTCGCTCTCAGACCTGCTCAATCATAACAATCTTCGACGTGACGATGTGCGATTTAACTTATTGTTAAACGCAATACAAAGCTTTATAGCTTCACAGCTTCCCAACACAATTATCAACTCAACCAAAACGAAGAGCGTCCTCTTGCAAATATATATCACACACATATTAATAAGGCGAGGCTCTGGCGACCCCATGTTCTTTCTGGATTTAGGCTGTGGGTGGGCGTTAAGGTAAAGAATGTTCAATGTGGTCATATAAAATCGTTCATGAGATGTACCTTACTTGTCAGTCGATAACTACCTAAAACCTTCGCGAATGTTCATATCGCACAAGAAGAAGAAGAAGGCGTGGCAATGCTACCGAGCAATATGAGCACATTCCAGCATCATCTACCGCCGCTACGGACACCATGAGTTTCTAGCGAGCTCAAAAACTGGCAGTGTTTTGGAATGCTTACTTAGTTACCTCATATACATTCATCTATGTATGTATTTGTTATGTAAATACCTTTGGCAAGAATAAAAATTGCAATTGTTTTACCAACAAAAATTCACTTAACCGTTCCAAATCGCACATTTTCAAATGCCACATTCACCGTTTCCGTTTCCGGCTTCCGACAACAAAAAGTTTCCGTTACTTGTGCATATCACATCCCAGCAAAAAATCGGTAATCGCTACTAAGGGTAATCGCTTCTAAGGTAATGTCTTCTAAAGGTAGTTTCACTTCACCAACCCATTGCCGGTAATGCTGCAAAGAATCGCTATTCAGCTCGAAGTATAATGTATTCTAGAAGGCATTGATTGAAATTCCTTCAAATGATTTCGCTTCTCCTACCCATTGCTGGCAATACATAAAAGAAGCAGAGATGTTGCACGCGCATTTTTACTCTACCTTAATTTGTATTCACTTCTGTGATCAATTACGGGTAATGCAATAAAGCGCAATAGCTAGATAAATAGAAAAAAATCCTAACTCCCGTTACCTTCTGTGGAAATTTCCATTCGACAACAATCATGTTTGGAATTGTTTAATTCAGTCTGCATTGTTATCCGTGTGTGATAAAATAAAAAAGTGAGTTATTAAAATAAAATAAAAATGTTAAGCAAAAGACAGTTAAAACGTTTAATAAAAATAAAAAAAACCGAAATAGACCAAAAATTTAGTGAAAGTGTTGAACAAAATGAAATTAATATAAACAATACTTCGTCAGGAGCAGGACAACATAGTGACCGTGAAAGTGTTAAACAAAATGAAATTAATACAGAAAATATTGCGTTAGGAATGATACCACTTAGGAACAAGTTGAGGGACTGGTTCCTGGAGTTTTTTCCCCCGGTACTATGTGTTGCCAGTCTTTTAAGAATATTGAGATATGAAAACCTGGGTGTACCCTTAAGTGTTAAAACTCTAATAGGCGAAACTACAAACTGTGTAACTCGTACAGTGTCACCAGGGCAATATCTTCACATAGGACTCAAAAATCAGTTAGACAAACTTGTGGGTGAAATTTCTGAGGAGAATTTAGATGTACTGCAGATAGATATCGGTATAGATGGGCTGCCCTTATTTAAGAGCTCTTCAATAGGTCTGTGGCCTATTTTGGGTCGCGTTTCCAATTTGAAAACAAACGCTGTGTTTCTTATTGGAAGTTACGTTGGTGAGAAGAAGCCTAATATTGTTGATGTATACCTTCACGACTTTGTAGAAGAAATTAAATCATTAGCAATAAATGGTTTTACATGCAACAATAAGCCAATAAAGATATCTATACGAGCCATTATTTGCGACACACCCGCACGATCATATATTTGTGGTACAAAAGGGCACACAGCGTTTGTTGGGTGTTCTAAATGCACGCAATTCGGTGAACGAATCCGAAATACTACAGTTTTTCGTCCATTTACTGGGGACCAAAGGACTGACTCTGATTTTGCAAATAGATCCGATAAAGGTTTTCATTTACCTTTTTATAAAGACAGGGTCCATTGCCTTGAGGAAATAAATATCAAGATGGTCACGCAATTCCCTTTGGATGTCATGCATCTTATTGACCTTGGGGTTGTTAAAAAAATGATTGGCTCTATTCTGAGTGGGACAAGCTCAATTAAAGTCAGTCCGCAAAAACGCATTGAACTATCATCCTTTTTATCGTCTTTAGCCCCCTACATTCCAAAGGATTTCGTACGAAAACCAAGGGGATTTCAAGAATTGCCGCGATGGAAGGCTTTAGAATTTAGGCAGTTTATTTTATATACGGGGTTCATTGTATTTAAAGATATTTTGAGCGAAGATATGTACAATCACTTTTTACATCTTAAATGTGCTTATAGGCTTCTTTTGTGTCCCAAAACTTTCTCCGTAAACATTGAAAAAGCGAATAGTATGTTGAATCATTTTGTTGGGAGATTTTCTGAATATTATGGAGACACAAGCGTTTCTTCTAATGTGCATAATTTACTACATTTAGCTGATTGTGTGATTAATCTTGGTTGCCTCGACACATTTTCTGCATACAGTTTTGAAAGTTATTTGCAAGTTATAAAGAAAAGTATTAAGAAACGTCAGTTTATTCCTCAACAAATTTTCAACAAGTTTAATTCGCGGCCTATTTCAAAAGCTGTGAGAAATTCTGGACTTAAAAAGAACCCCAAAGGTGTAATAAAATCATATACAAGCGATTCAAATTCATATTTTTCTACAAGCTTTCCCGATAATTACTGCTCGACTGAGTGTCAATCCTTTTTGATAATAACAAAATTTTATGAAGACAACACTTTCACTGCAAAGACATTTTTAAACCCAGATAATTTTTTTACCACACCTATGAGTTCCCTGAACCTCGGAATTGGTATAGTTAAGACCAATCAATTGGGCTTGGAAAAAGTTTACAATTTGAGCGAAATTTCTTACAAACTCCTTTCTTTACCTTACAAGGACAGTACAGTTTTATTGCCTCTAGTACATAGCTGTAATTAAAGAAACTATCCTAGAAATAAAAACTTTTATAAAACAACAAATTAAAAGGCAATATAAGAAACTTAAGTATCAAATAAAAAAATGGCTGAGGCAAAAAAATGGCGTAGCGAAATTCGTAATTTAAGTGGTATGTTTGTACTCATTGAAACTCCTATTTGATCGTAGACAAAATTAGTGAATTCACAATTTGCCATTAAACGTCATATTGTCATAGGTCTTAAACTTATGAAAATCATAAAGTGTATGGTATTATAACGTCAAAACTCGAAAATTTATATCGGATATAAATCATAAAGTTATGCTCGTTATAATGTATATGATTTTATAACAATATGACGTCACATTTTCATAATATCATACATTTTTTGACGGTCACAAGTCTATGATTTATGATTTGACGAGCTACTACACTTTGTGAATCCCCTACTATATTAGGTTATTTGGTATAATGAAAATATTTTTAAGGCAGCGAAAAAATAAGGCAGTAAAATAGTAGCTCTAATTTGTAATAAAAGAACTGTATTGTCGCATTTTTCATTTTCCAGAATAATAATTTCAATATACCAAATAAGAAAAAAACATTTCTTGGTGCAACCTTATGTACACTCCTGCTCATATTAATAGGTACAAAATTGAAACTAATTTTATTCGTAGCGGATATCTACTTATGTATTTTTAATAATTTTCATTTAAAATGTATCATAGTCTTGAGCAGAAACTGAATAAGTAAAATCCTTATGACTTTTTGAATTTGAATTTACTACAAAACTGCATTCTCAAATAACTTTTGGAAATTCGGATTAAAAAGTTTAAAATTTTGATGAAAATTTTTCAAAGTTTGATCCATTGTCCTGTTTTTCTGGTAAGTTAAAATGATTTTAATTCAGTGTCTGCTTAAGACTATTATGAGCTTTAAATGAAAATTATTAAAAACACATAAGTAAATATACGTTACGAATAAAATTAGTTTCAATTTTGTTCCTACTAATATGAGCAGGAGTGTATATACATATATATATGTATATTAATTTATAAATATATTAATTTAAAAATTGCAGACACAATATCGGAGCTGAGTGGCCAAATAAAAGAGTTAAAAAATACTGCGGTAGAAAAAAATCATGCAATAGAGAGTCTCAAATCTGAAATTAATGCAAACTAAGGTAATTTTATGGCAATTGATGTTAAAACCTCACTTTTCTATTATATTCTATATTTATTATTTTCTATAACAACAATATGTTTTTTTCGCAGATACCTACAACTTAAATTTGGAAAGTATCAAAAGCATATTAGCAGAACAAACCATCTTAATACAAACTCTGAGCGAGAACATGTACCCGGTACCGAAATTTGCCTCAATGTTTCCCATAAAAACACAACCAGAACTGGACGTCTTAGAGGCATTCATTTGTGCAGAAAATCAAAATCAGATGGTAAGACTTATCATCTTTGCTGCTTATTTTTACTGCCCATATATGTACATAAAAAGTCTAATAAAAATATATTTAAATACTAATTTATATATATTTTATATTTTTTGTAGGTTGGGACGGTGTTTCAATTTATAAAATCTGGCGGTTTCAAACAAAACTTGCTGTCGATTTTGGGCGAGGATATAATATTACAACATAATATGGATGGGAAACAAGGGAAAACGCCAATACTTCGATACGCGAAACTAATGAAGGTACTTTTTGGTAAGTATATTTAAACAATGTAAATATATCAGTAAATTAACACACTTTAGGCTGATTTACACGAGTCAATTTTATATTCGATTTTTGTCGTTCGACTGCGTTCAACCATCAGATACATGCTTTTTATCTGTCGAATTGCTTTTTACACAGTGGAACGACAAAGATCTACCAGAAAAATCTACTCGTGTAAATCATCCACTAGGCACAGTTTTTCAGTGCAAATTTAAATTACAGACAAAGTTGACTAGACTTTAACCCTGGCAGTATTGCCGCTTAACCTAAGATGATGTTATGGAAATGAACATAATGAACTTTTTAAAAGATGTTTATTTTATATATGTTTACAAATTTTCCATATTTTTATTTCAGAAGCTGCTCACAAGTTGGGAATTGGGGAAAAGGAATGCAAAGACCAGCTGCGACAAGCAATGAAGGCCGTAAAAAACCGCTACCACAAGGCCTCATGTTTAAAAAGAAAGCACACCGAAGCCACTCCCGAATAAAAGCAACGAAATAAAGCCAAAATAATGTTATGTTATGAAATGTTTAATTTAAATAAGTATGTATGTAAGACTAAATTTTATTGATATACTGCGTACAAGACTGAGTTCCTAACAATTTTTATTTTATGTAACAATCAGTGACAGTAATGATTTTTTTTTTTGTTTTACTCAAGAATGAGTTATTAATTTTATTGATATACTGAATACAAGACTGAATTCCTAACAATTTTTAGTTTCTGTAACAATCAAGGACTAGAAATAAGGATTATTATTATTTTTTTTGTTTTTTTTTTACTCAATAATGAGTTTTTCATAATAAAACTAAAAGATTCATATATCCTGAACTCTGCTGAATTTCGCCGTAAACATTTGAACGAACACCCTCTTGCTCTGAAATTGCTGATATCAAAGATAAGTTATTGAAAATGCTAGTAGAAGTGGCGGAAAATCGGTATGAATTGAATACCTCCTCCCCCATTTAAAGTGAAATATTCAAAAACTTAATTTAGTATGAAGAATTGTAAATTTTTAAGGCGAAATTCCGCACAGTTCAGGATATATGACTCTTTGAGTTTTATTATGAAAAACTGATTCTTGAGTAAATTAAAAAAATAATCATAATTTGCAGTCCCCGTAATAGTTGGTAATTAATTTGTAAGATCTTCTATCAAAAAAGATAAAATAAAATGTAAAAATTAAAACACTGTTTTTAATATCCAATTAAATACACTGAACCAAAAAAGTACATGTTTTCTAAGAAAAAGTTCATGAAAACTTCTCCAAAAACCAGTTTTCATGGAATAAAAAATTTGTTCGTAGAATATAAATATTTTTTTTAAAATCTATGAACCCATTCATAGAATATAAGAAAAAAATATATGTTCTAAGAAATATTTTTTTAAATTTTATGAACACCGGTTTTTGTAGAGGTTTTCATAAAATTTTTGGCTCAGTGTAGTTCTAGGTGTTTCACGCTATTTCTCTGCAAGGCATTCTTGCTTCGTTTCTATAGATTTAATATAGGAGGGCATTCTAAATCTCCTTCAACGTAAGGGTTTGTTGCTTCGATTCTATAGATTTAAAATAGGAAGGCATTCTAAACAATCTTCTCTGGAAGGG
Organism: Eurosta solidaginis; assembly: GCF_040869045.1. NCBI lineage: Eukaryota > Metazoa > Arthropoda > Insecta > Diptera > Tephritidae > Eurosta > Eurosta solidaginis. The sequence continues at coordinate 278,394,973 of NC_090320.1, forward strand.
GTTCTTGATTCGCTTCTAAAGATTTAATATAGGAACGCATTCTAAACCCTCTTCTCCGGAAGGGGTTCTTGCGTCGATACCATGGGTTTCATGAAGAAGGGCATTCTGCATTTGTTTCTACCGAAGGCGTTCTTGCTTTGCTTCTAATGGATTAAATATAGCAAGGCGTTCTACATCCGCTTCTCTGTAAGGCATGCTGCAGTAGCTTCTTCAATAGTAACTGTAATTGGTTATCAGTTCGTTTGACGGTGGTCCAGAAAGTAGGGGCTTACCTCCAATGACATGCCCATGTAAAAGTAATAAAGAAAAGAAGGGAAAAGGGAAGCGATTCCGAAAATTTATTTCGATTCCTCTTTCCCTTCTAAGGTAATCGTGTTTTTTGCTGGGATATTACGTCCAACGCTAAAAAAACACCTTCTGCATACATACAAAAACAACAGCAGAAAAAAAAACGCATGATGATGCTCAGGCTGAAATGTCATCGCTAAAACCGAGAGCATAAATCTTTTCCTGTGTCGCTCTCACGCTATGTTGCACCTTATCAGCACACAAACAGTTAACATATATATATCGCCCTCTCTTTCTAATGCCTTACTGTGATTGTAAATTACTAACGTGGCTTAGCTCCGCAACAAGAAAAATTTAAAAAAAAATTTATTCGCTGTTGACTTGGCCTGGTGACATTCGCGCTCGATAAGAGGCTATTCTCTTCAATCCAGATTTGTGTATGTGTATGAGTGTGTTTTAACTGCCTTTCAATTCGATTACGTTTGTGGTTTAGCATGACATACGGCGAATTATGACTGTAACCGGAGGGTAATCGGCTTACCATTAATAACAAAAATAAATTAATGCCATTTCAAATAAAATCTTAATTTATTACACAAAAAAGCGTTTAAGGAAGAACATTTGATGATAAATATTTTTTAGAAACTTTAACCTTAGTTGGTTACAACCACCATGAGCATTATTGAGCGCTTAGCCGCACATACGAATTAGGCCGTCTCATATGAAAGAATTTCAGTAACTTCAGCGATTAATGACGCCAAGTGATAAAACGAACGGAAACCAAGTCGACACCAGTTTTTTTTTCCAATTCTGTAGAGCTTGAACACACCTTCGAATTCGCCTTAGCATTCTCAGGCGACATACTTTCCATTTGATCCTAAAGATGCACGCGATAGTCAGTCGATATGTATTCACCTCTCGGATGCCAGGTTATTTTTGTCCTGAAATAGTTTCGTTGAACAGGCCAGCTCTAACTACGCTTCCATTAGACTATTCTTGCTATTTATCTCGTCGATTAGTCTTTAAACATCCACACAGTGGAATCTGTTAATACGCGGATCACATGCACCCAATATCGGTCATTTGGACATTATTTAACTCGCGAATACTCGTACGTAATTACACAACTTTTTGATTTAAATTCACACAACATTGCACTACACACAACTTAACCAAACAGAGGATATCATTATATTGTCGAGCTTAATATAACATAACATAACATAACATAACATAACAAAACATAACATAACATAACATCACATCACATCCACCCAATATCGGTCATTTTGACATTATTTAACTCGCGAATACTCGTATGTAATTACAAAATATTTTGATTTAAATTCACACAACATTGCACTACACACAACTTCACCAAACACAGCATACCATCATATTGTCGAGCATAATATAACATAACATGACACAACATAATATAACATAACTTAACATAACATAACATAACATAACATAACATAACATAACATAACATAACATAACACAACATAACACAACGTAGTATAACATAACATATCATATCATAACATAACATAAAATTACATAACAAGCAAAACATAAATTAACATAGCATAACTTATAATAACATAATTACATAACATAAAATAACAAAACATAACATAACCTAGCACAACCTAGCTGTGAGCTCTGCTCAGCTAAGTATAATAACATAAGTTATATGGGCAACACAACATAACACAGCGCAATTTTTAAAACATATACCCACTCAACATGAAGCAACAGATTTTGACCTAACATAACATAACCATAACATAAAAGTGCACAGTTTTGTTTCAGCCTTACGTATTTACAGTGTTTCATTGCATCCCACAATATTTGTCTATGCCTATTTTCCACTCTCCAAAAAGAAACAAGGATAAAGAGTCAACATCAGCTAATCGAAACACGTTTCTAATTAAAGTAACTACCAAATTTGGGCTAAGCGACGTGCCGCATTGCAGCAGTCAGTGTTGTTGCTTTTTTTGTATTTATATTTCTTGTAGGTTTTTTAAATGAATTAAAAATTTTTTCTGCTATTTGCTTGTCACTTAGCTAACCAATTTTGTAGGCCAATGAAAAATTGGGCATATATTTACCCATTCAAGCACAGTACAGGGTTGGGCAAAGTTAATAAAGTTTTATACTTGTATCAAACTATGGAAACATTATTTAATTCGCAGTTTGGTTTGGGTTGTTTAGGTTAGCTTGGGTTGAGGTGGCTGCCCGAGGGCACACTTAGACCAGTAATATTAGGCCCGTTGTGATACCAGGAAAATACACCGTTACCTTTCATCTTCGAACCATTTTGAGGACCTGATGAAAGCTACCAGGTTCTTGACGTCATGCTCACAACCTGGCTCAGATTATCAAGAAATGGAGCACCCAAAAAGGGCTGCTGTGCTCCGCTAAGTGCTGCGCAGTTGCAAATGGGGTTAACTACCGTTTCCCCCTACTCATCCTTTTTACAACTTCAACAGCATCGACGATAAGCCACTCCTAACTTTTCTGCGTGCCTACCTATGAGGCAATGACCAGTTAATGCCCCACAAGTGTGGAAGGGATACAACCTTCTTAGGTTGTGCTCGTTACGGGATCTTTTAGGATCCCATTTAGGCCAGGGTTCTTTTGATGTTCGACACCCTGGTGTTTGTAGCCACCTTTCGTCGGCTTGACGGTGGATATGCTCTTTTAGCATTAGCTTGCATGTGAACAGGGACATACCTAAGCGTTCTTGTCCAGGAATAACCTGCCTGGTTGTACCCTGCCTAGCGATTTCATCTGCGATGCAGTTTTCCTCGATGTCCCTATGTCCAGGACCCATGTGAGTTGTACACGGTTCTGCTGAGCCATTTCTTGAAGAGATCGGCGACAGTTTAGTGCTAGTTCAGAATTGAACGAGTAGGGGCCAAGAAATTTTATGGCAGCTTGGCTGTCGCTGAAAATAAAAATTTCGTTGCCGACGGTGTGTGACCATATCCTAGCTGCCCCTTCCATTATGGCTGCAACTTCTACCTGGAACTCTCTTAGACGCAGGGCTGACGTTGCCGCCGCACGATAACAAGCTAGATCCAATGAAAGGATGGGTTGTTTAGAAATCAATAATTTATTTTAGCTGATGTGAATTTTCTCTCAGGCTCAATTCAATGTTATAATAGCCATACTACAAAATCAAAATTCACGAAATAAACAAAAGCTAAAAGTTATATCTGATATTTGCAAGGCTAACAAACCAACAATTTCATAAACTGTAGCCGGTGAAAACTTTATCAGCTGGTGGAATTTACCAGTCATTAACTGGGGGAAACGTGAGCGGCCGAGGTGTTTTTAATGACTCCTGTATTTCTCATTCACGGATACAAAACTAATAAAAATTAATTAAAATTTGGCCCCAGTCTGGTTGAGTTTATGGACATGGTCCATTTCTAAATACTGCAATGCAGTGGAAACGTGCCTTATGGGAAGTTCGAAACCAATTTCTTGCTCACTTTATTTCTAATTAACTAAAAAAAAAGTTGCCAATTTATTTAAATTTACTGCTGATAAAATATTTACACCCCGGCGGGTTGGGTAGCTTAGAATATACCAGCGACAGGTGTGCATGTCGCAAGATGTGACTAAAATGATTAAAGGGGTTGTGTAGCACAACCCTTTCAAGAAGTAGCCAGCGCAATTTATAGCTTCTTCAACTCTCACCTAATTGTTGCGAATACTATTTCTTTAGCAAGACTTTCTTTAGCGAGACTCTGGCGCCCCTAAGGTCCCCATCAGACAAGGAGGTGGAGCGGGATGGTTAAGAAGGTTCAATGTGATCATATTAAATCGTTCCCAAAATGCCGGGAGTTGTATCTTAATGGTGCTTGTTATCACAACGTGCTGGGTCTATATCCGGTAAAGGCGTACAAACATCGATAACACTCCCCAAAACCTTCGTAAGAGTATACTTATCGCTACAACAATAACAACTCCATAAAATATTTACTACATTAAAATACCAATATACAAACTCATATTATTTTTAAATAATATGATACAAAGACGTGCGCGGCTCGTCCGGAGAAGCTAATAATAGTATATGCTCCATATGTATATTAGGGTGGCCCCCTTAAATCAAATTCTCATTTTTTCCAGTAATACCAAGAACAAAAATATCACACACAAATGTTTGGTTCCAAGTGGAGATGGTTTGGCTGTGTCGCACAAAGGTCATTGAAGAAACTGGCCCTGATTAACCCTCAAGCAAGGATACTGCGCTCAGCTATGTTAGCCATTCAGAGAGTAGCTTCCGCTTATCGCACTGTACAAGTAGTTAGCGCAAAGAAACTATTAAATCCGGACTTTTATTTCATAAGTTCGAAAATAAAAGTTAAATCTTGACTTAAATTTTTTAAGGACAAAATAAAACGTCCGGCTATATAACTATTTAACGTCCTATCCAAATGAAACGAATTTTGTTTGCGGTATATCGAATTTCAAGGCAATATCTCAATTGACGCAAACTTTATGGAAAAAAGAGGTGCAAGTTTAATATGGAAAACATAAGTAACGTACTATAAGAGTTGGTTTAAGTTATTCCATGATAAATTTCCGATATCAGTAACATAAACTTTCAAAGCACCTTTAATATTTGAAATCTACACATTTAGAGAAATCTATTTTTAAAAAATTCATTTAATTAAGATGAGCCGTTGCATAGTAATAAAATCAAAGTCCAGACTCTACTTTTTTCTGTGGGTTTTTATAAAATAAAAAGATATATTTTCCGTCAGGCAAATGGTATGGGTGTCCCCGGGATATCATAAACCTTCACCTATGAAAATTTTTTGATGTGGACCTTTTCGACTACAAAAAAAAAATAATAATAATAATAACTATTCAAATGATCTATATATATACAAATCTAATTCTGTGTGTGTGTGTATGCTCCCTATGGAAACGTATTTCCCACACTGCAATCATCACCAAATTTGAGATATAGGTTCCTTCGACCAAGACGAAGGTTTTTTTATATTTCTGAGCTAAGAATTTTAAATAAAAGCTTTTTTTCAATTTCACGTGCGCCACTGGGTGGTGCGACAAATTGTGTATGTCAGCAAAATTTACTCATACGCCATGTAGGTACTTAAGTGCAGAACTTTTGTTTGGTCATAGCATTGAATTCACAAAAAGTTAAAGCGATTGCATTGAGTGATTTAAAAGTTTTTATAAAATTTGAGCATTCCATTGTAAAAATAGCTGTCTATATGAGATGACAGACAAAAATTGTGCAGCTAAAATATTTTTATTAAGTTATGAGATTTTGAGTATGAATTGTGTGTGGCAAAATAAAATTTGAAACATAAAGCAAAGAATGATAAATTAGAGGAATGAGGGATCTAAGAAAAAAGAAGGAGAGAGGTAGAGGGTGTATAAAATGATGAGGGAGAGAAAAGGAAATTATAAAGGGTAAGAATCAGAAAAATTGGGAGATATATTTTAAAGGAGATCAATAAAATCTTATATACTGATTGCTTTACTTTGAGTAACGGGAAGGAATGAGCTACAATACATCTTCTTATTTAGATTAGTATCTGCCTAACCCGAGCAAAGCCGGGTACCCTGCTAGTAGTTAAATACAACTATGAAGGGTAAATTATTTGAGTCAGTACGAGTCTATGGACTCCCAGCACAGTTACTACTATGAAAAAAAAACCTCTTGGAAGTGAAAACTTTACTTTTTATTTATATGCTGTTCGCTTACTACTTCTCTTGGGTAGACGAAAAATATCACCCAAACGATCAGAAAATAATCGTTGACTGATCACAAAAATAATCGGTTGTACTGAAATTTTTGCGAAGTAGACCTGAAAAAATCCAAAATCACTTCCAAAATAAAGCCGCAGGATCTTGAAGGAGCCCTGAAATAAATATGAAATAGGCCGAGCACAACCCCGAAACGTTACCTAAAACAAACCCGAAATTTTCCTGATATAAACCGAAGTAAGTCGCGAAATGTCGTAATGTCAACCGATGCCATTTATTTTCAGATTGTATTTATATCACACAGAGGCGGATCCAGTGGGGGAGGAGGGACTGGGGGATAAATTAGCTGCCGGATGCATCGACAAATGGATGAGAAATGCTAACATCGACTTTTTTTCGTTTGGCTTAAGTAGGATATCAAAAAAAAAACTGATTTATCTTTCGAGAAGCTCTAAAAAGGTTACAAAAAAAAAATTTAAATTTTCTTCTTCTAAATATGGACGGTGCCTCGCAATTTTCCCACATATGTAACGTTTACCATTCCGACATGATCAGATTATAATCTCGGATCCATACAAGTTCCCGACACAGCTACGAATTTACCCAAAAAAGGTTCAAAAATAGTTCCGAAAACTTTCGAAAGTATTTTGAAAATGTTGCTAATCAATCCCGAAATCAAACCGGGCATGTATACCGAAACTATTCTAAAATGATCCTAACAAATTTATTCCGAAGAAGACTGAAATAAAAGCTTAAGCTTTGGCTGGTGACTCCGCTGACTTTTGCAAAATTGCTTATAACACGATCTATATTTCTTATATACCAAATCTCATTGGTTTAGACCAAAGAGACTCTGAAATTTAATGCTTGATTTAACTCGGTCTTCCCACTTTCTTCGAGGGCTTAGAAAGTAGAAACATCGTCACATAATAGCAATAGGGATGTATTTACTGTGCCAAGATCGTAGTGGGAAGCCAATACGTGAGAGCTTCGAAACAGTATTTTTAAGCTATTTATAGCTCATCAAATTAAATTGGCGCGAGTGCGGGAAGGAATTGAAAGGCGTAATTCATAACTTCCGCAACCCAATTGTTAACCTCACGTACTCGAGGCGAATTCTGTTACAAATAGGCATGTATCATACATATATTCAGCAGGCGAGGCTCTGGCGACCCCATGTTTCTAATAAAACTAGAGGATGGGGTTCGGGATGGCCTATAAGGTTTGATGTGGTATTGTTAAATCGCTTGTTACCGAAACGTACTGGATCTATATCCGGCAAAGAAGCATCAATATCGATAACACTACCCAAAACCTTCGTCGCTAAATCAACAACAACATTTTTTTGGAAATTTCGGAAAATTTGGAAAGTGCTACTTTTTCTATGGCAGATCCATATGCAATTTTATCCTTCTACTAACACGGTTTTTTTTTTTCAAAAAATCCTAAATCCATTTTACTTTTCATTGTTAACCTAAAATTACTTCCCTGATTATATTTTTATACTCAGTTGAGCAGAGCTCACAGAGTATATTAACCTTGATTGGATAACGGTTGGTTGTACAGGTATAAAGGAATCGAGATAGATATAGACTTCCATATATCAAAATCATCAGTATCGAAAAAAAATTCGTTTGAACCATGTCCGTCCGTCCGTCAGTCCGTTAACACAATAACTTAAGTTAATTTTGAGGTATCTTGATGAAATTTGGTATGTAGGTTCCTGGGTACCCATCTCAGATCGCTATTTAAAATGAAAGATATCGGACTATAATCATGCCCACTTTTTCGATACCGAAAATTTCGAAAAATCAAAAAAGTGCGATAATTCATTACCAACTACGGATAAAGCGATGAAACTTGGTAGGTGAGTTGAACTTATGACGCAGAATAGAAAATTAGTAAAATTTTGGACAATGGGCGTGACACCGCCTACTTTTAAAAAAATGTAATTTAGAAGTTTTGCAAGCTGTTATTTGGCAGTCATTGAAGATATCATGATGAAATTTGGAAGGAAGGTTACTCTTATTACTATATGTATGTTTAATAAAAATTTGCAAAATCGGAGAACGACCACGCCCAATTTTTAAAAAAAAATTTTTTTTAAGTCAAATTTTAAAAGAAAAGTTAATATCTTTTCAGTATATAAGTAGAAAAGAAAATTTCAAAATGGGCGTGGCTCCGCTCTTTTTAACTTAATTTGTCTAGGATACTTTTAATGCAATAAGTCGAACAAAAATTTACCAATCCTTGTGAAATTTGGTAGAGGCTTAGATTCTAGGATGGTAATTGTTTTCTGTGAAAAAGGGCGAAATCGGTTGAAGCCACGCCCAGTTTTTATACACAGTCGACCATCTGTCCTTCCGCTCGGCCTTTAACATGACAACTTGAGCAAAAATCGATATATTTTTACTAAGCTCAGTTCACGTACTTATCTGAACTCGCTTTGTATTGGTGTAAAAAATGGCCGAAATCCGACTGTGACCACGCCCACTTTTTCGATATCGAAAATTATGAAAAATGAAAAAAATGCCATAATTATATACCAAATACGAAAAAAGGGATAAAGCATGGCGATTGGATTGGTTTTTTGACGCTAAATATAACTTTAGAAAAAAACTTGGTAAAATGGGTGTGATACCTACCATATTAAGTAGAATAAAATGAAAAAGTTTTGCATGGCGACATCAAAAGCCCTTGGAATCTTGGCAGGAATACTGTTCGTGGTATTATATATATAAATAAATTAGCGGTACCCGACAGATGATGTTCTGGATCACCCTGGTCCACATTTTGGTCGATATCTCGAAAACGCCTTCACATATACAACTAAGGGCCGCTCCCTTTTAAAACCCTCATTATTACCTTTCATTTGATACCCATATCGTACAAACACATTACAGTTACCCCTGGTCCACCTTTATGGCTATATCTCGAAAAGGCGTCCACCTATAGAACTAATGCCCACGCCCTTTTAAAATACTCATTACCACCTTTCATTTGATACCCATGTTGTACAAACGCATTCTAGAGTCAACCCTGGTCCACGTTTATGGCGATATCCCGAAAAGGCGTCCACCCATAGAACTAAGGCCCACTCCCTTTTAAAATACCCATCAACACTTTTCGTTTGATACCCATAATGTACAAACGCATTCTAGAGTCAATCCTGGTCCACCTTTATAACGATATCCCGAAAAGGCGTCCACCTATAGAACTAAGGCCCACTCCCTTTTAAAATACTCATTAACACCTTTTCTTTGATACCCATATAGTACAAACAAATTCTAGAGTTACCCCTGGTCCACCTTTATGACGATATCTCGAAAAGGTGTCCACCTATAGAACTAAGGCCCAATCCCTGTTAAAAAACTCATTAACACCTTTTCTTTCATACCCATATAGTACAAACAAATTCTAGAGTTACCCCTGGTCCACCTTTATGCCGATATCTCGAAAAGGCGTCCACCTATAGAACTAAGGCCCACTCCCTTTTAAAAAACTCATTAACACCTTTTCTTTCATACCCATATAGACAAACAAATTCTACAGTCACCCCTGGGCGATATATCGAAAGGGCATCCACCTATGGAACTAAGGCCCACTCCCTTTTAAAATACTCTTTAATACCTTCCATTTGATACACATGTCATACAAACACATTCTGGAGTTACCCTAGGTTCTTTTTACAACATGGCGATTTTCCCTTATTTTGTCTCCATAGCTCTCAACTGAGTATTTAATGTTCGGTTGCACCCGAACTTAGCCTTCCTTACTTGTTATAATATATATTTCTTACATTGCTTTACCTTTCCCTGCTCTTAGCCTTAACCACCTTTACTTAGCACCTGATTGTCATTTGCCGTTAGGGTTAATTCAAGTTGTCGCTGATTGCTTTGCACTCATTCGGCACGCCGTATTGCAATGCCAATTTGAAATTTGGTGCTTTCAGGCATAAGCGAAAAAGTCACATACAGCTGTTTTTGAAAAAAAAGAGACTTAGAACTTTCGAAGAGTTTTTCAAAAGCTGCAAACTTTAATGACATTTTCTTTTATGATAACATTATTGGCGTTGTAAAAGTCAAAATATTAAAAAAAAAATTTTTTTATGCCGAAAAAACTATCAGTTATTTATTAACCATCAGCTGGTTGCAAATATCCTGAGAATCTCACTACCGTGCAAGAGGTGGTGTCCGCACAACGCTTGCTAAGCTGACTCGAGGCCCATCCATGTAGGAGCCAGTAAAATGCTGAAAAGCTACAGCCATCTTTATCCATTAAATTTTAACGATGCCGGCTAAGAGATCCGCTTGACAGTTACACGGGATATCATAATGGCCCGTGACTCAGATAATCTTAATCATGAAATAGTTCGATGCAATCGCAGTTGAGGTCAGACAATACCATACCACCTTCGATTGCGTAATAGTTCAACTCAATGCTTTGATAGCCGCTTGGCTATCAGAGTGGATATAAAATTTCCTAACTGTAGTAGCACTGGTTAACATTTCATTCACCGCAACCTTAATCGCAGAAACTTGCGCTTGGAATACGCTGCAGTGATCAGCCAAAGTAGACATGTGGCTTACATTTAGCTCTTGACAAAAGAATCCGCCCCACCACCAATGTTTTCGTCCAACTTCGACCAATACGTGAGCAAGTTAACTGGCCCCCTGCCCCAGATGAGTCCTCTTCTCCATTTCTCTCTCGGCGGAATGACTGGGGTGAAAGGTGCACAGGGAGCAGTAATCAGAACAGCATAGTCTGTGCTCGAAGTCAGGACAGTCGACAAAATAATTAGTTAGATTTGAAAAATTGAGCCAAAAAAATTGAGTGGAAATGTTATAACTCAAATTCAGAGCGGAAGAAAACCTCTTTACCGGACGCTTAGAATTTTGTTGTTCGTTTATGTCGAAAAGAATGCATTTGTTTCGCTGAGAAATGTCTTTATTGTGAACTAAGGGACAAATTATGTATAACGCAAGGAGTCATATTTAGGGCCACATTATATATGACGCCGTGACACTTGGCGTCGCAGTCACTCGCATTCACAGTCATCACTATATAATACCAAAAATAAAGATGTTCAGGTTTACTGTCACACACTGAAGTGAATGAATGCTCTTATATGAAAGGAATATGTTTTCACACGAGAAAATTTGACCCTTATTTGCTCGTGTAAACCAAGGCTCGTATGATTTAAGAGCAATCATCCACCTAAATGAGTTACAATTAACGTGAGTGTCTTTGTGAAATTTTTGGTATTATATAGTTGTGAATGCGAATGCCAGTGACTGCGACGAAAAGTACCACGTCGTCATACATAATCTGACCCTAAATATGGGATATTATGGTACAAATTGACGTTTTCCGCAAAGGTTAACATTTACAGATCTCGAATCGCGTGCTTACTCAGTTTCGAGGAAAAGGCGACTTCGTCGGTTATGCCGGAAAATCCACTTATATTTGCGTATGTAAATGTGCGAATTCCTACTATAACCTTTCTCCTTGAGCTAAAAAATATATGTAATGGAATGCAATGAATGTGAAATGACTTTTGAGTATTTTTACGAATGTGTGTGCTTGTGTGAGTTGGAACACCTGTTGCTTGTGATAAAGTTTCAAATTGGCTGGCTTGTTGTTGGATTAAAGTTACTTTGACATTTGAATACATTAATAAATGCAATTGAATGTTCAGTTTGCGGATTTGATGAGAAAATAACATTATTTGTGCATTAAATTTTGCATACAAATATAACAAAAATTTCCATTCAGCATCTAACATGTCTTTAATAACAATGAACAAAATTTGGCGAAATAAATTTATAAAAGCATTCTTCTATGGATACAATATATCGTCGGTCCTATGGAAGACTAGCAGGTTTCACTGGTTCTCGTGTAAGACTAACACATTTCAGCTTCCCGCATAAACTAAGTTAGTCTTCCACGCGGACAGCTTAAACGTGCTAGTTTTCAACGCGACAAGCGAATCGTGTTAGTCTTCTATAAAGCTATTGATCAATGCTAGGAAAAAATTTAACATAACATACATCTATACTTCATATGTATTTAATTAGCGAGTTTTGCCCATATTGCTTTATACAATGGTTTTTATAATTGATATCTGAGAAAAATTGTACGTTTACAAACGGCGATGGTTACTACGACATGTTTCTGAATTTCACTTCTTCATCAGCTAGCTTTTCGGGAGCTGAGAGTTGAACTCGAATCTCGAACATTCATATCAGTGCAAAAGCTGATGCCTTTAGCTGCTAAGCCATATGAATGTCCCGTTGTTCGCTGTACAATTGGTCTTTAAGAGTTGCCTTTTTGTTTATATTCCTTTTGATCACCATGTAGGCACATACACTCTGTATGTAGTTTATTCCTGATGGTGTGGATATGATTTTTAGGAGCACTTTTTCATACATCTATACTGCCCATCCCTACACTACCGACCTTACAACAAACTAAGAATAAATATAGACTCATGCCCCTCATTAGGTTAAATACCATGTCGTATTCTGTTTATGCCGATTATGTAACTGAAAGGCTTAAGGGCTCGCATCTATGACGTCTCATAAGAAGGTGGCGTTGGTCAAGAACTGCCAAACCACATATTTAAGATGAGAGAAAGAGGGATAATGGAGTAGCAAAAAAGGAAAGACAATATCTTTACAAAGTGCGAATCATACAAAACTAAAATCTGTTTCCTCGAAGAAGCTTTGGGTGCAATACAGAAAGAAAGAAAACACAGAGTTCGGCTGAACGCCTTAAAACTGCTTTTAAGAGGCAGACGTTGATCAGTCCCAGTACCGCAACGACAACACGTTTTAAATAGCAAAGAAGTAACTGCGTTGGAAGCCGGTAGTTAAAATAAAAGGAAGGGTGGTTAGATCAAGACTTCTGCTTGATCAGAGTGGACAGAGGCAGGTCTGGCAGTAATTATAAGGGTGTTGAAATACCAACAACAGGGTAGAAGGATGCATTGCGTGGTAAGCTAGAGATGTTAGAACAAGACTCCTGCTTCGTCGGAGAAGATAAAGGCATGTAAAACTTTGACTACAACTGTACCCGACTTTGGTTATAGCAGTCCCTGGCTGTGGCGATAGTTTATCGTAGCAAACCCGCTGGCTGAAAATCGACCGAATAGTGGAGTCTGTAGAAACGGAGTGTTTCAGCTTCTTATTCAGGATGTTGCAGGACGAACAAGGTAACCCGCTAAATGTCTTCGATTCAGCGCATTGTTAAAATGGGATCAAAATGCAAAGATGCAATCATATTGCAAATTTGAGATAGACAGATGTAGAGGTTCCATACCTTCCAAAGAAAAGTACAAATAAAAGCTTTATAGTGAAAGGAAGAGCACATATTTCCAAAATACCATAGGCTAAGTTATGAATATAGGCCAAATATAATGAAATTGGAAAATGCGTTGCACTTTATCCGCTTTACTTCCGATTTTGAGGAGATTTCGTAGACGGGGTAAGGATGTAAGTGGCGTGGTTTTAATAAGTCGAAAAAGTAGATCCAACATATGTGGTACCGAAATGACCTTTGACATTAATATAATTCTATGGCTGTCCAAATAAACAATTATTATCATTATTGGTACAGCATAAACTTGCTCTTTAATATCAGCCATCATCTAAAGCTTTTCGTACTTACCTCAGTCATCCTCACTCGTATATCTTTTTCTTAGACGACTCTATTCCCTGAATCCGTCACGATAACGCTTTAATGCAACGAAAGGCTGCGGCCATATTTTTTGGGATCGCAGCAATATAGATTTGACGACCACTTGCTTGGTTATAATGTTAAATTGAAAGTTGTTTTCATAGAGAAACTGGGCGGAGACGTAGTTGCGGTTGTTATAGCAATAAAGACATCAACTAAAATTCGTATAGCCACATACTTTGCACGGACAATCGTTTCATGGATAGAGATCCGGTGCGTATGGTTGGCAGCTCTTTCTGCTACTAGCCCAATTATATCGGGAATGGTTTAATATGAACTCTGGTCAAAACTTCCAGATCACACTGATTCTTCGTTAATTGACTGCTAAGTAAGTGTACGAATACGATCATATTTGTTATAGAATGCCCCTCGCATTGCATAGTAACCTCCTAAAGATCTTAATATTATAACAGCTTATGTTCAGAAATTTTGTTTTGAGCAGATCGTAATGAGATACTTGTTTGATGACATAAATGATTAGGTACTACATAGCTGCCGCAGGTTATTTCAAAGAACAAATTCCGCACCATGACTTAGCCTTTAGGTTTGCCTCTTTTTATGTTGAGTGTCTTTCTTCTTCACTTTATTGATATCTCCTCATGCTCCTTAATCAAAGATCTTCTAGTTTCTATGTATAATTAGTTTTAAGTGCTGGATCGTAGCACAAATTCCACAGGACATAATCACATGTTCCACGATATGTTCCCACGCGCTCCGCCTATTTTACTGAATACCCTTTAACCATATATTTTTCCTTCAGATGCAAACACAAACATATATTGTTGCATAGATTTTTATAGCTTCTGGGAAAAATGTATTTATTTGCTACACAGAAGCTATTAATAATCCCCAACATAAATACGTATGTGCATGTGCTTGTACCATGTACAATACATACATATGTATTTGCCCTATAGCCACACCCAACAAAAATTTTTAACCTTACATAATAGATAAGGCTTACTTCATATGGCTTCAGACCTTAATTCTGTAAAGAACATAAGTTGTGTGGCGTATTCCTTAAGGCGTTATAATAAGATAATACATCGAGTTCAACAACCTGATTATAATGTTTATGAACCAAGTAAAATAAAGAATATTTTACCACATTGTGTTATGCATCATGTTATGCATAGGACTAATAATAACATACCATTTGTCTTTAGATTCCTTCATTCATCTTTATAATCATCTTTTTCAAAACATTCAGGCAACTAACAAGGTCTCTTAATCGTCGTTTGTGCTATGCTATAATCAAATTTTGTATTGGAAACCATGGAAACAACTCAAGTCTTAAAACTTTACATTAATACGACACTTTTATTTAAGTATACTTTGTTTCCGTTTAAGTTTGGGCACCATTAAATTTTTGTTTCCATTTAACTTAGGGATAAGACTTATTTGTAGCGTAAATATTCCTTAAAAAGGGCTATGTTGTAAGGTGTATGATGGAGCATACTAACCTCATTCTAAGGTTTATCTGTCAATAGTAAAACCAGTATTTGTTATTGCTTACAATCGCTTGTGCCAGTTTTTGTTGGGAGCGTTCTTTACTTTGCACTTGTATTCTCCGCACTGCATGCAATTGTGCGTTACACGTTTGGCAAATAAAATAAATTCAATTAAACCATTTTGTGTGGCCAATCTCAGAAAAGTAGTGGAAATTCTCAGTATTTATTATCCAGATTGTCGCCTTTTACTTTTTGCTGCAATTACTTAAGCTACATACATAAATATGATTATTTATTTGCAAAAGCGGACTGATATGAATTTTCTTTTGATCACAAGAATTATTTCGAGTGCTCTAATCCTCCCATTTTTTGGACAATCACAGTATTTATAGCTTTGCAATTGGATTTTATTTGTTATTTGTGGTTTTTATTAAGACGAAAATTTGTTTTGTCTGTCATAAGAGATCATACCAAACAAATAAATGAATTGAAAGTATTCGGAAAGAAGTAGAATTGTCATATGTAAATCAAGTTAGTTGGAAAAAGATCAAATTTTACCAACTCAAAATGTGGGAAATTACTAAGTACTGGACTGCAAATTAGAAGGATTGAAGATTTTATTTTTGTTGACCACGACAAATGGATTTTAAGTATGCTCTACCTTGTTAATAAATAAAATAATTAAAAAAAAAGGACGTGTGGCAATCGGGGACTGCCGCGGTAAAGCAATTTCATATTATCATTGACTTTAACTTTAACATTCACTTTAACTTTAACTTTAACTTTAATTTAACTTTAACTTTAACTTTAACTTTAACTTTAACTTTAACTTTAACTTTAACTTTAACTTTAACTTTAACTTTAACTTTAACTTTAACTTTAACTTTAACTTTAACTTTAACTTTAACTTTAACTTTAACTTTAACTTTAACTTTAACTTTAACTTCAACTTTAACTTCAACTTTAACTTTAACTTAAACTTCAACTTTAAATTGAACTTAAACTTTAACTGTAACTTTAAATTTAACTTTAACTTTAACCTCAACTTTAACTTTGACTTTGACTTTAACTTTAACTTTAACTTTAACTTTAACTTTAAAGGCTTAGAAAGGCCTCCACGTATGGCAAGATGTGGTTACCGTCCAACATTTGCTTAGCTGGTTCTAGGTCGACTTGTGCAGAAGCAGAAAGAGCCAGTGGAGTCTCTTAGTCTTCTCTGGCAAACACGTTCAGTTTGCCAGTGAGTTCCCAGTCCCGGGGAGAGTAGCTACATACTAACTGTTTGAAAGCTTCAAACCCATTTCCGATAGCACACAACCCATGCATCGACGGCAAATTGCGTTTGAGCACACCAACGGCTCTTTTCTAATAGGAAAGGTGCTTTCACAGATTTGGAAAAAAATATTACTTTGCACGATTTATACCGAGGAGATTAAATTGGTGGAACGAGTTCTACATGTTTTATGCTGACTCCGGTTGGCATCTGCAGATAGATTTTCACTGAAGTGCTTTTCATGATAGACATACGCTAAGGGTGCCAAAACTAATACCGAGGGCGACTCAAACTCTTTTCTAAATTTTTATGTTGCTTTGGCCGGAACTTGAACTCAGCACTTTCGGTGTAGTAGGCGAATGGAGCTACAATCACACCACGCCAGCCACCCAAGACTTTTGAAAACAAATAAGGCTGTACCAAACAAGGCGAATGAATGATGTGCTACATGAAATCTCACAGCTGTTCGATGGGTGGCATTCCCGAATAGCAATGACCTTTTACTCTCTATACATGTCCCTTTAAATTTCTACAAATTGGCGATGCTCTGAGGGTGCCTCGCCTATCCAATAACCTAGCCTTTGCTCGTTGAACCGCTTTCTCATGAGTCATGACCATCAGTATTCCTGTAGCCAGGAACGCAGATGGTTGATGGTTGCTAAGTTTTATGTAGTCTTAAATGTTTTCTTATGATCATTGATTTCTTTGACGACATTATTACCGGGTGGATAAGGGCAATAAACCCTATTTGACCTCTCGCCATCTTATTTAATGAAGCTAGTTGGATACACCAAACTATCTCTCAGCTAAGTTTTAAAAACGGATAGAAAATATGACTCAAAACTGCCGTGAGAAAATGTCCTACGTCGTATTCCGCCTTTGAGCCGTATGTGTAGATAAATAGATAATAACACTTTTTATATAAATCCTGTCAGCTCTCCAGTCTCTCCGCGAAGGGAGGTTAAGTTAGATTGAACCTCACATAGACTGAATGAGCCCGTAGTGTTACCAGAAGTTTGTTTTAACAACCAAACTGAAAAACCCTATCAAAAACCAGGACCTATGTTGGCAAATACTAGAAGCTTCCTATGACTTAAACCACTTGCTGCTTCTAGATCTGACAGCTGTATCAGCTGTAATAGCTGGTGTCTTATCCTGGCAAGCGCAGGGTACTATCACAGAACGTGCCCGATCTTTTCCTCCTCCAACCCGCACTTCATACATCTGCTATCACTAACCAAGCCTAATTTAAAAGCATGTGACGCCACAAGGCAGTGTCCAGTCATAATACCCATCATGAGTCTACAGTCCTCTCTTTTTAATGAAAGAAGCAATTTTGTTAGTCTAAGGTTCTAAGACCTACAAATAATCTTCAACACTTCACAGCCCCAGCCCCGCCCTTGAACCCACGCCTTTCCCGATTGGTCGATCATTTGTACCTCTCGACTTCGCTTAATCTCGCCCAGTCTAATTGGGACATCTACGTGGGAAGCTTCAAGGGATGTGCCCTTTTAAGCTAGCTCATCTGTTTTTTCATTCCCATCTATTCTCATATGCCCTGGGACTTAATATAGATGTATGCTTCTCTCTGTCCCAATTCTCTCCAGAGACTGCTTACACTCTAACATGCATTTATATGCTGTGTTATGCCAGAGTATTACCTTAATTGCTGCTTGACTGTCAAGATAAAAGCTAACACGGTGACAGCTTAAGCTATTCTCTTCCAGTGTTTCTACTGCTTTGGTTACTGCTAATATTTCCGCTTGGAAAACGCTGCAGTAATCAGGCAGCCTGTAGGATTTGTTTATTTGAGGATCAGCACAGTATACCGCAGACCCTACTCCTTCCACTACTCTGGAATCATCTGTGTACACATGTATCGCCCCGTCCGCCATTTGAGCACCCTTGCGCCAACCATCCACCGCTATTGTGGCCTTAAGATCGCCCTCGAAGCGCACACAGGGAATCAGGTAGTCTGTTCGTGTAGTGATTGATGATACAACTATGTCCGTATGGTCGGCGCTTAAGCTGCTCTGAGGCACCGAGCCTGGTTGCAGTTGTTAACGCTTTGTTCTATGCTACCAGGTCTACAGGTGGAATGTGCATTTTAGCATACAGTGCAGCCGTCGGGGTTAGTTTCAGGGCTCCCGTAATTCTAAGCATTGATAGTCTGCATACCCCCTCTAATTTTTTGAGGTAGGTTATTTTATTGCGTGGCTTTCCACGAAACAAGAACTCCATAGTATAGAAGAGGACTTACAATCGATTAAAAACCCAATGAGAAAGAGAGGGCGATAAGCCCCACGTACATTCCAGGATTTTTTTATATGCATACAGTGCCATTGAGGCCTTCTTCACCCTCTCCTCCACGTTGAGCTTCCACGACTGCTTACTGTTTAGGATGATTCCTAGAGATTTTGTGCAAGGTTTCTCCTGTAGGGTTACTATTGCTATCTTAGGCCTGGTCCAATTTGTGACCTTGGTCCTCTTTGTAAACAAGACCTTTTCCATCTTCTCCGCGTTGACTTTCAACCCGATATAAGATGCCCAGGTATGTCCATCAAAGAGCTAATCGGTTGAAGACACTTTCCACTTATGACAATTGCAACGTCATCTGTGTAAGCCGTAAGTTTTAGGGGTCCCTCATTGAATCGCCTGAGCAGTTGGTTGATGACCAGCGTCCACAGCAGAGGCGAAAGCACCCCTCCCTGCCGCGTGCCCCTGTCCGCTGATTTCGTGGCCTCGTACAATCCGCATTGTGATGTAATCTTCCTGCAATTTAACATGCAGCCAATCTATCTGGTTAAGGCTTATTGTACTTTAATGTAATTAAGACCACCCATAATCGCCCATTTAGAAACATTATTGAAAGACCCGAAAATGTCTAAGAAGACTCCTAGAGCATATTCCTTATATTGCAGTGCTTTCTCTATGCTTATTACCACCTCATGGAATGCAGTGTCTACCGACTTGCCATTGGTCTACGCATGTTGTGTTGTGGAGAGCAGCTTTTCATCCACGTTGTACTTTATGCGAAGAGAAAGGTACTTGAAAATTCCTGTCAAATTTCAGGTCTACGATTGTTAGTCTGATTTTTTGTCCTCACAGCAGAGCCTTTTCAGTATACCAATGTCACAGAACTGCTTCTCGCTCCGGCACACAGACTACTTCTGTCTGAAGATTGATATAACGCATTTATCGAACGCGGCCTGTGTGCTCTTGTGACCATTACGCATGCCAGTATATCTGTTCTCTTCCTTTATATTGGAAATGTCGGTGTATACGTGTATCGTAACTGCTATTATTTCCGCACATTTGTACCAATATTTTCTTTGATGCTCAGGAGCGGCGCCGTGTAGTATATCTGCCATGTGTTAAACGGCTATTTGCCTGAACCGCGTATATGCTGTCTTAGTAACGAGTGGATATACAGAATAGCAAGCTTAAGGCCCTCATTTTGCTTATAATGGATAACCTGCAAAACCACTCGAAGTTATTGCCACGATTAGTTGTTTTGTATCTGCCCACTAAACAAGGATTGCATAATAAAATAGGGATGCGACAATCACAGTGAATATCCTATGGGAGAGTAAAATATATTTGGGATCTGTTCCTTCGTTGGTATAAGATATTATGTAAGTTGGGCACATGGGATAATTATGATGAGCGCACCTTCTTCCCATTCTTGGCAGTAATAGGAAGATAAAAATGCAGAATTCATATAATTTTTGGCAATCTTTAAGAGATGTTCCATTTCCGCAAGTCCGGCATATATCAATAACAGAAAATCCAGTCTGAAATGATCTTTAGTTTGGAGAGTTTTATCTTCACATATCATTATTAATTCTTCGCCTTTGTAAGTAACTGCTTGTCTTCTCGCGGTATGGCGAGATAGAGTCCATTTTTTGTGAAAGCCGAACTGTCATTGAGTTCGCCAGGTTGAAAAAAAGCACTAGAGAAGAAAAAAAAAAACTAGCACCTTCTGATAAAGTTTCCTTGTAGCAAGAATGCGGAGCCATATCGGTCTTAGAAATCCAACCTAATTTCATTTAAATGAAAAATTATTGAACCTCAACGGGTCAAAAAGGGTATGAATAAGTAAGGGTATGAATAAGTAAGAATATTATGTAAACACATGTCTCGTAATTTCTTTAAGTAATATTTTGTGCTCAGATTCCTGTTATTTATTATTAATAATTCAATATGCATAAATCTCCGCATATTTGAATGTACCCACACTTATTTCAATGTCTGTGTTAGTGTGTAAATCAAATCATAACAGCATAAATTCAAAGGTTTGGGTCTCTCTAATCCTATTGAATGGAAACAAGTTGCCTAAGTACAACAATATAATTCATATAACAAATTGCGTAATAAGACAAAAGATAAGAACTCATAATTACTGGATCAAAGCATTCGACATTGAGTGCATACAAAAGACTTTGATGTCATATTTAAGCTTGTTGAGTGGTGTAATTTAAGTAGGGTGAGAGTGTGGATATGCTGTGCTTTAGAGAATAACAGGATTAGAAATAATATCACCATGGTTCTTGAGAAAAATTGATGGTGGTAAGCCTTGGTTACAGGGAGGAACTTAAATATCGTAATGTTTCGAATGGGCGGTAACAATCAGACTGGAAGCTGGGTTGAGTACACATATTTAGTTTCAAAATGATGTCTTTATATAACAATTACAGTAACATTGTTTATGTGTAAACATCTTTGCTCATTGAATAGGGGAATGCGGAATGTAAGGGTTAGGCAAGTGTAAGCATAGGCATAGTGTTTGGCTTTCTTCCAATATAAAAACAATGTAGATAATGATATGTATGATAATTTCTATGCTTATTTATGGTTATTGTCAATTTGGAAATATTAGCTGTTTGCAACTTATGAGCTAAAGTTATTTGATCGACGAGTTTTCGATTTGTCTTCGAAGTGTTATGAACTTGCAGATAATAGAGGTCACCGACTACTTATGAACCCGCTATCAATTTTCCGTCGGAAATTTATCGACTGATTATAAAAATCGGCCGATTATTAAACAAAAAGTTGCTGATAATCTGTTACGATTTCTTATTGAAAGTTATAGTTGTGTAGCCAATTTGTTATTGGCGTGTTATCGATATGCTATCAAAAAAGTATCGATTTTTTATCGAAAAGTTATCAATTTTTTATCAGAGTATTAGCATATATTGTAACGAGTTTTGGGAGCTTCTGATAATTTTGCTGAACTATAGAATAAATAACTCCAATATTCAGTATTACAAAATAGTCTATATTTAGACTCCTTTGGGCGTAGTACAATTATACTGCAATATCACGTACTTCACAAAATCAAACTGATTTCTGATTCCTCAGCTTGCGCTGCTTTTATACTCCCGGTTATCTCGTTCACCAATTCTCCTAAGGTCTAGTCCTTTCACGAACCTCTCTTCCAGAACAGTTGCACCTCATGCTTGGTTACCAGCCATATACATGCATATTTGTAGTTTATTCTTTTCTTCTAGCTATATGCGTGTGTATGTGTGAGTATCAACTTCTGCTCTTAGCTGATGACTACATATGCCTATGTGAGATATTATTCGTCGCCTTCTATGTAAGTTTGGCTGCTTGCTGGTTTTGTTGTTGTGATTATTTACTAACAGCATAGTGAGGCTAATATTCGCCACAATATTATGGGTAAGCAATCGATTTTTGTATCTAAAAGCTACCGATTTATTATCGACAAGTATAGTTGAAAAAGAGATAGGCCCACAAATAATTACACCGAAATGATCAGGATTATAAGCCGAGTTGATTACGCCATGTCCGTATGTCTGTCGGTCTGTATGTTTGAACGCAAACTAGTCCCACTTTGTTTGGGATATCTTCGTTAAATTTGGTGAGCGGGTATATTCTGGTGTTCAATTAGTAATTTGGAATAAACGACAGGATTGGTTCACTAAAGCATATATCGTCCACGTAACTGATTTTTCGTGACAGAGGTTTTTGTAATATCTCCCTCAATTTATCAGATAGGTGCTGAAATTTTCACCAGATGCTTTCGTATGTGGCATATTTTTAATTAAAAAGTCGTAGTTGTCGGTCGTAGATATACCTCAATTAGGAGGCTTCCATCATACCAATCTCACACAGAAAATAGGAATGTGAAACTCTCTTTGTGTGAAAATTAAGTAGTAAAGTATGTTAAATTAATTATTTGATATGTTTTCGAAAATATCGCTTAGTAACATCTGTTAGAAGTGTTTATGTATTCCATATATTAAATATCCGATTACATCGATAGTTCTAATGGAATAAGGTTAAATTAAATAAATTTAAGCGCGATAACCTCCGAAGAGATTTAAGGCCGAGCTTCTCTTCCAATTTTCATTTTGCTCCTTTTCATTTTTCTTACAAATTGGCGAGACGGTACCTCTTCGTTTTATGCCGACTCCGAACGGCATAAACAAGGCAGATGAGTTTTCACTGAGAGCTTTTCATGGCAGAAATACACCAGAAGTGCTTGCCAAACACTGCCGAAGAGCGACCCGCTTAGAAAAATTTTCTTCTAATTGAAAAAAGTGTTTGTAAAATTTTGATGTTGCTTTGCCGGGGCGTGACCCCAAGATTTTCGGTGTGGTAGGCGGAGCACGCTAACATCACACCACGGCGTTTGCCGTATGAGATCTCCGGCACAGCTGAATACAGTCCCGTCCTTATTTGTTTATTTAATTTTATTTGTTCCCAATTATTTAGCCTGCATACATAAATTATGTTTCTCGACAGGTTTTTATACCCAGTTGTATTTGTACACAGGGTATTATCACTTAGATTAGATAACGGTTCATTGTGCAGGCATAATGGAATCGAGATAGATGTGGACTTCCATATAGCAAAATCATCAGTATCGAAAAAAAATTTGATTAATCCTTGTTCGTCCAACCGTCTGTTCGAAAATTTAGAAAAATGGAAACAATGAGTTAATTCAAAAAACCAATACCGCTAAGCTAATGAAATTTGGTAGCTGGATTAGTTTAATGACGCTAAACATAAATTCCAAAAAAATTTGGAATATGAACGTGGTACCACTTACATTTAGAAGAAGAAAATTTGGAAATTTAACAAGCCGTAAATCAAAAGCCATTAAAAATATTACATTGAAATTCGGCAGAGATACTATCCTTGCCAAATTATATAAACTTAGGAAGACAATCGAAATCGGTTAAAGAGCACGCTCACTTTTCCTAAAGGTCTAACCTAAACAAAGTTTGCAATAACTCTATGGTATGCATAACTGCATTTGACTGATATTCTACTGCAGTAGTTGTATCGTTGAGCTAAGAACAAAACTTAAACAAAGTTTGAAAATGGATGTCACCAGCCCCTTTTATACCTTTCATGAACATGAAATGGTATATTAACTTTGGTCCGATTTTAGTAAAGTTGAGAAATATAGAAGATAGACTCACCATTAAGTATACCGAATTGATCAGGGCGACGAACTGAGTTGATAGGGCCATGTCCCACTGTCCGTCCGTCCGTCTGTCCGTCTGTCTGTTTGAACGCAAACTAGTCCCTCAAAGTTTGAGATATCAGAATGAAATTTGGCACAAGGATGTATTTTTGTATTATAAATATTTGACATTTATTATATAACATATATCTCCCATACAACCGATCGTTCAAATAAGACGATCTTGGTCATTCCTGAAAAAAGCGCTTTGATCGGAGCTATATATAATATATATCCCATACAACCGATCGTTCAGATAAGGGGGTTTTTTGCCATTTTTTTATATTTACTTTAAAATCGTTTAGGTATGTAAATCTGTTCACTGTATATTTCTTATCTTATACAGCACATTATTTGGAGATTACAAATGGGTTAAGATTATTGGTCACCCCCATTCATGAAAGGTATGAAGTCTTACTTGTTTTTTGTTACTTTTTTCAAAATACTTTCAATACCATAAGTCGAACAAATATCTCCCAATTCAGACGAAATTTGTCATTAATATTTTATTCATAGCTACAGCTGTAAAAAAGAGCGAAATCGCCTGAATTTCAGCGTTTTAAGTGCACAGCTGGGTACGTAGTGTGCGGTTTCACCCAAATTCAGACTATCTCTTGCTTGTTTTTTATACAATAACCTCCAACCCTTCCTGCGAAGGTTGTCAAATAAAATACATTAAATGCTTTACACTTAAATAACTTACGAAAGTTTTCAGATCCTACGTTCTTTTATAGTAAACCCACAAATTGGTCCCCTGAAAACGAGCACACATTTTATGCCATCCTCTACGACTTCAATACAAAATAACTAATAAATCAATAAAGACTTTTTGTACTTATCGTTAACTTAACTAATTTAGTACTGTTGCAAGTACGACCATCCTTACATTCATCTCGCCTGCGCCGCTTACAAATTTAGCTTAACATCATGTCCACTGCTACTTATGTAACTGCCTGTCACCAGCATCTGTGTCCAATGATCCGAAAAATTTGTTACCTGCTCCCACTTTTTGTTTTTACTGTTACAACATTTTTTTTCGATTTTTTCATTTTATTTTTTAACTTTGTGGCTCACAAATTCCTGACACGCTTCAACTTTACAAGATCAATTTATTCTATGCCTTTAATATTTTTGGGTTGCCGTGCCCATCCATATGGGTTATAAGAGATGCTATTCTAGCAAATAATAAAGGAAAAAAGTTATACTAAATAACACTTTTACAATTGAGTGACTTTGAACTTTATCTTGTAACTATATGAGTTTGTGTTTCCTGGTTTTTAGGAGGAAATTTATTTTTCTTCATGGAAATTGAGTTAACCTCAAAACTCATTGAAAATATAAGTGTGCGAATGTGAGAGTTGCCAGGTGCACTGGTGCGTATGAGCGATCGTAAAAGGCAGTATTTTGTGGTAATGACAGTGCCTTGTAAAATATGAATTAAATTTGATGAGTTAATTGAAAATTTTAATCTTTATATATATAAATCACGTGTCGTATTGTTTGTGCGCTATGGACTCCTAAACTGCTGAACCGATTTTGAATTTGTTTTGCACCCCATTTGTAGTTTGATCTAATTTGAAATATAGGATAGATTATATCTCAGTTTATAGTCGAAATATTATTTTATTGAAAATTTTTTGTATGTTTATACGTAATAATAAAATGTTACGTATACTCACTGGCACTCATATTTTCAGTTGGTGAGGATTATAGCGAATGATATCAAGTATGCACATCACCAGGCCCGTCGAGAAGGGGGGGTGACGGATTTCCACCGGAACCCGGGTTTCTGAGGGGGCGATTTAGAAGTACTAAGACATTTTTTTTTAATTCAGGAGAGTCTTTAGTTGTTCCATGTGCAATTTTTAAGTCGAATTTCAAAAGCAACGAATATCTGCATTTCGCTTTAATACTATAGTAAAGTGTGAAATATAAAAATCATATATATAAAAGGAAAGGCTAAAATGTGTGTTAGTTGGTCGCCGGTGTTTGAGAGATGCGTCCGTCGATTTTGTTCAAACGTGAACCCGGGTACTCCTAGAATATGTTTATAGAATATGGATAACAAATGAAAGCTGTTGATGAGTGCTTTAGTACAGAGTAATATATTATACCGCTGGGTGATTAGAGTATCGAAATATAGGTCAAAGCGTGGACCCGGATAAACCTAGAATGTGCGGGTAATATGGATATCAAATGAAAGCTTTTGCTGAGAGCTCTAAAGTAATTTTCATTGTGATATTCGATTTAGTCGCATCAACCTGGCAAAACTGATAAATATGCATGCGAAAACGAGACAGAGATATGAATTAATAATACCCACATACCTATTTACATATGTCCTATTCGTTTTGCCTGAAATTTGGTATATAAATTTGGCTATATTACTATTTACGATCATTTTTTCCGAGAAGTATAGCAGAGACGGACTGGTATTGGGATTAGGACTAGGACTGGGGCTGCGACTCGGAGTGGGACTGGAACTGAGACTCGGAGTAGGACTGGGACTGAGACTGGAACAAAAGAGATAGACTTAGAGATAGATAGAATGAGACGAAGATGGGGATATATGAGGCGAAAAAGACGGAGGGAGGAGTGAATAAAAGGATTAGAAAAAAGTGAAGAGGGCGAGGGCAGAGCTAGACGGAAGAAGCTTTGTAAAATGTATGAAAATGGGCCAAATTTAGGGCAGAGAACCGTCTTCCGGGTCTGCTAGTTGCTTTATAAAAGGAATAGAAAATATAGGGTTATAGGTGTTTAGGAATGAATCATTTTTATTGTCACTCCTATAAAGAGTAATCATCTTTATTAATTGATGCTTAACCGCCTAAGCAATTCCGACCGTTTCAGCTACATCATTTTCCCAATAACATGCGCCAATTGGGCGCACCAAGGGATGTCAAATCTTCCTTCACTTGCCTCTCCTAACCCAGAGGAGGTTTCCCCCTTACTCTGCTTCGAAATGCGGGTGTTGATTTAAACAATTTCTTGGTCGTCAGCAACATGAAATGGACCATAAACCTTTCGGCCTTCCACCCACTTTTCTTGTTCTTTATCTAATCTAGAGAAGGTAGAATTTATAGCGCATTTGATAAGGCCAAAGATATCATTATCACCTACTATTAGAAAAGAAAAGAAATATGGAGGTATACGGAAAAGTAAAGGGAACAAGTGTAGTATGGAGAGTAGGAGTAAAAGTAAGGGTAATGGTTTTACACAAAGGAGGAAAAAGAGTTTAATAGAAAGATTAGTTATAAGGCTAAATTTAAGAGTAATGCTAAAGGTTAGACTTGGATTAGAGTAAGAGGGGGAAGGGTAAGAAGAACCGCGGTAAGATTTACAGAAGAATGAAAGGAATAAGGAAATTTAATGAGCCAATTTAGTTAAATAAGAAAATGCAAAGAAGAGAGTAGGCGTGTTAGGCAGAGGAGAGACAAGTGGATAGATAGGAAAAATCAGAAAAATGTTGGGTTTGACAATAGGGCTGTGATTGTTTCATGTTTGTATAAACCTTTCCAGGGTTAGCCAGAGCTGTTTAAAATAAAGTTCTGATAAGTCAAAGTTTTTTATTGTCATAAATTAAATCTATAAGCTATGATTTGTTAAAGCAACGTTGTTGTATAATTCCCTTTCCGCTATATGCTTTCACACTGGCAATCGCATTTTGCTCAACGAGTCCACCTCAATGCTTAGTTTGCATAGATAAATGTTGTTTCTTGACATCGTATACCATCAGTCCCGGGTTTTCTTAAAACAAGCCTCCCAGGTACTCATCGGCAATTTTATAGTATTTTTTCAGATCGCTAAACGTCTCATTGACGTCAGCAGTATGTTTGCATATTTCCTAATCGTGGACAATGTGCCACTCTGAAAATCCAGCAATTTAGTTTCGTTGACTAAAACTTTTCCATTTCCTCTCAGAAAAAGGATGTAACCCCTCCTTCAAAGGGAAAAAGAGAACGCAGACGTTGTTTTCCTGCACATTGCTTCATATTTCAGAAAAGAATTTATTAATGTAGTGTATATTTTTATGATACCTAAAAAATTAATGCTGCATATATGTCATGAAGCAACACTAAAATGTATAAGCGTGAGTATAATCAAATTCGACTCCATTTTTAACACGCTTTTATTGACTTGGGCTGTATCTATGTAACGGAATCTTTGAGCTTAATTTTCACCGGCCTTTAGAAGTATGATTAATTTGAAACTTTGCATACGTATCCAGGACCGATGACAATGCATTAATGTGATGGTGTGCTGACATAAGGTCAACGACCATCAGGTCAATTGGCCTTATTACCACTTTGAATGGTCATAAGTTTGATTGAAACTTTGCACAGCTATCAAGGCTCGATGACAATGTATTAATGTGATGGTGTGGTGACATAAGGTCAACGGTCATAAGGTCAATTTGCCTTATCACCACTTTGAATGGCGATGAGTTTGATTGCAACTTTGCACAATTATCAAGGCTCGATTACAGTGTATTAATGTGATGGTGTGGTGACATAAGGTCAACGGCCATAAGGTCAATTGGCCTTATCACCACTTTAAATGCCGATAAGTTTGATTGCAACTTTGCACACATATCAAGGCTCAATGACAATGTATTAATGTAATGGTGTGGTGACATAAACTCAACGGACATCAGGTCAATTGGCCTTATTACCATTTTGAATGGCCATAAGTTTGATTGAAACTTTGCACACGTATCAAGGCTCGATGACAATGCAATAATGTGATAGTGGGGTCACATAAGGTTAACGGACATAAGGTCAATTGAACTTGTGACTACCCCAAATGACCACAGATTTGAAAGCTTGCACATAATGCGAAAAACGCATTCCTTTATTAATGATAAAAGTGGATGCATGGCACATCTACGAATGAGCATACTGGAGCCCTTTTTAACACTCTTTTATTAGCTTGGCCTGTATCTATCTATGTATCTATGTACCCATGTATGTATGCAACGGAATCTGGAGTGGAGCAGAGAGCCCCGGTAATGCAGAGCTCAAAGCTCCATTACAACTTTTGAAGCATTTTAAGATAGGTAATTTTAGCTAGTGCAGGCCACCAGACCAAGGCACGATAAAGAAGAATCTGCTGCTGCCTTCTTGGATCGCTCCACTATATGATCTCTCCATAATAGCTTCCTATCCAGAATGACTCCCAAATACTTGACTTGATCGCTAAATGTTAAGAACGTACCCCAATTCTTGATGGTGTAAGATTTGATACTTTGTACCTCCTCGTGAAGAGGACAAGCTCGGTATTATCCGGGTTGACTTCCAAACCTGTGGCGGGTTGTACTCGTGGAGCAGCTCCAGGATGTCAGCTGGGTCCGTTGGCGTCACTGCAACCCAGGCTCTAGCCCTTGGTCGTGAGGGGATATTACGCACCTCCACTACCTTGAGGCGAGCGCCCGGATATACCACCCTATCAGCGTGACGGCGGTCCTATAGAGGTTTATCGACCTGGTGTCGTCACAGGCAATTAGCTTGACATTGCCCTGGAACCACCCTGCATCGGTGTAAGATGGCGGTGGACCAGGGTTGTCTTTCTTAACCTTAACGGCCACCGTAGTGATCGTGGCCTCGATCCACTTCCACTGTTGTTTCGGGATCCTGCCATCTTCGCTGCTCTCGTCTATAATGCCAATCATCTGCCGACCCTTGGCAATTTCGGCGAAAGACCGCGTCCAGCCCCCCTGCGTCTTGGCTCTTTTCGGTGCCGTGGGTTGGATTAATCCATGGAACGCTGGCATTTCGAGGTTTCATCACTCTCGACTAAAACTTTTAAAATTACTTGAACTAAAAAATTAAAAATAAATAATAGTTTAAAAAAAACTAAAAAAAACACGCTTTTATAGCAAACCGAACTAAAAAATAGAAAATAATTTTCAATTAAAAAGGGTTTATATAACAGTAGTAGAAGGTCAAACAATCGTTTATAGTTAATCACCTCAAAAAAAAATTATAATAAAATTTAAGTTATTAAAAGAAAAATTTAATTCACAGTAAAAAACGTGGGGTGCTTGATATTGAATGTTACAGTCAATCTATTGGCAACTATCTGAGAGGAAAAATATGAAATGTAGTCAAATGCACCCCACGCTTTTTACTCTGAATTAAATTATTTTGTTAATAACTTAAATTTTATTATAATTCTATTTTGAGGTGATTAACTATAAATGATTGTTTGACCTTCTACTACTGTTATACAAACTCTTTTTAATTGAAAATTATTTTCTATTTTTTAGTTCGGTTTGCTATAAAAGCGTGTTTTTTTTAGTTTTTTTAAACTACTATTTATTTAATATTGATTACACCTGTCTGGTTTATTGTATTGTAACTAACGTTCGAATCGCTGAACTGTCGAATAAATAACTCCAATATTCAGTATTGCAAAATTGTCTTTATCTGGACTATTTTGGGAGTAGTACTTCACAACTAATAGCGGGTTTAAATGAAACTGATTAGTTATTCCTCAGGTTGTGCTGCTTTTATACTCTCTGTTTGCTCGTTTGCATAATAATCCTAAAGTGTGGACTTTTCACGAACATGGAATAGTTGTTTCGCATACTTGGTTATTTAGATATATATGTGTGAGTAACATCTTCGGCTTTTAGTTGGTGACTTCATGTGTGTATGTGAGATATCTCTTCACTTCACGCTGCTGGTTATGTGTATGGAATATTCTTCGACGCTTGTACATAAGCGTTGCTGCTTGCTATGATGTGTACATGTACATAAGTGTGGCTGCTTGCTGTTTTTGTTGTTGTGTAGTATGTAGTGATGCTAATATTCGCCGCAGTATCATGCTTTGGTGCAATGATTTCTGTAGCGTTTCAAAGAGTACTCTAAAGAATGCATATAAGTATATTTAAAAAAATTTTTTTTTTTAATAATTTGCGAAAAATTTAAACAATGTGACATCAGGACGGACAAGGCGATAGCTGTTTCTATTATACCTTGTAAATCTCTTCAAAGCCTTTTCTCCCGGAAGTGGGATTTGAACCCGCACTCGTACGATGGTTGAAGTGTTACAGACGCATTCAGCCACGTCATGCCTTAGTTTTTTTAAACTTATCCGAATTGCCTTCTATGCATATTTTATTCTTTACACATAACATACTTCGTATATTATCAGGTATTAATACCTGTATGCTTAACGGCAGTGGGCGCCGATCGTACAGACCTAGTTCCGTCATTGAATGGTGTCCAAACAAATTGCCTTTAACTTGTCAGGTGCCATTCGGAGTCGAAATAATGCATCTTGATTCACTACCACTTCACTAATTTGAAATTATACATGTTGAGCCCAGTATAAATATTTAAAACACTTAACCTCCTGTCTAGCCCTTTAGTTGCTTAATAGTTTACGTAAAACGCAATGGTAAATAAGTGTAAAAAGCAGCCAATCTAAACAAGTTTATTGTTGTTGTATCATTTCACTAACCGCTAAGTGCACTACGTATAAATGTAGATGAAAAAATTATAGCCAATAAACGACGTTGATTGGAATATAATGAATAAATGCGGTGCTTTCTGTGCCAAAAATATTCAATTAAATTCACATTTCCACTCAGCTAGTTATTACCGCTAATGCAATAAAAACTGACTGTATCGTCACATCTACATACGTACGTATTTATAATGGGTTATTAATATTTATACAATTTGTATAGAAAATCATTGTAGGTCATCAGCGTTGTTTGTAATTCAATTTTCCCTTGCTAATTGTTTATTTTGCGCAAAGCGATTATAGTGAAATTCTAATAGAAGCAAAAATCACATTCAAATTAAATGCAATTTTTAATCTGAATAAATCCATGCAATTAAAAATTTGTCATAATGCTTTGAAAAATTCATATTCTTAGTTAGCTTGATCTTATGTGCAATAAATAGCTTTTAAAATAAAAAAATAAATATAAGGCGCGATAACCTCCGAAGAGATCTAAGGCCGAGCTTCTCTTCCAATTTGCGTCGTGCTCCTCTTGATTTTTCCCTACAAATTGGCCGGACGGCACCTACATGTTTTATGCCGACTCCGAACGGCATCTGCAAGGCAGATGAGTTTTCACTGAGAGCTTTTCATGGCAGAAATACAATCGGAGCGCTTGCCAGACACTGCCGAGGGGCGACCCCGCTTAGAAAAAATTTTCTTCTAATTGAAAAATCTTATTTCTAAAATTTTGATGTTGCTTTGCCCGGGAGTTGAACCCAGGGCATACGGTGTGATAGGCGGAGCACGCTACCATCACACCACGGTGGCCGCTTTTATGTAGCTACAATTAGGACTCATGAAGCCAAATACAAAATTTTTACTTTTATTGAAAAGAGCACATAGACTGGGTCCAAAAAATGTATAACAAGTAAGGAGAGGCCGAAGACTTCATACCTTTCATGAATGGGGCTGAACAATAATCTTAGTAACTTCATAAAATCCAAATAATAGGCTGTATAAGATATGAAATATATAGTGAACAGATATACATACCTAAGCGCTTTTTAAGGTAAAGAAAAAAATTAAAAATAGAAATGTTTGTATGAGGATGCAAAGTTTTAGGTTTTTTGAGGTCTGCATGAAATAGCTATGACCATGAATCACTTATTTCAAAAATACATAACGTATACGTAAGTATTTGATGAAATTTGAAGGTTCTAGCTGTTAAAATGGGGCAGAAATTACGAAAAGTTTCTTATCTGAACAATTGGTTGTATGGGATATATACTATATATACCACCAGTCTATAAAATTTTTCAGACAACAATATATGCTATAAATGAAAGCATTTGGTGAAGTTTCAAGCATCAATCTGATAAATATGACAAAGTCCTCTTTTCTAAAAAATCGGTTGTATGGGGTATATATACTATAATTGTCCGATCCGGCCGTTTCCGACAAATATCTAATCGGACACCTAAATATATCCGCTTACCAAATTTTATCAAGATATCTCAAAAATTGAGGGTCTAGTTTGCATACAAACATACAGACGGACAGATGAACATGGCGAAATCAACTCAGCTCTTCATCCTGATCAGACCCACCAAGTGGGTCTATCTATATTTCTTTAAGGACTTGCAATTCGTGACAAACTTAATATACCATTTCATTTTCATGAAATGTATACAAATTACATTAACTTTTGTGTCAATACGACATACCCGGCTAGATTCTCTACATTTCAAATGCGAACATAAACTATTCTAATTACTGTGGAAACTTTCAACTTCTTGTATTTATGTAAGTATTCAATAGCTATAATTTTCAAAAATAAGAAACCACTTGGATTATTTTGATGGGCATTTTATGATTTAATTCCCAATATGTACATACTCGGATATGTACATATGATTTAGCTGTAGATATAAATTTTGAATTTGAATTCCAATAGACAAGCAACCTTTGAAAAAATATTTATGTATGAAGAATGCAGTATCAAGCGTGTTATTTTTGAAATATGTGTGTACATATGTGTATATTTCCATAGCTTAATCGTATGGTAAATTTACCAGCACGTATTAGGTTGGGCTTTAGTAGGGTCAGTTTTACATCCAAGCAGGGATGGCTTAGAAGGTTTCATGTGGTCATACCAAATCGTTCCCGAGATGGTCGGGTACCTTAATGGTGATTTTTACCATAACGTACCGGATCTGCATCCAGCAAAGAACCATCAACATCGATAATACTCCCCAGGGTCTTCGGAGAGTGTCATTATTGCTACAACAACAACAACATATAAAAAGTTTTCAAATAATTTTTTTGCAGAATGCGAAGCATCTCCACAGTGAAAGGAAGTGGGGCCCGTTTAAAGCAGAACAATTTTACGCCTATTTTGGTATTTAAATAACTGCATTAATGAACACGCTATTGACTTGAAAAAAACTTTTTCCAACCTTTTATACCGAACCAGTATTGGTCTCAACAGATTTTGCAGCATTACAAGGCTAATTAGATTTGTTATTTTGATATTGTTTATATGTAGATCTGCTTGGAAGATTTTTGGGACCATAAAATAATTATATTTTTTTGGGATCGGCATGGGCTTATTTCGGGATTAGTTTGGGTTTATTTTAAGCCTTCATTTTTTTTTATTTTTATTTTTTTTTTTCAGAACCTGACCAAATTGGTTGTGATTCCAGAGCTGCTCTGATATTGTTTTGGCGCAATTTGTGATTGTTTCAAAATATTTTTTTCCACACTTTTCATTTAATCAAGTTTAAAGCTGTATTGGTAGTTAAACCGTAGCTCTGTTCGAATAAATTTTTGGGTTATTCGAACCTCTTACCTCGAAAGGGTATAGCGGTACTATGCAAAATAATATCAAAATATTCTTCGATAAATCCTTTTCAGCTGTATGAAACCCCAAGTATTTTATCTTTAAATTATTATACATATATTTAATTTAAATCTTCAAAATAAAGTTGGTACTAAAAAATATTTAATAAAAAAGCAGCAACATTTTCCCTCAATACGTGTACAATTTTACTCACCCAAAACCCACAAAAATTATTATTATTTTTTTTTTTTTCAACTATACATTGGTCCCTATTGTGACCATCCACTTTACTCTATTTGCACTTACAAGTGCTATTTGTTAGTATTATGTCGCACTATCACAAAAGCAAATATACACATACATACACACCCAATACATGAAGTATGTCCTTTGGTAGTGGATGGCGCTGTTTACAATTACTTTCGCAAATAAAAACAATTACCTTGTGCAAACAATGGGAAATTCAGACAAATTTTTCCGCTTTTATTTATTTAATTTTATTTTCTCTACTTCTTTTGCAAATACATTGATGTAAATTTTATTTGTATTGTACTGCAGTGAATCATTCAACTAGTCCTGAGCCCAATAGCTAACGATTAGAATTTTCTGACACTGCGACATGTACCTATTATATGCACACTATTCAGAGTGCAAGTGAAACCTGGAACATGTTTTCAATATGTTTCTAAATGCTGTTCGACAGTGTTCTGTATATGGAAAGTACCCAAGTATGTCGAAAAGAACAATTGCTTCTTCCGAGAAAAATGCATTGGGCTGACGAAAGGGACATAAACTAAAAAAATGTGAAGCGCGAACTCCGAGGAGATTTTAGGACGAGCTTCTCATATCTTCCAATTTGCGTCGTGTTTCTTTTAGTTTTTCGTACAAATTGTCGGGTCGAGACTTACTTGGTTGATGCCGATTCCGAACGGCATCTGCAAGGTAAATGAGTTTTCGCTGAGAAACTTTTCATGGCGGAAATACAAGCAGAGTGCTTGTTTGCCGAGGGGCGAACACGCTTAGAAAAAATGTCTTCTAATAGAAAAAACTTGTTTCTAAAATTTTGATGTTGCTTTGCCCGGCGTGTGAAACCAGCATCTTCGGTGGGTAGGCGGAGCACACTACCGTCACACCACGGAGAGGTTAAGTTAGTATTCAGAAAAATCTACGTATGTCCGAGCAACTGCCTTTATCGTATTGACAAATAAGCTTCGTTTCGTTTCTCCCAAAGGTTATGGTTAAATCAGCATATTAGGAAGGTCAACCTAACGAACTCCATTTGTTTAGGGATCAGTCTGCCTATTAGTTGGGAAAATGCAAGAAGATTGATATCATAGCTTCAGGGTAAATATTTTAAAGGTTTTGGAGTCTAAAACTATAACCTCTGTGTTTTATTGACATCTCAAGGGCTTCTGACAGCACGGCTATGATTGGCAAAAATGTAGCTCAATGATGATTCGTTTGGTGCTTTCCATGCATAAAAGAAGAAAAATCAGTTGGCTGGAACAACTAAGTCCATTGTGGTCACTAAGGGATTCGCTCAAGGAAGTATACTCTCTTCCCACTTGTATATCTTCGTCATAGATGACCCTAATCAGTGACTGAAATGCAATCGAAAGATATGAAACAATATGCAATCGCATCCAATAAACCCTAACAAACTATCCATGCTAGAACCTGGAATGGTTGGCACCAAAATCCGATTTCGCTGGAAGCAAAATACCTAATGGTAACAGGAATTCAAAGGATTGATTAGCGCAATTCCTAGCGTCCCTAGCCCAATTTTCAATCTCACATACTCGAGGTGAATCCTATAAAAAATATGCATGTATCATACACATATTTAGAAGGTGAGGCTTTGGCGACCCCATGTTTCTCATGAAACTTGTGAGTGATGGACAGGACGGCCTTGAAAGATCAATGTGGTCATATTCAATCGTTCGCGAGATGGTCGGGCTAGTACCTATCCTTAGATATGTTGCTCATCTAGATACTACCTTCAACAAAGCAACAAGAGCTTTCTTCGCCTGCACTTCACTCCATTGAAAAACATGGGGCTGATCTCAAAAAATATTTATTATTGTTGTGAAGTCACTAGCCATCAATGGTTATTTAGTTTGGTGCTCGAAAACAACGCAAAGAATAGCTCGAACAAAATTAATCAAACTGCATTGGCCAGTTTGTATTGGTATAATGGATGTGATGAGAACGTCCACTGCTGGTGCACTTAGTGCCTTAGTGGGAATACCTCCGTTTCTTATCCGAATAAAGAAAGAATCAACACTTCGACTGCAAAGTGGAATATCACTTTATCTCTGCTGGCGTTTCGAAAAGCCCTATCTCAGAAAATGTTTGAATAGCATCCTATTTTAGAATTTGTTTCTCAAATGCCCTATCTTAGAATATCGTTAAAGAACGCCCTTTCTCAGAGTTTTTTTATAAAAGAACTAGCTAATATCAAATTGTTTTGAATTTGAACTCAGGGCATATGAAAGTAACAAAAAAATGCTTGCTAAATCCTGAATTGCAACTTCGTGATGCAATGGCTCTACGCACAGAATCTTAAAGAATTTTGGGGTATCCATTGTGTAAAGAACTCTATGGGAAATTTGAAATCCTTATACTGTTCCTGGCTCAGTGATCCGACTCACGGGTAGATAAAAATTAGATGACAGTAAAACGGAAGGTGGTATCTATGGCCCGAAAATCAAGATATAGATATCAAATGGCAAGCTACCCCTCGATTTTTCTGGCAGAAGTTCACGCAATAAAAGTTTGGGGTAGAGAATGTGTATGGAAAGACTCAGCCTGGAGGAGTATCCTCATTATGTCAGACTTTTCACAATTAATTCTAAGCTGACTACCTAGCCAAGCAGAGTGCTAAAGCAGCGTTCAATGGTTACAGACTTTCTGTGGACTCACAAAGGCACACATAATGGAAACTAACTGTGAAACAAAGCAGTTGAGACAACACTGGAATGCCCACTTCAGAGACTATCCAAATTTTTTAACACTTATGGTAACAATGGTATTAGTCAACTTATTAACCTTCTCTGCTTAGAACTTATGAACTCTGACCACTACCAATACTGTCAAACTCCGAAAAGCTTATAAAATCGAGCTTATGGCGCAGAGCGAATGCTGTATTTGTCTACATTATCACCTAAGTAATTTAATTCTATCCGATATACAAATTTGTCGTTTTTGTCAGCTGCAGTATGAAACATCGGTTTAAATTCTCTGCGAATGTATCGCTCTGAAAGATCAAGAACATAGATCTAAATAACGGCATCGAGGTCTAATAATAATTATTGGACAGGAGATACAGTCTAGTTCCGAGTAAATTACAATTTGCTCGTAAACCTGTGGGGATGGGATGTAGTGCCATGTGAAACTCATACAATTACAACACTCAATAAAATTTTTATAAATTTTTCTTTAATTCGCCTTCTTTTCTTTTTTTGTTACTAAAGATTTTGTTTTCTTTTTGTTTGTTGTTTTTATTGTCTCCTGCATTGCCTTCTGCTGTACAAAGCTTTGGGCATGACGCCCAGCATGGCGTATATGCTACAATTAATTTAATATTGCCATTGCACACACACATTCACACAAATAGTTATTTGCAAGCCCGTATAGCAAACTATGTATATATAAGTATATCTTTTTACTTGCATAGTATGCCAATTTATTTTATTTTATTTTCGCTCTTGTTGTGATTTGCTATTGTAAGTATTTGCTGTATTTTCATTCCGCTGCTACAAAGAGGGTAATGTGAGGGTGTGGTGTGAAAAAATTGCATGCCAAACACATATCTTAAACATTTGCAGCAATGTACTGTTATGCTGCAAATGAAAAAATCCATTTAATTGAAATGATATGGAAATAGAAAAGAAAAACTTGCGCACAAAAAAATTTAAATGAAATGTAAAGCAAGTAAGGAAGGCTAAGTTCGGGTGTAGCAGAAATTACATACTCAGCGTTGGAGACAAAATAAGAGAAAATCACCATGTAGGAAAATGAACTTAGGGTAACCCTGGAATGTGTTTGTACGATATGGGTATCAATGAAAGGTGTTAATGAGTATTTTAAAAGGGAGTAGCCCTAAGTTGTATATCTGGAGGCGTTTTGGAGATATCGACCAAAATGTGGACCAGGGTGACTTAGAACATCATCTGTCGGGTACCGCTAATTTATTTATATATGCAATACCAAGAATAGTATTCCTGCCATGATTCCAAGGGCTTTTGATATCGCCCTGCAGAACATTTTCGTTTTCTTCTACTTAATATTGTAGGTGTCACACCCATTTCACAAAGTTTTTTCTAAAGTTTTTTCAAAGTTATGTTGCTTCAAAAAACCAATCCAATCACCATTTTTCATTTTTATTACCAAGATAAAGTGAGTTCAGATAAGTACGTGAACTGAGTTTAGTAAAGATATATCGATTTCTTCTCAAGTTATCGTGTTAACGGCCAAGGGGAAGGACAGACGGTGGACTGTGCATAAAAACTGGGCGTGGCATCAACCGATTTCGCCCATTTTCACAGAAAACAGTTACCGTCATAGAAGCTATGCCCTTACCAAATCTCACAAGGAGTGGTAAACTTTTGTTGGACTTATGGCATTAAAAGTATTTTAGACGGGCGGAGCCACGCCCTTTTTAAAATTTTTCTTTTATTTTTGTATTTTGTTGCACCATATCATTATTGGAGATGAATGTTGACATAATTTAATTATATACTGTAATGTTATGCAAATTTTTGTTAAATTTTGACTTTAAACATTTTTTTTGTAAAACGTGGGCGTGCTCGTCATCCACTTTTGTTAATCCTTATTTAGAACACATATGGTAATAGGAGTAACATTCCTGCCAAGCTTCATCATGATATCTTCAACGACTGCCAAATTACAGCTTGCAAAACTTTTAAATTAACTTCTTTTAAAGGGGGGCGGTATCACGCCCATTGTCCAACATTTTGCTAATTTTCTATTCTGCGTCATAAGATCAACCCACCTACCAAGTTTCATCGCTTTATCCGTCTTTGGTTATGAATTATAGCACTTTTTCGATTTTTCGAAATTTTCGATATTGAAAAAATGGGCGTGGTTATAGTCCGATTTCGTTCATTTTAAATAGTAATCTGAGACGAGCGCCCAGGAATCTACGTGCCAAATTTCATTAAGATACCTCAAAATTTACTCAAGTTATCGTGATTACGGGCAGACGGACGGACGGACGGACATGGCTAAATGAATATCTTTTTCGCCCAGATCATTTCGATATATAAAAGTTTATATCTATCTCGATTAGTTTATGCCGTTACGGGGTACCGTTATGCGAACAAAGTTAATATACTCTGTGAGCTCTGCTCAGCTGAGTATAGAAAGAAACAGAAACATTGGAATTGCATCAGATTACAAGCAATAAGTGATTTGTTGGCATACAAACAAAGAAATTCGAGTACAATAAGTGGAAGATCAAAGATTCGAGATATTTATGTTACATATACATATATACCACCAATATTGTTAATATATATGTATATATATATATATATATATAGAGCTGATAACGGATGAGTATGCAATTTAATAATTTTGTTTGTTGTAAAAACCATGCTACAAAGGATTGGTAAAATGCTTTCAACAGAAATGCGATTTAAGTAAATGCTAGAATGCTTTTTAGCTCGTAATGAAAAATGAATGGATCTGTGCAACTTGCATAGAATTCCAATCTAACGGATAAAGACCGTTCGATGTTGCTGTTTGATGTGCGTAAGCGTAGTGACTGGAAAGGGAATGGTATATGGGGAAATATATAATGTTATCGTAACTGTAGTCGCTAAACTGTTGTGTAATTATTTTATGTGAGCGAAGTCAGACAGGAAATCAGTAAATGGAAATAAATGAAGGAAATAATAAAACAAATCTAAGGCGTGATAACCTTCGATAAGGTTTAAGGCCGAGCTTCTCTTCCAATTTGCGTCGCGCTCCTTTTAATTTTTCCTACAAATTGGCGCGACAGAACCTACTTATTTTATGCCTACTCTGAACGTCATGTGTAAGGCAGATGAGTTTTCATTGAGAGCTTTTCATGGAAGAAATACACTCGGAGCGCTTGATAAACTCTGCCGAGGGGCGACCCCGCTAAAACAAAAATTTCTTCTAATTGAAAAAACTTGTTTCTAAAATTTTTGATTGTTCTTTTTCTGGGGCGTGAACCCAAGGTCTTCGGTGTGGATGGCGGAGCACGCTACCATCATACCACAGCGGCCGACAAATCTAGGATATGTGAAGAAGGAAGTGAATTAAATGTAAAGAAGATGGAACAAAAAAAAAGGAAGAATAGAGAAGTATATTGTAACGAATTTTTGGGAATTTCTGATTACTACGCACCTTCTACCAATGCTCGAATCGCTGAACTGTCGAATAAATAACTTCAATAACAAATTAGACTACTTTGGGAGTTGCACTTCTCAATTATCCTTCACTAATAGCGTGTTTAAATCAAACCGACTAGTTATTCCTCAGCTTGCCCTGCTTTTATACTCTATGTTACCTCGTTTGCATATTTCTCATAAGGACTAGATTTTTCATGAACATACCATATGGAACAGTTGTATCTTATACTTGGTTATTGAGCTATATGCGTGTGTGTATGTGTAAGTAACAACTTCTTCTCTTCGTTGATGACTACATATGTATATGTGAGATAATCTCTTAGATTTAGGCTGCTGGTTATCTGTGTGGAATATTCTCCGTCACCTTCTATGCATTCAAAGTAAGCCATTAATACTTTGATGTGTTCATGTACACAAGTGCGGCTGCTTACTTTATTGTTGTTATGCATTTATTTAGTAGGAGCATGCTATGTATAGAACTGTTAATATTTGCCACAATATTAACAATGTAGATGATAGTAGCAATGGTAGGGGAGAGGAAAGAAAAGATTAGAAGTCATAGGCCAAGCCGGAACCGAAACCGGACGTATTATAATTTCATAACTGTGCGTTATCGGTTCGTTATCGAAATTTTATCAATATGTTATAAAAAAGATGTGTAAAATTTAACGATTTGTTATGGGGGTGTTACCAATTTTTTAAGGGTGTGTTATAGATTCGTTTCAGAAAACCTATCAACTTGTTTTCGAAAGGTTACCGAGTTGCCTTCAAAAAGCTATCGTTTATATATCGAAATTTTATACTCATCTTATCAATATTTATTTTTGCTTTACACATTTTTTTATCGAAAACTTATCGGTTTGTTGCTGAAAGGTCATCGCTTTTTTATCGAAATATTATCGATATTTTAACAAAAAATTATCGATTTAATATCGAAAACTTATTGATTTTTTATATAAACGTTTTCAAATTTGCTACCAAAAGGTTATCGATTAGTTTTCGAAGTGTTAACAGTTTGTTTTCGGCGTACTTTCGATTTTGGCATCGAATACTTATTGGCTTGTTATGAAATAAATGCCGATAAAAGCTCAACACAGTACAGATGACACATCTGTTATTCCTTCATTAACAAGTTCATAAGAAGCCAATAAGCAGCCGATAGGCGATAATAAGTCGATAGAAAACCGCGAGCTCGACGATGACATCGCTATCGACAAACAAATATAAACAAATAGTCGGTATCGGTTGTTACCGATAAGAAGTCCACGAGGCTCTGCTCAAAGAGCCCAAATTATTATTTTCTGATAAAGTTACTTGTATCATGCTATAATTGCCCAAATAAACGCAATTACTTCGGCTAACTGCCAGCCTTTCGCTTCTAGTCGGAGAGATACCGCCAAGCTGTAGGGAGAACTGTTTTGCCAACATTTACTTAGCAGACTGAAAGTATCCATTTACCGCAGCTTCCGCTTACAACACACTTGAGTGAACATACCACATAAAAAAATGGCTCCAATCTTGCGTACCATTTTCGAGCAGTCATCAAAGCAATTAACTGGCTAAATTTTCCAGTTTTATATCTTACTCTATTCCCATCTCGATTGAAAGGTCGAATATTTCTAGAGCGCACGAGGTCGGAGAGCTTTTAGTCGATAACCTGGAGTTTGATCAACGCCCGACCTACAACCGACCCAATGAAGCTAACGACATAGGTGGTGGATGATTGGTGGTAAACGGGACGTGATGGATGGTCGCAATCTGCTTGAGAGAAATTAGTAGAAAAGGCGAAGTGTTAAGCGCGGAAATACAAATTCTTTATGAAACGCCCGATGTAAAGATCCATAAGTTAACTTGATCTTGCCTCTATAACACGCCGACAACGATAGGACATCGATAACTTTTAGAAATCAGTAGCTTTTTTTTAAACATATCGATAATTCTTCTAGAATAAATCGATCGAAAAGTTTTTAACAACAAATCGATAACTTGTTTATAATTTTTCAAACACGTTTTAGTAACATTTCGAGAAATTATCAATAACTTTTCGATGACAATTAGTTACTCATTGAAAACCTTTGATATCTTTAGCATATTTATAACAATTTGATAAGAAATTGATAACATGCTGTTCGGCTTCGGTTCCGGCTTCGGTTTTGACAGTCCTCGAAGGCCCTGGGTAGTGTTATCGATGTTTATGGTACTTTTCCGGAAGCAGATCCAGGACGTTCCGATAAAAAGCACCATAAAGGTACTATCCCGACCATCTCGGGAACGGTTTGGTATGACCACCTGAAACCATATAGCCATAACGCCCTCCCACCTCCTAATCCATGAGGAACTTGGGGTCGCCAGAGCTTGGGCTATTAAAGAAACAGGATTTACCACGTTACTTTTTTTTCTCTATTTCCTCATTTAGATATCAAATTCCAAACGGCAGGAATATTGTCGAACAATTAGTCTGCCATTGCTCGACCGATATAATCCGTAACCAGTGCTCCATCACACCCTGAGAAGCATTGCTAACCTAAGGAGACCATATGTGCTATGTTTAGGTTTGTTTAATAAATCAGTTTTACAACTAACTAAATTGCACTCACCACATACAAGTTTATTCAAATTTCATCCGTGCCCCCCCCAAAACAAGAGGAACATAAAAGCGCACTAAAAAGAAATCTGAACTATGCAAATAATTGGTGCCAGCAAATTTCATAACACCAAACGGTCACTTCAACAGCCAAGCGCATATAGGTCTAAACGTGTGTATATAAGCTTATATGATAATATGAACGTTGGTTGGCCGCGAGCTGAGTTATGACATTTATGACAGGTGTTTGGGTCGAGATTGAGTGCCTTTGAGTGACGTGACAATACCGTAAAACGACATGCAATAATAATTCACTGCATGCAACAAACAAAAGGTTTCCATTTAAAATATAGGTAGGTACTGCATGCTAGTTCGACTTAGTGCAGAGATGGGATGATGAATGCACGTCTGTGAGGAATGAGCGAGTGAAGAGCCTTTGCATGCGAATAGCAGTTTTGGTAGGCAAGCTGTTCATGCCAATAAATGGTGCTACGTTTATGTATGCCCCAAATGCAAAATGCAATAAGTACAGTTACACATGGGCGTAGACTAGATATGGGGGTCCGATAGGGGCTTTTCATTGCCCCAAGAGTCGACGAGTGCTTCAGTTGCATTTTAAGCAAGACGCCCATTAAAGTGGAGTAATTTCAGTTCCAGACAATTCTTTCTTTATAAAATACGTACAATTCCTTTACGCGTTTTAGGGGTCAGAGTAGCCCTGCTTATTCGACTAAGTGGCTTTAGGATTTTGACAATCTGTAAAAGTCATCTATTATTCCGTACATTTTTGGATTGATTTCTATATCCGGTAAACGGCCAAGACCAAATACCCACAGCTCCGACTTAAACTCTCTTGAGAGTTTTGATTTCTTTCCTTGCGAGAGTAATCTCAGTCGGGCGGTGACCACTCATTTGGCTCTTTACATTTCTCATAGGAATGAATTTGGTGAAGATCTCATCAGTAGCTACCAGCCATCAGGACATTAGTACAATGAGCTTTAAATAGGATTGGAATGATTAATGTGACTTAGCATAATATTATCCCAGCTTAACTATCAGGTGTATAATTTGGGTGCAATTAATAACGAAATAAAGTGAGGCTGCTTATGAACGACACCACTTACAAGGTGCCGAGGATTTAATGGCCAACCGCGAAGGTCATTGGATCGCTTGATCCATGCCAAATATGGCTTTCTAATGTATACTTGATGTTTGAAGTTTTGAGTGAAAACTGATGAATAGGAATCAATGGAGAAGAGTTCCATATCCTTCAGCACATCTTTGAACCACCTACATCTAGCATAACGATGTGGAATTCTTCATTCACTTCATGCTCCCTAGTTTTTGCTAGCCGAAGATGTGATCAGCCCGATTTCGGTATTTTAAATTTTCTAAGTGTTTTTCCAAAATCAAGGTCAGCTTTATTCGGAGCCATATTGCTACTGCTTACAAATTCACGTGTACTTGTTATGTCTTGCACAATTGTGTTCTTCAAGATGTAAAAGAAAAAAATCCACAATAAACGTAACT
The DNA here is from genome assembly GCF_040869045.1 of Eurosta solidaginis. Classification (NCBI taxonomy): domain Eukaryota; kingdom Metazoa; phylum Arthropoda; class Insecta; order Diptera; family Tephritidae; genus Eurosta; species Eurosta solidaginis. The sequence goes on from NC_090320.1 coordinate 278,439,786, forward strand.
GAAACCAAACCCAAGCACAAAATCAAACCCGAGCTTAAAGCGGAATAGACACTGGAACCAAAACTAGACTGAAACCTGAATCAAATGCTGAACCGAAACCAGAACTGAAACCAGAATGGAATTTGAAATCGAAATCGGACTAAAACCTGAATCAAAACAATACTACGCACGAAACCAAATTCGGAGCTGAAACCATAAATGAATTGGGAACCGGAACAGAGAGCGGACTGAAACCTGAAACGAAACTGAAGCTGAGACCAAACGTAGACTGAAATCAGAACCGAGCTCGGAATATAACCGGAAACGGACTTAGAGAGAGAACCGCGACTAGAAGCGAGTTCGGAAACAAAACTTGACTGAAACCGCAATCGTGACGTAAATACCACCGAAACCAAAACCGGAACTTGGGCCACACATTTTCTTAAATCATAATCAAATTCGTAATAGAAGCCGCAAACGTACTGGGGCCGGAAGAAAAATTAAAGCAGAGCTCGTGACTTATTTTAACAAGAATTAAATAGTTACTAAGGAACAAATTCCACAATAAACGTAACTAAAGCTAAACTCGGACACAAGACCAAAACCAGACTGGAAGCGGAATTGAAAGTGGAACCAGAACTAGATTGAAACCTGAGCCAAATGTAGACTGAAACCAGAATAGAATTTTGAATCGAAATCAGACTAAAACCTGATACAAAATTATACTATCAACTGAAACGAACTCGGATCTGAAACCGGAACCGAAACTATAAACGAATTGAGAAACGAAACTGAGACCGGATTGAAGCCGGAACCGCAACTGGAACTGATAACAAGCCTTTACTGCAATTAAAAATTAATAACGGACTGAGACTAGAACCGAATTTTAAACCGAAACTGAAACGAAACGAAATCAAAATTGACACTACCGGAAGCTGGAAATGAAAGCTCAAGAAATTTGGGACCAAAATTGGAAAAGAAACTTGAGAAGGAGCTCAATCCATAACCGAGCCTGAAATCGAAACAGGAACATAAAATGAAATGGATAACGGAGATGAACTAAGATAAATATCGAGTACGAAGTTGGATTAAAAAGTGGACCGGGAACAGAATCGGAAAAAGGAAAATATGCAAAATTTGAAGTGAAATGGCAACTGTTACCGGAACCGAAGCCAGACCTGAGACACCATCGAAATTCATATTGAAGCTGCAATATCATTTTCGCAATCAGATTGTGCGAGATTTAAAGAAAGCGAGAGTTGCACATTAGGCCTCGTCAGTGGATTGTAGGAAGAAACGTTCGAAACGTTCTGTGCTCGTGCCCTGCACTCTACTAGGCAAGGCACCAGCTAACCTAACCTAACCAGTATCAGTTGGTACCAAAATCAAAACGGGAGCCGGAGGTTTTAAGCCGGAATCAAAATATAAGTAAGAATGTATTTGCAGTCGAATCAAAATTTAAGTAAGTCAGCTTTAAAATCGAAAAACTATGAAACTGCAACCGGAGCGGTACACTATGGACATATTCAGTCTATGTGAGGTCTTTTTTGACCGGCCACTTCAACCAAAACTGAAGCCGAAAATTGTGTAGTGATGTAGTGTACCGGTGATTTTGGCGTCCGTTGTTGTATGTTTATTTATCTGTGACACAGTGACCACTGTACAGGTAAGATGTCAATCAGATGATGTTTCACCTCCCCCCCCCCCGCCCCCTTTTTTTCAACCTAAACTACGTTCATGCACATTCGAACATTCAATATGTCATTTTGCAAACTAGCAGGTGTTCGAAAAGCTGGTTAGAGGGTTGATAATAAGTAGCTTGGCAGCGAACTTCGCTATCTCATGCCAAACTGAGTTCAATGCAAAATTGTACACACATACATGTATATATATATATGGGGTATTCCATCCCATTTCGACCAATTTTGAACCCGACCCCTTTAGAATTGGCTGAAAGTTTTTCTTCTTTTTCTAGCTTACGAAAGACGTTTTTCAGAATTTTTTAAAAATTTTTCATCCAACTCAAAAAAAGTTATGAATTTTTAAAGAAACACCGTTTTTGTTTTCAAAATGCTATAACTTTTTCAAAAATTGACCGTTTGGGATCTTTTTTTTTTTAAATTTGTTTTTAAATGTACTTTTCGGAAAAATTACAAAAAAATGTTTAAAGTTTTTTTTTTGTAATTTTTCAGTTTTTCCAGATTTTTCGAATTTCGCCATTTTTTTTTTTTCTCATAAAAAACTTCAATCAATTCTGCAATCATCCCCACTAATCCCGGAGTGGGTCGATTTTTTTTTTTTTTTTAATTGAAAAAAAAAAATTTTTGTATTTTTTCCGAAAAGTAAATTTAAAAACAAATTTAAAAAAAAAAAGATCCCAAACAGTAAATTTTTGAAAAAGTTATAGCATTTTGAAAAACACACCGTTTTTTTTTTTAAATTCATAACTTATTTTGAGTTGGACACCGTTTTTGTTTTTTAAAAATGCTATAACTTTTTCAAAAATTGACCGCTTGTGATCAATGTACTTTTCGGAAAAAATACAAAAAAATTTTTTAAGTTTTTTTTTTTTCAAGTAAAAAAGAAAAAAAAAATCGGCCCACTCCGGGATTAGTGGGGATGATTGCAGAACTGGTTGAGGTTTTTTATGAGAAAAAAAAAATGGCGAAATTCGAAAAATCTCGAAAAACTGAAAAATTACAAAAAAAAAACTTTAAAAAGTACATTTAAAAACAAATTTAAAAAAAAAAGATCCCAAACGGTCATTTTTTGTAAAATTTATAGCATTTTGAAAACAAAAACGGTGTTTTTTTTTAAATTCATAACTTTTTTTGAGTTGGGTGAAAAAATTCTGAAAAACGTCTTTCGTAAGCTAGAAAAGGAAGAAAAACTTTCAGCCAATTCTAAAGGGGTCGAAATGGGATGGAATACCCCATATATAAGTGGGGCATGAGCCAAGTTGCACGTGACAATGTGGCACAATAGAAGATATACAACTCTATTTATGTGACAAATGAAAATGCGATCGTGCCATCTCCAATACATTCAAATATATGTATATATATAAATTGGTATGCTTGTGAATATATTTCTACCGATGCATTTATTTAACAGCCAAATATATAGAAGTGCCTGTACGTGTTCACGCCGTCATTTTGACAAATGTATCAATCGTGTCACCGCTGTTGCTGCTGCTTACAACCAATTTACTAAATTGTCGGTGCATGGTGGTTGACATTTTGTGCTCCATTTTTTTTCAATTTCAACTGTTTATGTTTTCGAACAGGAAATGCTTGTGTGGCGCTTATGCACGTACTTTGTATACGTGTGTGTATGCAGATGATTTTTAACGGCGCGCGGTGAGTAACTCTTTTGAAGCGTTTCATTAGCGATATGCCTTTTGATGACTTTGATATTTGGTAACGATTTTTGATTACTGTTGTTGTTGTTGCTGTTTGTTGGCGTTGTTATTACTTCATCATTTGTCTGTCAACGATTTCATTTGTATTCGTAGCACATTGTTGTTGGTCGCGGCCACTAATTCTAACCGAAACCCTTTTTGTCAGACAATTGCTCGCTTTTGTCTTGCATCGAAACAATTTTTGTCTGCTGCTGGCTTTAGCGTTGGTTTTCATTGCAATGCAATTTGTTGATTGCAGTCATTTTGTAGTAATCATTTGTGTATTTGTTTGCACTTTTGTCGCAAATGATTTTGCGAGCTTAGTATGCAAGTTAGGTTGTAGGAAGTAATTTAGTAAATTAGTTTGTGTGGTCACCCTGAATATCAAAAGGAATTATAGCACAAAGCAGATTACGAAAGAATTGATACTTTCAGCTAACATAACTTTTATTTAATAGTTTGGGAAAGATTTAAACAACGTGAAATCAGGACGGACAAGCGACAGGTGCTTCGATTATACGTGGTAAATCTCTTCAAAGCCTTTTCTCCCGGGAGAGTGGGATTTGAACCCGCACTCCTACGATGGTTGAAGTGTTACAAACGCATTCAAGAGGACGATTGGAGGTTAGTCGTGGCTTGCTGACAAACGAAAAAATAGTTAAATCGAGAGCGGCTACCCGATAAGAAATTAATTAGGCCACTGGCCTAACTACATGGCAAAATATAAAGTGCAATATATATGACGTGGCTGAAGTATGTCAAAAGTAGATAATTGTCAGCGTATGACGAATGCGACGACTGATACGTTGTTTATCTGTCGTTTATCATTGAAATAAACACAGGCAACTCTACTGTCAGTATCTTCCTTGTCCGCGAAGTAAATAACGTATTGTATCTGTTTAAGCCATAAGTAATGTCTGCAGCTCCGTTAATGCGATAGCTGGAGTAAAAATTTAGATATTTTTACGAAATTTGGTAGTGGCTTATCTAGACAGAGAATATATTGGTATTAGCCTTAGTTGTTATAAACCGAATCCTTGCTTTATGCACTGTACATACTTCGTATGTTATCATGTGTTTAAAGTTATGCGTTGGTAAGGCGGTTTCAAAGAAACAGTTATTGTTGTTGCTTATGTTCTATTTATGGAACTTCAACGAATTAACCAATGTTGTCTATTTGTATGAGTTAAGAAATTATAAATTAAAAATTGCTTCAAATAAATGTTTTCATAAATTTAAAGCAATGAGGGCAATCCCCGCTTAACACATACAAATAGATAACATAACTTTTATTGATACGTTGCAAGCAAGTTTGCGTCGATTGAGTGCTAGAAACCGTGTTTTAGTAGAGGCAAGTTGAGCGAACTGCGACATATAATAACTTAACTTAAATTTTAAGGAAAGAGACTTCTCACATTGTTTTGCACATCACTATAACGTTATATAAAGAACACTTCCAAATGTCAAAAGACCTGAAGATCAAAAGCCGTTCAATGAAGCTACGCAAAACATTTCTGTTCGGTTATTTGACGTTAAATTCGGACCGATGAATGAATCGAAAAAAGCTGTCAATGTAGGATCCATCTAAACTAGACCTTATTCGAACAACGGATAAAAATTATTCTACAAAAGATTTTGAACGGAGAAAGAGCATTAGGAGAACACTGAGCAATTCATTTAGTGCTTTTCGAAATCATATGCTCCAACGTAGATTTAGCAGAATAACATGACGTGCGTTTGGGAGAGCTGCTAAAAAGAGAAATTGGAAAACCCAAGCGATAGTACTTGCTATCATCTGCGAAAATCAGAGTCACGTCATTGTTGACAGATAATAATTGGAAACTGTGAAAAAGCGAGCATTTGTTCAAAGTCGCGTTTCTGAGTAAAATTTCCAAGCCACCTTTAACTCGAAAACCCGAGTTTGAGTTAATGCTTGTTTTTTATGCTCCAAAGTAGCAACTGGACGTAGTGGCCCATCATAGCGTGGCTCGGCATTATGAACGGCATCGAAAGAAAATAAGATGGCACTTGGAGTGTTCGAGAGAATAAGTTGGTCTTCTCCACGATAAAATTATTTGCAACACACCGCGTAGAATAGAATCGGTTGTATCGCCATATTATAGATCCAGTGCATCACTATTGAAGAGAGCCCTCAGCGCCTCGCAACGGTTCCGGGGCAGCAGTACAAGAAGACTGACATTTACCTAGCTCTGTTCTCTATGTTAAACTAAACTGTCACAGTTTACTATCCGATAGTACCAGTAACACTCTGCCTATTGTGGAGGATGTGAAATCGGTATTTTGTACCTTCTGGTAAATAGAAGTAGCTAAGTAATGTTGCCGTTTACAGCTACGCCAAAGGACTCCGAACACCTAGCAATCGTGTCCGGGTAGGAAATTTATGACAGCCCCTGTTTCCATAGATCTGCCTTCAAAATAAGTATGTTGCGATACCGATTACCGCTTTTGAGGAAAACTGCTGCGTATGTTGGTCAATCGGAAATCCTTCGCAAAGATAGGGCAGTACATACCTGCCTTGTGAATGAAGGTCAATTTGGCAATTTGGAATTGGGAGCATATCCCAAATTCAAGCACGTTTGCACGGAAGCTACTCCAAGAGTAACCTTTGGCTCTTCTCATTTTTGACTAGTAGATACACACGTCAACCTTGTAGAGGTCCCAGTCTGAGGCTAGTTTGGTTCTCCCTGAGGTCATCTATTACCTCTATACACCATGGATATTTTTGCATACCGCTGTAAGTTTTCCGTGGTCGAGAGAAATTATAGGCTGAATTACATGCTACCAAAGCATCAATGACACTCTCAAATAACCCTGAACCTACGAACTGAGCCACTGGCAGTAATTTTTCTAACTCATAACAAATGAAGACCCCGCCTGCGATTCCTTAACGCGATTCTACTGGAACGCTGTGAAGCAAAACGTTATGCGCCTAGCCTGTGATTGAAAGAATCGTTCATCCCATTTACCATGGGCTATGATGATTACCGCGATCCTCTTCTCTTCGCTCCAGCGTTGATTTCGCCGATGATAGCGAACTCATGGGCCATATAAACTAAGGCCAGCCAAGGTTGCTTCCTGCCGCCCTCTATGCTAAGATTTGTGGCGTCGTCACTGCTGAAATAAGGCAGACGAAAAGCTTTGTTCTGCTTTTTGAACAGCACACAGAATCTTGACCTAACAGCCCCCGTATATCAGCAGTATATAACCTTTCATCTTCAATCCAGAAAATTTGTTGCCGCTATTACTCAGCCACAGTTCGTTGATCAGAATTGTATCAACTCTGCCTCGAAGAGGAGGAGAGGAGCTATGTGCGTTGGCTACTTCGTAGTAGACTCTGAGAAAGATCCCAAGGAATCTGCATTCAACAAAATCCGCGCACACCGACGAAGTTCCGTAGGTAACTACATTTAAAAGTTACTTGAGTTTTGCGACTACTTAGAAACATTGATCAATATACACTTTCTAAAACTGTAACGAAATAATAATTGGTTTATGCCATCCCAATATAAGGTGCATATCATATATCCAAGCGCCGCAACAACCTTAGGCATTGGGCCAATCAGTTAACGAATTATTTGATTGATGTAATTAGCCTTACTAGATACAAACCCTTTTTGTTTCATCAGAATTGTAAGGTGTAAACATGAAAATAGCTTTTTACATAATTTCAAAGCCAACAGAGCATCAATTTTCGCAATAAAAAACAACAGGTGACTTTAGTTATTTTTCATTACAAACTCTTTTGTCCGAACGTATAATTAAAGGCCTTTTTCTAACTCCTCTCAATGCAACGGAAAATTTTACCTTGTCAAAGCCAGTTCATAATTTTATTTCATATTTTATGTTTAACCTTTGTTGTCGCGTTTTGTTTCCATTCCTTCCTTCTTCAACACCAACCACAATTACGCACCTATTTTCTTTTGTTTTCTACTTTCATTTACTATTGAATGAGTTTTTCTTTTGGTTTCACTTTTATGCGCATATTTTTATACTCAGCGTGCTTTGCACACAGTGTATATTAACTTTCATTGGATTACGGTTGGTTGTACAGGTATAAAGGATTCGAGATAGATATAGACTTCCATAAGTATTGAGATATCTTCACCAAATTTGGTACGCGATCATATCTGACCCAGAGTAGGTTGGTATTGAAAATGAGGGAAATCGGATGCATCTACTTTAAAAACTGTTTACTACGGCATATTCCACTCTAAACTTCAATATGGTATCAGCTGCTGGGGTGGCGCCTCGGCAAATAAACTGTCACCAGTTGTAACGATTCAAAAAGGAATTATTAGACGTATCTGTAGTGCAAACTATAGATTTCACTCTACGCCGCTTTTTAGGAGACCGGATATACTACCGTGCTGCCATTTTTATTTATATAAAGTCTTGAGTATTTTCTTTATTCGTTCAGGTTACTTGGAGAGCTTTCCCTCAGAAGTCTATAACTTACGTAGGAATATACTTCAACTGTACAAATTCCGTATTCTAGAACGTCACACTTTAGAAGCTTTTATAACTACACGTCACGCAAGTTCTTCAACTCCCTTCCTAACACTGTACAGGTTATTAGAAATTTTAACTTCATTCAAAAAACAGTTAAACTGTATCTGTTTTGACATAATCATTATAAACTGGAATCGCTGCTGAGGGCGATATCATAAAAAATAAAAAATATTATAAAAATTATTTTACCTGAAGTTCTTTTTAATAAATTTTTAGTGTATTAGTAACTTTAAGGTTTTATGAAAATATTTAATGTACACTAGGGCGGGTCGACTTAAAAATCGCTCATTGCTCTGTGAAAATCATATTCTAGGGATAAAAATAAGAAACTTTGCCGAAGGAACCATACCTCGAAAACGAATTCTGATGTCCCCCCTTTGGGTCGAACTTTTGGGTAGGGGAAATTTCAATTCTACCTGCTGTGTCTTGTGCTGTCTTAAAAAAAACAACACAACCAATTTTACTATCTGCAATTGTGTCACAGTGATACCTTCATTTTTTAAAATGGTTGAATAAAAAACCCACACAACTATGTTTACGACATGCAAATGCATCACAGTGATGCCTTGGTTTTAAAAGGGGGTTGTAAAAACGCTAAATTCTAATAATTTTTTTTTAATTTCTTTTCTATTACTAAGTTAAATTCGTTTTTTCATTTACATAGGTTCTGACTAAATAAATTTCTAAAGAGAAAAATAAACTCCAAAAAGAAAAAACATAGGCATTTCCAAGTGGGATTTTTCAAAATTTCCCCTTACGAACCAAAGGGGGAAACATCAGAATTCGTTTTAGAGGTATGGTTCCTTCGGCAAAGTTTCTTATTTTAACCCCTAGAATATGATTTTCACAGAGCATTGGGCGATTTGTTTGCCTCCCCACAAATCGACCCGGCCTAATGTACACCCCACACAAAAACACCATATCATTATTGAAAATGGCATTAATACTATTTTAATTCCTAAAATAATAAATGCCATCTAACTTTCTTAAGCTATGTTATAGTTAATGTGTTGAATACAATACGGAAATTTAAAATATGTACATAGCATTAAGAAAATGATAAATAAATGAATGAATGAATGAATGAACCACGCCCACTTTTTATATATATAACATTTTGGAAAACACAAAAACCTGATAATTTAATAAATAATATACCTAGAATGTTGAAATTTGACGTGTGGACTGATATTGAGACTCTTGACAAAAATTTGGAAAAAAATTTTAAAATGGGCGTGGCACCGCCCACCTAAGATAAAATCAATTTTACAAATATTATTAATAATAAATCAAAAATCGTTAAACATATCGTAAACAAATTCGGCAGATAGGTTGCCTATACTATAAGGAATACTTTGAAGAAAAATTAACGAAATCGGTTTAGAACCACGCCCACTTTTATATAATAGATGTTTAAAAGGATCGGGGACGAATAAAATAAGCTATATCTTAGCAAAAAAGAGCTTTGTGTCAATTGAATTTTACTTTCTAAATTGAATTATAACATTAAATTAGAAAACACTAAAATTTTTGAAAATGTGTGTGGCACCGCCCCTTTTATGACTAAGCAATTTTTTATGTTTCGGGAGCCATAACTCGAAAAAAAAATTTATATATCGTAATGAAATTGTGTACACAAATTTTCCCTATAGTAGAAGATATTTCTAGTAAAAATGCACGGGATCGATTAAAGTTTAAAAGGTTTCAAATCGTCGTAGACTAGAACAATAAGCTATAACTTAGCAAAAAATTGTTTTGAATCAATGATATTTCACTTATCAAGTTTTACTGTAAGAGAAAATGGGGAGACATTTTTCTTTTAAACGGACGGTGCCACCTGTTACATATGTAGAAAAGTAATTTATCTGAAATGAAATGTACAATTGAAGCTCACGCTGAGTATATAATTTTCGGTTATACCCCAACTTAGACACCTTTACTTGTTTTATATTGATTTGTTGTTGTTCTGCGTCATTCGGTCATTGTGCGTATAGTTTGTAGGTTTCACATTTATAGTTCGACAGTATTTTTTAACGCTAATGAGCTACCAATGTTGCCAACGTCGCGCGCTTTGTCGCGTATTGAAATAATTACACTTTTCAAAGTTCGCTTTCATTTTCAACCAAGAGTATTTTTATGTACTCGTGCGTTTGTGTATAAAAGTGTATGTTTATTGCTGCAAAGAATTTACATTTGAACATTTGACTTTGCATTACTTTGTCTTCTTTCAAAGCTTTTCTTTACATATAACTTAAGGTGAGCCCATTTGCTGTAGTCAGGTGGTCATAATTGACCCATTTTAGTCCAACTGCGCCAATTACTTTAGTAAACCACTTCACGTTTGCAACTTTAAAAGGTCAGTGTTATTCTGTTTTTGATCTCTCGTCTTTATTTCGACACACCACGCTTTGTTTTCCCAGCGCAATGAAGCTTACTTGGACATTAGGAATATAAAGAGTTGGGCCATAATTTTTGACGACGACAGGTACTTATAAAACCTTTTGTAATTTCAGACTTGTATTGCCAAAATCAAGGGGCACGGCCAACGTTTTCAACAGCGAGGTGTCACACCTACTTTCCCCCAGCGGAGCAATGGCTTAGAACATATCCGCGGCAGGTATGCCTGTCGTAAGAGCTGAATAAATTACCAAATTGATTCAAGTAGTTGTGTAGCGCAATCCTTTCTTAGTGTTGCTAGCGCAAAATATAGCTTCTCTAACCCAATTGTCAATCTCTCCTAAAACAAGTAAGGAAGGTTAAGTTCGGGTGTAACCGAACATTACATACTCAGTTGAGAGCTATGGTGACAACATAAGGGAAAATAACCAAGTAGGAAAATGAACCGAGGGAAACCCTGGAATGTGTTTGTATGACATGTGTATCAAATGAAAGGCATTGAAGAGTGTTTTATGAGGGAGTGGGCCATAGTTGTATAGGTGGTCGCTTTTTCGAGATATCGCCATAAAGGTGGACCAGGGGCGACCCTAGAATTTGTTTGTACAATATGGGTATCAAAAAAAACGGTGCTAATGAGTATTTTAAAAGGGGGTGATCCTTAGTTCCATAGGTGGACGCCGTTTCGAGATATCGCCATAAAGATGGACCAGGGAGGACCCTAGAATTTGTTTGTACAATATGGGTATCAAATTAAAGGTATTAATGAGTATTTTAAAAGGGAGTGATGGTAGTTGTATAGGTGGTCGCCTTTTCGAGATATCGCCATAAAGGTGGACCAGGGGTAACCCTAGAATTTGTTTGTACAATATGGGTATCAAACAAAAGGTGTTAATGAGTATTTTAAAAGGGAGTGGGCCTTAGTTCTGTAGGTGGACGCCTTTTCGAGATATCGCCATAAAGGTGGACCAGGGGTGACTCTAGAATATGTTTGTACGATATGGGTATCAAATGAAAGGTGTTAATGAGTATTTTAAAAGGCCGTGGGGCTTAGTTCTATAGGTGGACGCCTTTTCGAGATATCGCCATCAAGGTGGACCAAGGGTGACTCTATAATGTGTTTGTATGATATTGGTATCAAATTAAAGGTATTAATGAGAGTTTTAAAAGGGAGTGGTGGTAATTGTATATGTGAAGGCGTTTTCCAGATATCAACCAAAATGTGGACCAGGGTGACCCAAAACATCATCTGGTGGATACCGCTAATTTATTTATATATGTAATACCTGCAAAGATTTCAAAGGTTTTTTATTTCCCCTGCAGAACATTTTCATTTTCTTCTTCTTAATATGGTAGGTGTCACAACCATTTTACAAAGTTTTTTCCAAAGTTATATTTCGCGTCAATAAACCAATCCAATTACCATGTTTCATCCCTTTTTTCGTATTTGGTATAGAATTATGGAATTTTTTTAATTTTTCGGAATTTTCGATATCGAAAAAGTGGGCGTGGTCATAGTCGGATCTCGTTCATTTGTTACACCAAGATAAAGTGAGTTCAAGTAAGTACGTGAACTAAGTTCATTAAAGATATGTCGATTTTTGCTCAAGTTATCGTGTTAACGGCCGAGCGAAAGGACAGACGGTGGACTGTGTATAAAAACTGGGCGTGGCTTCCACCGATTTCGCCCATTTTCACAGTTACCGTCATAGGATCTATGCCCCTACCAAATTTCAAAAGGATTGGTAAATTTTTGTTCGACTTATGGCATTAAAAGTATCCTAGACAAATTAAATGAAAAAGGGCGGAGCCACGCCCGTTTTGAAGTTTTCTTTTATTTTTGTATTTTGTTGCACTATATCATTACTGGAGTTGAATGTTGACATAATTTACTTATATACTGTAAAGATATTAAATTTATTGTTAAAATTTTACTTTAAAAAAAATTTTTTTAAAAGTGGGCGTAGTCCTTCTCCGATTTTGCTAATTTTTATTAAGCGTACATATAGTAATAGGAGTAACGTTACTGCCAAATTTCATCACGATATCTTTAACGACTGCCAAATTACAGCTTGCAAAAATTTTAAATTACCTTCTTTTAAAAGTGGGCGGTGCCACGCCAATTGTCCAAAATTTTACTAATTTTCAATTCTGCGTCATAAGTTCAACTCACCTACCAAATTTCATCGCTTTATCAGTCTTTGGTAATGAATTATTGCACTTTTTCTGTTTTTCGAAATTTTCGATATCGAAAAAGTGGGCGTGGTTATAGTCCGATATCGTTCATTTTAAATAACGATCTGACATGAGTGCTCAGGAGCCTACATACCAGATTTCACCAAGATACCTCAAAATTTACTCAAGTTATCGTGTTAACGGACGGACGGACGGACATGGCCAAATCAAATTTTTTTTCGATCCTGATGATTTTGATATATGGAAGTCTATATCTATTTCGATTCCTTTATAGCTGTACAACCAACCGTTATGCAATCAAACTTAATATACTCTGTGAGCTCTGCTCAACTGAGTATAAAAATAAATAAATGTAAGGCGCGATAACCTCCGAAGAGATCTTTGGCCGAGTTTCTCTTCCAATTTGCGTCGTGCTCCTTTTAAATTTTCCTTCAAATTGGCGGGACGAGACCTACCTCTTTTATGCCGATTCCGAACGGCATCTGCACGGAAGATGAGTTTTCACTGAGAGCTTTTCATGACAGAAATACACTCGTATCACCTACCCGTGGCAAATTCTGTCACTTCAACAGCCGAGGCTCTGGCGAGCCCAAGTTTCTAACGGATCTAGGAGGTGGGAGGGCGTTATGTCCTAGAAAGTTTCATGTGGTCATTCAAAATCTATCTCGATCATCTTCTATGAACGCCAACGTGGAGAAAATAGAAGAACTCTAGGTTACAAGAAGGCTTGAGACAAACTTGGCAATTTTCACCAAAGAGCAGTGATGTTGATTCAATGGTTACGGATATATGCATACGGAAACTTGAAATTGTATGGGAGGGGCCAAACACCTCTTTTTAATGTAACCTAATTTTTTGCTAAAACTTTGATATCAACAATATTGACAGTTATGCCAAATTTCAGCAACTTGAATTGATATGTACATGAGCTATTGAGAATGACCATCAAAATTTTATGGAAGGTACCACGCTCTCTTTCCACTTGTCTCCACTTATAAAATATCGACGTTAGGCATCTGACTGTCAAGTATCATTGCCCTGGGATTACTTCCCTCAGAGCTGTTTGAATTTCAAATGTTGGTATGGGGCGCATATACCAACAAAATTACTCGCTATGTACTGAAAGCTGGATTTCCTTCCAAAACAGCTAAATAGTGCATACAAAAAAGGTGTTGAAAACTTCATAAATATAGACTTTTGCGGGGGTGTGGTAGACATGACTTTTCGTTATGGTGTCACAATTATGTTTAATAGCACTGTGTTGGTTCCGGCTATTATTTTAATACCGTTAACTTATTTCAAATGCTTTTGCATTGCGCTTGCAGCTTGAATTGGCTTTGTTATATTTTGCTTCTTTGTTGTTGTTTGGTAGCTGATTTTACAATGCCATTTACACGACACTGGGGTATATTTAAAATGAGTTAATAGTTGGAATTATGAAAAGCTACATATCTCAAACGTACGGTAAAACCTGTGTAATATGAAGGATATTAAAAGCGATTTATACCAAACAAAGGATAGTGCTCCAATTTCAAATGAATTCAGCAAGTTTTAAGTACTTACTATAATAATTTATGAAACAAGTAGCATTACAAATTAAATGCGAAGATTATTTAACAGTTCCCCGAAGTGCATATGCAGGTAATGTTGAGGATGTGGGCAAAAGATACAAAAAGTGCGGCAAAGGGTAGTGCAGAGCAAATTCAACCTACATATGTAGATATTGTTATTAGGCATGGAAGCACTACGACCTTTGTGCATATTTATTGTGCATGTACTTTCAGCATTATTCTGTATATAGAGGCTTTTGATGTATCTAAGTACCTCTTCAGGCTTTTTACTCCATATCACATAGTGATTAAGGTTCACACCACCTAGACGGGAGAGTCTCTGCCTTTCCAGAGTGACGTATTCGCAGACAATGTGAACCGGCGTTTCATCCTCCAGCTCGCATATATAGTTACTTACAACTAATACGAAGCACCTTATTAAACAGGATACTACTCTTCCACATCCTTCACTGATTATCACGAGGTGTTGCATTCCCATTCGTCCTTGTAGGAGTAAATTTTTAAAATTGAAGAATGCCAAACACAATTTTTAATATTGGTTAATAAACAAAAAAATTGTTTGGCATGTGCTTTCCGAGTTCGGCGTAACCCTAGAAGTTGATTGAAAAATGTTAGACTAACTTTAGCCGGCCTGTGTGCGAGGACCTCACTTAGGCTCAATGTACCAATTGTGTTACTGGAAGTTTCTTCGACTAAACTGAAAATATTATCAATAAACGACACTATCGTATTAAACTTGTTGTTGTTGTTGGACCAATGTGCGGTTGGTGTATGCACCTTTATCTGTTCATGCACTATGAGGAGGTAATTGGTGTTGTGATAGTGACTCTCCATCCTCGGCATATGTTTTAAGTACTTATAAATAGATTTAGACAAGAATGGTAACAACTTAACAGTCTATAGTATTTACTAGGTTAAAATTAAGCAAGATAGACTAGCCTTACATGGGAGGAATTTGTATTTATATTTTCCAAAAAATAGTAACTGGGATATAATTTTGTTGGTCTCCCGTGGAAATTGACTAAAGGTTTTACTGAACACCCACAGAACTTTATAAGGAAGTGTACTGGAATGCAAACATGCATTAGAAAGACTTCGCTTGGGTTGGACTGCACAACTATTCTAGGTTCCCGGTCACATAAGAAGAGATGGTAACGAAAAGGCTCACGATTCCAAAGGTTGTGGAGAGAACCTTTTCAAGTGATTGCCAGCGCAATTTTTAGCTTCCCCAACCCTATTGTCTACCTCACCTACCGGTGGCGAATCCTGTTTATTTAGAAGGTGAGTCTCTGGCTACCACAAGCTCCTGACAAAACTAGGGGATGGAAGTGGGATAGTCTAGAAAATTCAATGTGGTCATATTAAATTGTTGTTGAGATGGTCGGGCTTATATATCAATGGTGCTACTTAACGGAATGTACGGGTTAATATACGGCAAACGACCACCACCATCAACAACAATCCTTAAAACCTTTGGGAAGTGTCCTAATCGCTACAACTCATGCACAAACCCTCTGAAATTAGACTAACAAAGTTTCTCACATCGTAATAACAAGACACTACCTTCTGACTTCAGGTATTGGAGGTTTGGGCAGAAGGAAGAAACAGTCCTGAGCTCGCGAGGTCAAGGAAGAGTTTCCGGACCTCTAGTTAGCGACTGGAAGCAGTCCTATAAAACTTATCATTACTATGGACACGTTCAGTCTAGTTAACCATCAATATGAACAAAGATCTTTATTATGTTGTTTGGGCCAATTTATAAATGATTGGTTTGTTAGAATGAGCATTTGTGGCCATAAATTGAAACAGGGTATATTTGTTGTTCACGACGCGTTTCGACGTTTACCTTACGTCTTCTTCTTTGGGGATCTATGTAATGTTAAATATATAAAATTAAATACATTAAACATTATGCGTTAGATTATCTAACAATAAACATGAAACTGACACATCATTTATCACTTATTTTGCTACTTACATTTATATTAACATTAATAATTATTTGATTCAAGTACTAATACAATTTGTTTCACAACATTATTCACACATTAAATGACATTTGTTTATTTTTTTAACATTCTGTTGCATCTCTGTACAACAGCTGAGTAGACGCTGCTTATATTGTCAAACTCTTCTTTGAAGTTCATCGCGTTTTTTAATTGTTGTTGAATGCGTATACTTTCCAGCGTCAGCCTCGTTTTCTCTCTCCGTTCAATATCTAAAATTTTAACATTTGAGAAATCCGCTACGTGATTGCTCTTTGTTAGATGTTGTGCTAGCCCGGTCGACGTTTTTTTGTTTTCTGCATCTTTCTTATGTTCATTAATTCTTATACCTAGTTGCCGTTTTGTTGTACCGATGTAACATTTGTTACATTTTTCATTTTCGTTACCATTGGAAGTTATTTCGTAAACAACATCGGTTTGTTGTTCTTTCTTAATTGGGTCTTTTGTTCTAGTGAAAATTTTTTTGAGCGTGTTGTTAGGTTTATGCGCGTAATTAATGTTTTGTTATTTATTGTTTTATGTAATATTTCATTATCTGTAAGGCCCGGGATGTAAGTTACGCCAATATATTTCTTGTTCGTATTATCTTGTTGTGTGTTATTATCTTTTTGGTGAACTCTGTTCACAGTATTTTGGATTAGTCTATCCGTAAGAGAACTTGGATAGCTATTGTTATATAGAATTTCCTTTCTCTTTTTAATGTTATCCGTCCAGAAATCTTCTTTGCTAAGTAATACTTATGTATGCGATAGTGTGAACGGAGCAAAAATGAAAACAACAAAACGTTAAATGCATAAAACCTAAGCACAAAAGGAAGAACAAATTTATTTTGGAATTTTAACTCACAAAATTTTAATTAACATAATCAGTAAAGGCGCTATTTAGCACCAAATTACCACATCAGGTACGTAGAGGAAAAGTGAAGCAAACAAAAAATTAAAAGGCTACATATATCAAAAGCGCATTGAGTAAAGTGTGAAAAACATGATTGAGCAGCCTATTAAAAACGCCAAAGTGTGACCTCCAAAGTGAAATGGCAATTATAAAACTCACGCATTTGCGAGTAAACGCGTCATTTGAAACAACTGCCAGAGCTATTATATTTTTATATATACATAAAAAATAAGGGAAAAAATATTTATCTCGCTCAGAGGAATTTAAATATTTCAGTGCTAATAAAAGTGCGTAATTTTCATATTTTGATGATGTTTTTTGTAATTTGTAATGCGTTATTTGATTAAGCAAATCAAATTATTTGGTACGTATCTAGCTGTGAGGCTTTGTGGTACTATGTGACAACTTAATTACTCACTTTTATTAATTGATAGTTGATGTAACGTTACCTTGTTCCTGGCAATGGCATCTGCTAACTTAAAAGCAAAGTATTAGACATTTGGCCGTAGTGACTGCAAGACATAAAATTATTTAACGAGATACATACATACATACAGTCAGTGTGAAACGAAAGTGGACACACGTCTATTTATTTATTTATTTTTATTTGTTTATTTAAATTCGACGCAAATACAAAGTAGTCGAGTAATTATTGCAATAAAACAGATATGCATGTAAAATATAAAGCCGTAATACAAATTAAAGAGTGTTAGGGTCGTTTTCTTATGTGAACTTTAAAATTTCTTTTCCTTATTAACACAAATTTTGTTAACAAAAAATGTTTTTATTGGACGAATAAACCTTACAGCTTACATGAAAAAACAATTATAAATGATTGAAATGAATGCGATTAAGGCAATATTCTTACCCATCACTTAATCCAGAAGAATTCTGGAATTCTAAAAAAGCATAAGTGAAACTTCGCTCAGGCCGGACTATACATCTTTACTGGGTTCCCTTTCATAAATGGATAGAATGTAACGAAAAGGGCGATGAGTTGGCAAAGGAGGGTGCAACACTCACTAAGTCGACGAGAGGTATCCCAATCTGTTTGAGACAAATCCAAAAGAGACAGGAGTAGCATACGAGCCATCAAACAAGAAAAAAAAGGACAAAAATGCAAGGCTGCAAAAATTTCAAGGTCATGTGCAAATTCTACGATATAAGGCTCAAAAATTTACTCATATTTCTGAAGAAAGAATACTTAAGATTCACTGCGGTCATGCTAACTGTACAATTCTGGCGTCAAATTCTTATAAGTTAAGCTTCTTCATTGACAGCAGCTTTAGGAAGTGCGAGCTGATGGAAGAAACGACCGAGCACGTGCTCTGTTCAAGTCGTGGGCTCGTCAGTTCAAATCTCAAGCTATTAGGGGCGGCAGTGGTGCCAGATCACGACATAGCGAAGAAGCTAGGTCCTAGAAAACTTCTATTATTTGCCAAGAGTCCGGAGTTATTACATAAAATAAGTCGTGGTATCTGATTGAGGTTCTTACGTTTAGTCGTCAATCTAATTCTGGTAACACTATGGAAACATTCAGTATATGTGAGGTCTTTATTGACCAGCCATTTCAACCTAACCAACCTAACTTAAAAAATCACCCATTTGCATTCCCCTTAAGTTCACTGATTCATTTAAACTTTTTTTCCGAATTTCACTTGATGATATAAAGTGAACCGAATAAGTTTTCACAATCTTACAAAAATATACTAACATATCGCTGTAAAATATAAGATGATAAAGTAATCTGGAGACTCAAATGAGTACTTCTATCTTAACGGAATGAAGTCAATAGCTAAATATTTATATTTTAATCTGCTTAAAAGAAATGGTTGTTGTTGTAGCGATAAAGACCTTTGCCGTAGGTCTTGGGGAGTGTTATCGATGTTGTTGGTCTTTTGCCGGATGTAGATCTTGTACGTTCCAGTAAAAATCACCATTAAAGTACAAGCCTGTCTATCTCGGGAACATTTAATATGACCGCAATGAACCTTCAATGCCATACCGCCCCCCACTCCCAAGTTCTAGGGAACTTGGGCACGCCAAAGCTGCTAAGGAAACAGGATTCACGACGGGTAGGTGAGGTTTACAATTGGAAGTTGGAAAATCGACTTACCATAAGCTACCTGACGCGCTAAGCGCCCTAACCCGCGAAAATATTTCCTTGGCTGCGAACAAGACGTAAATTTTTTCTAAAAATGTATATTATCTTTGTATTAAAAACTCTGATATTATATACGAATTGAGATTATGAACCATTTTTTCAACGTTATGTATAATAACTTTCTTTCTTATATTTATTATTTCCATTCAGCATATCCATTTATTTCAGCTCTAATTTTTAAAGAAACTTATACAAAGCTACAAAAATATGAAGACATAGATGTGTATTAACAGTAAGCTATGAAATTTACTTTTTCAAAAGCAGCATCGAATTGTAGTTTCGATTATGTTATTAAAACAAACCACATCCACTGATACATACAACCTTACATATAAGTGTGTATGTATGCGTGCTTCAGATAAACTTGAGAATCCCGCTAGCAAAATGAGATGAATCCGTCAGCTGTCATAAATTATAAATTAGACTGCAATATAATCAATCACTATCGATTGCATAGTCGTAGACAACGCCATCCTTCCCATCATCATCATTATCATCATTAATATATATAATCATCAATGTGATTGCTGAGAGTTGATTTTCACAAAAAACTCTGTTTCAATTATTTATTAGCCTTAAGAGCATTAGCAATTTGTATACATATATATAAGCATATACATGCATCCATACATATATTTACCACTACTGCTTATATAATCACTATTAACGTCTTTATCAACTGCTCCCCTTCATTTTCCTACACAAAATATTTTAAGAAGTATTTTAAACACACTGCGGAAAGTGCGAGTCTCTTTAAGTTGCTGTGGGGGATTGGTTGACAGTACATAGGACTCAGTGTATTGATAGCACTTTCAATCAACTTAATTTTAAATTATTTATTGACTTTGATTTTTGTGTTATAAATTAAAATAGCTTCTTGCGGAAGAAAATTTTCAGATCATTTCATTGATTGCAAATATTTTGAGGCAGCTGAGTAATTGGAAAATGATTTTTTCAAATTAGAAAGTTAATCAATTTATTAAAGTTGATTGGATCTGCTTTTGAATAAATGAATAATTAAATACTTAATAAACAATATTTGGTATGCATAATTTATAAGCTTTACGGATAAGCTTAAACAACCACAAGTAATTTGCTCCATAATTGTGCAAACACAACAAAATATGTATAAACAAATATATACAATACTACAAGACCCGGAAGACGTTGTCCTACCCTAAATTTGGCCTATCTGCATACATTTTAATACGCTTTTTCCGTCTGACTCTGCTCTCCCCCTCTTCACTTTTTCTTAATCCTTTTATTCACTCCTCCCTCCGTCTTTTTCGCTTTATCTATCTCCATCTTCGTCTCATTCTATCTCTTTCTCAATCTCCTTCTCTCTTTTCTCTTCTCTCAATTCCTTCTCATTCTTCTGCATCCCTTATTGCCTGTCCCAGAGTGTGGTATGTATATTATTCCAGCCCCAGTCCCAGTCCCACTCCGAGTCTCAGTCCCAGTCCTAGTCCTAATCCCAGTCCCAGTCCGTCTCTGGATAATATATTACTCTGTACTAAAGCACTCATCAACAGCTTCGATTTGTTATCCATATTCTATAAACACATTCTAGAGGTACTCGGGTCGATGTTTCGGCCTCTATCTCGAGACCCTGTATGTCGATCGCAACCAAATCTATGTAGTAACTACCGCGTGAGGTTTACGTAACTTGTGTGAAAGTTTGAACAAAATCGACCGACACATCTCTTCAAACACCGGCGACGAACTAACACACATTTTAGCCTTTCTTTTTATATATATAGATTTTTACTTTTCACACTTTAATGTAATATTAAAATGAAATGCAGATTTTCGTTGCTTTTGAAATTCGGCTTAAAAATTGCACATGGAAAAACTAAAGACCCTCCTGAATTAAAAAAAAGTGTCATAGTACCTCTAAATAGCTGGCCCCCTCAGACCACCCTCACGGCGGGCCTGATGATGTGATATACTTGATATCATTCGCTATAATATTTTTTATTGATGAACATTTTGTTAAATTAAACACCAACCAGTTACCCTTAAGTATATCCATACCAACTGAAAAGAGGCGCACCACTGTGTATACGTAGCATTTTATTATTACGTATAAACAAATAAAAAAATTGCAATAAAATAATATTACGACTATAAACTGAGATATAGCCTACCCTATATTTCAAGTTAAATCAAACTACATACGGGTTGCAAAACAAATTCAAAATCGGTTCAGTAGTTTAGGATTCCATTGGCCTCAATGTGACACGTTTTTTTTATATATTAAGATATAAACAAATAGAGTAAGCTCTTTAATTCAGTTATATATGCACGAAGTTACAGATTTTCATTATCTTTAATTTATAACTTATTAAAAGAAGTAAGCGTTCTCTGTCATCTTCCCCAAGTTGTTTTAAAAAAGACTTTCTTATATTATACGGACAATATCAAAAAACAAGGATCGCTAGATGGTGCATGGGTCGGGATAAGTATTAGAGGAATTCGTTCATTTCATTACAGCTGTAGAAATATAGCAAAAATATCTTATTTTTGCTACCCATTTTAGCATATATCTTAAATTTTTTTTTTTAATAAATGAGGCAACCTTGTAAGTACATTCTTAGTTGCCACGTAGCGTAGCCAAGAATACAACGTGTTATCGTTACACAAAATTTCATCCGTACAGGTCGAGGTGTTTTTGAAATAACAGGTAAACAAATAGATATATATTGTAACAGTAGAATGAAAAAACATGCCTACACCAAAGGCAAGCCAGTCAATGTTGCATTGCATAGGAGGGTCGAGAATATTGTAACGAATTTTTGGAAACTCCGGATTATTTTGCAGCTTCTGTTAACGTTTGAATCTCTGATTTGTCGAATAAATAACTCAAATATTCAGTATATCAAAACGGTCTTTATTTAGACTATTTTCAGAGTAGTACTTCACAATTACAATTTCCGCGTACTTCACGAAAACGTGTTAAAATCAAACTGATTGATTCTCGCTTGAACCAAGCTGCGTTTATACTCTCAGTTAGCCTCTTCCACCCATTTCTCCTTAAGTCTATATTTTTCACGAGCATTCCTTCTGAAAGAGTTGTATGTCATACTTGGTTATTTAGCTATATACATTTATATCTGTAGTTCATGTTTTTCTTCTAGCTATATGCATGTGTATATGTGAGTTACAACTTCTGCTCTTAGCTGATGATAACGTGATGAGTTATTGTTTCTCTTTCTTCTTCGCTCTTATCTGCTGACTTCATTTGTATATGTGAAATAATCTCTTTGATGTGCGTTGTGTTTGTTTATTAACAGCATTGTTATATTAGAGATGCTAATATTCGCCAGAATATGGAGAAAGCCCCCGAATACGAGGAATTCACCTTAGCTATCCTTTTGGATATTGCCGGGGTTTTCAACAATGTCTGGAAATGAGCAACCAAGGAGAGTCTCAACTCGATTGTAGTACATCCGGCCTTAACAAATTGGATTTTCTACTTGTTAAGGTGCAAAAAGATTACGTCGCAATGCGGTCTATGCGAGGTCAGACAATTTGTGAACAGAGCAACGCCAGAGGGTATTATCACTAAGGTGTAGATGCTGGTCATGAACCAATTGCTTAGGCGGTTAGACATAGGACCCGTCGAACTCTTGGCGTATGCAGATGACGTTTCAGTCATTATAACCGGTAGGTGTCTACCAACAAGCAGCTCTCTGATGGAACAGGCGTTTCTGCTGGTACAATCATATAAAATCCAACCGTCATCTCACATAAGGGTGAGACATAGAAACAAAATGCAGGAAAAATTAAGGATCTCATGAGCAACACTCATTCGTGACTCCTACTACTATTAAGTTATAGATAGGTAGGTAGATATAATGGCAAATGGCCCTGGTAGCCCAAGTAGCTAATGAAAAGCCGTTTTGATGCCATAAAACTCGTCTGAACCTACTGAGTACTACACAGATATGTTTTACAACCTGCCTGAGTTGTTTATGAAAAGAATGTTTGCCATCACTATTTCCGCTAATATAGGAAGTTCTACGAAAAAAGGGCTCCCGAATGATGTTAAACGGCTTCTAGCTAGAACCGGGCATTTACACAGAAAGTGCTCGACAGCCTTTTTTCATCTATGTCCTTACAACTTCTGCAGTGGTCATTGTGCGGAATACCCATCTTTTCCGCATGCGTGGCTAAAGCTCAGTGACTAGTGCAGACCGCTATAAGTATATGGGTGTCGGCCCTGGATGACCCCAGCAGATACCTTGTTTTCCCTTCGTTGTAGTCCGGCCAAATGACTTTTGAAATCGCACAACCCGCGGTGCTCTTCCATTTTTGTTGGGCTTTGTTCACATAAAAATCTCGAATATCTTCCTTGGCCACCCCCAGGGGTACACATACCTACTTCAACACTGGTTATAAATTGAAATTATATATATATGTTTTTATAAGTTTTAGTACCGATTGGAGATGATTAAATGGTATTTTGTTTTCTCATACCCAAAATCGATCATTTTATAGTTGACGATATCACATACAGTTATATTTTTTTGCTTATTGGAATCGGTTAAGGGTATCGTAAAGTGGTTAATTATTTGGAGCGATACAACTTGGAGAAGATTTCGGCCCAGCTTCTTTTTTTCATTTTAATGTTCCTACAAATTTGCGGAGATGGATGGACGTACATGTTTTACGCTGACTCCAAACGGCAACTGCAAATCATATGAAAAGCTCAGTGGGCAGCTTTGCAAGGCAGAAAAACACTCGGAGGTTTTTCGTACCACTTAAGAAAAGGTGACCACGCGTAGAAACATTTTTTTCTAATTTAAAAAACATTTTCTAAATTCTGGATGTTGCTTCGCCCGTAACTTGGACCAAGAATCTTCGGTGTGAACAAATATTCAAAGAACAGTGTACCCTATAATAGTTTTCCACTTCACAGTGAGAAATAGAAGCCTGTTTTAAGGAATAGTCTTGCTTGTAACAGAGTTCCTAACTTTTTTAATACCACAGCCAAATTTCGAAAACCGTTCGATTATTTTGTAATGCTTTTGTTAATAGGTGGGTTTATCTTTTCAATTATCACATTTCAGACAGACAGAATACAAACAAATTTAGCAGCCTTTATTGTCAGTTACATATGAAATCAGAAATAAGTTAACATTTTACTTCAAAATGATTTAAATGTAGTAAAGTTTTCCTATAACTTCAGTGCTTAAAATCAAATGGTGTGCTGATAATTGTAAGAAGCACCAGCCAAACCTTCAAAATTTTAAGAATTCGACTCCATCACCCAACCAAAGAACTTTTCATTGCATGTAATAAGACTTTAAAGCTTTATATGTCATTTTATTAAACTCCATTTAACTTCCTTTTATTAAGCTGCATCATTCCCATTTTTGTCAATAAGTAAGCGAAATCAAACAAAGTTTAA
This sequence comes from Eurosta solidaginis, assembly GCF_040869045.1. NCBI lineage: Eukaryota > Metazoa > Arthropoda > Insecta > Diptera > Tephritidae > Eurosta > Eurosta solidaginis. The sequence continues at coordinate 278,464,333 of NC_090320.1, forward strand.
ACAACTAAATATCTTTACTGCAACATTCTACTTCATACCTTTCGAAAGCTTGTTGCTTTTATTGGTTCTCCATGATGCTGTCACAGCTATTACAATTCAAATTGATTTCGAACTTTAATCACGTTTTTACTCTTATTAACTTACGCCTTCACGTTCAGCACGCATATTTTGTATTTTAGCGTTATTTGACTTTTTGCCGCCCATCCACTCAAGTCATGAAAATATCGCACACACACACTCACACACATTTCAATTGCTATCGTCATTTTAACACTTTTTATGACTTTTATTATGGCTTTGCAAAGTAGTTACAATGGCATTTTCTACGTATAAAATTGGATTTTATTGTCAAGTAGTTTACCCGTGTATACATGCGTATGTCTCTGTGTGTGTGTGAATGTATGGTTATGCTGCAGATTAGCGTGGCAGTTGGGCAGTTTACATAAAAAGTGCGTGGAATTTCTTAGTGACACATTGAATGCTTTTGTGGCCTGCTTGTTGAAGTCAGTGCTAATACAATACATTGACAAAGCACGCATACATAGTACATATGATAATTCATGAGTAACCACATACTTACCGACGATGCCGATGCAACGAGTACGTACTAGAGGTTTACGCCGATCACTTTATCGGCGGCGGCGGCGTAGGCTCTATTATATACCGGCGGCGGCGCGTGGGCGGCGTGCCGGCGTACGCTGGTGTACTTACTTTAAAAAGATTGATTTTTCTATTTAAAAAAATAATATTTAGGAAAGGTTTTGTTTGTATGAATTTAAGGAAATCAACTTGTTGGCCATTTCGGAAAGATTCGGTGTTTTTGCCTCAAAATGTCGCAGACCGTTTAAAATTTTCAGGAGTAGTTCCTTGCGGACGGATCGTGCTTCGTTCACTTACACCACAGAGGCTTCGAACCTAACACCGGTCTTTGGAATTGGTACTGCTGCGTCTGCTGACAAGAAATAGATACATAAAATAGTCACACTTTTGTCTGTATATCTCGTGCAAAGCGTAGTTCACCTAGGGTTAACTCCTAATAATTGTCGCGAACATATTTTCTTTAAATCATTTGGCGGTCGCGCACAAAGGCGACTTACTGTTGCTATTAATGGTCTATTAATACTCGTGACTCTCGTGGCGCCTCCAGTTTTTTGTCTGTTTTTCAGAACTACAATTCCCGATGTGCGAACAGTAGCAATCCCGACCACCAGTCGCTACCACGCCTCCTGACCCTCACACCATATGCCAGCACAGAAGCTATACGGCTGCGACTTCGAACTCATACCTTCGTCTACGTAACTTTCCTAGAAGCTCTAGGTGTAGCTCCGAAGACTTTGCAACGGATGCTTTTGGCGCGCTATGCTGTCGAGATATATCAGAGAAACACCTTGAAACGTTAGGGAGTGACTATTGAGCCAAGGATGCCGCCCTCGCAATGATAATCAGTCTAAGTGGATGTCATTGCGTAATGGGTGAAAATTGTCTAATCCTCGGCGCATCTATATAATTAGAATTTTACAAGGACCCTGGATAAAATTTTTAAAATGTAGACCATAGTTTGCGGACGTTTTTGTTCACAACATTGATTTCAATATTCTTCGTTAAATCAAAACAATATTTTAGAATGAAAGTGGACCGATTTTAAGTTGAAAGATGTTAACGCGACCTGTTTTGGTTATTTTTCTTTTTATAACAACTTGAGGACAATTTGAAAATATGTTCGACTTGGGACATTTTACTTAAATTCATTGTTCATTATTAATTTAAAAAAAAAAATATGCAAAGTTGGCATATAAATTTTTCGTATAACTTTACTTTTAGTGTTTTGTTTTAATAACTTGGTGAGTGGGGTGATGCAAAGTCTGTATTAAGCTGACATCGAAACGCTTGTTTTTTAAATAACTTTTGAACAGTTAGAAAGAGTTATATTTCGCAATTATTTTCTTATAACTGGCAGTTATGCGCATCCGTTGATACCGCTTTCGACCATATCCGACCAATTTCCGACATGAATGATAAATGGCCTAAACAGTCTTAAACGAGTAGAAAATATAGTAACGCGCCGGACGCCGCAGACGCCGCGCCAATATTTTTGACATTCGGCGGCGGCGTGCGAAAAACGCCCTAAATCGGCGGCGGCGGCGTATATCGGTGGCGTGTATCTCTAGTACGTACATGCATCATGCGACTCATTTACTCATATTAGTTATAGACATTGGAAAGCTTATTTACGCTCTGGGAGCTATAAGAAAATTTCAAGGTAGCCGTTTAACAGTAGGGTCAGTTCTGGATCATAGTTGGACTACCTAAACTCTTACACTTGACTACTAGGGGTCCTTTGGGCAAACTTAAAGTAGTACTTAAAGTAAAGATTTTATACTACTTGAACCATGTATCTACTATATACACAATCTGGAGATCACATAAAACAGTTTCCAAATTCATTCCTGGTACAGTTTGAAACAGTTTGGGGCCATTTCGGGCTCAGAGAGACCATTATGAAGTCAACTATGGATTTTTGCTGTAAATTGTGGGATCAATTAGCCCGATTAGTTTTCCGATTACAATATAAAATAGATTCCGAAGAGTTACAGAATCAACCCGAGATCGGTTCCAAACCGACGCCGAAGTGGATAACGATGTCGACAATAGCTTTACAGTGATCCCAAAATTACCTGGAAATGTTTACGAAAAGTCATCAAAGTGGTTCAAAAGTAACATCGAATTTTTTTTCGAAGTCTGGAAATAGTCTTAAGGTGATCCCGTAGTGAAATTCAAAAGGTCCAAACTGAGCCTTGATAGGACCTAAATCAATCCCTTAGTTATTCTAAAGAGGTCTACAATTGTTCCAAAGTGACCTCGAAATAAAATTTAGGACAATTTCCAAGTAAAGCTAAATTATTCCGATGGGGCCAATATTAATCTTTTAATGGTCCTGAAGTGTCCCCGAAATAAACACGCAATGATTTCGGAATATTTCTGAGGTGTAGGATGAATTCCGCATAGGCATCGGATGATGAATTTCCGCATAGGCCTCCGAAACGACTTCGATGTGACCGCGAAACGAAGTGAGCCATAAAGGTCATAAACTGGACATGATTGATCTCAAAGTCGTCTTTAGATGATTTCGAAAATTTCTTAAAGTGCCTCCGAATTGAGATCATAATGATGTTGAAAACTTTTTCGAATGGTTCCGAAGAAAGGAGTCTATATTGGTCTAGAAGGGTATTGGATATATACTGAAATGATACCGTAGTGATCCTGAAGTGAAGTTGAAAATGTTACCAACTGATTTCTCATAAAACCCCTAAATCGCTCCGTTTCACCCCTAGACGGTACCGAAGTGACTCCAAGTCGGGACAAAATTTAGCGGGAACCAGTCTCAAACTGAAAAAGAGAAATCTCGAAAACATTCTTCACATGGTCCTGAAGTAATCCGAAATGAGCTCATCAGGAAACTAAACACTTTTTCGAAGTGTTCCAGAGTGGATTTTGAAATTTTTTCGTAGATCCCATAAATAATAAAGAAACGGCCCGTATGTCTCTCGAATATCTCTTATTTTGCTCACAATACAGTTCCAAACTCATTTTAAAGTTAGTTAAAAATTGGTACTTAGTGAACCCGAAAAAAATCGCAAAACGTTTCAAAGGTCATAAAAAAAGTTTTTCGAAAATATCCTTATTCTGACAAGTGTTTCAAAATTTTTAAAATTGCCTCCAATCGGGTTTATAGTGAACCTGATAAACAATGGCAATATGTTTTTGAATTATTCACGAAACAGGCCTGAAAATTTTTCAAAGTGAACTCAGATTCATTTCGAGAACGATATTTAAATGACCTTAAATAACCCAACATATTGCAAAAATATTTGATCTCAACCTGAAATATAACCTTGATTTGTCCCAAAGAACCCCAAGTTGTCCCATAATAAGTTCATATGATTCTTGATTCAAAGCACCACCACCTTCCGGATAACTCCTGCATCTCATATACTCCACGATTTTCCTTACTAACACTAGTAATGGTACGATGCTATGGTACAATATTTATAGGCATCGTTGGTAGGTAATATTTTACTTTTTTAATTACTCGCATAGGGCTTTAGATAGTTATACGTACGTATATACATTCGTGTTTAGGCAGGTACTTTTTGGAATCAATGCTACATGGAAATACGCGTACATTGTTTGATTTCTTCTTACCATCGTACGATAAAAGCGCATTTCCATCATTGTTAGTGTAGTAGTTGTGAAAAAGAATACTATACATACAGTAAACATTAAATTTGCCTAATTTTTTCCTTTCGTATCTGTATTGGTATAAATTTACATAAATTCAAAGGTTATGTCCTTTTTTGTTAATGGGGGCTTATGCTATTATTTTGATTGCCCTTTGTTGGCATAAATATTTGTGCACAGGTATTTTCCTCTGCTGTGCACGAATGAATTAATAAAATTTATTTTAAAGGCCTTTCACGTTTGAGTCTGTATGAATCTTTATTATTTGTTAAAAACTTTTATAAAAAAATCTTATATATAAACTTGTTGAACTCCTTTGAAACAACTCGACCGATTCTCATGCAATTATTTGAGCTTATTGAGTAGTTTGAGAATCGGATCTTATCAGATTTTCATACCGCAAAATGGAAAGGGTAGTCCACCTTTTTGAACTGGGAATAAGGTATGGAGAAAAATAAAAAAAAAACTAGAGCGAAGAAAACGAGGGAAGGGGGAAGAGACTGAGAAAGAGATAGGGTATGGCGAATATAGAGTGAGAGTATATAGAGCGTGGATGAAAATTACGGAGAAGGAGAAGGCCACGCAGCGAGATGAGAGAATAAAAGAACTAATAAAAGAGAAAGAGAGGGGGAGGGTAAGTAAGAGTTGAAAAGCGAGAGAAGCGAGAGATTTCAAAAATTACTTTAGGATTCACCAAACCGTAAAATACTTGCTTTAAGCGTATTTCTTGTGACCTAAGGAATTGAAAGATACAAGAAAAATACATTTAGTTCAACATTTTCTACTTAAAGATACACGTTTTTACACTAAAGCAAAAGACGTGCAAATGTATAAATACGCGCATACATGTATATATTTAATAGTTCGCCAACCTAGAATAAAACTGCGATCAACTCAAGAGAGGAATAAAACTGATTGGCTTCCCAATATGCACTAATGTAATTTTTATCTTTCAACAAACATTCTCTTGATGATAACCCAGCAAACATACGGAGTCATAAAGGAATCATCACTTTTAGGCTTTCGATATGAATTTTATATTCTTCCTGTGATGGTCCTAAATATCACTCATAATGGCACATATACGCGTCATAAAAAGCTTACTTTCGGCACATATTGGACTTCCAACGGGCACTATTTTGAACTTTTTCAAAGCCATTTATGATTCTTAAAGTCTCATACATATATTTGCAAAATTTTGTTTTTGAATTAAATCTTTTTGATAAGGATATTAAAGGATACTTAAATAGCTAAGCATATTCAAAACATTGTTTGAGAATATGATCTAAGCATATAGTTCGGATGAAATCCCTGGAATTATAAGGGGCGGTATCCATATGAACGACATACCGAGGAGAGTATAATGCTTTGAAAATCCGCCAGAAAATGGCTTGAGTACTTATACTTCTGGGATACGATGAATGGAGACGGTCAACGACAATAAATTTAACCTAGTCCATATCAATGTGCAACAAAAATACAGAAAAAGTTCAAACATACTCGTATGAAAGACTTTCCATGATCAAATATGAAAATTTGGTCAAAGCAAACGGCTTATAATTTTCGTGATAATGGAGTCATAAAAGACTCTTATAGCATCATATTTCTGAGGCTCATATTTTTCACATATTTCGGACTCATATCGGATTTCTAAATTAGGAGCATTGAATTGAGGAATCCGATATTAGGCATAACTTCAGAATTTCAGATTTTTTACTCAGCTCTCTATTGATCTAGGTGTGCGATATATTTAATGGAAGTAGCACTTAAATTTATGTAATTGTGTGTGTGTGTGAGTGTGTGTGTATGTGCTTATCAGCGATCCAAGCAAATTGCTTGTCATAAATTTAACAGCTTTCCCAGTTATGTTATCAATTAACTGGAAATTCCTTGTCTACGTAAGGCAAAAGTATCAACAAAAACAATTCAAAATGCCCAAAACAGCAACAAAAGCAAAAATTTAACTACAAATAGTCATACTAATTGCAACAGGACACTTAAATGTGATAAATTTTCAGAATATTGCACAACAAAGGATGCTTATATAAAGGAAAGAAGTAGCAATAAATATACGAGAGTCGTTATATAAATGTCCGCATATGAAGTTTTTTCTGTTCTCTTGTAAAATTTTTATTTGTGCGCTATCCATTCTATAGTAACTACGAATATATATATACCAAGAAAGGAAGACTAAGTTCGGGTGTAACCGAACATTAAATACTCAGCTGTGAGCTATGGAGACAAAATAATGGAGAACCACCATGTAGGAAAATAAACCTAGGGTAACCCTGGAATGTGTTTGCATGACATGTGCATCAAATGAAAGGTGTTACTGAGTATTTTAAAATGGCGTTTTAATGAGGCTTTTAAAAGGAAGTAGTAGTAATTGTATATGTGAAGGCGTTTTCGAGATATTGAACAAAATGTAGACCAGGGTGACCCAGAACATCATCTGTCGGGTACCGCTAATTTATTTATATATGTAATACCACGAACAGTATTCCTGCCCAGATTCCAAGGGCTTTTGATTTTGCCCTGCAGAACTTTTTCATTTTCTTCTACTTAATGTGGTAGGTGTCACACCCATTTTGCAAAGTTTTTTTCTAAAGTTATATTTTGCGTCAATAAACCAATACTATTACAATGTTTCATCCCTTTTTTCGTATTTGGTATAGAATTATGGCATTTTTTCCATTTTTCGTAACTTTCGATATCGAAAAAGTGGACGTGGTCATAGTCGGATTTCGGCCATTTTTTACACCAATACAAAGTGAGTTGAGATAAGTACGTGCACTGAGTTTAGTAAAGACATATCGATTTTTGCTCAAGTTATCGTGTTAGCGGCCGAGCGGAAGGACAGACGGCCGACTGTGTATAAAAACTGGGCGTGGCTTCAACCGATTTCGCCCTTTTTCACAGAAAACAGTTATCGTCCTAGAATCTAAGCCCCGACCAAATTTCACAAGGATTGGTAAATTTTTGTTCGACTTATGGTATTAAAACTATTCTAGGCAAATTAAATGAAAAAGGGCGGAGCCACGCCCATTTTGAAATTTTCTTTTATTTTTGTATTTTACTGCATCATATCATTACTGGAGTCGAATGTTGACATAATTGAATTATATACTGAAAAGATATTAAATTTTTTGTTAAAATTTGACTTTAAAAAATTTGTTTTTAAGTGGGCGTGGTCGTTCTCCGATTTTGCTAATTTTATTAGGCATACATATAATAATAGGAGTAACGTTCCTGCAAAATTTCATCATGATATCTTCAACGAATGCCAAATTACAGCTTGCAAAACTTTTAAATTACCTTCTTTCAAAAGTGGGCGGTGCCACACTCATTGTCCAAAATTTTACAAATTTTCTATTCTGCGTCATAAGTTCAACTCACCTACGAAGTTTCATCGCTTTATCTGTAGTTGGTAATGAATTATCGCACTTTTTCGGTTTTTCGAAAATTTTTATATCGAAAAAGTGGGCGTGGTTATAGTCCGATATCGTTCATTTTAAATAGCGATCTGAGATGAGTGCCCAGGCACCTACATACCAAATTTCATCACGATATCTCAAAATTTACTAAAAGTTATCGTGTTAACGGACAGACGGACGGACGGACGGGCTAAAAAGTTTTTTTTTTGAAAAAAAAGGAGCTAGCTTATAGCTAATAAAGTTTGTTTCCAGAAATTTAGTATGAGGAAGTATGTATCTTTTGTCATTTAGGCCCTTACTTGACAGTTTTGAACTTATGAGTCGTTGAATGAAAAACAAAGTAAAGCTACTTTATTACATAAGTAATTATATACCGTTTTGTCGAAAGATCAATTGCTGCAATAAAAAAAGTTCAAACTCATTAAGATTTATTTAATTGTACATTTCTAATTTGAAATGGTAATTCCTTCATTACATTAATAAAAAAATATTGTACAGCTTAATAAACGTTGAACTGGCCGGTCAATATAACCTCACATAGACTGAATGTGCCCATATTGTACACAGCTTAATAAAACTATAATATAAAATATTGCCAAAGTGCAAAGTCATGCATGTATTAATTTAAATAAAACGTGTTTGTATATGTAAAAAAAAATATATTTTATTGTTTAATTTCAGCGAATGCAGTTGTATAACACTAAAGCATTACGCATACGCCCCGGCTGGCGATAAAAATTATTTTGTTGTTAAGTAAATATTACGCTATATAACAAGTAAATAAATGGATTCATTTGCATAATTTCTTATAGCAAAAAACTGTATAATAAGGCTATGCAAATTAAATGAATTAATTTAGCATCCTTTTCAAATTTTCATAAAGTTTTTTTATGGACAATTATTTTATAGTTATATTTACAGAAAAATGAAACAATGTGACATTCACATACCAATAAAAAAAAAATATTTGCATTTTTTATAATAAAAATAAAAACGTATAATCATAACTAATTACTGGTATCATAACTAGTATGGATACGTGGTAATTTATAACTCAAATTTTAGATTCAACATTTATCAATCAATTATTTAATGGCTAAACACTCTATTAAATAATTGGGCTAATAACTAATGATAACTCAAAGTTTCGATAAATATAACTTTAATCTTAACAAGAAAAAACTTATGTTTCTTGACAACATATTTCTGATAAAATGTTTCTGAAATAACCAAATGATATTTCACCATTCATATTTCATACTTAGTCATTCATAATTCACAATTCGTAATCCATAATTCATAATTCGTATTTCATACTTCGAAATTCGTTATTCATAATGCACAACTCATGCTTCACGACTTATAATTCATAAATTATAATTCATAAATCATAATCATAATTCATATTTCACAAGTCATAATTCTTGATTCCTGATTCATTACTCGTTATTCATAATTCATAAATCATAATTCATAAATTAATTTTCGTAACAAAAGGATTCATAACTTACATTTCATTTTTCATAATCCATAATTCGTGATTCTTAGTTCATAGTTTATGAGTTTCTATTCACAAGAATTCATAATTTCATTATTCAAAATGTTTAGTTCGTAATTAATTATACTTGTTGAAAAAAAATTTAAATTAGAACCCCAAAAATTAGTGTAGAGGATCAACCATAATCTCCGGAAGTTGTGATGGATTCTCTAAAAAAAATATTTGCTACATTTTCGTAGCCATGGCCAACTTAATTTAAGAGAACAAATCAAACCACTGAAAAGATTTTATGCTGAGCTCCTCTTCCAATTTGTATTGTGCTATAAATTAGTAATGACTCAAAATTTCGGTAAACCGAACACATTTGTAACATCTATGTTATTACAACAAGATAAAATAACAATTTTTGTTACCATATTTCTGATAAAATATATCGGAAAAAATATACATAATGCACAAGTCATAATTCATATTTGATACTTCGTCATTTATAATTCACACTTCGTGTTTCACACTTTGGAGTTCGTAATTCATAATTCAAAACTCATAATTTATGTTTGATAATTCATAAATCATAATTTATTATTTATTATTCGTTATTTATATTTCATAGCTCAAAAGTCATAATTCATAGCTCTTTATTCGTAATTCATTTTTCATTATACGTACATCCTTATTTATAATTTAAAATTCATAATTCATGATTCTTAATTCTTAATTTAAAATTCAATATTCATAATTCTGAATTCATAACTCATAATTTCATTATTAATATTCATAGCCCATATTTCATAATTATTATTTCATAACTAACCGCTAATAATTAATAAGTCAAAACTCGTTATTCATATTCATTACACTTATTTTAAATTGGCACACCAAAAATCGGTATAGAGGATCAGCCATAATCTTCTTAAAAAAAATAAATGTAAGGCGCGACAACCTCCGAAGAGATCTAAGGCCGAGCTTCTCTTCCAATTTGCGTCGTGCTCCTCTTGATTTTCCTTACAAATTTGCCGGACGGGACCTACATATTTTATGCCGACTCCGAACGGCATCTGCAAGGCAGATGAGTTTTCACTGAGAGCTTTTCATGGCAGAAATACACCCGGAGCGCTTGCCAAACACTGCCGAGGGGCGACTCCGCTTAGAAAAATTTTCCTCTAATTGAAAAATTTTATTTCTAAAATTTTGATGTTGCTTTGCCCGGGGTTTGAACCCAGGGCATAAGGTGTGGTAGGCGGAGCACGCTACCATCACACCACGGTGCTTGATATTGAATGTTACAATCATTCTATTGGCAACTATCTGAGAGGAAAGATATGAAATGTAGTCAAATGCACCCCACGCTTTTTACTCTGAATTAAATTATTCTGTTAATAACTTAAATTTTATTATAATTTTATTTTGAGGTGATTAACTATAAACGATTGTTTAACCTTCTACTACTGTTATATAAACTCTTTTTAATTGAAATTTATTTTCTATTTTTTAGTTCGGTTTGTGAGGTGCTGGTCTGGTGGAAAGCACTGGACACGGCGAGCACCTCCAAAATGCTAGTGTCAGTGCAACGGACGGCGCTTATCGGCATCAGTGGCGCTATGAGAACAACACCTACCTTGGCACTGAATGTCATGCTGAATATACATCCAGTAGATATTGCGGGAAAGGCAGCCGCGGCCCGGTCGTTGGTCAGGCTTCTTGATATGGGTTATATGCTTTCTGACTTCGGACACTCTAGCCTTCTTACTAGTTTCGACTTTATCCCGGACAGGACGGACTATTGCATGCCGGTGGCCGCTCCCTATACAACCTTCACCCCAGTCATTCCCCCGAGGGAGGAGTGGAGAAGAGGAATTATCTGGGGCATGGGACCGGTTAACTTGTTCACGGATGGGTCGAAGTTGGACGGAAAGGTTGGCGGGGGGGTCTTTTGTCAAGAGCTAAATGTAAGCCGCAAGTTTAAGTTGGCTGATCACTGCAGTGTATTCCAAGCGGAAGTTGCTGCGATTAAGGATGCGGTGGATGAAATGCTATCCAGCGCTACTACGGTTAGGGAATTTAACATCTACTCTGATAGCCAAGCGGCTATAAAGGCCTTGAGCTCAACTACAGTGCGATCGAGGGTGGTCTGGGAGTGCCTGACCACACTTGCGATTGCATCGAATTATTTTACAATTAAGATTATCTGGGTCCCGGGCCATGGTGATATTCCGGGTAACTGTCAAGCGGATCTCTTAGCCCGAATCGGTACAACTGAACCGGATGAAGATGGCTGTAGGGATTTCGGGATTCCGCTAGCCACCTGTGGATTGCTCTTCCATAGCTGGGCCTCGAGTCAGCTCAGCAAACGTTGGGCGGGCACTACTTCTTGTAGGATATCAAGATCTTTCTGGCCGAAAGTGGATGGCAGGAGGTCAGCTGAAATAATTGGGTTCACTAAGGCTCACCTATCAATGGTCATTGGGGTTTTGACAGGGCACTGTCCCATGGGTATCCATGCGGTACGTCTCAATATATTGGAAACTCCATCCTGCTGCATCTGTATGGAGGATGATGAGGTGGAATCACCAAATCACTTTATGCTTGACTGCCCAGCTTTTGCCAGAACTAGGCGAAAGTATTTTGATCGTGACTCACTTGGATCTCCCGAGGAGCTATCCAAGGTTGAGATCGGGATCATTCGGAACTTTATCGTTGCTACCCAACGATTCTCTAAGTAGTTATATCTACGTCACCGTTAGTTTAGTTTATTATATGTGGTATCACAACGGACCGTCATGTTGTCCAAGTGAGCTTCCTCTCATCAGGGAAGCTACCACCCAACCAAACCTAACCTAGTTCGGTTTGCTATAAAAGTGTGTTTTTTGTTAGTTTTTTTAAACTATTATTCATTTTTAATTTTTTAGTTCAAATAATTTTAAAAGTTTTAGTCGAGAGTGATGAAACCTCGAAACGCCACGGTCCATGGATGAATCCAACCAAACGGCACCGAAAAGGGCCAAGACGCAGGGAGGCTGGACGCGGTCTTTCGCCGAAATTGCCAAGGGTCGGCAGATCAAACCTATGGCCATTCAAAGTGGTAACAAGGCCAATTGACATTATGGCCGTTGACATTATGTCAACACACCATCATATTAATGCATTGTCATCGAGCCTTGATACGTGTGCAAAGTTTCAAATTAATCAGACTTCTAGAAACCGGTGAAAATTAAGCTCAAAGAATCTGCTACATACAGGTCAAGCTAATAAAAGCGTGTTAATAAACTAGTTTTATGGCAGGCGATGATGCTTTACCGGTAATTTGAACTTGCTGACATGACTACTTAGCCAGTCATCGATTTCCTATTGTAAATGTAATTGTAATTGCTTAATTTAATGTAATAAAAAAATATCGAGTAATTAAAAGTTTTTTTTAATTGACATAACGATTGTTAATGTAATAGATAAATACTCAAATGGATTAGCATCTACGTGATTAACCACATTTTATATGGTGCAATTAAACAGATTGGTTATTTGCATATTTCTATGCATAAATTGAAGCTTATTACTTTAAGGAAACTTTTTAGATTTAAGACAAATTTATATATATGTTATCAATGCAAATTAAGTAAACATAACGCAATTATGTACTTACTAGACAGCGCTATGATTGAAGTGCTTTGAAAAAAAAAATCGTAATTTAGCGTTTTTAATTCCATTCTTTGCAGATTGACATTTTATTGAAACGAAGTTTTTCAATTTTCATTCTTTATTTATGTGCTCATTCTCTTTTCATCACTTTTGTTATCGATCAAAAAGCAAAGTATCCTCACAGTCGTAAATCAAAGTCAATCACATCTCGATACATAAATACAAGTAATCTAAATTTTTTTTTGATGTCATTCGTAATTTGATTTCACTTTTGATGGCTTTTGTTTTTACTCATACTCTTTATGCGCTCTTTGGATTGGGTTTATTTGTAACAGAATCATTTGTTATTCACTTCACTTACAATACTAAAACGAAACGTTTCTGACAGGAAGTAAATGGCTAGCTGGAAGTAGAATGCATATTTCAAAATTAAAACTTGCTAACTATGCATTATGAATTATAAATTATGACTTGTGAGTTACGAGCTATGTATTATGAATTTCGAAGTATGGATTAAGAACTATGAGTTAGTAATTATGAATTACGAAAAATGAATTATGAATTTCGCATTTCGAATTATGAGTAATGAACTCTAAATTATGAATAATGAATTATGAACTCTGAGTTATGAGTCATGAATTATGAATTATGAACTATGAATTGTGAGTCATGAATTACGAATTTCGAATTATGAATTACGGATTAGGATATATGAGTTATGAATTACGAAATATTTGTTATGAATTTCGAATTATGAGTTATGAATTCTTAATTATGTGTAATGAATTATGAATTATGAACTATGTATTGTGAATTACGAATTTCGGATTATGAAGTACGGATTAGGAACTATGAGCTATAAATTACAAAATCATGAGTTATAAACAATGAATTATGAATTATGAACTAGGAAAATTCATGACATTGGAAATATGAATTACGTATTAAGAACTTTGAGCTATATATAATACTTAGCTACGATCATAGATGTTAAGTAATGATTAGATAATTCTAATGATTGCTAATTAACCTTCATTTGCGAAATTTTCTAATTCATTAAACAATTAGAAAGGTTCACCTAATTCCCATTAGATAATTGAAATTTTTATTCTAATGGTAAATATAAATGCAATTAGTTGCCATTAGCAAAAAAAATTGGTGTACCTTTACAATTAGAAATCTAATTGACTTCTGCTAATGCAATTAGATATTCAATTAGCTTGAATTAGAATCAATTATTTTGATAAAATAAATCGTTTTCAAAGAATTATTGAAGTGAACGAATAATGATGTAAATAAACATAAATAATTGATTTTAATTCGAGCTAATTGAATATCTAATTGCATTAGCAGAAGTCAATTAGATATCTACTTGTAAAGGTAAACCAATTTTTTGTGCTAATGGCAACTAATTGCAATTAGATTTACCATTAGAATAAAAATTTCAATTATCTAATGGGAATTAGGTGAACCTTTCTAATTGTTTAATGAATTAGAGAATATAAACCAATTGCATCAATTGCTAATTCTAATTGGAATTTAAAATGTATGGCTACGATTTACGCAGTAACATTTTTATTTCCGCCTTATAATTTTTGAATAGTAAATGATGTATTCTAAATTTTGAAATATGAATTATAAATTAGTAGCTGTGAGATATGAAGCTTTAGGTGTTATGATTAATTTGCAATACCAAGTTTAAAAATTTTAACGTGTAATTCGTATTTATGGATTATAAGCTAATTATTATAAATTGGAAATTATTCATAATAATAGTATTGCAAAGGTTAGTTTAAAAATTAATTTTGATCCACTTACTATTGAATTATTTCTCTTACTTGATTAATCACGAGTTAAGGTATGAGGGCTGTGGGGTAAACGCTAGGCCTAGCCAACTATAGTAAAAAAACGTACATAAATAAATATCTGGCAATATTTATCTCAGAGGAGTTTAAGGTCCTGCTGCTCTTCCAAGACTAATCAAAGCTGATAAAAATATAACAACAACAATTATTTCATAAGTTTATGCGGGTAATAAGCAGGAATAGTGGAGCATAGATTATTGGCTTGATAGTGAAAGCAATTAAGATGAGAGGAACATAGCACTTCCAAACTCATTTTTTATTTACTTTAATGGGCAGGTTATGTTTAAAGCTGTGACACTTTACGTTTCATTCACTCACACTCACAGTCACCACCATATAATTCCAAGCATTTCAACCCCAGCGGGTTAGGGGGCTTAGAATATATGTATGGCGACTAAAATAACAAATTAATTCAAGGGTTTCATAGCGCAACCCTCTCAAGGGGTTTCCAGCGCAATACATAGCTTCTCCAACCCAGTTATCAACCTCACCTACCCGTGGCGAATCCTGTTCCATTAACAGCTGAGGCTCTGGCGACCCCGAACTACTGATGAATGTAGGGGGTGGGATGGCGTTATGGCTCAGAAGGTTTCATGTGTTTATACCAAATCGTTTCCGAGATGGTCGGGCTAGTGCCTTTATGGTACTTAGTAACGGAACGTACCGGATCTGCATCCGGCAAAGGACAATCAACATCGATAACACTCTCCAAGGCCTTCGGGCAGTGCCCTTATCGCTACAACAACTACAACAACCAAGCATTTCGCAAAGCATTCAGGTTTACTGTCACTCACTGAAATGATTGAATGCTGTCATATGATAGGAATTTTGGTTAAATAGCAATTTGAAGCTGATTTTGTCATAACTGCTTAGCGATGTTAACTTATTAATATATTTCCACTTTTTTTTCTTGACAAAATGTTTAGTCATTTAAATAACATATAATTAAATAATTTAAAATAGTTCACTAGTGTCACTCTATTTTCAAACGACTATAATGTAAATCTATTTATCACCGTGATTGCATTTAAAATTTTGTTTTAAGAGAGTTCACTTTGCTGGTATAAGTAATTTGTAAGACCTGCTAAATGCATCTGTGTGGGTATAGGGAAATTGTTAGTAGCCTGTGTTGTTAAACGAATCCTATTTCGGTTGTGAGCAAACTATATAAACTCAGCTGTGTGTTTCCAACTTTCTATTTATTCCGTTCCAGTCTTTTAGTGCTTCGTGTTATCAAAATTAGCATGATTATTGTGCTTAATTGTATAATAATTTTTATATAGGAAATATGGTGCAGTGAAATAACTCCCAAATGAAATAACTCCCATGAAATAAGTCCCAATAAAAATTATTTGCCAGTTATTTCATAATGAAACCACAAGTCCCAAAAAAAATGAAATAACTCCCAAATCAAATAAATACCAAAAAAATTAAATAAATCCCAAATCAAAATTTGAAATGGTATCTTTATACTATATAATCAGTTACAATGAGATTTGAAAAATAGAAAGCTTGGAATAAAAAATCGCGCGATGCTCAGGAATTCTGCGTAGAACACCTTTCTGCATAAGCGGTCTTCGGCCGCGCTTATAAAAAATAACCCTGGCCTACGCCATGCCAAGTCCGGGTGTAGAAGGACATCACCGTGCGGTAGCCACGGTTATACCACTTCTACTCAGAAGGACATCACCGTGCGGTAGCCACGGTTATACCACACACCCTGACTTGGCGTGGCGTAGGCCAGGGTTATTTTTTATAAGCGCGGCCGAAGGCCGCCTATGCAGAAAGGTGTTCCACGCAGACTTGTTCCTTTTATTTTTAATAAATTATATTAATTTCATGGAAAAATGCGATTTTTTTAAATAAATTACGTTTACTTCATAAAAAAAAAAAAATAGAAAATCTGGAATAAAAAAAGGCGTGATTAAAATAGATTGAGTCATTTTTTATTAATACATATTTTGAAGTCTGGTAGCACCATTTTTGCTCAATTCACTGTGTTTTCTTGTATTTTTTAGGTAACTTTAATATTAAATTTTAATCAAACTATAAGCCTTCGGCAGGTGGGGGCAGTGTTTTTAGAAAGGGGGAGTCGCCCCGCACCACTATCACCGCCCCCAACCATCTCCCTAGTCCCATAATGAATAGTCTATCCCTTGATTTTATTAAAATCAATATTTTTCGTCGATTCCTGCTGGTTTTATTAACAAAAAACTTTTTTCAACACCCAGTATGAGTTTACAGATGCATGTAAAACTATTAACATAAGGTTAATTAACATTAACATAAGGTAAGCATATTTCTTGAAAATTCTCTCGGATTCCGCTGACAGTACTAGATGCACTAAAAGTACTTGTGGAATGTAAACATCTATCCTTTATTTCATTAAAGGCTTTGAGTTCAGTATATAGCTCATGTTGATCATTATGGTTATGCTCTATGAAGTTTCGAACCTTTCGACACTGTCCGTTTTCCAAAGATACTCGCGATTTACAATTTGGTTGGGAACACGTATAGTATATTTTACCATTACTTTCAGATTTTTTTAAATAAAATTGTTTTTCATTTTTTATGTACAATAATTTGCTATTTCTGCTTTTTCCACTCACTACTTCAAAATCAAGGCTTGACATTTTTTTGCACTCTCACTAAGCACCGATCTAAATAGTAAAATTCTAACAAGAACTGATGGCGTACAGATTGATAATTGAAAAATAACTAATTGTTTTGATACAGGTTTCTTTACACCAGTTATAGAAACTGTTAGAAGAACATCAAAGCTTGATAAAATTGTATTTTTAAGAAAATGAAATAACTCCCAATGCCTGAATTACAAGCAATGAAGTAAGTCCCAATAAAAATGAAATAACTCCCAATCTCAAAAAATTATGAAATAACTCCCAAAAAAATTTTATTTGGGATTATTTCATTTGGGAGTTATTTCATTATGAAATAATTACCAGCAAAAATTATGAAATAAGTCCCAATAATTTGGGAGCTATTTCATAATGAAATAAGTCCCAATTTGTTTGGAAAATATTTGGGAGTTATTTCATTTTTTTGTTGGGAGTTATTGCATTTGGGAGTTATTTCACTGCACGCGGAACTATGCGTGCGTCACCATTTTCAAATGAGATGAGTTTTCGTTGATAAACTTATCCATGCAGATATGTACCTGTTTGTGACACAAAAGTCACAGGTTGAATATGCATTCATTGTCAACGGGGTCTGAACTATATTCCATGTTTCAAGTTTGTAGCTTATCGGGAAGTTACTTAAATTTTAATTACAAAATTCGTTCACAACGGTTGGCCGCTACACAGAGTCAAGCTAAACAAAAACTTGAAACGCGTTTTTCTCGAAAACTTATTTTCGCACAATAGGGTCGTTTCATGATTCCAGGTCACATATATATATATTTCGTCTGTACGTGTGTTTGTCACTGAACTCTTGCTAAACGACTGGACCGATTTTGATCAAATATTGTGTGTGCGTTCAAGAGGGTCGAGGTACATTGAATTCACAATTTCCTATTCCAAATTATCTTGTTCGTGGTCCGATTAACTTAAAATTCGTTACATCTTCAATCCTTGACTATCCTCATCCGTGACTAGCTCATTATTAGAAAAACTTTTGTTTCCAGGAAGTAGACCAAAGACCGACTTATTTCAAAAAAATTTACTTATAGCGTAATTTGCTGAATACTCTGTGCACAAAGATAATATTTGAGAAACTTTTATTTCCGGAAAGTGGTCCAGGGACCGACCTTTTCTACATAAAACAACTTTTAGTGTGATTGGCTTTAAATTCGGTATACGGGTACTTCCTTTCTTCGCGAAAAGTGGACAAGGGTGAGACCGGAGAGTGTTCCTGTGAAATTTCTTTGAGGGAAGTGGGCAATGGCCGATCCGTTCAATCAAATTCTATTCACTGTTCGATTTGCCTGACAATTTTTTTATCATAAACCACAGATAAATGAAGTTCCGATTCAGTCAATACCAGAAGATGCTATGACAGTGGCCATCATTTAAAAATTATAACATTCGATCAATTCGTGAATTTATGCTACATTTAATGGAAGGAAATAAATATCTTGTATTTAATTTTTTATTTCCTTTATAATAGTCGGTTGAATGTTTATACGCATTTTCAATACAAACATTGCAATCGAACGTTAAGTAACTTCTGAATAAGCTGCAGACGTGAAATTTCACTCACAGGTTAAGACACCGAGACAATGCAACAAAAGGGGGGAAATAATCCGTTAGGTGGCGCACGGGTCGAAATAATTAGATGAGAACTTAAACCTGCTTTTAGGTAATTATCGATGAGCTAGAAACTTGAAACTTGATTCAGAGGCCGATGATAGTTTAAAACGCATAATAAAAAGTTGCACTAGAGGGTGCATGGATCGAGATATTTAAAAATTACGGAACCGAGGGAATCTTACGATCGATTTAGGTTAACACACCGTGAAAAAGGAATAAAAGAGAAAAAAATCCGTTAGGTGATGGAAGGGTCGAAATAATTAGGTGAGAAGTTGGAAATTTGAAACCAGCTTTTAAGTAACTTCTCGATGAGCTAGAGACTTGAAATTTCAAACTTAATTCAGCGGCCGATAACAATATAAAACATAATATAAGAAGTTTTGATATGGGGCGCATGAATTGGGTATTAAGAAAAATCACACGTAACGGGGGGAATCTTACGATTAATTTTCAAAAGACTTCCAATTGAGGTAAAATCTTGGAACTTCATCCACATACTCACTTGTAGCAATTCAAGCTTGGCATATATGAACAATTTTCAAGTAGCTTGATGTATTTTTTTATTGACTATAAATAGATAAGTTGACTCCTTTTATACCAACTTCCCAATCCAAGTAATGTGCGTTCCACTTTTATATTTTTATTTCTCATAAATATTTTTACAGTTTCTATGTCAAAATTTTAAAATCCAAGTTCAGAAAGGATATGGCTTTATACATAAAGTATACATTTTTCGCTGATTTTGGCCATTCATATAAAGAAAATACTTAAACATTTTTATACTCAGCTGAGCATAGCTCCCAGAGTATATTAATTTTGTTCGCATAACGGCAATCCGTAACGGCATAAACTAATCGAGATAGATATAGACTTCATATATATCAAAATGATCTGGGTGAAAAAAGAAATTCATTTAGCCATGTCCGTCCGCCTTTAAACACGATAACTTGAGTAAATTTTGAGGTATCTTGATGAAATTTGGCATGTAACTTCCTGGGCGCTCATCTCAGATCGCTGTTTAAAATAAACGAAATCGGACCACAACCACACCCACTTTTTCGATATCGAAAATTTCGAAAAAAGAAAAAGTGCGATAATTCATTACCAAAGACGGATAAAGTGATGAAACTTAGATAATACCCTTTGCTCCGGTTATTATCTCAATTGTTCAACCGTGTTGCCTACAAAACTGTTTTGGGAATATTCTAACCCGCCAGACGAATCCAAAGCTGGCTGGATGTACCTTTTAAGCGTGTATAAATTACTCATCAGCCATACCCGCTGATCTCTGTGACGTAGTTAACAACAAAATAGTTGGCGTGATTGCAGTGTACATATATACTTAAGTAAAAAATAAAAATTTGGTGAAAACTACCGGTGCATTATATAACAATGGTAGCGTGCTCCGCCTACCACACCATATGCCCTGGGTTCACACCCCGGGCAAAGCAACATCAAAATTTTAGAAATAAGGTTTTTCAATTAGAAGACAACTTTTCTAAGCGGGGTCGCCCCCCGGCAGTATTTGGCAACCGCTCCGGGTGTATTTCTGCCATGAAAACCTCTCAGTGAAAACTCATCTGCCTTGCAGATACCGCTCGGAGTCGGCATAAAACAAGTAGGTTCCTTCCCACCAATTTGTAGGAAAAATTAAAAAAAGGAACACGACGTAAATTAGAAGAGAAGCTCGGCCTTAGATCTCTTCGGAGGTTATCGCGCCTTACATTTTTTTTATACTCAGTTGAGCAGAGCTCACAGAGTATATTAAGTTTGATTGGATAACGGTTGGTTGTACATATATAAAGGAATCGAGATAGATATAGACTTCCATATATCAAAATAATAAGGATCGAAAAAAAAATTTGATTGAGCCATGTCCGTCCGTCCGTCCGCCCGTTAACACGATAACTTGAGTAAATTTTGAGGTATCTTGATGAAATTTGGTATGTAGGTTCCTGAGCACTCATCTCAGATCGCTATTTAAAATGAACGATATCGGACTATAACCACGCCCACTTTTTCGATATCGAAAATTTCGAAAAACTGAAAAAGTGCGATAATTCATTACAAAAGACAGCTAAAGCGACGAAACTTGGTAGATGATTTGAACTTATGACGCAGAATAGAAAATTAGTAAAATTTGACAATGGGCGTGGCACCGCCCACTTTTAAAAGAAGGTAATTTAGAAGTTCTGCAAGCTGTAATTTGGCAGTCGTTGAAGATATCATGATGAAATTTGGCAGGAACGTTACACCTATTACTTTATGTACGCTTAATAAAAATTAGCAAAATCGGAGAAGGACCACGCCCACTTTTAAAAAAATTTTTTTTTTAAAGTCAAATTTTAACAAAAAATTTAATATCTTTACAGTATATAAGTAAATTATGTCAAGATTCAACTCCAGTAATGATATGGTGCAACAAAATACAAAAATAAAAGAAAATTTCAAAATTGGCGTGGCTCCGCCCGTTTTCATTTAATTTGTCTAGGATACTTTTAACGCCATACGTCGAACAAAAATTAACCAATCCTTTTGAAATTTGGTAGGGGCATAGATTTTATGACGTTAACTGTTTTCTGTGAAAATGGGCGAAATCTGTTGATGCCACGCCCAGTTTTTATACACAGTCGTCCGTCTGTCCTTCCGCATGGCCGTTAATACGATAACTTGAGCAAAAATCGATATATCTTTACTAAACTCAGTTCACGTACTTATCTTAACTCACTTTATCTTGGTATGAAAAATGAACGAAATCCGACTATGACCACGCCCACTTTTTCCATATCGAAAATTACGAAAAATGAAAAAAATGCCATAATTCTATACTAAATACGAAAAAAGGGATGAAACATGGTAAGGTATTTGGATTGTTTTATTGACGCGAAATATAACTTTAGAAAAGACTTTATAAAATGGTTGTAATACCTACCATATTAAGTAGAAGAAAATGAAAAAGTTCTGCAGGGCGAAATAAAAAACCCTTAAAACCTTGGCAGGTATTACATATATAAATAAATTAGCGGTATCCAACAGATGATGTTCTTGGTCACACTGGTCCACATTTTGGTCGATTTCTGGAAAACGCCTTCACCCCACTCCCTTTTAAAACTCTCATTAATACCTTTAATTTGATACCCATATCGTACAAACATATTCTAAAGTCACCCCTGGTCCACCTTTATGGCGATATCTCGAAAAGGCGGCCACCTATAGAACTAAGCCCCACGCCCTTTTAAAATACTCATTAACACCTTTCATATGACACCCATATCGTACAAACATATTCTAAAGTCACCCCTGGTCCACCTTTATGGCGATATCTCGAAAAGGCGAACACCTATAGAACGAAGGCCCACTCCCTTTTAAAAATACTCATTAGCACCTTTCATTTGATACCCATAACATACAAACAAAGTCTAGAGTCACCCCTGGTCCACCTTTATTTCGATACCTCGAAAAGGCGTCCACCTATAGAACTAAGGTCCACTCCCTTTTAAAATACTCATTAACTCCTTTCGTTTGATACCCATATTGTACAAACCAATTCTAGAGTCACCCCTGGCCCACCTTTATGGCGATATCTCGAAACGGCGTCCACCTATGGAACTATGGATTACTCCCTTTTAAAATACTCATTAACACCTTTATTTTGATACTCATATTGTACAACCAAATTCTAGGGCCACCCCTGCTCCACCTTTATGGCGATATCTCGAAACGGCGTCCTCCTATGGAACTAAGGATTACTCCCTTTTAAAATACACATTAACACCTTTCTTTTGATACCCATATTATACAAACAAATTCTAGGGTCACCCCTGGTCCACCTTTATGGCGATATCTCGAAAATGCGGCCACCTATACAACAACCACCACTCCCTTTTAAAACCCTCATTAATAACTTTAATTTGAAACCCATATCGTACAAACACATTCTAGAGTCACCCCTGGTCCACCTTTATGGCGATATTTCGAAACGGCTGCCCCTATAGAACTAAGGCCCACTCTCTTTTAAAATACTCATTAGTACCTTTCGTTTGATGCCCGTATTGTACAAACAAATTCTAGGGTCACCCCTGGTCCACCTTTATGGCGATATCTCGAAACGGCGTCCACCTATGGAACTAAGGATTACTCAATTTTAAAATACTCATTAACACCTTTCATTTGATACCCATATCGTACAAACGCATTCTAGAGTCACCCCTGGCCCACCTTTATAGCGATATCTCGAAAAGGCGACCACCTATACAACAACCACCACTCCCTTTTAAAACCCTCATTAATACCTTTAATTTGATACCCATATCGTACAAACACATTCCAGGGTTTCCCTCGGTTCATTTTCCTACATTCTTATTTTCCCTTATGTTGTCACCATAGCTCTCAACTGAGTATGTAATGTTCGGTTACACCCGAACTTAACCTTTCTTACTTGTTATTATATAACAACATAAATTGTAAGTTTAACTACAACTTGGCAATTACAATAAACAATTTACGAGACACCGGTAATCATATGAACTTTCCATTAAGTAGTTCACACAACACATTTGTTTGATGAAATATATTTTACATACACACATACATCTACATTTGCTTTGCATTAATGTTGATAAAACAAAACTGGTTTTTAATTTAGATAAATAAAAGCATTCTTCAGTTTGCGTGCGGCTGAGTGAATGCAGTGATCTAACAGGGGGCAGTTTTATGTAATAAATGCTAATTGTTTTATTTGTTATAACAAAGTATTTGCTAAGTTATTATTAAATTAAGAAGTAACAGTGATCATTAAAGCGATCAAGTTTATTGCGTTAGTGAAATTGTATTATAATTATTACAATTACATATTAAACTTTTATTTTGCATATTCTAGCGTAATAAATAAAAGCATGAAGGAGTTACTGGTGCCAGTTCTTAAGAAACGTCTCTTGTGACGAGCCGTTTAGGGCGTTAATTCGCGGACGCGGAAAGTGAAAGTGAAAAAAGAATGCAAAAAGTTTAACAAAATTTTAAGTAAAGTTTAGAACATTGCACAAGACAACAATTAAGAAAAAAAAAAAACATTTACCTAAGTAAACACATAGCAAATTATATGCACTGATTTTCGATTTACTCCCAAAAAAATAAAAAAAATTTCAAAACGATATGTCTCATCATAAACCATATTTGTGTATAGTTTTATTCATATTGTTACTTGATGCTTCCCAAATAACTGCACAAACTGCAGCTGTCAAAAGCGATCTATACATTCTTATGGAACAATCATCTATACTTTTTGGTTTGACCGCCATCAGCCGCCCGGATATGGTGAACGCTGATTGCTACACACAATTGCAGGAAGTGCAAAACGGTATATTACGACAGCAGCCATGGGCTATGAAAAGTGAGTTGTACGCGTACTAATATGAACTGTAGCTAAGAGAATTGAAAGTGGTTGCTCATCCAAAAAATAAAAAAGAATAATATTTAATAAATAGGGACAGCCAAAGAAATAAAAAAAAATAAAATTTTATTGGTTGCAAAAATCTGCTATGATTTTCAAACTTTCAACGAAAGCAAACATAATGAGAGTACATTAACAATGTTTTTGATTCAGACTCAGATTTTCACTGGTAATATCCACTGTAAAAATATACATGCAGAAAAATTGAGATATCGTCCAGAATAAAATTTAATAAATATGGACAGCCAAAGAAATAAAAAAAAAATAAAAACTTTATTGGTTGCAAAAAATCTGCTATGATTTTCAAACTTTCAACGAAAGCAAACATAATGAGAGTACATTAACAATGTTTTTGACTCAGACTCAGATTTTCACTGGTAATATCCACTGTAAAAATATACATGCAGAAAAATTGAGATATCGTCCAGAATAATATTTAATAAATAGGGACAGCCAAAGAAATAAAAAAAATAAAAACTTTATTGGTTGCAAAAAATCTGCTATGATTCTCAAACTTTCAACGAGACCAAACATAATGAGAGTACATTATCAATGTTTTTGATTCAGACTCAGATTTTCACTGGTAATATCCACTGGAAAAATATACATGCAGAAAAATTGAGATATCGTCCAGAATAAAATTTAATAAATATGGACAGCCAAAGAAATAAAAAAAAAATAAAAATTTTATTGGTTGCAAAAAATCTGCTATGATTCTCAAACTTTCAACGAGACCAAACATAATGAGAGTACATTAACAATGTTTTTGATTCAGACTCAGATTTTTATTTATTTATTTAGTCTATGTTATACAGAGAATCCTACAGACTTCATTAAATAAGAATTCATATACTTATATATAATAAAGAACCACTTCACTTAAAGTAGAAAAGGGCAAATTTTTAAAGCATTGCCGCGATAAAGAAAAATCAATACAATGTTTATGACTAATTGAGTTGATTACAATGAGAGCGCGTGTAATTGGTCCATTCAACTCATAATTAGACTTAAAATTCTCAAGAGCAAACATATAGTGTTGACGCAAATTAGGTTGTGGAACATGGAAGTTCAAAGATTCAAGAATTATTGGAAAATCGATTAAGCTATTCACAATATCATAAACGAACATAATTGTGGATATTACCCTTCTACTTTCTAGGGAACGAAGATTAATTAACTTACAGCTTGAAGAATAAGGAGGAAGGGGCTGGTCGAATTTTAAATCAGATAAACAGTACTTCATAAAAGTTTTCTGAACTCGGGCAATCCTCATATTATGAAGCACATAGTGATGACTCCATATGTTAGAAGCATATTCAAGCCTAGATCTAACGTACGCATTATAAAACAGCTTCTTAGTATATGGGTCCTTAAATTCGGAACCATTTCTTTAATAAATGCCAGTAAGGCGTAAGCTTTGAGAATTATGAAATTTAGATGTTCAGATGTTAAATTCGGAACCATTACTTTTATTAAATGCCAGTAAGGCGTAAGCTTTGAGAATTATGAAATTTGGATGTTCAGTAAATGTGAATAATGAATCAAACACAACACCTAAATCCCTTATTTTACTTATCCCAACTAGAGCTGTATCAGAAACAAGATAAGTCGAAGTCACTGTATTTCTTAATTTAGAATACGTAACACTGTAACATTGATTGACATTGAGCGTGAGCTTATTTCTACAGCACCAAGCAATAAAATCATTGAGTTCGGTATGAAGTATGGAAACATCAGACTCTTTTTTAATTTTCAAAAAGATTTTTAAATCATCAGCATACATGAGTTGACGACATTGCTTAAAACAAGCACTTACGTCATTGAAAAACATGATGAAAAAGAGTGGACCAAGGATGCTTCCCTGAGGCACGCCCGATGTAGCCACTTAAGGTAGTAACTCCACACGGTCAGTGACAACGAAATTGACTCTATTGGATAAGTATGAACTTATCCATTGTAGAAATGAGGAATGAAATCCCCATTTTTCTAGCTTACCCAATAGTAACCAGTGCGACACTCTATCAAAAGCTTTGGCCAAATCAGTATAAATTAAATCAACTTGACAGCCATTCGTGAATGATGAAATGAAATAATTAGAAAATACGGTGAGACTGGACACTGTGGAACGTCCTGGAACAAAACCATGTTGACAAGAACTTAGATAGCGATTAACCATGAATGATATTTTAGCCATAACAATTTTCTCAAACAATTTAGATATAGCGGGAAGTTTAGAGATTGGGCGGTAATTTGAAACTTCATTTTCACTGGTAATATTCACTGGAAAAATATAATTGCAGAAAAATTGAGATATCAAGACGCTCTGCGTGTACCAAAGGAACAGTTTGGCACTACAGGTTTAATTATTGCCTCCAAATTGGATGCAGAGCGGGAGAGTCGGTGGTCACACTTGTACCAACAGCGCTAAAGCCTAAGCTACTACTATAAATTTAAATTATTTGCTCAAAAGCAACAACAATTTCAGAGCCATATACGACGAAACTAGTTTAACAAGCGTTCAAAAAGTCTGCAAAAAAGAGTCCATGCCAATTCGACAGTTTATATCCTGTTTCTTTGTGGGCGATATGGTTGCGTTTATTTGTCGTTAACACTAAGGCAGTTTCATATTATCTGAATAAATATTCCTTTAGATTTAAGCTGCTGATTTATACGCTTTTGTAACGATGCATTCAACTATTAATCATCGGCGATATTTTCCCAAATCAACATATATTTTATATTTAGAGTATGTCGCTGAGAGACTGAGTAACCTCAATACATCACATAGACAGAAAGCTTGAAATTGAATTAAGCTTTGCACGTAGCCATAATAAATAATGTTGTTCTTACATAATTGCTCTCTATTGTCATTATCAACGATATATTTTATGACAAACTGAATGCCACTATTATGCTATATTTATTATTTAAGAACTCACGAGCTTAACACCGGCTTATAATAATTGCATGTTCAATTAGTTCTCTTAGAAAAACATAATAATTCTTAAGGCCTAATTTTTAAATAATCCGCCGATTAATTTTTGATAAAAGAAACTATTAAAATTACTATACATTTACAGACTTGAAGATTCTGGTGGTTTCCTGAGAGAGAAAAAGATTTAAGTATTCATCATACTCACTATTCTCTGACAGGAGTTGCGCAATTCTTTTGAGTCCGATTTGTTCTTAAAACTATTTTTCTGGGTGCAACCTCCGCTAGAGATGATCATTTTGCTTCTTAGATGAAGCACTTTAATAATTTTCTTCAAAGCTCTTGGAGAATAACAATAAGCAATTCCACACCCATGTGAAATTTAACGATCTTTGTCATGGTTGCTCCCAAACAAATTTTAACCTTTAATTTAAATTAGGGTGTCGACAAAATGCAGAAAAAGAAAAAAAATTATCCGCTAGGTAGAGAGATCGGAATATGGCATCGGTTTTAAAGTAATCTCTTTGTGAGCAGAGACCTAAAATTTAAAATGTATTTTCAAAGGGCAATGGGCATACAATTCCTATCACGAAAAGTTACGCCAGGTGGCGCAAGTCGATGCATTTATTAAAAGCCTTCGGGTGGAGCAAATCATATTTCACTTTAAGAATGTGTTATTTCAAAATAGGTCAGAAGTGTTTTCGAGATCTTTTTGAAAGCATTAAATTTTTATGTTTAGGGTATTTGAAGATTCGCTATTGCTAAGATCCATTTTGGAACGGTCTTGAAATCACGTCGTCACAATTTCAGAAATAACGTATACCACTTCAAATTTGGTTTCGATCACAATGATTTTAGTTAGGATTGTTGAAGAATTTTTGTGTATATTGTTACGAATATTAGCAACAATAAGGGGTACTGCCATCTCTAAGCCGATGCTAAACAGTGACTTGCATACACATCCATAAATCAATCATTATGTATCTACACAAACGAATCAATAAATTATGTCTACACATATGTACGTACACGCAGGGAGAAGCAGTGCACAAACACATGCATATATCTTTGCTGAGATGCTCCCAAAAGTATGCAACTGTAATTGTGGAAGTGTCGCTCAAAAATACACGCATATGCGAAGCTATATACGTGCATCTTTAGTTATAATTAAATGGCGGTAACTAAGAAAATTCTGGAAGCGCCTAGAAGATGCCACGAGAAAATCACAGAATATAAAAGCACCAGCGGTAGAAGCGCTACAAGCAGTTTTCGATTAAGACGCTATCTAGCGAGCAATCGCAGTATTATTTGAAAATAGTAGTTATTTATTGTGAAGTACATTAATAAAGGCCATTTTGCATTATTAAATATTGAAGTTATTTATTTGACAGTTTGGTGATTGAACTTAGCAAAAGGGCAAATAAGAGGATTTGCAGTAAATTCGTTACAATATCTTAATTTTTAGTTTAATCGGACAGTGACCAAGGAACAGTCAAACTTTATTCTTAAAGCTACCGAGAAGATCAAGAGCTTTTATTGTAACATAGCTATATTTCTTTACCTTTATATTAACATTACAATGGAAGTAAAAAATCCGCTAAGTGGCGCACGGACCTAGATATACAGAAAATTTGTTTTGAAATGGAAATTTTTCGATCGACTTTTAGCTAACTTCTCGGTGAACCAGAGACTTGAATCTTAGCACATAGTTTGCGAGTCGATGGCACTACAATTCCTGGAAAACAAGATGCCGCCAGGTGGCAGACGAATCGAGATAAACGAAAATCCCTGAAATCCCCGGTGAGCTAGAGACCTGAAACTTGGGCTGTAAGTCAGTACCCGGTAACAATGCAATATTTGATCAAACAATTTCGCTAGGTGGCGCACGGATCGAGATATTAAGAAAATTAATTTGGATTTGGGAATCTTTCAATTTTTAACTAACTTCCCGTTGACCTAGAGACTTGAAACTTGGCACGTTCGAAGCTTGGTGGCAATACAATTTATAAAAAACCAAGTTCCGCTAGGTAGCGTGTTAATTAAGATAACTACAAATCCCTGAAAAACGAGGGGGATCTTGCCATCGATATTTGAGTAACTTTCCGGTGAGCTAGAGACTTGGAACTTGGGCCGTGGATCAGAACTCGGTGACAATGCAACATTTGATAAAAAAAAAATTCGCTAGGTGGCGCACGCGGATCGAGATGGTAAGAAAACCTATTTAAATTAGGGAAATTTTCAACCCATATTTGACTAACTTCCCGGTTACCTAGAGACTTGAAGTTTGGCACTTAATTAGAGGCCTGGCGAATATATAACTTTTAGAAAACAAAGTTCCTCTAGGTGACGCGCTAGTCAAGATAACTGCAAATCCTTTAAAAACGAGGGGGAATCTTGCGATCGATTTTTAAGTAACTACCCAGTGAGCTAGAGACCTGAAACTTGGGCCATGAGTCAGAACCCGGTGGCAATGCAATATTTGATCAAAAAAATTTCGCTAAGTTGCGCATGGATCGAGATATTAATAGAATTGGTTTTGATTTGGGAATTTTTCAATAAATTTTTAACTAACTTCCCGGTTACCTAGAGACTTGAAACCTGAAATATAGTTCAAAACTCGGTGACAGTGCAATGTTTGATCAAACAATTTGAGCTACGTAACGCACAAGTCGAACTATTTAGAAGATGCGGCCATACCTTCATGGCTACCCTCTCGAGTGTTGCAAGCGTTGTAGAATTCCACGTCGTTGAAGGCCCAACTCAATGCACGTCCTTGCATACATTTAGGCGTACGCGACTTTCACCACGATTCTTTTAGACTTTCAGGCGTATGCGAATTTCACCATGATTTTCAGTTGTGCAATAGCTGACAAACGAGTTGGAATTCTCTTGTTATGATGCGAGGTGGAATTCTGTTGTTTTCGCCAGGGTTGTCAGCGAAAATTCCACTAATTCTATTAAATCTTGCCACTCGGCCACCGTGGTGTGATGGTAGCGTGCTCCGCCTACCACACCGTATGCCCTGGGTTCGCACCCCGGGCAAAGCAACATCAAAATTTTAGAAATAAGGTTTTTCAATTAGAAGAAAATTTTTCTAAGCGGGGTGGCCCCTCGGCAGTGTTTGGCAAGCGCTCCGGGTGTATTTCTGCCATGAAAAGCTCTCAGCGAAAACTCATCTGCCTTGCAGATGCCGTTCGGAGTCGGCATAAAACATGTAGGTCCCGTCCGGCCAATTTGTAGGGAAAATAAAGAGGAGCACGACGCAAATTGGAAGAGAAGCTCGGCCTTAGATCTCTTCGGAGGTTATCGCGCCTTACATTTATTTTATTTTTTAAATAAAGATAAGAATTTTCACTTAGGAATTACTTAAATTACTAATCAAAGTTGCAATTGCCTTTTTGTAGACAAAATAAAAAGATGATAAAAAATTTTAAGAACTACCTTTATATAAATGGACCAAAAAATATAAGGCAATTTTTCCTTTAATACAGACATAGCCTTGTTGAATTTTGACTAAAAAACTTTAACAATAGCTTTTGTAAAAGAATTTTGGGATTTAAAATTATAAAGGTAGAGTTCGTGTTTAAATTTTAAATAATCAATTAGTTAATCCCAAGTACATGGTTTGCTTTAAATTGAAAGATTGCGCTCCACCTTTATAGTTTTAAATCCCAAAATTCTTTTGGAAGAGCTATTGTTAAAGTTTTTTATTCAAAATTCAACAAGACTGTGTCTGTATTAAAGGAAAAATTGCCTTCTATTTTTTAGTCCATTTATATAAAGGTAGTCCTAAAAAATTTTTTATCATTTTATTTCGTTTTACATTAATTTACTTTTAATTAAATGGAATCGCAGCACTAGAAAGGTTAAATAAATAATGAGTGGTTCGCCGTTTTTGCTTCTGGTTACCGGGGTGGAAGGCAGCATAAACTTATCACATAAGAAAAGTTTAGCTGTGGACTATTTTTATATATATATTTTTTTTCGGACCGATTACACATTTCTCTGAAAAGTAAAAGCAGGAATAATCTTGCAAGTTTCTTGGAGATTGACTGTGTATTTACGCTAACCGATTAAGTTAAATTAAATAAAATATAATAAACTGCATACTATTTTCTCTTTATTTTATATAGTGTACGACGCCTCAGGTTCAAAAGCACCTGGCTTTCTACTCGGCAACGGGCATTGGTTAGGCAGTCGCGATACTTGTGATGCTGTTAAACAACCTTTAAAACTAAAAATTTCAAACGGCATACCACATAAAATGAACAGAAAAATCATCACAGATATTGCATCATTTGCAACCGATTTCCGCATCGTCAATTTGTGGCACAATTCTACATGGCAAGTGGATCCACATTATCCCTTTTATGAACCGCGTGTCAATATTGGACTCTGTTTACCCAGCGCTTGTACACTAACCGAAGTCGCGCAACTCATGGCAATTTATGTCGAAGATGATTTATTTCTAGCGAATGATGTATATGATTTACGCTTACGAGTCGAGAGTGTGAAGGATCTGAAAATGAGGCCTGGTTTCTTCAGACGACCATCAACAATAATATTCTTCACCACGTGTTTTTTAACGCTACTTTTAACATTTTTAGCTTTGGGACGACGTATGAAGAGAATAAGCGAAAATGTAGATAGAACTGAGAGTGAAGAAAAAACAGTGGAACAATCTAAGAAGAAAATTGAAGTGAAATCACACTTGAGGGCTAGCGGTTTTATTGATTGCTTTGATATACAAAATAATTGGGAAATGCTATTTCCTGCAACCGAGGAGGATAAAGCGGGTGGCAATGCTGCTTTTCCTGCAGTAAATGGACTACGTTTCTATGGTGCCATGGGCGTTGTGTTATTTCATCTGCTTTGTTTTACTTACCTGGCGTCAAGCAATAAAGCGGAGCATTTCAAAAGTACTAGCAATATCGGAAATTTTGATATTTTTGTGGATTTATTTTTTACAATCAGGTTAGTTTGATTGTTCGTGACTCACTTTAGTTTTGCATCGAATCGTCTTTTTTCAGTGGTTTTCTACAAACATACCATTTTTTTCATAATATCAAAACAATTGAAGCCATACGAAGGAGTAGTTTCACGCAGAACACGAAAATGGTTATTCTTTACGTAACTCATCGTATTATAAGGTAAATCCCAGTCAAATTTTTAACCAAACTTAATACAGGAGATGATAGTCCCATCCTTTTTATTTTTAAGATATTTTATCAAATTGAATAGTTGTCGTCGTCGTGTCCAGACGTGTTTGCTATCACTCCGCAAACTTCTACTGTTGTTTTTGCTTCTAGTGTTGTTTTTGCTTTTCTACTTCTTTGTTTTTATTCTACTTTGCATCGGAATTAAGATACCGTCTCTGTGTAACATACTTAATTTCTTATTTCACTCAAGCAAATGTAATAGCAAATATAATAATCGAACAATCATTAAAATATCATTTCAATAATGCCTTGTTGTTGCGGGCAAAGAGTCAACAGAATAGTTGCTGATACACAAAAAGTTCAGTGTCAGAAATGCAAAGAAATTTTTCATATTAATTGTGTTGGTATTAATCCAACTGATCTTGATTTCTTGCTCTCGAGTGGTAGACCGTATTTTTGCAATGCCTGTATGGTTAAACGTCCCCCCCCCCCCCTCCCCCCCATTGAATGTGGATGAGAATAATACTGCGAATATCGGTTTAACTACTAATGCTGAATCACAGCCTACCTCTCAGAAGAGGGCAGACACTAAGAACGTAGCTGAGAACGCCCAAACACAACAACTGACTCTGCAATCACTGCTTCAGGAAATGTCCGCTCTAAGAGCAGAGAATACGAAAGCTATTTCTACTATCAAAGCATTTTGCGAAGATAAATCACAACAGTTTAAAAAAATAGATGAACTACACGCCGCGGTGAGTGCACTGCAGTCTACCCTAAGTGAAAAAGCTGCTAACATTATAAAACTCAATGCCGAAATTAAAAATCTTAGCAGCGCTGTTGAAAACTTAAACCGCATCATTAAGAATTATGCTAGCGATAGACATAGACCAGCTACTCCCACCATTTCTTTCAACGCTGGCGCTAATGCCAATAATGCCGACCTATCTACTAGTAGTACATTCGCTGCTGTTGCCGCCGGCGTTCAGAGCCGAGGTATGACAATCAATGTTAATGCCGTACAAAATGTTAAGAGTGCTGCCGCTGGTGATGCTAGTCGATGTACGCCGAGTTATGCTAATGTTAATGCCAAAGAAAATGGTAAGAGTACTGCCGTTGACGATGTTAGTCGACGTTCGCCAAGAAATGACGCCAACATGGATAATAAAGGGCCAACCGGTGCCAATGTTAATGCAAATGCTAACATCAATGCTAATGCCACGGGCGGTGTTAGGAAATATCCACGTACGCCTAGCTATGTTAGTGCAAATGGTAACACTGATGTTGATGTTAATGCAAACTCTAGCGATAGTGCCAAAAATGCAGATAACGTAAAAAATCTAAATGCCGCCCCCGTGGTTGGTATGAACGATAATTTGGAGCTTGATGTGGTTGCTAAGAAAAGATGGATTCTTATTTTAAAAATACCGTCAAAGGAGAGGATATTATCTCTTACGTTACAAAGCACTCTGGGATTACTCGCGACCATCTATCGTGTTTTGCGCTTGTGAAGAAAGATGCATATATCAATGAATTAATGCGCATAAGCTTCAAACTCGGTGTATCTCCATGTCACTATGATGCCATATTTGATGCAAAGCTATGGACGGCTAATATTAAAATCCGTCCATTTCAGTCTTTTCAAGCGGGAGCGGAGAATGTCGAAACGGGCTAACTAGCTCAACATTACTTGAATCATTTTCAATATACTATCAAAATGCAAGTGGTATACGAACAAAATCAAATTAATTTAGGATTGCTTCATCATTACGTGAAACCTGGCTTTGTGAACAAATTTCCAGCTCCGAGTTTTTTGACAACCATTACACTGTTTATCGCCATGATAGATGCCCTATTGCTAGTGGCTGCGCTCGAGGTGGAGGAGTGTTATTAGCAGCTAAAACAAGCCTAAATAGCAGTTTCTTAGTTTTGCCCTTTGCTGATAAGCTAGTTGAACAAGTCTGCATAGATGTATCAATTTCAAATGACAAACATACTTACATCTTGATATCATATATACCGCCTAACTCTAGTTTTAATGTTTATGAACAACAGCTCAATTGAACCCATCTTCAAATCTAGAAACAAAAGTCTCATCTCCAACTATAGAGCTATAGTTCTTTCCAAAAATTTTCGATCACATACTTAACAAAAAACTTCTGGAACATGTTCAGCATGCCCTAACTAGCTGTCAACATGGGTTTTTGCCAGGTAAATCAATAGTCACTAATCTATCTCTTATTTCAAACAACATTATCACTGCAATGGAACGATATTCGCAACTCGATGTCATATATACCGACTTCTCAAAAGCTTTTGATAAAGTAGACCATACAATTCTTTTACTGAAGCTCAATAAATTTGGTGTTTCCGGCACTTTATTGAGCTTTTTCAGAATTTTTCTTTTTGGTAGGAAATTATCGGTGATAATTAACTCAATACACTCGAACATTGAAGTCTATGCCACATCGGGTATTCCTCAAAAACTCACATTGGCCCTCTGTTATACTTACTCTTCATAAACGACTTACCGTCGCATATCATATCGTCAAAATGCTTAATGTTCGCAGATGATGTCAAAATATTCCTCAATATTAACAGCCTTAACGATTTCCAAAAACTTCAGCAAGACTTAAACATTTTCTTAAATTGGTGTACCATCAATAACCTAAGCCTAAACATTAGCAAGTGCTGCGTTGTCTCTTATTGCCGCCGCGCATATGTCTATACTTTCAACTATTCTCTGGATGGCGTTGATTTGTTGCGTAAATCCGAAATTAAGGATTTAGGAAATATCTTTGACACAAAATTAACTTTTTCTAAACATATTGATCTAGTCTCGTCTAAAGCGTACTCTATGGTGGGTTTCATAATCAGGAACACCAAAGATTTTAAGGATCATATGACTCTGAAGAGTGTGGGGCGATCAGTTGGAACCCATACTACACAAAGTACTCTGATAAAATAGAGATGATCCAGAGGAAATTTACCAGATTTGCTATGAAAAGAGTGTTTATCGAAAATGACATTCCAAGTTACGCCTCAAGGAGGAAACTCCTTGGCTTATAATCTCTTGCGGACAGAAGGTCATATCTGTCGCTGTTATTTGCCTACAATATTTTATCTGGCAATATTGACTGCCCAAACATATTTATTCTGTTTCGAGTACAGGAATCTAATATTAATCTCACAAATCCCAGAAAGTTTACTGAGGGTTCACATAAGTTGCTCTATTCTTATAATGAACCGATAGCCAGAATCATTCACCTGTGTAACACATTCACTCCGCAAATAAACTTCAACGACAGCCTTTATTGTTTTAAGTTAAGCCTATTTGCACTATTTAATTAAATATTTAAATATGATCATAGTCTGTAAGAAATCTTTTTTCGATGACTGAAATAAATAAATAAATAAATTTAAGCTACTGCTCATGTCGCTTTTATAGATTCCTTTATATAATATCGAAATAAGCTATCTCAGATTGCTTTGCTTTAGAACGCAAAAACCGTATTCAAATGGTTTCAAAGATGCACGTCTAATGGCTCTTTTGGCTGCGAATGGCTCCCAAAAACACAATTTTGGCTCCGAATGGATCACAACAATTACACGGAAAATTTTGCATGTCTTAAAATTCAAATGAATCCAAACTTTTTTCACACAAGCAGACAATAGATCGACATTCATTCACTTTGGCTCCGGAGCAAGTAAACCAAATTGATTGTGGTGGAAAAACGCGCAAGATGATGCGTAGTTATAACTTTATATCGACATTTAAATATATATATATATATATATATATTAGGCCGGGTCGATTTGTGGGGAGGCAAAAAAATCGCCCATTGCTCTGTGAAAATCGTATTCTAGGGATCAATATAAGAAACTTTGCCGAATGATCCATACCTCCTTAACGAATTCTAATGTCCCCCCCCTTTGGGTCGTAGGGGCAAATTTTGAAAAATTCCACTTGGAAATGCCTATGTTTTTTCTTTTTGGAGTTTATTTTTCTCTTTAGAAATTTATTTAGTCAGAACATATGTAAATGAAAAAATGAATTTAACTTAGTAAAAGAAAAGAAATTAAAAAAATTTATTAGAAATTAGCTTTTTTACAACCCCCTTTTAAAACCAAGGCATCACTGTGATGCATTTGCATGTCGTAAACTTAGTTGTGTGGGTTTTTTATTCAACCGTTTTAAAAAATGAAGGTATCACTGTGACACAATTGCAGATCGCAAAATTGCTTGTGTTGTTTTTTTTAAGCCACCACAAGACACATCAGGTAGAAGGGAAATTGCCCCTACCCAAAAGTTCCACCCAAAGGGGTGGACATCAGAATTCGTGTTAGAAGTATGTATCCTTCGGCAAAGTTTCTTATTTTGATCCCTAGAATACGATTTTCACAGACCGATTTTTAAAACGACCCGCCCAAATATCTATAAATCTTATAAAATAAAGTCATTAAATGTCATGTATGCACATAACTTCACACAGAATGCTCCGATTTTAAAACGGTTTTTTGCTTTTGAAAGCTTAGCTACGTGAGATGGTACAGTTAATATAATTTGTAGGTATATATTATGGGGGCGTGGTAAATTGCCAAAATGTAGAAAAAATCATAAAATTTTTGTATACACAGCTATAACTCATGAACGGAAGGATGGATTTGAAAAATTCTACTTTTCAGTAAAACTTTGAAATATTTACCTTCGTTCTGCATGAAAAAAAAACTTGATTCCATTCTTATATCAGCCAAATTGTTTAAACAAAAGTAACATTTTTACCAAAAAATTCGTGTGTATGATTGTTCGGTGTCAACTGTACGCGATAATTGCTTTTGAGTTAGGTATGATGCGACACATACGTACATATTGTCACGGATATTAGCATCCCTAAGCTATACCATCACTAAGGCGATGCTAAGCGATGTTAACGTCAATAATCAAATCATGTATACACATATATAAGGCAGCCGAGAGATGTCGCACACAGATGCATTTACTTATACGCC
This sequence comes from Eurosta solidaginis, assembly GCF_040869045.1. Taxonomy (NCBI): domain Eukaryota; kingdom Metazoa; phylum Arthropoda; class Insecta; order Diptera; family Tephritidae; genus Eurosta; species Eurosta solidaginis. The sequence goes on from NC_090320.1 coordinate 278,501,823, forward strand.
TATGTGTGTGCGAGAGACTGTAAACTACAAACTCACATACATCTGAGAGACGCTGAAAAGTAGAAAATTGTAAACAAGTAGAAACTATATGAGAACTATAAACACTCGAAATAGTTGGTAAGTTCTGGAAATAGAAGAGCCTAGATGTATGCAGCGTAAACTATAAAAGCGGCACAAGCGAGTAAGAAGTAATTCAGTTTGATTTGAATTGTTAAGCAGTTACGAGTAAGACGATATCTAGCGAGCAATAGCACTATTATTTTGAAAGTCAGTTTCCTTTAAGATATCAGTTTGGTTATTAAGCTATTCGTTGCACAGTTTGAGTGTTATTGTGAAGTATTTTAATAAAGGCCATTTTTTCGTTATCCAATATTGGAGTTATTTATTCAACAGTTTAGCGATACGATCCTAGCAAAAGGGCAAATAAGAGGATTTGCAAGTAAATTCGTTACAATTGGTGTCAGAAGAGGAATTGTTGAATAAATTCCGAAGATTGGGAATACAACTTGGACATGGCAAAGTTCAGTGAATTGAAGATCCAGCAACAGAAAAAGGAGTTGGAGAACCGTGGATTAAATACAACCGGCAATAAGATCGACCTTCAAGCACGGCTACGAGAGGTAATGGAGTCGCAAGGAATTGATGTGAACGAGTTTGTCTTTTATCCTGATGCGGACGAAACCACAACAAAAATTGAAGAGAAAAACGAAACATCGCAGACAGTTACGAGCACAGACTTGAACATAATATTGGCTGCAATATCTGCACAAACATCGACAGTAGCATCAATGTCGTCGCAACTGGCATCTCAACTAGAAGAACAGAAAACGTATATGTCATCACAGATGGAATCCCAAGAGACACGAATAACATCGAAGATTGAAGCACAGGAAACACAAATTTCTTCACAACTTGAAGAAAAGAAGACGTATATGGTATCCCAACTGGAATCGCAGGAAACCTGTATAACATCACAATTGGAAGAACAGAAGACACATTTGGCATCTCAACTGGAAGCGCAAGAGGCACGTATATCTGAAATGTCGGCACAAATTTCGGAACAGGTATCATCGCAGCTCTTTGTGAAACTGGAAGAGCAGGATGCAAACATTTTACAACTCGAGGGCAAAATTGATGCCGAAAGAGAAGCGCTAAAAGGTCGTATGGAGCAGTTACAACTAAACCGCCCAGCTGTTTCAGCCAGTAATCCAAAGGTAAAGACACCATCCTTTGACGGTTCTGTTCCTTTTCAGGTCTTTAAGCTACAGTTTGAGAAGACCGCAGCAGTGAACCAATGGAATGCTGAAGATAAAGTTGCAGCTCTGTTCGTGGCGCTGAAAGGGCCTGCCGCGGAAATCTTACAGACCATCCCAGAGTACGAGCGGAATCACTACGAAACATTGATGAGCACTTTAGAGAGACGTTACAGAAGCGAGCATAGGAAACAAATATTCCAAATTGAGTTGCAAAACCGCTACCAAAAAGCAAATGAGACATTGCAGGAGTTTGCTTCAGATGTTGAAAGGTTGGCTCATCTCGCAAATGCGGACGCACCCGTGGAATACACCGAGAGGGTAAAAATCCAGAGTTTTATAAATGGCATACGAGACGTGGAAACGAAGCGAGCTACATACGCGAACCCAAAACTGACATTTGCTGAAACGGTATCACATGCATTGACTCAGGAAACTGCCTCCCTATTAAGTAAACCAGCATATAAGGCTCATCGTGTAGAAGTAGAAAGGCCAGAATGGGTAGACACAATTTTGGAAGCACTGAAGGGATCACAACAGAAGAATGCCGGAGTTATTAAATGTTTCAAGTGCGGCAACCCAGGTCACATTGCACGTCATTGCGATCTTGGTCCTAATAGTTCCAACTACGTGGGTGGCCGTAATCGCAAAGCTGGCGGAAATGAGCAAGAGCGTGTCGAATGTAAAGAACGAAAACTTGCCCCGGCTGTTGAATGTCCTGTGATATCTGTGTCGCAAATTGGAAGGAAATCAAGCAGCCTTACCGTCAGAGGGAATGTGGATGGTAAAGAGCGTGTACTGACTGTAGATACGGGGGCATCTCATTCCTTGATTCGATCTGATTTGGTCTACAGGAGAGTAAAGTCATTACCTGGAGCAAGGTTGCGTACGGTAACAGGCGAATATAATCAAGTCCAAGGCGAAGTGGTATGTGAGGTATTAATTGGAAAAGTCATGGTTCTACACAAATTCGTTGTGGCGGAGATCGTTGATGAAGTCATATTGGGAGTGGACTTCTTGGTTGACCATGACGTCAGGATCGATATGCGGAGAAAAATTATGCGCTATAAGAACCAGGACATACCACTTAACTTTAATTTGGAAAAAGGGTTCAGCAGTAATCGGGTACTGGTGGAGAAGACTCGACGAAGGCCACGAAATTCAAAGGTAAAGGTTGATGGAACAAATGGGCCAAACAAATCAAAACCGAAGGTACCTGTGAGAGAAACACTGGCATTAAAAAGCCCTAACGGACGTACTGAAACGAAGAAAGAATGCAAGGTTGGTTTCAAGCCAAGGCACACTACTGTTGTGAAGCGTCGGAACGATACTGATTATGCAAAGGAAATCCGTCCAGCGCAAGCTCTGCGAAGTAGTTCTTCATTGGTCAAGCAACAGAGTGCGAGGGAACGATTCAGGATAATGAGTAGTAAGATGAAACACAGGTACGACAAGCAAAATAATTCGAAAGGTTTCTTGGCGGGAGATTTGGTACTGTTATACAACCCTCACCGGCGGAAAGGTGTTCCATCCAAATTTCGGTGCAGTGGGGAAGGCCCGTACAAGGTTGTGAAGAAGATCAGTGATACTATCTACCGCATACAAAGCATTGAGAAACCACGGAGTAGAAGAGTGGTACATTTGGCGATGCTAGCAGCGTTTAGATCGAGAGATTTGTCTGATCGGGACGATCAGACTTAGATGGAGGGCAGTGTCACGGATATTAGCATCCCTAAGCTATACCATCACTAAGGCGAAGCTAAGCGATGTTAACGTCAATAATCAAATCATGTATACACATATATAAGGCAGCCGAGAGATGCCGCACACAGATGCATTTACTTATACGCCTATGTGTTTGCGAGAGACTATAAACTACAAACTCACATACATCTGAGAGACGCTGAAAAGTAGAAAATTGTAAACAAGTAGAAACTATATGAGAACTATAAACACTCGAAATAGTTGGTAAGTTCTGGAAATAGAAGAGCCTAGATGTATGCAGCGTAAACTATAAAAGCGGCACAAGCGAGTAAGAAGTAATTCAGTTTGATTTGAATTGTCAAGCAGTTACGAGTAAGACGATATCTAGCGAGCAATAGCACTATTATTTTGAAAGTCAGTTTCCTTTAAGATATCAGTTTGGTTATTAAGCTATTCGTTGCACAGTTTGAGTGTTATTGTGAAGTATTTTAATAAAGGCCATTTTTTCGTTATTCAATATTGGAGTTATTTATTCAACAGTTTAGCGATACGATCCTAGCAAAAGGGCAAATAAGAGGATTTGCAAGTAAATTCGTTACAATATGTACATAGCATTCGCTGCGTTATTTAACTTCGGGCGTATGTTTATAGGCATGGATGAATGTACATATGTATATATTTTCATATCGTATCAGCTTGACATAGGTATGTACAGGCATGCTTAACGAACGAAACGATATCATTTCGTTACGATAATCACCGTTCATAAACGAAACGAAGTCTCTTCGTTTCGTTTATTAACGTTAAGATCATCAAATTAACGTTAATTTGACGTTCTTAACGTTAATAAACGAAACGAAATGACTTCGTTTCGTTTATTAGCGTTGATTATCGTAACGAAATGATATCGTTTCGTTCGTTAAGCATGCCTGGGTATGTACATACATATTTATGCAACATAAATGGTTAATTGTTAATGCAACATAAATGGTTAAGAAGGCATACATCTATTGAAAAATAATCTTTCGATAAAAATATTAAACATTTCCTTAAAATTCTTCAAAAAAGTTTTATTTTATGGTATTTTTGCATGTATCACTACATATTATAAAACAAAGTCGGTTTTGCTGTCCCATGTCCCTTTGAATACTTAAACCTTTAAAACTACGCAACGGATTTTCATGCGCTTTTTCTTAATAGATAGAGTGATTGAAGTTTGTAGATCGTATAATAACATCCATTAAATAGTGGAGAAATACTGTTATTTTTGAAGTTTCTAATGTGATGTATATATGTACATATATGACTGAAAGTGGTGTTATTTACACTATTTATAACTCAAGAACCGATGAACAGATTTGGCTGAAAATTGGTGGAGGGGTAGCTTACAGCCAGGAGACAGACATAGGATACTTTTTATCCCGTTCTGGATAGGGCCTTGAAATCAAAACGTGGACCTGGGTAATCCAAGGATATGTTTGTACAATGTGGGCATCAAATGGAAGCTGTTTATGAATACTTTGATACGGGATATTTTTCGCGCCCGTGGGTGACTAGGGTCTCGAGATATAGGCCAAAATGTGGACGCGGGTACCCCTAGAATATGTTTATAGAATATGGATAACAAATGAAAGCTGTTGATGAGTGCTTTAGTACAGGGCAATATTCATACCTATTGGTTACTAGGGTCTCGAGATTGAGGCCAAGACGTGGACCCGGATACCCCTAGAAAGTGTTTATACAAGAAGGATAACAAATAAGAGCTGTTGATGAGTGCTTTAGTACAGGGTTATTTTCATATATATTTGTGACAAGGGTCTTGAGATATAGGCCAAAACGTGGATCAGGCTAACAATAGGATGTGTTTTTACATTATGGGTATCAAATTGAAGCTGTTGATGAGTGCTTTAGTGCAGGGTAGTTTTCATACCTATATGTGACTAGGGTCTCCAGATATAGGTCAAAACGTGGACCAGGGTAACGCTAGGATGTGTTTTTACATTATGGGTATCAAATTGAAGCTGTTGATGTGTGCTTTAGTGTAGAGTAATTTATACCGCTGGGTGACTATGGTCGCGAGTTGTAGGTCAAAACGTGGACCGGGATACCCCTAGAATGTGTGTGTAATATGGATATCAAATGAAAGCTTTTGCTCAGAGCTTTAAAGTAATTTTCATTGTAATATTCGATTTAGTCGTATCAACCTGGCAAAACTTATAAATTTGCATGCGAAGCCAAAAAAAAGCATGAATTGATAATACCCACATACCTGTTTACATACGTCCTGTTCGATTTGCCTGAAATTTCCTATATAAATTTGCCTATATTATTATTTACGATCTTTTCTTCGGTGAAGTAGACCAGAGACGGGCTGGGAATGAGATTAGGACTAGGATAGGGACTGGAACTCGGAATGGGACTGGAAAAAAATACATACCACCCTCTTGGACTGGCAATAAGGGATGAAGAAGAATGGAAAAAACTTGAGAGAAGAGAAAAGAGCAAGAATAAGGAGACTGAGAAAGAGATATAGTGAGACGAAAATAGAGATAGATGAAGCGAAAAAGACGGAGGTAGCAGTGAATAAAATGATTAAGAAGAAGTGAAGATGGGAGGGCAGAGTTAGGGAGAAAAAGCTTATTAAACTGTATGCAGATAGACCAAATTTAGGGCAGAACAATGTCTGACGGGTCTCCTAGTATATATATATATATATATATATATATATATATATATATATGTGTATGTCTATCAGATATGATGATCAGATATCAATAATCTCAGAGTGAAAAGAGAAATTGATTAATTTGAGCAAATGTTGAGATAATTTTTTTTTTTTCTTTTGGCTGTGAGTTCTTGACATCCTTCACAAAATAATGATACAACGTAGGACTAAATCTTGTACATTGATTTTAAATCATTTATTTTTTTTAAAACCATTCTCAATATGTTTACAAGATTTATTTAAACTGGTTACCATTTCTTTCCTTCTCTTCCACACAGATTAGTTCCATTGTATTTGATTGTTATGTGCGTGGCCGATGCTGGTTCCCTTATGGTTGATGATTTATCCGTATTTCATTTTAGTCATCGTCTCTATGAGAATTGTGAATTGCATTGGTGGCGAAATTTGCTCTTCATACAAAATCTATTCAATCATAATGAATTATGCATGCTTTGGTCATGGTCATTGGCGTGTGATATGCAATTTTATGTATTTAGCATAGTTTTGCTTTTCATTTTTGTAAAGTAAGTATTCGTGTGTGTGATTGTTTATATAAAACGTTGTGTTATTTTTTTTTTCTTATATATATAATTACAGGCATCCACGCGCTGCTAAAGCTCTTACATTCTCCATTTTAACAGCAAATGTTGCTTATACTTTTTACATTGGTCTTAGCATGAATTTTCTATATTCATTTGAAAGCACAACAACACTATTCACCGAACTTTATATGAATCCATTATCACGCGTAATGGCTTATGTGATTGGTGGCGTTTCTGGCTGGTTTTTTGTACAAAATCAACAACAACAATTATATGCGAATTTCTTTCAGAATCAATCGCTGCAGGAATACCTCGGCTATTTGTCGATCATTTTCTTTTTTACATGCAGTTTTGCATCAATCGACACCGGTTATACGGTGCTCTTCTATGTTGTCTTATTGCTGGTGCAACGCATTGTTTTTGCAGCAAGTGTTTGTGGTTTGATATTCGCGAATGCTGCAGGTTGTGTAAAATGGTTTTTTTATGTTTTGGAGAATCCAATTTTTAAAAAACTAAATCAACTTACATATACAATATTTCTCATGAATCCATTACCCATAATGCTGGTGACGGGTTTGAGCAATGCGAGTATCTATTGGAGTCCATGGAAGATGGTGAGTTAAAATTGACATCGCTATGGTTTCTCACTTATAAAGTTTAAGTTATCCTAAGTGCGCGTTCTCAAAAAAACAGTGCATATTTTTAGGAGTTTAACTTAACTTCGCTACAATACTTAAAAAATATTTTTTTTTTTTCTTTCCAGATTGTCGACTTTATTGGCTACTGCGCTACTCTCTACTTTTTCTGCACAATTTTCGCCTTGTTTTTTGAGGTACCATACAAAAATATATCAAGACTGATTCTGCAACGCACAAAAGCGAAAACTAGCTGAGTAAAATTTTAACTGTGATGGATATTTATTTAAGCAAAAATAGAATAAGAAAGATTATTTTATCCATTATTTTAGTAAAAATTTCCTTAATGTCAATTAAAAAGTTAACTGTTATAGATTAATTAGTTTGGAATTTTACAAAATTACTTCAACTGCATTCTATGGTAATGACTCAAATGCCAATTATTTGTGTCTAAGGTTGTTTTTGAAAATTCTAATTTTTTCCATTTTTCTAAGCTTTCAAAATCAAAGTGGACGTGGTTTTCGTCCGATTTCACTAATTTTCAATATCTCAAATTTGCTCAAGTTATGGTGTTAATGCACGGCCAGATGGGCGGACGAGTGGACGGACGGACATGGCTCAATCAAATTTTGTTCGATACTGATGATATTGATATAGGGAAGTCTATATCTATCTCGATTTCTTTATACCTATACAACTAAATGTTATCCAAGAAAAGTTATAATCCCCTATGTACAATTGCAGCTGTGTATAAAAACCGTTGTCTGAAGAAAGGGAACGATTGCGAACCAAATCAATCAGTTATCACGAAGTAATTACAAAAAACATCTCCAAAAATTACCCGGAAGTTATTCGGAAATATCTCACATTTAAACTGACAAAAACTCCATGATGAACTGAATATACTCCTTAGTTCATGACCTTCAAAAAGAAAATATCGAAACTGTTCGAAAATTGTTTGGCAGTCTCTCTCTCTTCCAATAATTCTGACATGTTCTGGAGATAGCCTAGAAATGATTCCGGTATAGTAACGAGATGAACTGGAAATAGTTCAAACATTTTTCGAAAATCCTCGGGACTTATCAAAGAAATAACACCGAAATAACAGGAACACAAATCCTCAAATTGAAACATGATCTAAAGAACAATCCCAAAAATATGATCAACAGATATTTCTAAACTACATCTTAATACTTCTGTTTTGATTCTTTTAGTTTTACTCTCTCAAAAATTATAATGAATTTATTTTGAAGAGATGAAGGAATTTCCCCTGAAAACAATCCCGTTCTCTAGTTATGCCCTATGTATTACTAGTTATGCCTTAAATGATGTCGAAAAAATGTTCGAAATTATCTGAAAACATTTATGAAATCATTCCGATTTGATACTTAAAATCATCCTGAGAATATCCATAAAACAACACTGAGTTTTCTTGGAATGAAAAAGCGTAGTCCGAAAATGAATCAAACATATGCACACAGGACAATCCCGGCAACAATATCAAGAATGTATCCCGAAAAAAAAATCTCGAAGCTATCCAGGCTTTATCCCGAAATCATACCAACAAAAGTCTCGCATATAATAATCCTGAAACTATCTTCCCAATATGATTCTTCATCCACAAATAATTGCGAAATATTTCTGAAATAGCCTTGAAATGACTCGACCGTATTCCTAAAATGAAAAAAAATTAGTGCTGAAATGGTGCAGGAATCAATCCCTAAGGGATCATTATATCATATCAATCCATTTATTATATTCAAAACAATGCGGAGTTTATACCAAACTGATATAATCCCACAAATACACCGTAATCACCTTGGCATAATTTGAAAATACTGAAAACAATCCCATAACAATACCAAATTATATCGTAATAAAACAAAAACAATTGCTAAATATTATAGAGATATTTTTGAAATTGTACGGACGTATGTAGGTCCAAAATGAAGCAAAACAACTCCCAAAACTATATCAAAAACAATGCCGAAGTTATCAATAAATCGTAGAGAAAACAGTTTCGAACTAAATCTAAAGAGGTACCTCAATTATCCCGAAATTATTCTGAAAAAGTTCCAAATCGATAATGAGATCATCAAAGTATAACCCTTCAAATAGTCACCGAAATGTTTTCGAAATATTTCTGATAACAGTCCCAAAATTGTTCGTAGTTATTTCAAAAATCATCCGGAAACGCACTTAAACTATCCTGAAAATGATTCCGAAATGTATGTAAAGTCATCGCAAAGCATCCAGTAATGATTTCGACACTCTAACGTAACAATACAAAATCTTTCCAAACCTACGGAGGCAAAATAAAGTATCTAGGGGATAGATAAATCTTATGGCAATTTCAAGTGGTAGTGCCTGTTAAATGGGGTGATATACTGCTGTTACAACAACAACAACAGCGCCATTTTACACAGAAAAAATGGAGACACGAAGGAGCGGTCCAATAAAATGGAGGTACGAATTGTCAACAAGTCAGTCGAGAGAAATAGTTGTCGAAAATAATAAAAAAAAAAGTAAAGTTGTCTAAGTTCGGGTGCAACCGAACATTATATACTCAGTGTGAACTTTAATTGTACATTTCATTTCAGATAAATTTTGTATATAACACGTGGCACCGCCCGTTTAAAAAAAATATTTCCCCAATTCTTCTTACAATAAAAATTGATAAGTGAAATATTATTGATTCTAAACTATTTTTTTCCTAGTTATAGCTTATTATTCTAGTCTTCGACCCTTTAAACTTATTTTATATCTTAGTTGCTGTGATCTTTAACCCATTCCCAAAGATATAGCTTATTAATTTCATCTAAATATATCCTGCTATAGGGAAATTTGTGTACCTAATTTTATTACGATCCGTTTATTTTTCTTCGAGTTAGGCTCCCGAAACATAGAAAATTGCTTAGTCATAAAAGGCGTGGTGCCACGCGCATTTTTTAAAATTTGAAATTTTTTCTATTTATTGCTATAAATCCTCTTGGGAAGTCAAATACCTTTGATATAGAGCTATTTTTTGCAAAGACATAGCTTATTTTATTCGTACACGACCCTTTTAAAAATCTTTTATATAAAAGTGGGCGTGGTCCTTAACCGATTTCGTTAATTTTTCTTCAAAGCATTCCTTATAGTAAAGGCAACATTTCTGCCGAATTTTGTTACGATGGTTTTAACGGTTTTTGATTTATGATTAATAATATTTGTAAAATTGATTTTATCACAAGTAGGCGGTGCCACGCCATTTTTTTTTTTCAAATTTTTATCAAGAGTTTCAATATCAGTCCACATGTCAAATTTCAACATTCTAGGTATATTATTTACTAAATAATCAGGTATTTTGGGTTTTGCAAAATGTTGTGTATATAAAAAGTGGGCGTGGTTATCATCAGATTTCGTTCATTTTCAATACCAATCTATTCTGGGTCCAGATAAGTTCGTGTACCAAATTTGGTGAAGATATCTTTACTCAAGTTATCGTGTTAACGGACGGACGGACATGGCACAATCATATTTTTTTTCGATACTGATGATATTGATATATGGAAGTCTATATCTATTTCGATTCTTTTATACCTGTAAAACCAGCCGTTATCCAATCAAAGTTAATGTACTTTGTGAGCAAAGCACGCTGACTGTTAAAACAAATCGTAACGGGAAAAATTCAAACCTTGAACCCATTTATTGTTGCAGAAATTACTTCGATTATGAAAGGAATTGATAAAGTAATAAAACTTCCTTATAATGAACATGAGCACGCATATAAAAGTAAGTTTTCTCCAAGCAGATTTCGAAAGGAGATAAATATCAGTCATAGTCAGGTAGGCTCAGAAAAGTGCATGTAAGACTGTGCGGATTTAAGTGCTCTTTCTCTCGTCTGCAAGAAATGTCACCTTTTAAATCAGAGCTGGGCTATAACGACTATACTTGCAGTCGATTTCCTATGCGAATAGGATAGCAGTAACCATGGTCGTGGTTTGGTCTTTTATGATTACTATAATAGTAATTTATTTACTTATTACGTAATTGTGTTGTAATCGTAATCCTTAGATATCGAATCTTCTGCAATCTATCCGCTTTTATACAGTTAACATTGTTACTGTCACAAATTCTTGTGGACCTAAAACTTAACAATGCGACTTCATATCTGGTAAATGGAGTAATAACGAAAGCTGGAATTGTTCTTAGCTTTCTTTCTCCATATATCGGATGCAACGGTACATTGAACAGTACCGTCGGCTGAGTCAAAGCTATGAACGACCTCTGCAAATCCCAGCAACTAAACATCATTTCAGGCAAGGCAAACTTCTTGATGCGAGAAAAGCTAATATATAAACCGCTATACTAGGCTTTAAGTTGCATATATATTATACATTCTAGAAGACCCCGCAGACGTTTTTCTGCCCTAAATTTGTCGTATCTGCATACATTTTAATGAGCTTTTTCCGTCTATCTCTGCCCTCCCGCCATCTTCACTTTTTCCTAATCCTTTTATTCACTCCCCAAATGCAGATATTCGTTGCTTTTGAAATTCGGCTTAAAACTAAATAAAATAAATAAATAAATAAAACTTGAAAATGGAACAACTAAACACTCTCCTGAATTCAAAAAAAATGTATTAGTACCTCAAATCCCGGGCCCCCTCTCGCCGGCCCTATATGTAAAGTTAAATAAGCACGTGTACAAACATATCCATACCACGTGAAAATAGGTGTTCCACTGCGTATACGTTACATTTATTATTACTTATAAACAAATAAAAGAAATTGCAATAAAATAATACTGCGACTATAAACTGAGGTATAACCTATCTTATGTTTAAAGTTAGATCAAACTATACACGGTGTGCAAAACTAATTCAAAATCGGTTCATTAGTTTAGGAGTCCATCGCGGCCGAAAATGTTGTTACACGTGTTTTTTATATATTAAGATATATATGCCTTCGTAGACATGGAGCATGAAGCAGTCAACCGTATTTGTATTACAACAATGATCTTTCACTTTCACTCCGGCAGTCAGCTTTATTACATATGAACAAAAAACTCTGAAATTGTTTCCTTAGCATACATGTAAGCTCTGTATGAAAACTTTTTTCAACCATACATCTATTTCTATGTAGGGGATACTAAGCTTAAAGCAACAATTCCCTCATTTTCATTCTGAACTGCATACTTCATTCAGCTTCATAGTTCAATATAATTTTAAGTGCCAGCTATTACTGTAACAACAAGTTTAGTAGCTAATAATCTAAAAGCTTTTAAGTGTCTTCGTATACATTCTATGCCATCGATTTGTTCTGTAAAATAAGCTGATTAAAGGATTTTGCATTTTACATTTACAATTCGTAGAGAGAGTAACTGTAAATAAAAGAGAAAATAAAAATTGTTAGTAGCTATTAGTGAAATGGCTTTTAGTGCTGAAAGGAATTTTAAAGTAAATAAATAATAAAAATTTAAGAAAACTTTGCAGCACATTAACATAATTATGGAAATGCATAAGAGTGTCGTATTCATTGTAAAGTCGTAAGTTGTATGCTGTTTTCATGTTTCTCAATAAAATTAATATCAAAACAAAGCACATATGGAAAACAAGAGAACTTGAATTGATTTCTGAGCAAACCTAACCTTCAAACTTTCATTTATTTGAAAACGAGCTGATCACAAAAGTGTCCTTTGAGCCATTTGTGAATCCTGACGACCTAAGCTTTGGTTCATAAGGAATGTAAATTTTTACTTATTTCAGTAACACTTCCTCCTTTAACTTGAAAACTCCATAACTTTTGAAAATTTTTCACCAAGGCATCAAGAAGATATTACATATTGTTACAATATGTTGCTAAAGATTTATTCGGCGTTTTCACTTCTAGAGTGAAAAAACTATGGAAGAAGTAATCGTGGAGAGTTAGAGTCTTGACGTGATATGTTTAGCTTCATATCGGGAGCAATATTTTCTAAGGCAGCCGCCATAATGTGGTAATAGCGTGCTCCGCCAACCACACCGAAGGTTCTGGGTTTAACTTTTGGGAAAAAGTAAAATCAAAATTTTAGAAAAAAAGTTGTTTTTTTTTTTTTTTTTGATAAGAAGAAAGTCTTTCTAAGCGGTGTTGCCGCATGGCAGTGATTTGACAAACATTCCTAATGTATTTCTGCCATGAAATGCTTCTCAGTGAATACTCATCTGCCTTGCAGATGCCATTCAAAGTCGGCGTAAAACATGTGGGTCCTATCCTGCCAGTTTGTAGGAAAAATTAAAAGGACAACAGCACAAACTTTAAGAAAAGCTCGGCCTAGATCTCTTCGTAGGTAAATCGCGCCAATTATTTTTTACTTTATATTTTCTAGGACACCAATCGATTTTTTGCTGTACTATTATATTATTATTGGTAGTTTCTGGAATTTTTGTGAATCTTCTGACATTTTTGAGAACTTTCTGATAATATTAATATGCTGAATTTGAGCAACGCACGAAAGTTTTCACACTCTCACCATCAGAGTTTTCCAATCGTTTTTGTAAAAACTTTTTGGATGATATGGGGCAATCCAGCTAATCTAAGGCAGTGTAGGTGTAAGCGTATTGTGTGGAAGTGGTATGCTGTGTGGGGGGGATACACAAGGGAGATGTAGGTGTACACCAGCAGGCGTAACATGGGGAAACGGTGGGAGGAAAAGATATGAAAAAGAAACTAAGGGTAGAGCAAAGGAAAGAAGGTAAATAAAACCGAAGCTGTCTTCCGCTTTATCGATTTATTTTCAAAATTTTAGTTTGGTAATTATCGATTAAAGCCGTTAGATTGACAAGTCATCACTTTACTGTCGAAGTGTTATGGGCATTATACACTGCTTTTAGACAAGTTATCGCTGTGTTATCCATTTGTTATTGGTGTGGTCTACGAGGTGAAAGTGACCTAGGGATTTGTTATATAAGCGCTGTATATTTTTTATTGATAACAAACGCAAGCGATAAGTAATCGCTTTTTTATCCATGAACTGTCGAATTTTTGAAGATGCATATTAAGGACTTGTTATTGAAAAGTTTTAGATTTTTTTTCGAAAAGTAATCGATTTGCTTTCGAAAAATTTTTGGTTCGTTATATAAAAGATGTTACTTTGTTATCGAAAAGCTATCCTTTTATTACCGAAAATTCTAATAGATTTTTTATTTTTTTATCGATTCATCGACTGCGTTTTCCTCATTATTCTTATCAGTTTGTTATCGTTGTGATAATGAATTATCGAGTTATCGGTTTCTTATCGAAATTTTTCAATAGTTCTCATGGCATTTTGTCACTTCCTTTATATTATTTTCGTTCAAGCTTTTTCACGCAAGGGAATAGGTTTATAAGTAAGGTTCAATAGGTTTATAAGTAAGTTCCCAAAGAGATATGGTCTTTTGACGTGGTATATGCTTCAGAGCTTGATAACAGTTTAACATTAGGTACAAGGTTTTGCTAGATTACACAAGATTGGAAATATTTCAAACAAAAGCACTTGAATTTGGGGCGGGCATGTTTAAGTCCCGGCGTGCTAGTGACTTTTGACATCTGGAGCAAACAAATCTACTATAATCATTTGGAGAGGTATCAACCTGAAAATTTTGTCAAAATTTTCGTTGTTGCTTTGCACTATACCATCGCACTGCGGTTACCGGTGGAAATTAACTAGCTAGAAAATATTGGGCGACTCTTTGGAAATTCTCGATTGTTTTGCACCTTAGGTTATAGCTCGGATAGCTAAACTTTAGTCGACATATTCAGTATAGGTAAATGTTCTTTATTTACGACACTACTATCGTAGTAGTGCTTCACAACTAAATTACTCGCGTACTTCACTTAAAGCGTTTTAAAATAAAACTGACCTACTATTTATCGGCTATCGTTGCTTTTATACTCTCAGTTGCCCCGTTTGCCTATTTCTCCTTGAGTCAAGAACTTTCACAAATAGCCCTTTCGAATAATTGTATTATATATTCCTCGTTTCTGTATCACATAGCGAGTTATTTAGCTATACACATGTATGCGTGTGACTGTTTCTCTTTCTTCTTCACTCTTCGCTTTGCTGTTTCTTGTGTATTTATTTACTAGCATAATATAGTGACGTATCGAATCTGCTAATATTCGCCCCAATATTTTACATAGGTAAGATGAACTTAATATGCTTACAGCACTTGTGGTCTCACGAAACTGCCAGCTCAACTTCATCTATGTTTGTTTACAAAAAATGTGAGAGCATTTGTCAGACCATAAAATGTTTAATAAATGTTTTACCAATATTGCGCCAACTGATGGCCCATAATAATAATCATTTATCTGAATGAAAATCATTTGGAGAAATAAGAATAAACAATATCGTTTCCTGAATGCCTGCAATCATTCTTATTAACGCCTCAATGGCATTTGGTCAACGACAAGCAATTCCTGATAATGACAGAGATGACACAATTACAGAATGGATAACAATATTTATGTAATTGCAATGGCATCCAACAATAGTCATGGAAAGCAACAAATGATTGCAATTTGGTGCTGGTCGAGTGAAGCTGAGCCAAGCTGACAATTGACAATTTAAATTTGCTGCAATAAATTTATATTGTTGTTGAGTGGTTGGAGAGCAGCATGGAAGGGGAAAAGGTAATTTATATATACGTCGATGTCGGTTTCAAAATGATTTTTATTTACTTTTGCTTTATTTTTATCTGATAAGCGCAAATTTTAAGAATGTAATGTAAAATATAAAAAATGGTGTTGAAGTTGAAAATTTATAAAAGAGATATCAATATATGGGCCACATTTAAACGTAAAGTGAGGCTTTTAATAAAATTTGTGGGTTTTTTTAAATATACTCTATAATATATATACAATTTAGCAATAGCCTCATGCGAGCATATCAACATTTGATTTATTTAAAGTGAGAAAACCGTTCATCTAGCTTCCAAAGTTTTTGAATTTATCAAAAGCAGGCGAGATTCATAAGACGAAACTACTTACTTTACTTAATTGGCGCTTAACTGTTTAAACGGTTTTCGGCCGTCCAACAAGGCGCGCCAGTAGCTTCTTCGCTCTGCTAACGGGCGCCAGAACACTCCTAGAACAACTTCATCTGATATTGTCATGGTCCGTGTTTCTGCACCATGTGCGGTAAATTGCTGTCTCCTTAATCCAACTACTCTCTGGTCAACGGTTACAAGTTCGCCGTTTTCGTTTTTACAAGAGTTTTCCCTGGATTTAAAACCTTCCGTCTGTAGCAGAATTGTTTGGTAAAATTTTCGGGCGTTATTCCTTGTGGCTAGCAGCTCAGTCTCCTCGCACTCACGCCTTTCTGCCGCTGTTTCTTCCTCCTGAAAAGGCGTCACGCTTCCCCTTCTGAGACAGAACTGGTACAAGAAAATTCAAAGGATATAATTTATACATACCTTTTGGGCCCGCTCAATCCTATAAATTTAGGTTTTGTGATTGGCCTCTATATGAAAGTAGCGTATTCCAAATTAGAACGAACAAAAGCCGTGTATAACAACTTGAGAATATAAGAGTCATAAATGTAAATACCGAATAAGCCTTGGAAATAATTTGTCTAATATGTCTATTGAAGAATAAGTTACAAAAAAAATTACACCGAGATCTTTAATTTCATCCAAACTTTGTAACATTGAATGATAAGTAAGATGTTGGCACGATTTTACGAGTTTCCGCATACGTGACTTTAAAAAACTTTTTGCTATTTAAAGAAATCTCAGAATTTAAGCACCATATTTCTTAGCTTTCAATGTCTCAGGTTAAGTTAGGTTAAGAGAGCGTGTGTTGGTATTAACCACACTTCCACTCTGAGATATTTTTGTGCATTGTGAGTGCTTTAGGGTGGCGGCACATTCGTTTAACCCCAATACCTCCTAGTGGTCCTTAACGAACCTTGGATGTGCTGTTTGACCTGCTACAAAACCAACGATTGGCCGTTTAGTTTTTCCGTTTTCACAAAATGTGAAACATCTACTTCTTCGTTTCCACCTATTTCACCAAAAACTCTCCCTCTTTCAATCCAGCAGCCAGCAAAGGCACACCGAATCTCACGTCTACATAAGTGCTAATTTTTTATAATATAATTTTAATATAATTTTTTCCACAACATCTATTAAAGAACACTTTCTTAACACTTGCTTTTTCAAATTGTTAATAAAAACTACATATTACCATTGAATAAACTCGAAACCCTTTTGGGTATTTTTATTTTCATATCTTTTTTCTCGCCTAAACATTCTAATAACAATTACGTGAGTGCGTGCCGTTGCCATCACCCATTTGTCCACCAACAGTGGTTGTTTCTGCTACTGCCTCGTAAGTTAAAGTTCCAGAACGAGACCAAGTAGAACGACACGTCCGCCTTCCCAACCACTGCCAGGCTATCGAAGAACTGTGCACTCAGAAATCTGAGCATTCTTTTTTGAAGGCCCGTACATCGGCAGAGAAAATAGTAGATCGATTCCTGTTCCTTCTCATCCTGACAGAGTCTGCAGAGGGAGCTTCTTGGTATTCGCCACCATCGGATTTTTTCAGTTTGAGAAGGAAGCTAGTGCCTTTCCTATCCAAGCATGGCCATAATGACTTTGAGACTTCGCAGCCAACCCTGTTAGTTTACAGCAAGTCCGTTCTCGCTGTTCTCGTATTTCTACATTATCCCCAGGAGATAACCGAGCGGTGGTCGGACGGAGTTGTCCTTTTCGCTTTTGTCCAAATCGGAACTTTTCCTAGCCATTTCATCTGTGAGTTCATTCCCTTAAACACTTCTGTGCCCAGGAACCCAACAAAAGGAGATAATGAGATGCCTTACAGAAGGCAGCGAGTCTCGACAACTCCGCACGATATCCGATTTTATCATGTTAGGCTCTAATGCTGTCAACAAAGATCGTTACATCGCTGTCGAAGACCATACTTTCTTGAAGCAGCTTAGATGCTCTGTCTATGGCATAGACCTTGGGCTGGTATACACTACACGCATCAGGAGGTCGGAATGATTGGCTTAATATGTTGAGTGCATCCCAATGTCAATGTCTTTCTGAAAATACCTTTAAATCATCGACATATAGTGAGAAATCTGCAAAATTGAAACAGGTGCTTATATCATTAATAAACAAAACAAACAGCAGCGGGCCTAGTATACTAATTTTGAGGAACCCCAGAACCCAGAACAGACGAAGAATGATTCAAATCAGACTTAAATACAAAGTACAATTTTTCGTTAACAATAGTTACAAAAAGTTTCGAAACCGTAAAGGTCTTTGAAATGGATCTATAATTACAGACATCACTCTTAAAGGCTGCTTCAAGAATAGGACTTACAGAAGTAAATTTTCAATCATCAACGAAAACTCCAGTTGACAATGAGAAACTGAAAATTAGTTTTAAAAGCACAACTAAAGCAGAACAATTCTTCAACAGTAGAATTGAAAGTCCATTAAAGTCCGTTTTCGCAGATGGTAAAGTTTACTAAAGCCAGTTATAATATCTTTAGGAGAGAGGCAAAGAGACCCAAAACTGCAAGTAGATTCAAGTAGTAGTTCAAGTAGTTCAAGCTAGACGGAAGAATGTCATCACCAACAACAAAATTTGATTCAAAACAAATAAGGAAGGCTAAGTTCGGGTGTAACCGAACATTACATACTCAGTTGAGAGCTATGGAGACAAAATAAGGAAAATCACCATGTAGGAAAATGAACCTAGGGTAACCCTGGAATGTGGTTGTATGACATGTGTATCAAATGGAAGGTATTAAAGAGTATTTTAAGAGAGAGTAGGCCATAGTTCTATGGATGGACGCCATTTAGGGATATCGCCATAAAGGTGGACCAGGGCTGACTCTAGAATTTGTTTGTAAGATATGGGTATCAAATGAAAGCTGTTAATGAGTATTTTGAAAAGGAGTGATCCTTAGTTCCATAGATGGACGCCGTTTCGAGATATCGCCATAAAGGTGGACCAGGGGTGTCTCTGGAATGTGTTTGTACGATATGGGAATCAAACGAAAAGTGTTACTGAGCATTTTAAGAGGGAGTGGGCATTAGGTCTATAGGAGGACGCCTTTTCGAAATGTCGCCATTAGGGTGGGCCAGGGGTGACTCTAGAATGTGTATGCATGATATGGGTATCAAATGAAAGATGGTAATGAGTATTTTAAAAGGGAGTAATCCTTAGTTCTATAGGTGGACGCCTTTTCGAGATATCGCCATAAAGGTGGACCAAGGGTGACTCTAGAATGTTTGTATGATATGCGTATCAAACGAAAGGTGTTACTGAGCATTTGAAGAGGGAGTGGGCATGAGGTCTATATGTGGACGCCTTTTCGAGATATCGTCATTAGGGTGGGCCAGGGGTGACTCTAGAATGTGTTTGTACGATATGGATATTAAATTAAAGGTATTAATGAGGGTTTTAAAAGCGAGTGGCCCTTAGATGTATATGTGAAGGCGTTCTCGCGATATCGACCAAAATGTGGACAAGCTGATCCAGAAAATCATCTGTCGGGTACTGCTAATTTATTTATATATGCAATACCACTAACAGTATTCCTGCCAAGATTCCAAGAGCTGTTGATTTCGCCTTGTAGAACTTTTCCATTTTCTTCTACTTAATATGGTAGGTGTCACACCCATTTTACAATGCTTTATCCAAAGTTATATTTTACATCAATAAACCAATCCAGTTACCATGTTTCATCCCTTTTTTCGTAATTGGTATAGAATTATGGCATTTTTTTCATTTTTCGTAATTTTCGATATCGATAAAGTGGGTGTGGTTATGGTCGGATTTCGGCGATTTTTTATACCAAGATAAAGCGAGTTCAGATAAGTACGTGGGCTAAGTTTAGTAAAGATATATCGGTTTTTGCTCAAGTTATTGTGTTAACGGCCGAGCGGAAGGACAGAGGGTGGACTGTGTATAAAAACTGGGCGTGGCTTCCACCGATTTCGCCCATTTTCACAGAGAACAGTTACCGTCATAGAGTCTATGCCCCTACCTAATTTGAGAAGGATTGGTAAATTTTTGTTCGACTTATGGCATTAAAAGTATTCTAGACAAACTAAATGAAAATGGGCGGAGCCACGCCCATTTTCAAATTTTCTCTTATTTTTGTACTTTCTTGCATCATATCATTACTGGAGTTGAATTTTGACTTAATTTACTTATATACAGTAAAGATATTAAATTTTTCGTTAAAATTTGAATTAAAAAAAATTTTTTTTTAAAAAGTGGGCGTGTTCTTCATCCAATTTTGCTAATTTTTATTTAGCACATATACACTAACAGTAGTAATGTTCCTACCAAATTTCATCATGATATCTTCAACGACTGCCAAATTACAGCTTGCAAAACTTTTAAATTACCTTCTTGTAAAAGTGGGCGGTGCCACGCCCATTGTCCAAAATCTTACTAATTTTCTATTCTGCGTCATATCTTCAACCCATCTAACAAGTTTTATTGCTTTAACCGCCTTTGGCAATGAATTATCGCATTTTTTCGGTTTTTGCGAAATTTTCGATATCGAAAAAGTGGACGTCGTTATAGTATCGATACTGATGATTTTGATATATGGAAGTCTATATCTATCTCGATTCCTTTATACCTGTACAACCAACCGTTATCCAATCAAAGTTAATATACTCTGTGAGCTCTGCTCAACTGAGTATAAAAATCTGCAAACAAATTGGTCACATTAAATGGGGTGCTTACAAATTGCTTATCTAAAATACTGCCGAAGGTTTAAAAGAGTTCGACGTTTTATACTTAATAAACTGACAGAATGCCTTCGGATTTGATTTAGTATTCTACTCCATTCCAAGAATATAGTTTCTGTATAAAAATGTATCCAAACAGATGAAATCTTTCGGGTACTGTTGATATTAGATAAAATATGTTCGATTACCAGATAATTTAAAATTCTTAAAGAATTTATTTCCAAGGTTCTTTAACTTTTTCATATTAATGTTATACCACGCAACTTTCTAAAGCATTTTATCTTCCACCGCACTTAAGTTTTGCATGTTCACCTAAATTAGCATCTCAATGCGTTATTTTAAGAAAGCAATTTTAGCGGCAATGCTAAGTCAGCTAATTGAAATGAAAAAAAAAAAAAAATTGTTTTCCTTGCTTGCACATCTGACAATGCGCATTTCCATAGCAACATGCTGACGTTTGCCAACAGCCAACAAACCAATCTTAACAGTATTTTTCTGCCTTAACTTCTAAAGTAAGTAAACCAGCAATGCTGGCAGCGTATTGGCTGCAGTTTCTGTGTTGCTGCTAGTGTTGCCAAATTAGTTGTAGCAATTGCCGTAATGTGTTCGTTGTAGCGTGAAATGCAGAAATCTAGAAATCTCAGCGAAAAGAAAACCGTTTCAAATGGGTTAATTGAAACGTGAAGTGAGTAAATACGAAGTAGGAAAGAATAGAATGATAAAACAAGTGGGCATATACTAAGTTGATAGCTGCCAAGCGGATGATTCTTTGCTTTACCTTTGTGAATATGTCAGCATAAATGTGTTCTTAGAAGGATGAGACTTAGACGAGTAAGTAGTTGACACTCATATTGAAAGATCAACGTTTGCAGTCTCATTTTATTTTGCATTCTAAGATCATGCTATACATTCTAACCTATGCAACCTTTTCTAGAACTTCAACTTAGCAAACTCGATCATCGTCTTGGTCTATTACTTTTTAACCATCTTGTCAATAGTTGAACTCGTCCTTTATATTTCTGAAGAAAAGGTGAAAAAAAATTGTGTATCTTATAAACCGAGAAAGCAGATTTGATTAAATCTCTCATCCGAGTATTAAAATTTCAAAATCACAAATGGTAAAATTAAAAAAAAAAAACTTGCCTTTTCTTTTTACCAAATTTAGAGCAATATCCGCCCATTCAAAAATGATTATAAGTAAAATGAAACTTTTATTTTTGTTTTATCCTACATAAACTATGAAATTAATATTCCATTTCCACAATGCTTTAATATTGTTGTTATTGCGCTTGGCGTGTAAATCACAATATGCCGACATTGGCAGTTAAACTCCCATATACACACACACATACACATGTTAAAAAAATATATAAATAAATGTAAGGCGCGATAACCTCCGAAGAGATCTAAGGCCGAGCTTCTCTTCCAATTTGCATCGTGCTCCTCTTGCTTTTCCCTACAAATTGGCCGAACAGGACCTACATGTTTTATGCCGACTCCGAACGGCATCTGCAAGGCAGATGAGTTTTCACTGAGAGCTTTTCATGGCAGAAATACAATCGGAGCGCTTGCCAGACACTGCCGAGGGGCGACCCCGCTTAGAAAAATTTTCTTCTAATTGAAAAATCTTATTTCCAAAATTTTGATGTTGCTTTGCCCGGGAGTTGAACCCAGGGCATACGGTGTGGTAGGCGGAGCACGCTACCATCACACCACGGTGGCCGCCACATGTTAACTTATAGAAAGTCACACTATTCATGATACTTGGCAACTTATTCATAAAAGCAAATATTCACTTTTGTTTACACACATGCTGTGACACACATACATACACATATGTATATTGTATGTTTAATTATTTGCACGGCTGCATACGAACCATTAAACGCTCATACAAATGTTAACACATTTACACAATTACATTTGTAAATATTGTATGACAATTGCAATCTACAAACAATAAACGCGAATACAAACAAATGTTTCCGCTTTTGTTTTTCAAAATATTTATTTGTAAGCACGCTAGCAAATGTACATACAATCATAAATACTGTAAATAATAAAAATACGTATGTAAGTGTGTATACAATTATATCCAGCCCTATTGTATTGTGCATTGAGCGATGATATCTTTGTAATGTCTCGCCAGTTCGTTGTCGCGTTGAAACTATTTTTATTCCTGTAACAATTTCAACGAGTGCGCCACGCTTTTGTGTAAGAAAAAGTATGGTCGACCATGGCGTATACGCAACATTAAATTAAATACTTCATGCAGTGATGGCGGTTGGCACTCGTAATTTATATGAGAATGTGAGATATAGGAATATATATGTTTTTAGTTGTGTGAGTTTACATATATAACAGATTTATTATCTTTATTCCCTAACTTAAATTGTTTCAATTTAGATTAAGTTAAGCTGTTTGTTTCTCATCCAAATTTACCCCGTTTTGGCGCTTTCATACTAGCGCTATATATTGTGTTCCGGTACATTAGGTAAATTTAAGATTGAGGTTGACTTGGGAAATTCTGTAACATAGCAATTTCCTAAAGGGAATAACTATGACTGGATCTCTTAAAATTTTAATTAATCATATCCATATGTCATATACATAATATCTCACTGCAAAATGTATTCAACAACTCAGATAATACTCGGGTCAATCTAGATCATAGCTCGTTAGGTCGTCGTTTCACACTCTTACTTTTAGTAGCTGCTGAAAAAGCATCGTAGCAACATGGGCGGATAATATTATTGCAATGTATTATATTCTAGTTGTTTGTCAGGCTCATGTAATAAAATAATAGTTTTTACGAAATATTTTTTGAGTGTTAAAAAATATGCATGCATATTTTTTGCACGTTCCTCGTTAATCAACGACTACACCGACAACACTACGATGATAGTACTCCTACCTACACAGTCACAAATTCAGTTTTGTCATTAGTGCTAACTGTTCAAAACTCAGTTTTCTTCACGAACAATGAATTCATTCTGTGAAATTCGCCAGAACTCGGTTATATGGAAGGCACTTTTTTATTGAAATTTATAAAGACAGACATAAGTTATACAAGAAATTATAGATAAAGAAATCAGTGATATAGTATAATACGATTAACACAATTCCGAAATACATTATCCCGGAACGACCAAACAATACCGCTCATAATCAAGATACGACCAAATCCCGAGCTCTCATAATCCACACGACTAAGACCCGACCATACATAATACCGACAAGACAAAGCGCCGACAAAAAGTGCAACCAATATAGATATATAAATATACTAAATACATAAATCTTAGTAAGCTTTTTCACTCCTCCCTCTGTCTTTTCGCTTCATCTATCTCTATCTTCGTCTCACTCTATCTCTTTTTCAGTCTCCTTCTCCTTCCATCTTTTCTCTTCTCTCAAGTTTTTCCCATTCTTCTTCATCCCTTATTGCCAGGCAAATCGAATAGGACCCATGTAAATAGTCATGTCTTTATTTCGGCTTCGCATGCATATTTATCAGTTTTGCCAGGTTGATGCGACTAAATCAAATATCACAATGAAAATTACTTTAAAGCTCTGAGCAACAGCTTCCATTTGATATTCCTATTACACACGCATCCTAGTGTTACCGTGATCCACGTTTTGGCCTATATCTCGAGACCCTTCACAAATAGGTATGAAAACTACCCTGTGCTAAAGCACTCATCAACAGCTTTCATTTGTTATACGTATTGTATAAACATTTTCTAGGGGTACCCGCGTCCACGTTTTCGCTTATATCACGAGACCCTAGTTACCCGCGGGTACGAAAAATACCCCGTATTAAACTACTCATAACCAGCTTCCATTTGATATACGTGTTGTACCAACATATCCCAGGATTACCCACGTCCACGTTTTGATCTCAAGCCCCTAGCCAGAACGGGATAAAAATTATCCTATGCCTCTCTCCTGGTTCTAAGCTGCTCCTCCACCAATTTTCAGTCAAACATGTTCATCCGTTCCTTCCTCTTCAATCACTCTTTATCTGTTAAAAAAGCGCATCAAAATCCGTTTCGTATTTTTAAAGGTTTTACATGCCAACATAATATAAGCGCACGCAAGTCATTTTATATCAAAAATGTCTCATGCACATACAACTTGTATGAGAGCAAACCAAATTGAATTTGCTGCGTGAAAACCTAACTCGATTTCCAATTTTTGTTCTGCGTGACATTTAGATTGGACGTTTGCACACATGCTTTACATTGTCGCAACGCATGCTTATTTGGGTTAGGGCAAAAAACGCCGGCTGTTTGCGTGCGCTAAAAAAATGCAGTGCGGTTTTATTCGGTTGGCATGTTGGCATTGAAAGGGACATAGGGACAGAAAAAGCGACTTTGTTGTATACTGTGTTGTGATGTACATCCATACATACCTATAAACCTACGCCCGAAGTTAAATAACGCAGCGTACCTACGTATGTATGTGTCGCATCATGCCTCACTCAAAAGCAATTAGCGTGCACAGTTCACAGCGAACAATCACACAAACACATGTTTGGTAAAAATGTTACTTTTGTTTCAAAAATTTGCCTGATATAAGAGAGGAACCAAGTATTTTTTTTGATGCAGATCGAAGGTAAATATTTCAAAGTTTTACTGAAAAGTAGATTTTTTTAAATCCATCCATCCGTTTATGAGTTATAGCTGTGCATACAAAAATTTTATGATTTTTTACTACATTTTGGCAATTTTCCACGCCCCTATAATATATATCTTCAAATTATATTAACTGTACCAGCTCATGTAGCTAAGCTTTCAAATGCAATAAACCGTTTCAAAATCGGAGCATTCTGTGTGAAGTTATGTGCATACATGGCATTAAGCGACATTATTTTATAAAATTTATAGATATAGATGTTCTTTTATAATACAATATTGTGCTTGATTTTGATTGATAGTTGTCGGTTTTTCTTGTGCTGTTTCTATATCTTGGGCTTCAAGCATTGTGCCTTGTCGGGGTTTCTCATAATGGTAGCGATTATATTATTTTTTCTGAAAGTTTTCAGATCAACTGTCAAAAGGCTATACTCTTCGGTAGACAGCACTCACCCGCTCATCCGGACTGCACTTTTCGCTAGTGTATGTATGTAACCGATTCCACCACTTAGCTTAGAAGAAGGGGGTGCGATGGCGGCACGAGTCACCCTTCGCTTTACCTGGAGGACGGGGCGGGTACCTTCGGGATGCTTGTCCCCCAGTCAACCTGGTGGGTGAGAATTGGCCCACTGTCTGTACGACCATCCCCGCGCACGTCCCCCAGTGCGTTAGGGGGACCGCGACTGGTATACCTGTCGTAAGAGGCGACAAAAATACCCAATTTATTCAAGGGGTTGCCAGCGCAATATATAAATTAAATTCTCTAACCCAATTGTCAACCTCATCTAACCGTGGCGAATCCTGTTCCTGTAACAGCCGAGGCTCTGGCGATCCCAATTTCCTCATG
Organism: Eurosta solidaginis; assembly: GCF_040869045.1. Taxonomy (NCBI): domain Eukaryota; kingdom Metazoa; phylum Arthropoda; class Insecta; order Diptera; family Tephritidae; genus Eurosta; species Eurosta solidaginis. The sequence goes on from NC_090320.1 coordinate 278,527,889, forward strand.
GATCTAGGTGTTGGCAGGGCAGGATGGCATAGAAGGTCTCATGTGATCACACCAAATTGTTCCCGAGATAGTCGGTCTAGTACCTTAATGGTGATTGTATCGAAACGTACCGGATCTGCATCGGGCAAACAACCATGAACATGGATAACACTCCCCAAAGCCTTCGGGGAGTGTCCTTATCGCTACGAAAACAACAAAAGCAACTCCCTCTCCACAGCTATGGCTTCGATCGTGAAACGATGCTTGTGCAAAAAGGACTACCGATGTTTATTTAACAAGTTAACTTAACTTACCCTCCGACCATGAATCAATTCAAGGAGTCTCGCCTGATATAGTCTCATTCTCTGTTAGCACCTTCCATATAGCGTGCAGATATGGAGGTGGGTGTGTAAAGCCAGCACTTTTCTAGTTCTCGTAATCTTTTATAAGTCATCGACTTTCCCGATCCCGCCTTTACCGCCGACGATGAACCCTGGAAAAACAATTAGCTGCTGCAAAGATAAACCAGACAGTAGTATTCATCCCCTTGAGGCCCGCCCTGGTACGCGCTCCGTAGCCCACTCCCACCGCTGTCATGCCATCGCCCATGTGGTGCCACACACCTACCAAAACCCGTGCTGATCCCTCCTCTGCTACGACAATCGTTGGTCGTCCGCTACTATACCACCTTCAGCGAACGTCCTGATCCCTCCTCTACTACGATGACCATTGGCCGCCACGCTCCTCCTTTCTCCAACATCTTGCCATGAAAAAGTGCTGTCCTCCTGGCACCTCCAGCCGTCTGTTTGTTCGTAACACACAAATCCTATGTTTTTATTCAGTAGCGCTTTGTGGGACCTTTACTTGACAATGGATTGACTAAGCACTACCTCAGCCTTCGACAAAACCCACCTCATAAATTAAACAGAAAAAAGAGTTGTTCGAAAACTACTTCTTCTGATATTTTTTTTACTACCTTGATTAGTAAATACTAACTTAAAAACTCATTTTTGGGTTGTATAAATTTAATATTTTTTAAAAAACGTAAGAGGTACTACAATGAGTATGGAAACGTACAACGACTTAAAAGAATAAAGAAAAAAATTTACTTAAATATCCTCATATAAATATAAGCAAGATAAAAAAATTTTATAAAACCTCAAAAACCACTTTCCATATATTTGCATGCGCTCCTAATTCAATCATTTGTATTTTGCTAGCAACGTTTTTTTTCTTTTTTCTCATATTTTTTTTCTTCCCCACAATTTTGGGCACTTGAGCATAAATCGTGTAGCAAAATTCAACAATGCTGGTTGTGACTTTATACTGGGGTATGTATGTGTGTATATGTATGTGATGGCATTATATAAAATTTTCAACTACCGTCACTACGAGACACTTTTCACTGCGTTGAGCTGTCGCATATAACAAAAACAAAACACTTTAGTTAGCAAAAGTGTGACAGTCATCAGTAACAAATCAGCGTGTTATCATTTTTCACTTCACAAAGTGCATAAAGTTCCCTCTAAACCCAACGACATGAAGTAGCAATGGAACGTACATTGTTGAAGACATTTATGCGCATACAGGGATGTAAGTCAAATGTCAAACTAAACAATCGCCGACAGTGTAATGAAAAATATCATAGATGATGTGAAAGCATTGTTTTATCGCTTAAACTGTGATTTACAGAGAAGTTTTATATGTTGTCTCTTCACCATGCACGGAATCTAAGAATATCTAGTATTAAAGAAATGTTAAATTAGATGACGGTTATTTGTCTAATCTATATATATAACAAGTAAGGAAGGTTAAGTTCGGATGTAACCGAACATTACATACTCAGTTGAGAGCTATGGTGACAACATAAGGGGAAAAAACATGTAGGAAAATGAACCGAGGGTAACCCTGGAATGAGTTTGTATGACATATGTGTCAAATGAAAGGTACTAAAAAGTATTTTATGAGGGAGTGGGCCATATTTATATAGGCGGACGACATTTATGGATATCGCCATAAATGTGGACCAGGGCTGACTCTAGAATTAGTTTCTACGATACGGGTATCTAATGAAAGGGGTTAATGAGTCTTTTAAAAGGGAGTGGGCCTTAGTTCTATAGGCGGACGGCTTTTCGAGATATCGCCATAAAGGTGGACCAGGGGTGACTCTAGAATGTGTTTGTATCATATGGGTATCAAATTAAAGGTATTAATGAGGGTTTTAAAAGGGAGTGGTGGTAGTTGTATATGTGAAAGCGTTTTCCAGATATCGAGCAAAATGTGGACCAGGGTGACCCAGAACCCCATCTGTTGGATACCGCTAATTTATTTATATATATAATCCCACGAACAGTATTCCTACCAAGATTTCTAGGGCTTTTTATTTCGCCCTGCAGAACTTTTTCATTTTCTTCTACTTAATATGGTAGGTGTCACACCCATTTTGCAAAGTTTTTTCTAGAGTTATATTTTGGGTCAATAAACCAAACCAATTACCATGTTTCATCCCTTTTCTCGTATTTGGTATAGAATTATGGCATTTTTTCATTTTTCGTAAATTTCGATATCGAAAAAGTGGGCATGGTCATAGTCCGATTTCGGCCATTTTTTATACCAATACAAAGTGAGTTCAGGTAAGTACGTGAACTGAGTTTAATAAAGATATATCGATTTTTGCTCAAGTTATCGTGTTAACGGCCGAGCGTAAGGACAGACGGCCGACTGTGTATAAAAGCAGGGCGTGGCTTCAGCCGATTTCGCCCTTTTTCACAGAAATAAGTTATCGTCCCAGAATCTAAGCTCCTACCAAATTTCACAAGGATTGGTAAATTTTTGTTCGACTTATGGCATTAAAAGTATCCTAGACAAATTGAATGAAAAAGGACGGAGCCAAGCCCATTTTGAAAATTTCTTTTATTTTTGCATTTTGTTACACCATATCATTACTGGAGTTGAATGTTGACATAATTTACTTATATACTGTAAATATTTTAAATTTTATGTTAAAATTTGACTTAAAAAAAAAAATTTGTTTTTAAAGTGGGCGTGGTTGTTCTCCGATTTTGTTAACTTTTATTAAGCATACATACAGTAATACGAGTAACGTTCCTGCCAAATTTCATCATGATATCTTCAAAGACTGCCAAATTACAGCTTGCAAAAATTTTAAATTACGTTCTTTTAAAAGTGGGCGGTGCCACGCCAGTTGTCCAAAATTTTACTAATTTTCTATTGTGCGTCATAAGTTCAACCCACCTACCAAGCTTCATCGCTTTATCCGTCTTTGGTAATGAATTATCGCACTTTTTGTGTTTTTCGAAATATTCGATATCGAAAAAGTGGGCGTGGTTATAGTCCGATATCGTTCATTTTAAATAGCGATCTGAGATGAGTGATCAGGAACCTACATACCAAATTTCATCAAGATACCTCAAAATTTACTCAACACGATGTTAACGGACGGACGGACGGACATCGCATAATCAAGTTTGTTTTCGAGTCTGATGATTTTGATATATGGAAGTCTATATCTATCTCGATTCCTTTATACCTGTACAACCAACCGTTATCCAATCAAAGTTAATATACTCTGTGAGCTCTGCTCAACTGAGTATACAAATGAAATGATGTTCGTTCCTGTCCATATTTTGGGGCCGATACGGATAACCCTAGGATGTGTTCTTATAATATTGGTATCAGATGGAACTTTCTGATGAGTACTTTAATATGGGGTACTTTTCGTACCCCTAGGTGACTAGGGTCTGAAGATATAGGCCAAAGTGTGGACCCGGGTACCCCAAGAATGTGTTTATACAATATGGTTATCAAATGAAAGCTGTTGATGAGCGCTTTAGCAGAGGATAATTTTCGTACATCTGGGTGACTAGGGTCTCGATATGTTGGCCAAAACGTGGATCAGAATAACCTTAGGATGTGCTTTTACATTAAGGGTATCAAATGGAAGCTGTTAATGAGTACTTCGATATGGGTATCAAAAGGAAGCTGTGCTGATGAGTGGTAATTTTTCTCTGGGTGACGAGCGTCTCGAGATCATTTCATCTGTACAACATCTTTTGAATAAATATAGGAATTTTTCGACTTGCGAAATCGTTATCGATATCGATATCAAAATCGTTGTCGACATTATGGGTGGGTACCCTACATTTTACATCTTACATCCTACATCTTACATCCCCATACCCATACCATCCTCCATATACATACCATCCTCCATATACATACCATCCTCCATATACATACCCATACCCACCCATACCTTACATCGTACATTTTACATCTTACGTCTTACATCTTACATCTTACATCTTACATCTTACATCTTGCACTTACATCTTACATTTCACATTTTCACATCTCACAAATTCCCCCATACCGTGAGCAAAGATGTTTACACCTCAAAAATATTCACATATGAAAACAATAATCTCAAAAATGCGATTTTTTTTTTAATTCAGGCCCAGAAATGAATAAAAAAGTTAGCGCTATGAATTATTATTCATATCGATTAATGATTCGTGAAAATGAAGAATCTCACATTCCGAAATGCAGAAGATTGTTCCACTAATTTGTCGTGGTTATGTATGTAAAAATTGAGACTGAGCGTGTAAACTATATCAAATTCAACCAGACTAAGTTACGGTCCGAGGAATACATTCACTTACGGGATGCAGTGAATAACGATGGAAATTTGAATGACACCGGTGGACTGATCATATTACCAACAACTTATACTGGTAGTCCGCGACTCATGCATGAATATGCACAGGATTCCATGCCGTATGTTCGCGCTTATGGGCGGCTGGATCTGTTTGTTACTTTTACATGCAATCCGCAATGGATTGAAATCAAAGACCATTTGTTTCCTGGCCAATCCCCAATTGATCGACACGACATAACTGCACGTATTTTCAAACTAAAACTAAAATCACTTATGGACTTTATTGTCAAGCGTAGAGTGTTTGGAGAGGTGCGTTGTTATAAGTATTCCGTTGAACGGCAACAGCGGGGATTACCGCTTGTCGATGTCAAACAAATCGTTAGTACAATTGGGCATGTCAGCAGCAAATCGTCCAATGCATGATATGTTCAATCGAAAACTGGAGAGTGAATACCATTATGATTGTAATGAACTAAACACATTTCTAACATCAAATTTAACGAAATTGAATGACCAACAGCAACCCGTTTATGATACAATCGTGAATAATGTTAGACATGGAACTGGTGGATTGTTTTTCTTGGATGCTCCGGGGGGAACAGGCAAGACCTCTTTGATTTCATTGATATTTGTAATAATTCGATCAGATAATAACGTTGAATTGGCACTCGCTTCTTCCGGAATTGCGGCTACATTACTGGAAGGAGGTCGCGCAGCACATTCTGGATTAAAGTTGCCTTCGAATATGCAGGTAAATGAAACGCCAACATGTAATATTTCGAAAACATTTGGAATGGCAAAAGTTCTTAAAGTATGGAAGCTCATCGTATGGGACGTGTGTACTATGGCACACAAGAAATCATTGGAAGCACTTGATAGAACTTTGAAAGATCTACGAGGAAGCCAAACAGACTTTGGAGGTACCATGATTTTACTGGCTGGAGATTTCAGGCAAACATTACCTGTTATCGCAAAATCCACGGCTGCTAATGAAATCAATGCATGTTTAAAATCATCGTATTAATGGGGACATGTAAACCCGCTTACAGTTACTACAAACGTACGTGTTCAACTACAGAATGATCCGTCAGCAGCTAAATTTTCACAGCAATTACTGAAAATAGCAAATGGCCAAATGGCTATCGATCCAACAGAAATGATTACATTGCCTGATAATTTCTGCACTTTTGCACAGTTTAAATAGGCATTGATACAGAGTGTAATTGCAAACATAGTTCAACATAACAAAAACTATTATTGGAAAGAGCAATTTCATCTGGGAAAAATAAGGACGTCAATGATATAAATGCAGTTATTTTGGATCAAATACCTGGCGACATAGTTGCATATAAGGCAATGGACACTATTACTGACCAAGATGATGTCCTAAATTATCAGACTGAATTCTTAAACTCACTCGAAAGACGGTAACGCATGCAAAAACTTGAGGTATCTTTACTTAATTTGGTAAACGGGTTTGTAGTGAACCAGAAGAAGTTACCACTAAACATTTGCGATATCGGACGACAATAATCTACTTTTTGTGCATCGAAACTTTTGGAAAAAATATAAACAAATTAATACCTCGTTGATAACAATAAAATAACCGTTTAAAAAAATGTTTAATCACCTACAGATTAAGGCCAAGGAGCTCAACATACAAGACCACAACGAAATACTGAACAGGCAGTGTTTGCTAAATTTTCACAAACCGGGACACCCTAGTAAACAACTGCTTGATCTAGCCTCACCTCCAAGAGAATTAAGGGAACATATCCAAAAGCACTATGATGAGATTCGGCACCTGCCAACATAGCCGTTTAATCCAAACAAGCATAAGGAGGCCATTTTCGAAATCCACACATAATCGGTAAACGCCTCTGTCAGGACGCGCCCTGTGAAATCTGTTATCAATATACAATATTCTACTCTGACAAAAGAAGAAAACACACTACCAAGGGAGACAGGAGTCATTATTGTTCTGGATACTGCATTAGGTTAAACTCTTATGCATGCGATGTACCCACACATGACACCTACCATATTTTCAATTGTAATGTGGAACCTACGCCTCTAACACAAATCTCCCTAAGGTCAAGCACTGTTTAAACTGCCAGTTTCCTTGGAATTCCGTAAAAGGACTTTAATGCCAATTTTTGAGTGGTCGCTCCCATTGAAGGGGATAAGCACTATCAACACAACAAAAACAACAAGCGTTAATTTTGGTTAGGTACCAAAGGTTTTAATGACAGAAATCAAGATAGATATAGACTTCCTTATAGCCAAATTATCAGCATTGAAAAAAAGCTAGATTGAGATATATCCGACCATGCGTCCGCTTACACGATAACTTGAGTAAAAAATAATATATCTTTAAGTAATTCGGTACACTGGCTAAGTTGGATACAGAATAGATTGCTTTTCAAAATGGGCGAAACCGTACGATAACCACGCCCACTTATCCGATATAAGGTCTGCAAATGGGATCAGTAAAATAATAAGACTTGATATATGTGTCAACTTTAGGGGAAAGATAGTAATTTGGTAAAATTTTGGATAATGAGCGTGGTACTACCCACATTTGAAAGCAAAAGATCTTAAATTATGGTAAACCGTAATTAAAAGCCGTTGAAAATATCATTTTGAAATTTGGCATTGAGTTTGCCCAGTTTTAAAAACAAATTTTTCAAAGGAAAATAGTAACAAAAATTCAATATACATTCACCGTGGCACCACTCCACTTACGTAAACTTTCCATATAGCTATTGATGCCTTAGCTCGACAAAACGACTTAACGAAATTCGGTATAAGCATATTGATTTTATGACAAAAACTGTTTCCTGTAAATATAGGCGATATCAGTTTGAGCCCGCGCCTACATTTTATATCCAGCCGTACTTTAGTAATTTCATCCGTTCACTTATAATTTAAGGAAAAAGTTGAGAGGTCATCACCAGGTTTAGTACGTGGGCATATGCGATGTCATATATTTGTTTTGAAAATGGTACTTTTCGAAAATTTCGATAAATGGAAAAAATGAAGCAATGCATTTACAAATACTGATAAAGTGATAAAACTTGGTGGGTGGGCGAACCCAATAATTCAAGACAGATACTTAGTACTACTTGGAATCAGTAATTTAAATAAATTTGATAGTTTGTCAAGCCATAAAAAAGAATCATTCTAGATGATTTTGCAATTTGTCAAAAGTATGGGTTGTGGTACTAAATATTATACATATGTACCTCTGAGCACAATTTTTTGACGATTATGCCCAATTTAGAAAAAAAAAGTTGATCAGGGAATAAGCCAAGACCAAATTGGCAGTTTCTTTGTAGGGCAGGGGCACTGCTGGAGGCTGCAGAGGCAGTCAACATGCATCTTGCACTTACATCAATTTAAAGAAACATACATGGCAGATTCAAGGAGTTAACTGTCTATAGCTGGTACTCCTCGGACACTTGCAGTATAACCAAGAAAACCTGACCGAATAACAGTAACAGTAAGAGAACAGAGGACCTACTAAATACATACGTCAAGGAAAGAAACCTTTATTATCACTGACACAAAAACGGCAAACTAGGTCACATGACCTGATTGCAGAGAGAACGGGGATCCCTTTTAACAGCATTTGCATGAGATACGGCGCTACTTTTGTGAACGCCCAGCTCTGCACACACTAAGTTTCTAACTATGGGCAGATATCTACTGCCCCAACTTGAGGAAGTAGCTAATTACTCTGTAAAATATATCAACACTTTCATTGGTCCAAATCGCTCGAACAGAATACCAACTAGCCATCAATTGGTTCATCGCAACCTAGGTTCGGATTTTTGGTATCCGAATGGCACAGGAAACAACCAACCATAGTTTGTAACTATATTACCATAAATTAGTGCAAGGTATGAAAGTTAAAAAAAAAAAGTTTAATGGACCTCGTTCGCTAGTTTAAGTTAAGCTCTTAAAGAAATTTTAAATGTCGAAGTCCAACAAAGAGCGACTAATTTTAAAGAGATTTGGTAAGAAAATTTTTCTATAATATAAAGCTTAAGAGGAAATATTTAGCTGGGTATATAATGCTCGTTCTCACCAGTCCTTGGACTTTCTTACTTGTTTTACGAAACTAATTTTTAATATCTTTCTGGAAAACGAAAAAATGTCATTAAAATTGACAGTACAAAAAAGCGCTTGTGAGCTTAACAATAAAGAAATATAAAATCTACATAGTCGAGAATATCTTGAGTGATCAAATAAATTTTTTCTTAAGATATTATAGAAACACATAAAACCAATATCTATAGATTATAGACACTTTAAGAAAACTCATTTCTTAGTTTTGTTTGAAATGGTTTCAATTTGAGAAATTTACAAAGGAAATTGCCAAAAAACCCATTTGGTTTTTTGAATTTAACATTATTTTATGCGAAATTTTATTTTTTAATCAAGCCTGATTAAAAAAAGACACAGGAATCAGCAAAGCACTATTAACTTCATAAGTACTTCCCGCAACTGTCAGCGATTGTTCCACTTTAACAAAAACAATAACCAAATGCTCGCGAATAACGTAGCCCTGTAGACGATGCCCTTTTTCTTTTTTCTTGTTACTCTGCTATCTCACTAAAGAACTTTAACGTTCATTCACGTACAACACATTTTTGCGGAAATTTTACCAAAGCATCTAACGCAGCTTTGAAGTCTTCAATATAAAGTCGAAATCATTCCGCTTCAATGAATGCCCTTCAAATTGTAATTTATAAGAAAAACCCCAAAAATCTAATTTTTAAATATTCAAAGGAAAATATCAGGCTGCCCCAATATATTTTGTACGCTTGGCGGGTTATGAAAAAATGTAATTAAAATTATATTTGCAAAACTTACACTTTATGTAACAATTTATGTATATAAATATGGACGTTATTATCAATGTACATAATCCACATGTTTCTTAATGCAGCCAGTTTATCATTAATTTTGCTGCAACATAAAGCAGCTAACACGACAATATCAACCCATCCATGCTTACATATAAAAATTTGTATAAATACAACCAACCATCTGAATCACACATCAAAATCACGCTCATTCACATACTTAAATTTACATAAGCAGATGCACAAAATCAACAACATCAACTCGTTTATCTAAAGACACATCAATGAATTGTGCTAAGTACGCATATCGCACAAAATAAATGGGGCAGCAAATAATACCACCACACATACATAACCATATTATAAGAGTATAGATGCACAGGCATAAACTTACATACATATATGTGTATGCAAATAATATTCACTTTCGCAGCATCATTCAAAGTTCATGCATTTAACGCAGCGAACTGCAACAGCCCCCATTTTAACCAAGTGAACGTTAAAGTCACAGTTAAGCACAACGCGATCATATCTTTGGTGTGTGTTGACTGCATTGTTGTTGTAATTCTATTGTATTCGCCACCCCAACTTCATTTTTGTACGCTACTGACTCATCACCGCTTTTATTTGTTGGCCTTCTGACTTTTGGTTGTCTAGCTATTGTATGTATGCATTAATGACGCTTTTGTTGTTGGATGTGTTTGTAATTGAAATGGCCAATGCTCTTCCTGCTGCTGCAGCGGCTGCGCTGCTGCGATGGCATCAACATTCGCATTAACTTGTCATTTGCATACTCAGCGAATTTCCAGCTTAACACTTAATCGCATGTTTTGTAGTCTAAGCATACATAAATAAGAATGTGTGAAATATATACCCAGTTAGCTACAGCGACCTGATTTATTATTATATTCAGGATAAAAAAATTTCAGCTTGGGCCGGATCCGGGATATTTAGAAGATCCATTTAAAGCATGTGGAATCCTGCGTTCGATTTAAAACCGTCAAATTCAGGCCACCGTGACTATGCAACAAAGAGGATAAACAAATTTCCGCTAGGTGGCGCAGGGACGAAATAATTAGAAAATTCAATTTTGGTAACCGTTGTTACTTACCGTTCCCGGTAAGCTGGGAGCCTGAAGTCCGAAACGTGGCTCAGAGTCAATGACAGTTTAAAACGCATGACAAAAAGTTTCGCTAGGTGTCGCAGGGAGCTGGAAATCGGCTGCGATCAATTTTTGAGAGGTTTTCCATTGGGCTACAAACTTAATACCTGATATCTGGATAATAACTTCATGACAATGCATTTAATAAGATTAAAATTTTCTATGCAAAGAAAGAGAAAAAAATGCGATAAATGGCGCACGGGTCAAGATAAGAAAGTTCGTACTATATTTGGAATGTTTCTTTCGTTTTTTATGTAACCTTCCTTCAAAATACGGGTTAAACGGGGCCACGAAATCAGTGGAAAGGAACATGTCGCATAGCGGGATGTATTCATCTTTGTTGCAAACGCTGGCCAACAACCAACTGCTCAGGCGGTTTGATGAGTAACCCGTCAAAATAACGGCTCAGGCAGATGACGTTGAATTGTCATACATGTGTGACACGAGGGAGAAGCTCAACGTGGAGAAGGAATCGACGGTCCTTATGCAGCTGAAATAATCCTAGAGTGTACGTGGGATCTGTCGCCTTCTTTCTCTCATTGGGTATTAAGATCGTAAACCTATCCAATGCTATGAAGTCCTTGTTTGGTGGACAGCCACAGAAAAAAAAAAAATACCTCAAAAAATTAACAGAGGTATGCAGGCTATCAATGCGGATACACTGTATGCCATTCTGCACATTGCATCTGTAGACCGTGTGAGAAAGAATATAGCGTTAACAACTTCAACAAGGTTCAGTGCCTAGGGGAAGCTTGAAAGCACACCATACGACCATAGTAGTATAGTGTAACGAATTTACTGCAAATCTTCTTATTTGCAACCTTCTGCTAAGTTCGAATCACTAAACTGTTGAATAAATAACACCAATATTTAATAATGCAAAATGGCCTTTATTCAAGTACTTTCAAAATAACACCTCTATTGCTCGACAGATAGCGTACTTAATCGAAACTGATCCTCGCGCCCCTACTGTTTGGTTTACTCGTTGAGATTTCTAGGCGGTTCTGTTCTAGAATTTACTAGTTGGGTTATCTGCTATAAGTTTCTCAGCTATAACTACAAATGCACAATTTTTATAGCTTCTCTCACAGCTCGTGCGCGTGTGTTTGTGAGCGACACTTATATTGCATATCTCAGATAAGTTATCTGCATGTATTTGTGCGTTGCTTCTCCGCTGCGTGTACGTACATATGTGTAGAAAAAATGATTGAATTATTGATGTGCATCGTCACTGCTTAGCATCAGCTTAGAGATGGCAGTACCCCTTAGTGTTGCTAAGATTTGTAACAATAGTATAATTAATTATAGGATGAATAGGCGACCTGATTCCCTATCTGTACTACGAAGTGGTATATATATCCATAATAGAGGTGGCTGGTTGGCAAGGGTGCCCATATGGCAGCGAGGCGATACACGTGTACACCGATGGTGGAAGGAGTAGAGCCTGCGCTAGACTGGACTCATGAGGAAATAAATAGACCCTACAGGCTGCCAGATTACCTTAGGTTATTTCAGGCGGAAGCAGTAGCCATAACTATATCAGTTGAAACACTGGAAGAAAATGGCTTAAACAGCAGACGCGTCAACTTTTTTATTGACAGGTAATCAGCAATTAAGGAAATAATCTCACATATGAAAGCGCATTAATTTAAGTTAGATTGTAGGCTATCTCTGGAAGTTGTCGGTATAGGGAGAAGCATACATCTATTCCAGGTGCCAAGGCATATGGGAGTAGATGGAATTGAAAAAGCGGAGGAGCTAGCTAAATAGGACGCATCCCTCGAAACTAGCTCCATAGACGATCCAATTAGATTATGCGAAATTAAAATAAGGTGATAGGTGCACATGACTTACCAAGCGAGAAAGGCGTGGATCTAAGCGCCAGGCTGTTAAGTGTCTAACAAAGTTACTTCTATCATTAAAAAGACAGGACTGTAGACTTATGTAGGGTATTCCGACTGGATATTGCCTTCCAGCGCCACATGGCCTCAAATTAGGCTTGGTCAGTGATGAAGTTTTATGGTCGTGCCTTGCGCTTCCCAGCCTATAACGTCTGCTATTAGGAGTTATACAGCTGTCTGATCTAGAATCAGGTCCTAGAAAGCTTCTAGTATTTGCCAAGAGTACGGGGCTAGTTGGTAACAACGGTCCTGGTAGCAAGCTTCAGCACAGCACAATTACACATATCCGCCATGGCTTAATCCATTCATAAAACGAAGTTTTCAAAGAAAGTAATCTTGGTTTTGTTACCCTTCTAGCGCTGTAAATGCTCATTAACAGGACAATTAGTCGAAAATGATCTGTCACCCTAATAGCTGTTTTTTGTTTTTTTTTAAGCTATTGCATAGATTTTATCACGGGCTTGGCGACTAAATCAAAAAAAAATCGTAACGGATATTTGTCAAAAAAGATCCGAAAAGGCTCGAAAAGGTTCGAAAAGGTTCGTAAAGGTTGGGTGTTAGCAACAGGCCAAATACATAAAAATGGATCTCTATCATAAACAGCGGTGGGCACCACTACATTTACACGGTTACCAAATTGAGAATGTGTTAGTAAACACGAACGCGCAGCGAGCACGAAAGCAAAATAAATTATTTATTTAGTTTGATTTCAATGCTTGAAGGGTGAACACGTGACACACGCACTCTTTGGTACTCTGTTTTAAGCGCGCGTGCGACACTTCCTCACCGTACGATCATCGAAATCAAACTAAAAGAGCTGTTGTTGATTTACACGAAGTAGCCATTGTGCTATCGCTTATCGTATACATACATGGTCGCTTACAACCCAACCTAATAAAACCGCACTGCGTTTTTTTAGCGCACGCAAACAGCCGGCGTTTTTTGCCCTAACCCAAATAAGCATGCGTTGCGACAATGTAAAGCATGTGTGCAAACGTCAAATCTAAATGTCACGCAGAACAAAAATTGGAAATCGAGTTAGGTTTTCACGCAGCAAATTCAATTTGAGTTGCTCTCATAAAAGTTGTATGTGCATGAGACATTTTTGACAGAAAATGACTTGCGTGCGTTTATATTAGGTTGGCTTGTTAGCAGGTGCTAAGCTCACGCCCACCCCGGATCATAAAGTTAAAGTTAAAGTGAATGTTAAAGTTAAAGCGAAAGTTAAAGTTAAAAATAAAGTTAAAGTGAAAGTTAAAGTTAAAGTTAAAGTTAAAGTTAAAGTTATAGTTAAAGTTAAAGCTAAAGTTAAAGTTTAAGTTTAAGTTAAAGTTAAAGTTAAAGTTAAAGTTAAAGTTGAAGTTAAAGTTAAAGTTAAAGTTAAGGTTAAAGTTAAGGTTAAAGTTAAAGTTAAAGTTAAAGTTAAAGTTAAAGTTAAAGTTAAAGTTAAAGTTAAAGTTAAAGTTAAAATTAAAGTTAAAGTTAAAGTTAAAGTTAAGGTTAAAGTTAAAGTTAAAATGAATGTTAAAGTTAAAGCGAAAGTTAAAGTTAAAAATAAAGTTAAAGTTAAGGTTAAAGTTAAGGTTAAAGTTAAAGTTAAAGTTGAAGTTAAAGTTAAAGTTGAAGTTAAAGTTAAAGTTAAAGTTAAAGCGAAAGTTAAAGTTAAAACTAAAGTTAAAGTTAAAGTTAAAGTTAAAATTAAAGTTAAAGTTAAAGTTAAAGTTAAAGTTAAAGTTAAAGTTAAAGTTAAAGTTAAAGTTAAAGTTAAAGTTAAAGTTAAAGTTAAAGTTAAAGTTAAAGTTAAAGTTAAAGTTAAAGTTAAGGTTAAAGTTAAAGTTAAAGTTAAAGTTAAAGTTAAAGTTAAAGTTAAAGTTAAAATTAAAATTAAAGTTAAAGTTAAAGTTAAATTTAAAGTTAAAGTTAAAGTTAAGGTTAAAGTTAAAGTTAAAATTTAAGTTAAAGTTAAAGTTAAAGTTAAAATTAAAGTTAAAGTCAAAGTTAAAGTTAAAGTTAAAGTTAAGGTTAAAGTTAAAGTTAAAGTTAAAGTTAAAGTTAAAGTTAAAATTAAAGTTAAAGTTAAAGTTAAAGTTAAAGTTAAAGTTAAAGTTAAGGTTAAAGTTAAAATTAATGTTAAAGTTTAAGTTAAAGTTAAAGTTAAAGCTAAAGTTAAAGTTAAAGTTAAAGTTAAAATTAAAATTAAAGTTAAATTTAAAGTTAAATTTAAAGTTAAAGTTAAAGTTAAAGTTAAAGTTAAAGTTGAAGTTAAAGTTAAAGTTAAAGTTGAAGTTAAAGTTAAAGTTAAAGTTAAAGTTAAAGTTAAAGTTAAGGTTAAAGTTAAAGTTAAAGTTAAAGTTAAAGTTAAAGTTAAAGTTAAAGTTAAAGTTAAAGTTAAAGTTAAAGTTAAAGTTAAAGTTAAAGTTAAAGTTAAAGTTAGAGTTAAAGTTAAAGTTAAAGTTAAAGTTAAAGTTAAAGTTAAAGTTAAAGTTAGAGTTAAAGTTAAAGTTAAAGTTAAAGTTAAAGTTAAAGCTAAAGTTAAAGTTAAATTTACCTAAAGTTAAATTTAAAATTAAAGTTAAAGTTATGTATAAGTAATGACTCGTATACCACCGCAAGCTATAGTAAAATAGCAATATTTTCAACAGCACATTAGCTAGGGGGAAAAGTTAAGCAAAGTTGCTTAGAGTGCAAGCGACTGTAACAAAAAACAAAAATCGCAATGTAAAATACTTTAAGTCACAGCCTTACGGTTGATTGCAATTGATTTACACATTCAGTGTTGTCGCATGAACTTTTTTGCTGGAAAGACTTCATTTTTCGGATCATAACATTTTTACAAATATGTATGTACGTGTGTGTGTGTGCAAGTACGTGGTACGTGTCGTGTGATGTTTTTTGCATTTTTCCCGTTTTCAATTTTGCAAAACCTATATTCAAATATAGATTTATATATGTATTGGTTTGTGTACATATTTTGTTTGCGAGTTGATCTTTCCGTCATCCCGTTTTTGCAGTGGCAATCTCTAGTTTTACAATACGCTGGTGTCCACATCCCTGAGGCCTATAATATAATAAATATGTAGGTATGTATGTGAAGCATAAATGTGCAGCTTGCTCGGGACGGGAAGGTAAAATGATATTTTACCCTCTAGTGAAATTTAATTTGCATAGCTAACTCAGCTCAACAGTGTTTTAGTTCCATATGTTAGGTTAGGTTGAATTGGCCGGTCAATTATATCTTATATATTATTTCCAATTTCTGTTGTTATGTGCAGATCCCTTTTTCACTCTTATTTGGAATCCAAATCTATGAATAAAGTTTCGGTTGTAAAGATGGAGAATCCATCTATTAGTGAGCTTTGGACATAATTTGTCGTAGTGGTTTTGTTTAGGTATATTTTATTAAAATAATTTGCTAAAAATAAACGATTGTGAGCACACAATGACCTTCTACACCATCGTATCACGTAATCTATATAACAAACTACCTGCTGAAATACGACTCATTAGAAGGCTACCAGTGTTTCTGAGGGAAGTGAAGCAGTGGCTACTTGGTTTCAATCACGAGGGTATTGAAATTCTTTTGAGACCTATAATATAATATAAGTACCTGTGTCCATTAGCATCGAGTTTTTTTTTTTTTTTCTTTTTCCATTTGATTAACGCACCTTGACAACTCCAATTTTGAATTTTCTGTTTTAATATACATGCATATAATAGTTATACTTTTTTCTTATACATATTTATATCTTTGGAATTGTAACAATTATAATTTGTTGTTATTATGCGCCCCACAAGCATTTATAATTCTAAACGAATGAAATAGCATTTCCTCTGCTCTTTTAATGAGCGTCTAATGTCATTACCTATTTTCTTATTTGTATTTTTATTTCATATTGTAATGCCCTAGAAATTGTAAATATTTACCAGAAAATAAAGATTATACAATATACAATACAATATACAAAATCTATTTGTATTATGGCACTATTGTGAATATTTGATTAGAACAAACACTGCATTACCGACAGTTGCTAACATTCGCCGAATGGCAGGACAAGCGCATGTAAGTTTTTGTTGATAGATGATTGATTGATAGATCAGCTGATTTCTGTTGATATTTGATATGTTACTTTTATATTTGTTGCGCAAAGTGTGCACGGGTCTGGCTAGAGATATTAAGTTAGATTTTAGTTAAAGAAGTATTTAACAGTAATGCAAGCTTAATTGCATTAGCTGCATTTTATTATTGCAATAAAATGTAAAAGTTATGTTAACGGATTTCTTTCCAATAGCCGAATAGCTTTTGACTGGTAATGCAAATAACAATACATTATCTGATAATGCATAGGTAAATGTTCATAGAGATTTCTCTCAATAGCCGATTGATTGAATTGATTATAAATAATAAATAAAATAGTGAAAATATTTATGAAAAGAAGAATATCAATGGCTTATACAAGCTCTACTGGTAATGCAAAAAAAGTGATTTAAGTGAAAATATTTACGTTGTTGAGACATCCCATCAAGATCCAATAGAATTTCACAGGTAATGCAAACGGGAATGCATTATGATTAAATTTATTTTACCTTATGCTTTTTTTTAAATTAATTGTAGGCACATAAATGCATTAAAACTTCCTGATTGTAGAAGGGTGTTTGCGCAATTACTGTACTGCATTATGTTTAAAAAAATTCGAAGTTTATTTTCTGTAATGCAAATGAACTTTAGTGCAGATAAAATTTTTAATTGGTTTGGTTTTTTCGGAATGAGTAAAATTTTTTTGGCTACTACAAATAAGGATGCGGGTTCGAAACCCACTCCCAGGAGAAAAGGCTTTGAAGAGATTTAAAAGGTGTAATCGAAACAGCTGCCGCCTTGTCCGTCCTGATGTCACGTCGTTTAAAGTTTTTCCTATATTATTAAATAAAGAAAATGAATTATTTTTACAAAAGTTTAAGCAGTTCTTCTTGTTTGTAGGTATTTTATGAGGAATCGTTAAAATTTCTCTGGTAATGCAAATAGAAACGCATTTTGATAAAAAAAGTTCATGCAGTCTGAGTCCATTTGTGTATTTAAAATAGCAGGTGCTAGATTTATTTTTCGAAATGAAAAAATATTTGTAGTAATGAAAATGGAAATGCATTATATGTAAAAATATGTTGTCAACCTTTTTGCTGTTATGTAATTAGAGCTAATTGCAGTAAAAACTCGTAATGTCATAAATATTTCCCGGAATAAGCAAAGATTTTCTTCTGGTAATGCAAAAGGAAAATGCATTACCAGTAAAAATATTTCACGAGCCCGTAATTAAGTAATACAGTGGAAGTTAACTGCAGTGATAATTTTATGGCTGAAGAAGTTTTTGTTCGGTATGAGTTAAATTATTCAGGTAATGCAAGTAAAAATGCATTATTATTAAAAATATCTAAATAGAAATTTCATTCGGTATGAATAAAAATTTCCTGGTAATGCAAAGAGAGGTTCATTAACATAAAATATTAATGCAATTTAAGTTTACAGCATAAAAAAAAATTTTTCTTTGGTGAAAATGGAAATGCATTAAGTGTCAAAATTATTTATCAATTTTTTCTGTAATTTAATTAGAGTTGATTGGAGTAAAAATTGTTCTTCGTATAAAGTTTATCTGGAATAAATAAAATCTTTTTCTGGTAATGCAAACGGAATTGCATTATTTGTAAAAATATTTACCAGCTTGCAAGTTTTGTAATGCAATTGCAGCTTACTGCATTTTAAACTTCCTAATTTAGAAATTTGTGTTCGATAAGTGTAAAATTTTGCAGATAATACAAGCGGAAATGTTTTATTAGTAAACATATTTTTACAATTATTTTAATGTAATACTATTTCATTCCACGTACCATTGAGACTTTTCTGGTAATGGAAATGTACTGTGTAAAAAAATATATTTTGTGAAACATTTTGTTAATGTAATTGCAGTTTACTGTAGTAAATAAATTTAATTAAAAAATGTGTGCGGCGTAAGTAAAATTTTTCTGGTAATGCATATAGAATAGCACTATGAATAAGAATGATTCATGAACTGTTTTTCTGCCATGAAGCTAACTGGCACAAAAACTGATCTACAGCATTTCCAGTAGATATTAGTTAACTTTATGTGGTAATGCAAATGGAGATGCGTTATCAGTAAAATATTTCACAAATAAATTTTCAGTAATGCAATTTCAGTGTATTCATTATAAACTCCCGCTCTAGATCTTTCTTTCAAAATTGGTATAGTTATTGCTGCTATTTTTTGTAGCACACCGTTAATACTTTGCAATATGCCCACTGATGTACCATATCTAAGTAAACAACTTTGTATATACATGCAGAAGCTGACAAGTAATAAATTCTCGTTTCCGTTGCGACACTGTTGTTGACTAACATTTTAGGCTTAATACTTTATGACACTTTTTAACGGCAATTTTTTGTGACATTTTTGCAATTTTACGTTTTTTTTTGCATCATTTTTATTTATTTTTTTAAATAGCAATGTTGAATTACGATACGAGCGCAGAATATCCTTTGCGCTCCTTTTTCCCCTCACATACCCAAAATTCCCAATTTTGTGTGTTACTCTTGATGCCTGACGTAAATTTGCACGGTAAAATGGCAAATGTGAATTCGCTTGGACCAACCAATGACAGAAGTCACATATTTATTTTTCATAAAGGCACCGTCATGTATACGAATATGGTTGAGTAAAAGTAAACCGGTGCATAAACTCTGTATATCATTTCATTTAAATTTAATATTTGATATTTATGCTTTTTTGTACCTTTTCTCGCAATTGGTTAAATTAAGCAAGAATTTCACAGTATCGCTTTAAATATATGACAAATTTTAATTTCCATATGCGTGCGTGGATATAATTGAGTATATCAGCATCATTTCTGTAGCTGAGCAGGCCGATGGCTTAATTTCCTTGTTTGAAAATAATTTTTGAAATGTTTTAAAAGGCTTGAGGGGACATGTGGAGGATTAATTAGAGGAAATTTACAGAGGGTGCAAATTTGAAATCATTGAAACATATTTTCGAGGATTGCATTTAACTAAACTCCCATAAATTTAACATCTATTTAACTTACAACTCTGGAAATATAAAATATTCCGCATATATATTTTAATATGAACAAAAAATCACTCTTTTGGGAACAACAGGCTTCCGCCAAAGTACAGTCGACAGAAAGTACACTGCCTACGTTCTTAAAATACATACAGCCAAGATCCATAGTATCGAAAAAAGCCTTCACTTTTTGACGGCTTTTGATCACAAGGCAGCTATTAGAATAGGTCTTGCAAAACTTCTAGTATGTCCCAAGCAGACGGAGTTGTTTTTGGGGGATATATAAAGACCCAAACAACTTCAACCCCACTGGAAAATTAATTTTCATTCGAACTTAATGTCGTGGAAAGCGAGAAAAAAGCATGCCGTCTTGGACTACAGTTGAGCCTTAGCGTTTTTACAGCGGTTGTTAAGCTCATCCCTTTTTGATACACAGCCACACAAAAAGCCCCCTGCGTTGTGAGGGTTTATGGGATTGTTAATGCTGTGTTATCAAATAGATATAGACGATTTATCGATTTTTTGCTTTGGTGGAGCTTTTCGGCCGAGAATTGAGAATTTTCGAGCAAATTCAATCGATTTTTTACGTAATTAATTTAAATTTGCTGTCGATAACTAAAGGCTATCGATATTTTTTTGATTTGATGTCGAAAAGCAACCGATTTGTTATCGAATTGTTATCAATATTTTATTGCAGTGCCTTAACAATTGGCTATCGGCGTTATATAGAAAAGTAATCGATTTGTTTTCGAAAATATATCGACTTTTTTTTTAGAAAATGTGTTATCGAGCAATCAAAGATGATTTATCGAAAAGTTATCGATATAATACCAAAAAGCTAAAGTTTTTTTATGGAAATATTATCGGTTTGTTATCAACGAGTTATCGATTTGATTAAAAATTTACCAATTTTGTATCGAAAATGTATCGATTTGTTAGCGAAAAGTTATAGATTTCCGATCATAGTTTCACCAATTCCTTATCGACGTGTTATCGACGAAATATAATTTAAATATGAAATCTTTTACACCTCTAGAATTTGTCGATAATAAGCTGAAAACGAACGATTAACCAATTCAACTGCGCCATACCACCAAACTTATGAAGCCATTATCAAAAATAATAGCTGTAAGCTCATAGAGAGCTCAATTAAAATACGAACCCTAATTATGGAGTAGCTACGTGGTCTTTATTTGGGGGGAAAAGTATCGTTTTCTAAACCAAGCGATTTAAAGTCGGCTGGGCTACTTTCTTTCTTTCTCAAAACTTAAAAAAGGCTGCCGCATCAACAGAAGATCGATTAATTCGACGCTTCATTCGCAAGTAAAGATCATCAGAAGAAAGATTTGTGACAAAAGGTTTCGCAATTTTTTGTTATTCGTATTTCCCAATCAATTTGCTTACCAATGATCTCTTGTGACAACGCCACTACTTTGCAGTCACTAGTTCTAATTACATTTTAGATTGAAATAAATTTTCATTATCGCTTCATTTTTCAATTCCATCATTATTCTTGTTATCCTCGCATCCGCAAATCAGTCGATGTATTCACTGATTTCCCTTGTAATTTTCAATCACCGCATGCTCAGCCAGAGATGAATGCTGCCAACAACCAAATATCCATTTATTAGTAGCAATAACCAACACACACGCTTACTTACATGCATACAAAACAACAAATAACTACGAATAAGCATGAATTAATGCAAGCATACATACACGCACGCAGATTGAAATCATATTCAGCTCTTGGATCTAGATACGTATACACTTTGTATGTATGCATGTGTGGGAAGCCATTTTGCATTTGTTGGTCAACAGGTCGTATACGCAACATTAATTAGTACAACTACTAATCAAACGCCAACACATTTGCTGTGGCATAATAACAACAACACACAGACCCACACACTTAAGCATAACTGCTCTGCAAAAAATAGTGCGACTAATCCCTAAAGAGAGCGGTCTCCGATTGATCCCTTTTGTCTAGATTTAGGCATAATTGATCCCCTCTAGTCCCTTTTGGGTGCAGTTGGGATTAGTCAGTTTGAAATCTATGTAGCCATTTTAAGAAATATAAAAAAATCGGCAACGAAGTGAGTTAAATTAAAACGATTGTAGGTGATTGATTCAAATTATTTAGGAAAAATGCGGAGCCCTATACCGAACCTAAATGACTTGGACAATATGTTCCATTATCGTCGACCCATGTATCTTGGAATGAGTTGACCACTAAATAATTTTTTACATAGATGTATCTAACAATTTTTGCAAAGTTTTAATATTCCTTTTAAAATGTACATAACCTCATACCATACGAAAACTAACACTTTTTGATGAGAAAAGAGATTAGTCCTCATTCGTTCTCATATGTGTACATAGGGGATTAGTCCCACCGTTCCCATTCGGGTATAAATAAGTACAATTAGTCTCTTCATAAGACAAACAAAAGGGAACAGTTCAAAGCATACGAAGAGATCGAAGCTGGCATTAGTCGCATACTCCTATGCAAACTCCTCGTTCCCGAGATGGTCGCCCTTGGTACCGGAAGGTACCGGATCTGCATCCGGCAAAGGATGATCAACATCTATAACACTCCTCAAGGCCTGCGGGGCGTGTCCTTATCGCTACAATAACAACAGAAACCTATCCCGGACTTATCCTATATTAATCGCAATTTTGGCAGGGTGATTCATGTACATATATATATGCAAATACGCCTATGCATGTTTCTATTGAAGGAAATATGTAATTGGCATAGAAGGTTGGTTTCATAATTTAAGCCTCACACAAACCGCCAACGCTGCACAGTGGTCCATTTACTATCATTTGGGGTAGAAAATAAGAAACTCTCTAAATAAATGAGTTATCTTCAATCGTTTTCTGCGTAGTTCAAAATAAAACTTAGAATTCAAAAATTGTTTTTAAAATTTCATTTTTGTTTCAGATAAAAATAGAAGAGAAATCTGTTACTGGAGCTATAAGCCATGTTTCTTCATGGTATTTCATAAGTAAGATATCTACAATCGATCTCTTTTCTGTTTTTTTTTTGTAAGAAGGAAAAAAATCTTAAATTTAAAAGATTTTTAATAATTAAGGAGCTTAACACCGACAAATGATAATTGTTATTCAATTATTATTTATGGTTTTATTGGGAAAAACTGAAAATAAGGAAAGATTTACTGGCATTTTGCGATGG
Organism: Eurosta solidaginis; assembly: GCF_040869045.1. Classification (NCBI taxonomy): domain Eukaryota; kingdom Metazoa; phylum Arthropoda; class Insecta; order Diptera; family Tephritidae; genus Eurosta; species Eurosta solidaginis. The sequence goes on from NC_090320.1 coordinate 278,550,767, forward strand.
TACCATTTCGAAAACCGCCACGTCATCATCGTCAGGCAATTTCGTAATGTTTATTTATTTCAACAGGTTTCACGGGGAATCGAACCACGGTCAAAGTGCTGAAATCACAATCGCCTAACCATTGGGCTATTGTTTTGTGTTTGCTTTCTTGGTTATTTCAGTTTTATCCCATTTTCCCGCTCTCGCATAATTTGAGACATTCTGTCTCTGTATTAATTTGTACTAGGCGTGTTTTTATACCTTTCGTGAACATGAAATGGTATATTAACTTTGGTCCGATGTTTGTAACGTTGAGAAATATAGAAGATAGGCTCACCATTAAGTTTACCGAATTGATCAAGGCGACGAACGGAGTTGATATAGCCATGTCAGTCTGTCCGTCTGTCTGTTTGAACGCAAACTCATCTCTCAAATTTTGAGATATCTCAATGAAATCTGGCACAAGGATGTATTTATACTCAGTTGAGCAGAGCTCACAGAGTATATTAAGTTTGATTGGATAACGGTTGGTTGTACATATGTATGAATAGAGATAGATATAGACTTCCATATATCAAAATAATCAGGATCGAAAAAAAATTTGATTGAGCCATGTCCGTCCGTCCGTCCGTCCGTTAACACGATAACTTGAGTAAATTTTGAGGTATCTTGATAAAATTTGGTATGTAGGTTCCTAAGCTCCCATCTCAGATCGCTATTTAAAATGAACGATATCGGACTATGACCACGCCCACTTTTTCGATATCGAAAATTTCGAAAAACCGAAAAAATGCGATAATTCATTACAAAAGACCGATAAAGCGACGAAACTTGGTAGATGAGTTGAACTTATGACGCAAAATAGAAAATTAGTAAAATTTTGGACAATGGGCGTGGCACCGCCCACTTTTAAAAGAAGGTAATTTAAAAATTTTGCAAGCTGTAATTTGGCAGTCGTTGAAGATATCATGAAGAAATTTGGCAGGAACGTTACTCTTATTACTATATATACGCTTAAAAAAATTAGCAAAATCGGACCACACCCACTTTTAAAAAAAAATTGTTTTTAAATTAAAATTTTAACAAAAAATTTAATATCTTTACAGTATATAAGTAAATTATGTCAAGATTCAACTCCAGTAATGATATGGTGCAACAAAATACAAAAATAAAAGAAAATTTAAAAATGGGCGTGGCTCCGCCCTTTTTCATTTAATTTGTCTAGGATACTTTTAACGCCATAAGTCGAACAAAAATTAACCAATCCTTTTGAAATTTGGTAGGGGCATAGACCTTATGGCGTTAACTGTTTTCTGTGAAAATGGGCGAAATCGGTTGATGTCACGCCCAGTTTTTATACACAGTCGTCCGTCTGTCCTTCCGCATGGCCGTTAACACGATAACTTGAGCAAAAATCGATATATCTTTACTAAACTCAGTTCACGTGACCACGCCCACTTTTCGATATCGAAAATTACGAAAAATGAAAAAAATGCCATAATTCTATACCAAATACGAAAAAAGGGATGAAATATGGTAAGGTAATTGGATTGTTTTATTGACGCGAAATATAACTTTAGAAAAAACTTTATAAAATGGGTGTGACACCAACCATATTAAGTAGAAGAAAATGAAAAAGTTCTGCAGGACGAAATAACAAACCCTTAAAATCTTGGCAGGTATTACATATATAAATAAAGTAGCGGTATCCAACAGATGATGTTCTGGGTCACCCTGGTCCACATTTTGGTCGATATCTGGAAAACGCCTTCACATATACAACTACCACCACTCCCTTTTAAAGCTCTCATTAATACCTTTAATTTGATACCCATATCGTACAAACTCATTCTAGAGTCACCCCTGGTCCACCTTTATGGCGATATTTCGAAAAGGCGAACACCTATAGAACGAAGGCCCACTCCCTTTTAAAAATACTCATTAACACCTTTCATTTGATACCCATATCGTACAAACAAAGTCTAGAGTCACCCCTGGTCCAGAAAGGCCCACTCCCTCTTAAAATATTCATTAACTCCTTTCGTTTGATACCCATATAGCACAAACGAATTCTAGAGTCACCCCTGGCCCACCTTTATGGCGATATCTCGAAACGGCGTCCACCTATGGAACTAAGGATTACTCCCTTTTAAAATACTCATTAACACATTTCATTTGATACCCATATCGTACAAACGAATTCTAGATTCACCCCTGGCCCACCTTTATGGTGATATCTCGAAACGGCGTCCACCTATAGAACTAAGGCCCATTCCCTTTTAAAATACTCATTAACACCTTTCGTTTGATACCCATATCGTACAAACAAATTCTAGGGTCACCCCTGGTCCACCTTTATGGCGATATCTCGAAACAGCGTCCACCTATGGAACTAAGGATTACTTCCTTTTAAAATGCTCATTAAAACCCTTCATTTGATACCCTTATCGTACAAACGCATTCTAGAGTCACCCCTGGTCCACCTTTATGGCGATATTTCGAAAAGGCGAACACCTATAGAACGAAGGCCCACTCCCTTTTAAAAATACTCATTAACACCTTTCATTTGATACCCATATCGTACAAACAAAGTCTAGAGTCACCCCTGGTCCAGAAAGGCCCACTCCCTCTTAAAATATTCATTAACTCCTTTCGTTTGATACCCATATTGCACAAACGAATTCTAGAGTCACCCCTGGTCCACCTTTATGGCGATATCTCGAAAAGGGGTCCACCTATAGAACTAAGGCCCACTTCCTCTTAAAATATTCATTAGCTCCTTTCGTTTGATACCCATATTGCACAAACGAATTCTAGAGTCACCCCTGGCCCACCTTTATGGCGATATCTCGAAACGGCGTCCACCTATAAAACTAAGGCCCACTCCCTTTTAAAATACTCATTAACACCTTTCGTTTGATACCCATATCGTACAAAGAAATTCTAGGGTCACCCCTGGTCCACCTTTATGGCGATATCTCGAAACGGCGTCCACCTATGGAACTATGGCCCACTCCCTCATAAAATACTCTTTAATGCCTTTCATTTGATACACATGTCATACAAACAAATTCCAGGGTTTCCCTCGGTTCATTTTCCTACATGGTTATTTTCCCTTATGTTGTCACCATAGCTCTCAACTGAGTATGTAATGTTCGGTTACACCCGAACTTAACCTTCCTTACTTGTTTTGTATTATATTAGACATTTATATATATCTCCCATACAACCGATCGTTCAGATAAGACGATTTTGGTCATTCCTTCCGCAATTTAGAAAGTATAAACGTGAAACTCGGTGATATATATTCTAATATATCATAGAAGATATCCTGAAAAAATCACTTTGATCGAAGATATATATAGTTATATCCCATACAACCGTTCGTTCAGATAGAAAGGTTTTTGGCAATTTCTCCCTTAATTTCCAATATAAAAACGTTAAACTTAGTGTTATTTATTCTAATATATCACAGAAGAATTCCTGTAAAAATTTTTTGGCATTTTTCATTTTATATTTATCTTAAAAGATTGTTTAGGTATGTACATCTGTTCACTATATATTTCTTATCTTATACAGGGCATTATTTGGAGATTACGAACGGGATAAGATTATTGTTCAGCCCCATTCATGAAAGGTATGAAGTCTTCGGCGCAGCCCAAGACAGTCCCGTCCTTACTTGTTGTTATTGGTATTGTATCAATTCGCTGCACAAGATTGTGTGTACTATACTTACCTTCGTGCTCAGTTTATATAGCCATATATGTTTGTATGTTTAATGGTGTGTTTGTATGTTAAATTCAAAAGTTGTTAGAGCAAGGAGGTTTTTTCTCAATGAAATCAAAAAAAAAAAAAAACTGAAAAAAAAATTCATAAGTAAAAACAAAAATATCAATTTTCCTATTAAAAAATTTCGCAAATTCTTTTTTGCTTATAACAAAACAGAGCAAAGTTCTTGAAGTCTAAGTTTTATTGTTGCATACTCGCTTAAAACTAATGCTGAAAAAGGTAATATCAAAATAAATAAATGCGAGGCGCGATAACCTCTGAAGAGATTTTAGGCCGAGATTCTCTTCCAATTTCCATCGTGCTTATTTGAATTTTTCCTGCAAATTGGCGGGACGGGACGTGCTTAACTCTGCTTAATGCTGACTCCGAGCGGCATATGCAAGGCAGATACATTTTCACTGAGAAGCTTTGCATGGCAGAAATACACTCAGAATGTTTGCCAAATCACTGCCGAGGGGCGACCCGATTATAATTTAATTATTTAATTGAAAAAAAAAAACTGTCTATATTTTTTGTTGTTATTTTGCAAGGAGCTTGAATCCAGGATCTTCGATGTGGTCGGCGGAGCACGATACAACCACACCACGGCGATCACCGGTACTATGAACACAATTAAATCAGTTAATTGATACGGTAGCTAACTGCATCTGAAAAAAATATTTTTCCGATATGTTTTCCTTGAAATCGACCACTGTTCGTTGTAAGAGGTACTAGAGCATTATGCTGCGGTGCATGCAACATGAATGTCGATTCATCTTTACACCATAGCCATATTGCAACATACTTTGCTAATGCTGTTTCGGTTACATGGAGCTCTATTGATTATTGTAGCTGTAATTAGTACTTACATGTTGCACAATTGCTTACCTCCTCACACATCTAAACTGTCTTTCATCCAGTCAGTAATCATGCGAACTTGCACAGTATTCACGTAATTTTCCTGTACAAAGGCTATGATGGATATCAAGACTACTTTGTTTTATATACCGGTTTGAGTGCTTGGACGCTGAAATAAATCCCAGCTTATTTGTTATCCTTACTCAATTTGTCTTATATAGATGCACTAATTAGTGCCTAGTGTAATATGTGATCAACAAACGAATGTCCGCCTACAGATTTTGCGTCAATTTCAGCAACAGAAAGAAGCGCCATTGTCAGTTTTAAATGGAAAAGTGATTACAAATGAGATGACGTGATTAGGTCAATGTATAAGGAGAGATGCATAAATCAGTCTGGGTCAGTCAGCACGGTGACATTTAGGGATCGCTTCGGGGCTGTCTCTGCACCACTTGCGCAAATCAGGGACCATCTCGGCATAACATTGGTATTGTTATACTCTGCTGAGCAGAGCTCACAGAGTATATTAATTTTGTTCGCATAACGGTACCCCGTAACTGCATAAACTTATCGGTATAGATATAAACTTCTACATATCAAAATGATGTGGGCGGAAAAATAAATTCATTTAGCCACGTCCGTCCGTTCGTCTGTCAGTTAACAAGATAACTTGAGTAAATTTTGAGGTATCTCATCTCAAATCGCTATTTAAAATGAAGGAAATTGGACTATAACCACGCCCACTTTCACGATATCGAAAATTTCGAAAAACCGAAAAAGCGGTAAAATTCATTACCAAAGGCGGATAAAGCGATTATACTTGGTAGGTGGGTTAACGCAGAATAGAAAATAAGTAAAATTTTGCACAATTGGAGTGGCACCGCCCACTTTTAGAAAAGGTAATTTAAAAGTTTTGCAAGCTGTAATTTGACAGGTGAGCATGTAATGTTCGGTTACACTAGCCTTCCTTACTAGTTTCATATAATTATGTGCATTTTGACTATTTTGTATTCTCTCATTCCATTTCTTCAATAAGTTTACCACTCTTTATCTGCCTTTTCACCTCAGCACTATAAAATATCTTCAACATCTGTTTAAAACTTTTTGAATGACACCCGAACAGTAGCAGTTGGAAATAGTTTCTTTATAGATTTGATTACATAAATCGAGTTAAAAATTTTGTTAAATATTTTGGTATCCCATACAATTGTTTTTCAAAACTATTTCATATAAAAATTTGTATTACCAAATTAAAAACTTTTGACCCAATTCGATTTCTATTAAATAACTTTTTAATCAATTAAAATAAAAACCACATACAGTAGAATGGAGCTTAAAATTAAATGGCCATCACAAACAATAGTTGTTTTTTATGTAGATATGTATGTTTTACACATGTGCTTGTATATAGCTGACATTGAATTTAGTGAATTTCCGACTTTTCCACCGTGTGTGTAAAATACAAATATTCGTATTTCGCTCTGAAGAAAATAAAAAACGAAGTTTAAAAAAATTCATACACCCAGTATAGGCAACATCAACATCAAAACCAATTTTCAGTATTTTTTCTTTTTAGCCCAGCCTATGTATCACGAGAATTACCCAAAATTGTATTTGGTTGACTGGCCAATCAATCAGTTGACTATGTCAACGACAAGCGAACTTGTCACTATTGTACCTATATAACCTTCAAATGTACAGTAACGAACAGAAATATAGAAGTGGATTTTTTTTTTCTGTCGAATTTGATATAATAAATAAAACATTCTTTTATTAATTTTCGATATTTGAAAAAAAAATATTTCTTTGAATCCGCTAACTGAAACTATGCAAGCTAAATCCGAAAACATTTTATAAAAATTTCGAAATTTTTATTTGGAGATCTGAATTTATTTGAGCATGCAGTTTTTTAGCCCCAATCAATTTCAGTCCAACAAAGTAAAAGTATTTTGTCTGTCAAAAGTCTCATTAATTTTTGAAATTTGTTCCGTATTATGTTTAAGATTTTTCTCCATACAAGATGTGAAACAATCTGAAACGACTTTCTGAAGAAATTATCAAAAGTCAATGCGAATTTTACAGGAGCATTAACTCGTGTTTTGTTAGGCTAAAAGTGATCGGGCTACAAAAGTGCATTCTCAAAAAATTCAGAGAACTCCAAATAGGTAGTATGAAGTTATTGTAAAATTTTCTCGAATTTTACAATTTTTTTCGAAAACGGTTTTGTGACTGGTATGCTTAAGGTATAAAATTCATAGCGGTGTTTTCTTAAAAAATCGAAAATAAAAAAAGAATTGTTAATTGACAAAATTTGAAAACAAATTACCATTGCCATTTTTCTGCTCGCTGCTCTACATACCTTCATTTGTACATACATATTGACACATTCTTCGTTTCAATCAGAACGTGTTCATGCGTTTCGAACATAAAATTTCAAGTGAAAAAATTTTATGAAATGAGAAATGAAAATAACATTACTGAGTTGATCGATGAAGGTAACATTTTATGTTTTTTATATATTTTTTTATTTAAAGTACTAAACTTCATGATAAAGAAGTATCACATGTGTCAATGAACTTAATTTTGCAAGCGACCGCTCATAAAATATTTACATTGCCGAAATATTTTTCACTTCAATTACTTGGTGTATACAAATGTTTGAAGGCGATATTACCAATATTTAAATTATATCAAATAAGATTCAATAAATAAAATACATACCGATAACCACCGATACGGTCAAATAATCGAAAAAATTATAACTTTTAACAAAAAGGTGTAAGAGCCGAGTGTCCGTGCAGGACTATATTTAGAAAACGAATGTTTTAAAATAACTAGACTTCACCCAGGATTGAAGTCAAACCACAAATAAAATAATTTCAATATAAATTCGTTAGAACCAGTAGCAACAAGTTTTCGATGGTGATAACTTCTTTCATAAATGATCGATAACATATCGACAACTTTTCGAGAAGCTATCGTTAACTTTTTGATAAAAAAACGGAAATTTTTCGACATGAAATTGATAACATTTTGATAAAAGTTATCGATAACCTGTCGATAACAATTGGATATGTTTTCGATTACATAACGAAATTTTTTCGATAAGTGGTCGATAACTAAGAAACGAACACTTTTCGATAACAACTCTATAACCTTTCGATAACAAATTGGCTACACTCCGGAAACAAATCAGAAATCTTTTCAAAAACAAACTGATAAGTCGTCGATAAGAAATGAACTGCATGCGCATGTATCGTCGATAAGAAAACGATAACTCATCGGCAATCAACTGTGAATATTTTGATAACAAATTATCTAATTAAATAACAAAAAATAACAAATGAGTGTTGATATCGCTTATGACGTAACCCGCGCTAAGAAAAATCAATTGAAGTAAGGTTCGGTTGAACTGACCGCTTCTTTTGGGTGTCACATAGACTGAGTGAGTCCGTAGAGTTCCCAGAAGTTTGTTTAACGACGAAGCTGAAAACCCTGTCAAAAACCAGGACCTATGTTACAAAAAAAAATCTGTGTTCTTGCAAATACTAGAAGTTTTCTAGGACTTATATGCCACTTGGTGCTTCTAGACCTGACAGCCTTATCACTCCTTATAGCTGGAGCCTTAGCCTGGCAAACGCAAACGTGCTCGATCGCTTCCCCGTGCAACCCGTACTCCCTGCAACATTTTTTTTTGATCCTTCGAAATACAGCCGAAAAGTTTTTTCGTTGTAACTTGGTTATTTGCTGTCCGATTTTTAAAATTGATATGCCATTATTTTGTCCTTAGGAAGTTTCACATTTTCGTTTCTTTTTAAGCTGTGAAGTTGTTTTCACATTATTAGGTCAGCTAACAAAATTGTACCCCCCTAAAGTATCCTTTTTTCCTAACAAAATGAAAGTACTTAAAAATTCAAGAAAATGTTGCTTTGAAACCATATTACTAAAATAATAAACAAAGAAGTTATATCACTTTCAATATTTATTGCAACTGTTATTTTATCTGATTCCTATTATACTTAGACCTGAAACTCATGATATTTTTGGAGGAAAAATTATTTGTATAAGGTTTTGCATTTAAAAGTTAATAAAGATATGCCAAATATCATAAATAAGGGAAGTTAAAGTAAATAAGTGAGTCAAACCTGACTTCTAACTACAGTCAGACTCTGACTTCTGACTTTTCATCTCGTATAATAGCTGTTATACCAAATTTCTTAAAAAAGAATTCAGCTCTTTAAGTAAGGGAAAAGAGCGGACCCCGATCACATTTTTACTTTTTTAACCCTAGGATGCATGCGTAAAAAAACTACAGTTATACATACGATGAGCCTCAGAGGCTCAAGTACTAGTAGTATCGGTTTACTTATAAATAAAACAAAATATTACTGGGATAAAACTTTAATTCGTTTATCGGTTCTTTTTATTATTACAAATACGTGTAATGGTTGTATAAATACAAAAAATTATGTGGTAATTAGTACAATCGGAACATGTTTCACAAAGCAGTAATGAATGTTCTTTACAAATACTTTTAACACACTTAGCGCAAAATAGTCTGCTCATGCGATTTATTTTGGAAGGACAGAATTTTAGTCATTTCTTTTTTCTCGGCGAAGCATCATTCTTAGTCGTTACTTCTTCTTCAATCTGTATAAAATTTGCCATAGCCATTTTATAAACTTTAAACAGTTTTGTTGAACTTTGTGCTATCCGCTTCATAAATGGAAGTACTAACTTAATTGCTAGTTCCTTTAGGAAGATACGCCTTTTATGCCGTATCCCAGTTGCAAAGGCGGTATTTTCCTGAATAAATATCAAAAAGGCGTTCAGAGCTCCAACATCCATTATATTATACCAACGAACCATAGGCCAACGGCTTGTTTGCCTCTGGCATATATAATTACCAACCATTTGGTCCATATGATCTACACTACCCTTGGTTTTGTTATAGAACTCGATAATATCTGGTTTTTTAGTTACATTCTCAATGTTAACAATATCATCGTGATGCATAGAGCTTAGTAATATAAACGCTTTGTTTTTTTTTTTTCGGAATGTATCTTACTAATGTTAAGTCGTCTTTGAAACCAATTTGAGATTAGTAAACGCTTCTTTCCTTAGAAGCTTGGAACTCTCTTGGTATTTCCTTTTTATTTTTACGTAAAGTTCCCACAATCGTTATTCCAGCTTCTAATAAATCCTATGCAAGGGGAATGCTCGTGAAATAATTATCAAATTTAGATTTCGGCCAGAACACTGTATGGATGTTTGGTTGTTTTTGATACTTGCATAAAACAACTCAATTTGATGATTGGTTTACTACCATTTTCTTTGCAATTAAACTTAAATCCTAGTTTTCAATTAAATATAAAGACTGCGCATGCAGCTGGTTCAAAGAGAGACGATGATGATAATAATAATTTCATTAGAATAAGAACAATGAAAGAAAATGTCAAAGTAAAAGTGATGCCAGATGTCAGCTGATCCGTATCTTATATGAAGTTGATACATAGATGGCACGGTGTGCAACTCAATACGCTACAGTACTCCCCCTTTAGTGACTCGGTCACGATTTGGAGAAACGTACTCGCTGACGTGTTTCGTAAGTCCGCCTATCTGGTTGTGTAATGCCGGTGCTAATTTCAGTGTTCGTTAGGAAAGCTGATTTGATTCGCTCGATCGATACTGCTACGTCCTTACCATTGATGCGAATGATGAAAACACGATCTAATTCTTTGCTTACCACCTCATATGGCCCTGTGTATGGAGGTTCAAGTGGCTGTTTTACAGCATCCGTTCGAAGAAAAATATGTGTGCAATCATTCAAATGTTTGAGCTGAAACATTTTATTATTGTTGTGATGTGCAACTGGTGTTGGTCGCATGGCTCACATTTGCTCTCTCAATTGGCCAATGAAGATGTGAGGGTCATATGGTGCATCGGTGCCTTCTGCAAATTCGTTTGGTATGCGTATAGGCGAGCCATATAGCATCTCAGCTGCTGAAGCTTTAAGGTCAGGTTTATAACAATTCCGTAGTCCAAGTAGTGCTACTGGTAAGAGTTTTGGCCAAGGAATTTGGGTATTACACATTAAAGCTGCTTTTAGTGGACGATGCCAGCGCTCTATCATGCCATTGGACTGGGGGTGATATGCTGTTGTGTGTATGTGTTGGCCACCAACAAGTTTGCACAAATTTTTAAACAACGCGGATTCAAATTGTGTGCCTTGATCTGTCGTGATTGTTTTTGGACACCCAAACCTGGATACCCAATGAACCCAAAAAGTATTCGCAATCGTGTCCGCTGAAATATCTCTTAATGGTATTGCTTCGGGCCAGCGAGAAAAGCGATCGATCATCGTGAGGCAGTAACGATATCCTTGCGCATGGGGCATAACAATTATGTCCATGTGGACGTGGTCGAATCTGTTGTCAGGCACAGTAATTTTTTGCGGTGTTAGCTTGTTGTGGCGATGTATTTTCGCGCGCTGACAGGAAATGCAACTTTTCGCCCATTCGGCGATGTCCTTCTTCATGGATGGCCAAACGTACTTTTGTCGCACCTTTTGACTTGTAGATTTGCCACTCGGATGTGACAATCCATGCGCTGCTGAAAAAACTTGATAGCGTAAGTTTCGTGGAACGTAAGGTCGCACTTGACCCGTTGATATATCGCAATAGATCGTACGCGTGTCAAATTGAACTGCTTGTAATTTTAGAGATGTGTCACCGCTCAAAACCGAGCGTAATTCTTCGTCGTCTGCTTGCGATTTCGCAATATCAGCCAGAGTTATAGCCGAGGGCATTGAGATTGCCTCTAATCGAGAGAGGGCATCGGCCACAGAATTTTCAGTACCTTTAACATGAACGATTGCTGTAGAAAACTGAGATATAAAATCTAAGTGACGTATTTGCCGCGGCGATGCTTTTTTCGGCTTTTGTTGGAATGCATAGATCAATGGTTTATGGTCCGTTTTGACTACAAAACTGCGTGCTTCGAGAAAATGTTTGAAATGGCGAATTGCATCGTAAACTGCAAGTAACTCCAGATCAGAAGGTTGCGTGTTCAAATCACGTCGGGGTCACCACTTTGGTTGTTTTTGATACTTGCATAAAACAACTCAATTTAATGATTGGTTTACTACCATTTTATTTGCAATTAAACTTAAATCCTAGTTTTCAATTAAATATAAAGACTGCGCATGCAGCTGGTTCAAAGAGAGATGATGGTGATAATAATAATTTCATTAGAATAAGAACAATGAAAGAAAATGTCAAAGTAAAAGTGATGCCAGATGTCAGCTGATCCGTATCTTATATGAAGTTGATACATAGATGGCACGGTGTGCAACTCAATACGCTACAGATGTAACAAGGGATTTTACGATATTGTCATCTACATTATGTTGAGCATTATTTCCGGGCTGGCGACCTAAATAAACTTGGCCATCAATGGCATAACCTGAATCGCTTTCACAGAGCCAAAATAATTTAATTCCGGACTTGGCTGACTTAGATAACATATACTGAATAAAACTTGCGCGTCCCCTAAAATTTAATAGCTGTTCGTCAATTGTTACAAATACTTTTGGAATGATTACTGTTCGGCACCTCTGTAGAAACAATTCCCATATATGACGAATGGGTGCAAATTTCTCTGATGAAATTCGAAAGTTGCGTGTTCTTTTATCATCGAATCGAAGCATCCTGCGTATGTTTTCGAATCGGTTCCAATTTTTTTTCCACACCAGCCATCAGTAGCAACCCAAAAAAGCCTCAATTTCGTCTTTCTCCAGGAGTGGTCAATATTTCCCATGTGCCACGAAACAGCGGCTAGCTTCTCTGTTTGTACATAATTTGATTTCGTCGACCATTTCCGATGTAGTAAATTTGTCCAAAGCATTCTTCTTAAACCAAATATTACATTTTTGTATAAGACCAGGAGTAAAACGCATTAAGTTGTGTGCGCGAACTTTATTCTGCTGGGGTGGTGAACTATTCCATATAAACAAATTTTTTCCGGAAAAGACGTTACTGCAGCGGTCCGATATGTCTATATTTTCTTCGAAGCTGTTCTCGTCTTCACAATCTATGAATTTTTTTTACCTGATTTAGTTTGAACCTATATTATTTATTTCTTATCAATAAACAAATATATTGTTGTGCACTTGACCACGAATCGAACACTACTGAGTAATCTTCTGCAAAGGCATACTTGCTTGATTGTTTTTTTTTTTTTTTTTTTCATAGAATAACGGTCATTGCTCAAATAAATTTGCATGGTATACTTGGTTGAGCTATATGAGCCTTACAGGATCATCATATGTATAAAAGGGTCATTGATACAAAAGTGCTTTTATTTCTGAGAAAAAAAATATTTTTTCAAAAAGTCAATGCCTACTATGATTAAAATAATTCAGATATAGCATTCCAAAAGCCTCTTGTAAAAATTATTTCAAATTTATAAGATATGTCGAAATATATATCCAAGTGAGCCCTGGAGGCTCAACGTATGCATTCTAGGGTTAATTTGCTTAACGCGTTATCAAAAAGGTAAAATTTCGAAACGTAGAATTTCGAACTTCGAAAGCCGATATCTATTTTTTGGAGGCTAACTTCGAAAAACGGAAAAAGTGGGTTTGGTTCAATACCCAGAAAAAAAGTTGATTTTGTCGCATAGTGTTATTATTATAAATACGAAACAACAGGTTTGACTCACCTATTTACTTTCACTTCCCCTATTTATGATATTTGACATATCTTTATTAACTTTTCAATGCAAACCCTAATAATAATTTTTCCTCCAAAAATATTATGAGTTTCAGGTCTAAGTATAATAGGAATCAGGTAAAATAACAGTTGCAATAAATATTGAAAGTGATATAACTTCTTTGTTTATTATTTTAGTAAACATGGTTTCAAAGCAACATTTTCTTGAATTTTTAAGTACTTTCGTTTGGTAGGGAAAAAATAGTATTTTAGGAGGGGTTTCAATTTTGTTAACTGGCCTAATCATGTGAAAAGGACTTCATAGTTTAAAAGGACATTAGAAAGACAAGTGAAGCTTCTCAAGGTCAAAATAATGACATGCCAATGTTAAAAATCGGACGTCGAATAACAAAGTTACAACGAAAAAACCTTTTCACCTGTATTTCCAATGATCAAACAAAAAAAATTTTTTTCCCGAAACCCTCTCAACATACTCTCTAAATTTAGGGGCGTCTATTAGTAACTTTTTGTTTCAGCCCAGTCTAATGTACCGCCAGAAGTCAGTCTCCAGTCAGAATACCCCTCATGAGTCTACAATCTTCTCTTTTTAATGATAGAAGTAACTTTGTTAATTCATGGTTGCAAGACCTACATATGATCTTGGACACTTTGCAGCCCCGTGCTTGGGTTCACAACTTTCAAGCTTGGTCGATCATGTGCCCCTGTCACATTCTCTTAATACCATCTAATTTGATTAAGGCGTCTAAAGAGCAAGCGAGCGATGTGACATTTATGCTAGTTCAGGTAAATTCTGCTAAAGTTGTTAAAATTAAAAGTAGTCGTGAGCTTTAAATTTCATCAAAAGATTTTGCACTCTAATCCTACATATATACAGCTCTATGTTGATAAGGAAAATATCTAACAAAATTAATTTCATTTGTGCAGGTTAAAATGGATAGCCACGAAATTAGGCTCATTCATAATAAATATAAATTTTTCCCTTTTTAAAACGCATAATGAGATTTAATGCTCAACGGAACACCATTTTAAAAATAGCAGTGAATCCTAAAGCATTTTTATACTCAGTTGAGCAGATCTCAAAGAGTATATAAACTCTGATTGAATAACGGTTGGTTGTACAGGTATAAAGCAATCGAGATAGATATAGACTTCCATATATCAAAATCATCTGTATCGAAAAAAAATTTGATTGAGCCATGTCCGTCCGTCCGTCTGCCCGTTAACACGATAACTTGAGTAAATTTTGAGGTATCTTGATGAAATTTGGTACATAGGTTCCTGGGCACGCATCTCAGATCGCCGTTTAACACGAACGAAATCGGATCATAACCACGCCCATTTTTTCGATATCGAAAATTTCGAAAAAAAAAGTGCGATAATTCATTACCAAAGACGGATAAAGCGACGAAGCTTGGTAGATGGGTTGAATTTATGACGCAGAATAGAAAATTAGTAAAATTTTGGACAACGGGCGTGGCACCGCTGACTTTTAAAAGAAGGTAATTTCAAAGTTTTGCAAGCTGTAATTTGGCAGTCGTTGAAGATATCATGAAGAAATTTGGCAGGAACGTTACTCCTATCACTATATGTGTACTAAATAAAAATTGGCAAAATCGGTGTACGAACACGCCCTCTTTAAAAAAAAAAAATTTTTTAAAGTCAAATTTTAACAAAAAATTTTATATCTTTACAGTATATAAGTAAATTATGTCAACATTCAATTCCAGTAATGATATGGTTCAACAAAATAAAAATATAAAAGAAAATTTCAAAACGGGCGTGGCTCCGGCCTTTTTCATTTAATTTGTCTAGAATACTTTTAATTCCATAAATCGAACAAAAATTTACCAATCCTTCTGAAATTTAGGGGCATAGATTCTGTGATGATAACTGTTTTCTGCGAAAATGGGCGAATTCGGTTTAAACCACGCCCAGTTTTTATACACAGTCGACCGTCTGTCCTTAGGCTCGGCCATTGACACGATAACTTGAGCAAAAATCGATATATCTTTACTAAGCTTAGTTCACGTACTTACCTGAACTCGCTTTATCTTGGTATAAAAAATGGCCGAAATCCGACTATTACCACGCCCAATTTTTCGATATCGAAAATTACGAAAAATGAAAAAAATGCCATAATTCTATACCAAATATGAAAAAAGGGATGCAGCATGGTATTTGGATTGGTTTATTGACGCAAAATACAACTTTAGAGAAAACTTTGTAAAATGGGTGTGACACCTACCATATTAAGTAGAAGAAAATGAAAAAGGTTTGCAGGGCGAAATCAAAAGCCCTTGAAATCTTCGCAGGAATACTCTTAGCGGTACTACATATATAAATAAATTATCGGTACCCGACAGATGCTGTTCTGGGTCACTCTGGTCCGCATTTACTTCGATATCTCGAAAACGCTTTCACATGTAAACTTAAGGGTCACTCCCTTTTAAAACCCTCATTAATACCTTTAATTTGATACCCATATCGTACAAAAATATTCTAGATTCACCCCTGGTCCACCTTTATGGAAATATCTATAGAAGGCGTCCACCTATAGAACTAAGGACCACTTCCTGTTAAAATACTTATTAACACCTTTTATTTGATACCCATATCATACAAACTCATTCTAGAGTTACCTCTGGTCCACATTTATGGCGATATCTGGAAATATCTATAGAAGGCGTCCACCTATAGAACTAAGACCCACTCCCAATTAAAATACTCATTAACACCTTTCATTTGAGACCCATATTGTACAAACACATCCTTGAGTCATCCTTGGTCCACCTTTATGGCGATATCTCGAAAAGGCGTCCAACTATAGTATTAAGACCCACTCCATTTTAAAATACTCATTAGCGCCTTTGATTTGATACCCATATCGTACAAAAACATGCTGGAGTCACCCCTGGTCCACCTCTATGGCGATATCTCGAAAAGGGGTCCACCTATAGAACTAAGGCCCACTCTCTTTTAAAATACTCATTAACATCTTTCATTTGATACCCATATCGTACAAACACATTCTAGAGTCACCCCTGGTCCACCTTTGTGGTGTTATCCCGAAATGGCGTCCACCTATAGAATTATGGCGCACTCACTTTTAAAATACTCTTTAATACCTTCCATTTGATACATATGTCATACAAACACATTCCAGGATTGCCCAAAGTTCACTTTCCTATATGGTGATTTTCCCTTTTTTGTCGCCAAAGCTCTCAGCTGAGTATGTAATGTTCGGTTATACCCGAACTTAGCCTTCCTTACTTGTTATTTAATAATATTTTACCGCATTCACTTTATGAAGATGCGGTCCTAAATCATACCAACTCAAATATGACCCAAGAACATTCACAAAACTTCTATGCTGAGTGTGCGTCTTACTTGACTGCTGCTCTTTGGTAGTTTTTTTGTTTGGCATTTTGTCCAGCCTTTTATTTACTAAAGCCAGTTGCGGCTAAATAACAACATTTGGTTGTTCATAGTTTATGGCCTTCAAGATGAATTTTCTTCAAACGCTTTTTGTACGATTTCTTTGGCTGAACCTTTCTTATGAGGGCTTGACAGCAAATGTTACTTTCGTTGGCTTGCGACTGGCTTTTGCAGATTTTTTTGTGTTGTTCGCATTAACAGCTTTTAAAAAAAATTATTTTTTTTTTGTTTCTTGGGACTTGTTTTGGTCAAAATAGATTTTTTTCATTTTCAAGGCTGCAAATCAAAAAAAAATTTTTTTTTTTAACTGTTAATGCGAACGTTTTTATCGCATAATTTTAAGTGGGATAGGAACTATGTGACAAATTCGTTTTCATCGGCAACGCTTTTGCACGTTTCTGAAGAAACCCTTAAAAAAAATGGCGGAAAAATAAATTTTTCACCAAAACACTCCTCAAGACTCAAAAAAATTTTTTTTTTTTCAAAAACTGTTATCGCCAAAGTTTTTGGCGGACAATTTTGAGTCGGACAGGGTATACATGAAAATATTAAAATCAAATGAAAATTTTTTAAGTAGGTCATGAAAAAAACCTTAAAAATCAAAGAAAAAAAAGTCAAAAAACTCTAATTTTGCAGGCTCGAAAATTACTTTTCTGGGTATGCTTAGTGGAACTTTTTTTTCCTGAACCCAAAACCTATCGAAAAATCGATGGCGCGATATAAGTTGATAAATCGACCCAGCTTAATATACATATACACACACATAAATCAAGCGAAAAGCCATATTTGATGGCAAAGACATTGAACGCTAGCACGTTTTCATTTACTGTTTATTTATTTAGTTGCTTTGTTGATTTTTCTTTGTTTTATATCCGGCTACATATATATTATGTAAACATTGTTTTGTGTATATATTTATATATAAAATGTACATATATGACTTCTTATGTACGTATGTACGTATGGAAATATGTCAGTAAATGCCCAGTTGTATCTTTAATTGGCACAATTTCAGCACGCTGTTAAACATTTGTGCGTGTTTCTTTCGTGACACATAAACATCAAAAAACAAAAAGCCCAACATTCAAAAAATTGAAAGCGAAAACGGAAGTGATAACGTAAACGGAAACGGAAATATGTAACCTATTCCGTGATTAACAGCTGAAAATGCACAAGACAAGTGGGTTGTGCCATATGCCCGGCAAGTAACACTCACATTTGCTTAAAACACTATGCATAGTTTTGTTTTTTCAAAGATTTCAAAGATATATGTAACCTATGCATACGATTCGGAATAAGTCACGTCTCTCTCTGGAAAACTTTTTTAAGTAAAAACACAATACAGATTAAACGCCATATAGAAGCAATATAGAAATAATAGTAAGCAAAAAAGCCAAATAAAACAGGCTTTATGTATTCCTACAGCAATCCCCGAGTAATACTAAAAATATCCCGAAAATACTCTTGAAATAGACGTAAAATTATACTGAAAGCTATTGCAAAATTGTACCACAAAAAACTACACACAAATTGTCTACATAGAGTTTGGCAATAGTCGCCAAGCGAAAACGAAAATAAAAGATAATAAGAAAGCTCAAAATTATTCCCGAAGTTTTTGCGAAAGCCATCTCGAAACTAGTTCGAACAGATGGTCATGATTCGATGATATAATAGTCCCGAAGAGATAAAGAAATAGAACCAAAATGCACCCGAAACAGCCTCAAATTATTCGAAAAATAATTTCAAAATAATTCGATGTTAAAAAGTACCAAAACGGTATAAAAATAGTTTTGAAATCATACCATAAAAGCATGGAAATGATACCTATAATAGTGCAGAAGTGGCGCGAAAATTATTCGAAAAATTATCAATTATCTCGAAGAAAGTCCCTTTACAATTTCAAAATACATGTATATAGAAACGATTTTCTGTTATCCTTTATCAAATTTGCTCATTTCCCGCGTTGCGCTATCACCAGTGCCATTTTCCGTTCGCAAAATGAGTCAATTCCAAAAAAATTTTAAATTACGCCCAAAGCAATTCTGAAATGATCTGTAGATATCTTTCAAATCACTTGAAATTGAACACAATGCAACTAAGTGAAAAGCCTGAATTGATCCTCAGATATTACCAACATTATTTCCTGTTGTTCCTGAAACTTCTCTTAAATAGTCCCGATATCATTCTATTTCGAAACAGCCTTGAAACTTTGTCAAAATAGTCCCGAAACTATATTAAAAAAAAAATAATAATAATTTTTCAAAAATATTTCACCGATATAAGGCTTAGAGGATTTCATAAGCGTCGACCTATATGAAAATTGCAAAGAAATATTATTAGTGTAGGTCAAATAAAACCTGAGTTATAGCGATTTAAGAAATTGAATTAAAACAATTTTCATTTTCAAAAATGTTATCCCGATCCCAAAAAAATTTTGGTTGAGGAAAAAAGTTTTATTTGTTTGTCAATTTCTGAAACACGCTGCCTGTAAATATTTAATTTATTTTGCGAGCTATTTATTTTACACCGCTGGAGAGGGAAAATCGGTCACTGTGCATAATGTAGATTTTTTTGAATTTCTATAGTTTTCTTAACTTTTTTAATATTATTTTCTTCAGAGCTGTTCCATAAAGGCTTCTAAAGACTTAGTTTAAGTAATACAGCTATGTTTTATTTTTTATTCAATAAATAAACTCCTAATCACAGAACATTATATCTATGGAAAACACTCCTTGCAGTTGTCTGTATTTAATAAACGAGACATGCTCAAATTGCTTTATACAATTGTTTTTGTTATTGTTATTAGAAAAAAATTACATAAGTTACTAAGTTCTGAGAGCACGCCTATAATTATTCCACACAGTTAGGATTAAGGCTGGGTGCGAGTTGACCTACATTTTTAAATAATATTCCACTGGAACTTTCCAGCACTGCAATAATTTAGGAAAAGGTTGTCAAAAATGCGCGAGTTGATTTGAAAACCTGAATTGATTATTTCTGCTAAGAAAATAATAACAATAAGGACAATTTTGTGTTTTTGATGTGTTTTCACGCTTAAAAAGAACAGAGGTCAATTAGGGTCCGCTGTAAGTACCTATCCCAAGACAGCAGTTCAAGAAAATGCAGTGGCTCCGCTTTATAAGGCTTTTTTTCGGTCATAGTGGAGCACGTGCACAATGACCTTTTCCACAATCTTGAATTCAATACGTTGATGTTCGTATGCCTCCAATAACTTCTTTAGGCCAATTAGAGCACTTGGCTACCAAATATGTACATACATATGTTCAGATTGCGGTCCATATTTGATAAGGATTCAATTCTTGTGTCGCCAACATCAGCTTTAACAAAATTGAGCTCA
This sequence comes from Eurosta solidaginis, assembly GCF_040869045.1. Taxonomy (NCBI): domain Eukaryota; kingdom Metazoa; phylum Arthropoda; class Insecta; order Diptera; family Tephritidae; genus Eurosta; species Eurosta solidaginis. Next base: position 278,570,897 of record NC_090320.1, read on the forward strand.
CCATCACGTACAATCGATCGGACCTTAATCGCAGCAGGGATCATCGCTCTATGATCTATGATTTACTTAAATTGAAAGGACAAAAGCCATTTATTTGCAAATACAATATTGAAAAATTAATACTTTTGTTTTTGAAATTTGACATTTGAATTTAGGTTGAAAAATATGCTCATAAAAATTCTAAATTTTTATTTTGCACTGCCTTACCAACAGTTTCCAGTGATTTAGGTTTTTTCTCTATTTAGGTAAAAATTTAGGTCAACTCGCACACAGCCTAAATAGCATATAAAATTAGTATGTACCTAAGTGGTGAATAAAGGCATAGCCACAAAAAAGGCAACATTTAGAGACCATTTGCAAAGCGAGCAGCGGGGCATAAAAACATCTGCCTTTACACTAGTATAAAGTATGAATATTGGACATTTCGAGTTTAATACTCAGCTCTCGATAAGCTAGCAGATGAAGAAGTGAAATGCAGAAACATTTGCTAGTAACCTTCGCGGTTTGTAAACTCCTTGCGGTGTAGGCTTCAATATTTCTAAGTAAGGTGACTCGAAAAAAATTTCCTCTACATATTCTCAAAATCCTTACACTAAAAAAATAAAATGTTTAATAGTTTTGGTAGCCTAACGGGCTATCTTGCATGACTTATTAATTCTGCAAACTTTTTTACAACTTCTAAAAAATTTTAAAAAATATTAAAAATTACTTACTTCAAAAGTTGTTGAGCCTTTAGAATATGCAATGAGATGGTAAAGTTTAATCCAATATGGAAGTTTATATGTACGTATGTATGTTTGTAAGTGTATATAAGTAAGTAGGCAAATAATGTCCAACAATCAGCGACCCACTTCAAGATCAGGTAAAAGTCAGCTCAGCTACTTAAAGACTTTTTAAGTAACTCGTAAATTTTTTGAAAACTTTATTGGGCACGTCAATAAGTTATCATGACCATTTCCTATAATACGCCATACACACATCCTTACATACATAACTATATGCTAAAAATATTTCTCAATATGCATGCTATGCCTAGAAAAAAATCGTTACTCAAATATTGGCAGCTGTGCGCAATGAAGCGGATAAATTTACTGCCAAATTTTTTTATATTTTTTTGGGTTTGTTTTGGGTTCACTTAAAACTTATGAACGTCATGCACGTTTCTTTAGCACAAAAATAGAAAAACTAAACGATAGAGGCTGAAAGTGGAAGAAAAAAAAATTTACTCAATGCTCAAAGTTCTTTTTCAATTGAAGTTTGAAATTTCATTATGCAGTTGAAATTTATAATTTTTGTACGCGAAATTTTCTAAAACTATTGCAGTGAACGATAGCGTAAATTGATTATTTCTTGTTTTCTTTTTTTTTTTGCTCTCAATCGAAAATTAAGTGCAGATGTGCAACGGTGCGTATGAGTGACTTTTTCAATTCGTTTAATGGTTGGAAAGATGCTTTTGTTGTTCTTAATGGATGATTTAACTTGAAAAAAGTTTTTGCTTTATTCTAAATACATTTTCATTTACATAACTAAATTAATTTAATATAGAAAAAAATTACCCGTAATGTTTTGTCATTAAATAGCACAATATCAATGAATAAAATACTGATGTGCAGGAGTCTGCTGGAGTTACTCGTTTTGGTTCTTCCTAAATATTGCATTAATTTGGATTCAAGGAAAGAGTTTGAGCTTAAGAAAACGCCTTTTCAAATTTTCAACGTTTAACCCTTAATTAGGCGCATGGGGTCAGGGCAACTTGACGTACTAATGCTCTTCTACCTTCCTCACTCCCCGCGGGGTATGCAAATTAGTCGAGTTCAGAAAATCAACGCGCGCGCACCCATCGCTGCCCTTTAGAGCGCTGACCCTATGCGACCAGTTAAGTTCCATTTTTTGGCGGAGGTAAGTTTTTACTTTTGTGATTTTTTTTGTGTTTATATTAGTATATTGTTTAATATTTATCTTTGGATGTGTGTATTTTTATACTGTATGATTTCTTTATGTATTTGTGAGTTTTTTTATCCATTTTCTTTTTTTTTTTGTTTTTTTACTGATTTGAAATGCCTAACGACAAACATATATTGCAATATATAAAAAGAAGCCTGATATTTTAACTGAATTTTTCCCAAACAAAAATAGACCGGTATATAGTTCAGTTTTCGGATTTCGTAATCAAATGACTATAGTCTCATATGTTCCTAAGCCAAACAAAGCTGTTCTTTTACTTTCAACCATGCACAATGATAACGCTATTGAGAAAACAACAGCAAGCGCTCAGAAACCCGAAATAATTACTTATTTCAATAGTACCAAAGTGGTGTGGATTGTAATAACCAACTTTGCAGCTATTGTAATGTTGGAAGAAGAACATATATGGCATCAACGCATTTGGCATACACAAAGCGAATACTGAGAAGACTACGACACATACAAGACGGATTTTCTTAAAGAAAGTAAAGCGTCGCATATAACTACGTGCTGTACCAGCGAGAACAAAAAAACGGCTCAGTCAAATTCATGATGTGAACGAGGCGGTGCATCAATCGACAGCTAAGCGCGGGGGCTGTTCATAATGTCCCAGAAAGGACGACAAAAAAGTCCCAACAAAATGTCTCCAGTGTCGTAAATTTATTTGTCAGTAACAATCAAGGTTCTGCGACATCGGATGCAGAACAGAGGAATCCGCTGATGAGACTGAATAATTTTTATTTTTTTATTTAATCTCGGCTATGTCAAAAAAATTAGTTTTAAGACAAGTTTACTGTTTTATTTTTTTTTTTTAATAATTTGAATGATCCAGTCAGTTTGTTTCTTAAAGTGAAGTATTTAAAGAACTTTATTAATCACTATAGAAATCTATTTAATTTTATTCCTTTTTGATATTCCTTTTCCAATGTTTTTTTGGGATCACTCAAGACCCCATGCGCCTAATTGGGTGATTTTCTTAATGCGCCTAATTAAGGGTTAATTGAACAATATTTTCAAAATTTTTAAACTTCCTTACAATTAGTAAAGGTTGACATATTGCTGACAAAAATATATTTCAATCACGAGGACTTTAAATGGTAACTAAACATCACATATAACAGATAACTACAATTAATAATTTATAATTTTTCAACAAAACATTTATTGGCTGTAACTTGATGGTTGTGTTATTTTCATGTTGGTGTCTCACGGCATTGTCTGGTACTGCTTACGTGCTCCACATAGGTGTCCCGAGACCAGCGGATGGTATCGCTTATCATGAGCCTCCTCATCAGGCTGGAGTAATAGCGCGTGATGTTCAGAAGGTTTATGACTCGTTCGTTTGCCGGGTCCCATCCGCCCAGTGCTCCAGCTATAAAGGCCTCCACTCTGACTTCGTAGCCAAGTGTCGACAGCTGGTCAGCAAGCGGCTGGTATTTCTGTAGCTTTTGCTGCCGAGCATCTTTAAAAGCATCGCCTCTATTTTCGAACGGAATAGCCACGTCGATCAGAGGGATTCGGCGGCTTACTTCGTCCCGTATGACGATGTCCGGTCTTAGGGTGCCAGCAATACCGTGGGAGCCCTCTACTATTATATTTACTCTCACGCTCCGGGCACCTCAGGGCTCTTACGAGTCTGTCTTGGAAGTTATTGTGGCGCCGCTGTCGTGCCGCGGTTAAGCACATATGGTAGTGTCTCTAAGTCTCTTCCGGATTTGCGGCAGCACTTGTCTGCGTCAATAAGCCACCTCTTTGCAGCGTTCAATGGGAGGATATTGAGATGTGCCCGGTGTATAAAGCGCCAGTCGCAAAACCGGGTGAATTTTCCCGAGCGGAGAAAATGGTTAGCTAGTGGTGTCTTACACGTCACTTCGAACACCTTACCTTGGTCGGGCTTGTTTATTAGCATGGCTTCCTAGTGTTGTGTCACACACCGTCGCAGTGTCCAAATGATGCGATGGGCGTCCCCCGGTTCGATAACTGTGAAGTTAGGATCAGTTGGTGTACCACACTGGATCCCAAACTCGGACTCCGGTGAAGATCGTGTCCAGCGTAGCTTTACCTTGCTGCTAATTCTAGCCGTTGCCGTCCGCATTTTAGTAGAATAGTTCGCGATACTATTTGAACGTGGGACGTTGGATTCGTTGGACAGGTAACTCGCTATGTCTAGCCAGTCTCAGCGATGAAACCGCTATATCACTCACGATGTGGTCTTTTGAGCTTAACATCTTAAATGCATGGGCCACCGTGAGGAGATCCGTCAGGTCTACCAGGGGTAGCAGCCCGCCACCACCTTTTTGGGGCGGCATGAAGACGAGTTCTGGACTAGCCCGTTGGGGCCGGTTCATCCAGCGTTTGGCTGTTCTCTTTATTACCTTATCGGCCTCGCTCAAATACTCTTTGTCCACGTCTTCCCCTTGCAAAATAAAGTCAAGGCATGGCAATAGAAACGTTGCCATAGCATCTATCTTCTGCCATGGGGCCAGCCCTGATCGGTCCAGTGTCCGCACGTCGCTCAGCAGTCCAGCTATGGTGCTCACCGGTGTCTGTCTAATCTGGAAACCAGTGGGTATTCCGAGGTGGTCGTAATACTCCCCTGGCCCCAATGATCGAACAGGCTGGTCTTAGACTAGGAAGTTCGTAACCATTGCGTCATTGCCCCTCCCTGATATGTGGAGCGTTGCGCATTTGGCAGCATTATATTTAAGCCCAATAGCCCTCGCCCCCTTTTCAGCGGCCTCGAGCAGTTTTCGCATATTGACCGGGGTATCAGCTATTAGCACCACGTCGTCGGCCTATGCCAGGTTATTAATGAGTGCGTTGCCCAGTTGGTATTCGCTTCCTTCTTGAGCCACCGTGCGAACGACGACCTCCAGAATGTGATCAAACACTATAGGACTCAAGGGGCATCCCTGGCGAACTCCGGCCTGCATGCTAATGGGCAGGGACATGCCCTATGATACCTTGAGTCGTGTTGTCATGGCGTTGTAATTCTGATTGATTTTATTAATTATTTTTCTCGGTAGGCAATGTGCTTCGAGAGACTTAAAAATTATAGAGTGCGGAACGGATGTGAACGCCTTGGAAAAATCTAGCTGCGCGACTACCGCTTTCTTCTTATTTTACTTAGCGTCACGCAGTACTTTCTGTAGAACGTAATTGTGCTCAAAATACCCTTCATATTCCAAAAACCCTTTTTGGGAGGGGCTTATACGGCTATTGATCATGGCCCACTTTTTAGCCGGTCAGCTAGTGTCGCGGCAAAAAGCTTGGGCACCGTGTCCCCTAGGGATATCAGTCTCCAGTTTGCCACCTCACTCGCTTCACCCTTTTTGTATAATAGATTTGTGTGGCTTTCTTTCCATTTTGCTGGAACCGACTCCGTTCTCAACACTGCGTTCAACCACGCTGTCAGCACTTGAGCCTTTGGGTCGGCCTTCAGCAGGTCGGAGTAGGTCAGGCCATCAGGACCGGGAGATGAGTTTGCCCGACCGTTTAGCCTGTCCATAACCATACATATCTGATCCACATACAAACAAAACAGTCAAATGCAAATCTCCTTGCTATCTTTTCCATACAAATTTCTTAAATAGTTACAAAGGATTAAAAAATACTAAATACAATATTAACAAGTAAGGAATTCTAAGTTCGGGTGAAACCGAATATTACATACCCAGCTGTACACCTCAAATGCTGTTGTTGTTTGTTTTGTATGCTTAATAGTGTTACAAATCTGCGCAATAATACATATACATATGGTTCTATCCTGAACTAATTTTCGTTTAAAAGAAGCAAAAAGGATACAGAGGCTAACTCCAATGACCTTGAGCGGGAAATAATGCATTTTTCCTTCAGATATGGGTATTTCGCTGCTTTTTGTTTTAAAATAAAGATACAACAGAACAATAAACAGAAACACAGAAGTGCGATTATACTAAAAAGCGTTATTACAAAAAAATGGGCAGGGTTATTAACGAAATTTCCAGGTTTTACTAGAAATAGCTTATTACCTGCATTTTCGCACTTTTAAAAAATCTTTTGTATAAAAGAAGGCGATTTAACCGATTTAGTCCATTTTTACTGAAAATAATTTTTTCCTATTTCTTGTTATAATGGCACAAAATACGATTGGTACAAAACTACTTTTCGCTAAGTTTTAACTTATTATTTTTGCCTACGACCCTTTTAAAATTCTTTTATATAAAAGTGGGCGTGGACCTTAACCAATCTTATCCATTTTAACTAGAAATAATTCCTGCTATAAGGAAAATATATGTACCTAATTTTGTTACGACATATAAATTTTTCTTTGAGTTATGGCTCCCGAAACATGGGATATTGCTTAGTCAAAAAAGGGGCGAAGCTAAGCCCATTTTTTTAAATTTGAAGTTTTTCCTATTTATTGTTATAAATCCACTTGGAAAATGAAATACGATTGATATAGAGTTATTTTTTGCAAAGATATAGCTTACTTTATTCGTCCACGACCCTTTTAAAAAATCTTTTACATAAAATTGGGCGTGGTACTTAACCGATTTCGTAAATTTTTCTTCAAAGCTTTCCTTGTAGTAAAGGCAACCTCTCCGCCGAATTTGTTATGATAGGTTTAGCGATTTTTGATTTCTGATTAGTACTATTTGAAGAATTTATTTTACCGCAAGTGGGCGGTGCCACTCCCATTTTAAAAAATTTTTTCAAATTGTTATCAAGAGTCTCTATATCAGTCGACACGCCAAATTGCAACATTCTAGGTGTATTATTTACTAACTTAAGCAGAAGTTTGCAAATAAGCGGAATTTCCCTAAATTCGTTACAATTAGTGTCAGAAGAGGAATTGTTGAATAAATTCCCGAGGACAACAAAGACATGGCAAAATTAAGTAAATTAAGGATCCAGCTACTGAAAAAGGAGTTTCAGAATCGTGGATTGAATACAAACGGCAATAAGATCGAACTTCAAGCACGGCTACGAGACGCTTTGGAGACGGAAGGAATTAATGTGGACGACGATGTCTTTCATTCTGATGGGGACGAGACAACAACAAAAATTTAAGAGAAAAACGAAATATCGCAGACAGTTACGACCCCAGACTTGAACACGATTTTGGCTGCAATATCTGCTCAAACATCGACAGTGTCATCTCAACTGGCAGAACATTAGACATATATGGCATCGCAATTGGGATCCCAGGAGAACCGTATAACATCCAAGATGGAAACACAGGAGGCACGCATTTCAGAAATATCATCGCAAATATCACCTCAACTGGAATCACAGGAGAACCGTATAAAATCAAAGATTGAAGCACAATTGGAAGAACAGAAAACATACTTGGCGGCACAAATTGCAGAACAAATAAAAGAACAAGAGGCACGCATATCATTACAGCTCGAAGCACAAAAAGAGCGTATCTCAACAAAGCTGGAGACACAAGAAACAAAATTCTCATCGCAGCTGGAGACTTTTAGTGAACGACAAGATATAATGGAGGCCGAGATGGAAGCTTTGAGATCGGATTCAGGAGTTACAATTGAATCGTTCAATCGCTTCAACGTCTACTCTGAAGGTTAAATCCCCAACGTTTGATGGTGGATAGGTATTTAAACTCCAATTTTAGAAGGCGTCAGCAGCGAACAACTGGAATGCCGAAGATAAAGTTGCTGCATTATTCGTGGCTTTAAAAGGATCAGCTGCTGAGATCTTCCAGACCATCCCAGAGTGCGAACGTAAAAGTTATGAAGCATTGATGGCTGCTGTAGAACGACGATACGGAAGCGAACACAGGAAAAAGATCTATCAAATAGAATTGCAAAACCGCTACCAAAAAGCTAACGAGACTTTACAGGAGGTTGCGTCGGATGTTGAAAGATTGGCTCATCTCGCAAATGCGGACACACCCGTGGAATACACCGAGAAGGTAAAAATCCAGAGTTTTATAAAAGGCATACGGAACGTGGAAACGAAGCGAGCGACATACGCAAATCCAAAGCTGACATTTGCTGAAGCGGAATCCCATGCGCTGACTCAGGAAACAGCATCGCTTCTGTGTAAGCCAGTTTTCAAAGCACTCAGTGTGAAAGTAGAAAGGCAGGAGTGGGTAGACGCAATTTTGGAAGCTTTAAAAGGAAAGCAACAGAAAGACAATGATGCAATCAAATGCTTTAAATATGGGAAGCCAGGGCACATTGCGCGTCATTGCAGCACACGTCCTGGTAGTTCCAACTTGGCTGGTAGTAAACGCAAAGCTGGAGGAGATACGCAAGAGCAAGTCAGATGTAAAGATCGAGTACTTGCCACAGCTATTGAATGTCCGGTGATATCTGTCTCACAAATTGTAAGAAAATCGATCAGTCTTAACGTCAAATGGAATGTGGATGGCAAGGAGTGTGTACTGACTCTAGATAAGGGCGCCTTTCATTCCTTAATCCGATCTGATTTGGTCAACAGGAGAGTAAAGCCATTACTTGGAGCAAGGTTCCCTACGGTCACTGGCGAGTATAACCGAGTCCAGGGAGAAGTGATATGTGAAGTCTTAATTGGAAAGGTCACGGTTCTACACGAATTCGTTGTGGAAGAGATTGTGGATGCAGTCATATTGGGAGTAGACTTCTTAGTTGACCATGATATCAGGATCGATATGCAGAGAAAGATTATGCGCTATAAGAACGAGGATGTGTCATTTAACTTCAGGTTTGAGCAAGTAGTAAGCGAGTGCTGGTGAAAGAGATTCGACAAAAACCACAAAAGTCAAAGGCAGCAAATCGGGCAAGGGTTGATGGAACCAACGTGCCAAACAAATTAAAACCGAAGAAAGAATGCAAGGGTGGTTTCAAGCCAGGAAGCACTACTGTCGCGAAACGTAGGAACGATACTAATTATGCGAAGCAAATGCGTCAAGCGCAAACTCTACGAAGTGGTTCATTGGCCAAGCAACAGAGTGTGAGGGAGCAAACCAGGGTAATGAGTAGTAAGATAAAACACAGGTTTGACAAGTACAATAATGCGGAAGGTTTCCTGGAGTAAGATTTGGTACTGTTGTACAACCTACAATAGAAAAAAGGTTTGTCCCCGGAATTGCAGTGTAATTATAAAGGCCCATACCAAGTTATAAAACGAATCAGTGATGCCATCTACCGCATACAAGCCATGGGGAAATCACGGAATAGAAGAACGGGTCATTTGGAGAGGCTAGCAGCGTTTAGATCAGGAAATTTGTCTGATCGGAACGATAGGACTTAGGGTGTAGGACAGTGTGACGAATATTACAATCACTAAGCGATATTATCACCACTAAGCCGATACTAAGCAATATGTACGTAAACAAATCAATAATCTACACACATACATACAAGGCAGCAGAGAGATACTTACAAACGTATTCTACCATCAGCGAACTATTACTCGCATATACACACGAATATGGATACAAGCTACAAAAATACATGTATATAGCTAATTACAAGTAGGAGATATGTACAGCAGTTCTAGTAGACGAAACGTCTAGACTGTAGTAGAAATATTCGAATGAAGCAGCAGACAGTATAAAAGAGCGCAAGCTGAGCAATCATGGAACACTTTTGATTTAAGCACGCTATTAGTTCCGAAGTGAAGTTTAATTGCGAAGTACTTTCAAAGTATTCTAATAAAGAACATTTTGTAATACAGAATATTGGAGTGTTTTATTCAACAGTTTAGCGATACGAACGTAAACAGAAGATTGCAGAAAAGCGGAATTTCACTAAATCCGTTACAATATATAAAAAGTGGGCGTGGTTATTATCCGATTTCGCTCAATTTCATTACCAATCTATTGTGGGCCCAGATAAGCTCGTGTACCATATTTGGTGAAGATATCTCAATATTTGCTCAAGTTATGTTAACGGACTGACGGACGGACGGACATGGCTCAATAACATTTTTTTTTGATAATCGATTCCTTTATACCTGTACAACCAACCGTTATACAATCAAAGTTATAATACACTGTGTACAAGTACAGCTGGGTATAAAAATCCGCTAAAACCCAGCAAAAATAAATAAAAAACTCCAAGTACCATAAAGGATGCTTATGCTCATAGCTTTATATCTTACACATACATATATAATACATCTCTTCACACGAAATACAAACTAAAGAAAAATTTGTTTAGCTTACACAAACGCTGCTTAAAATATCACATTGTTGAATTAGCAAACGAAAAAAATTATAATTGATATTAGAGAAAAATTGTAAGTTTACAAACGGCGATGGTTACTAGGATATGTTTCTGAATTTCACTTCTTCATCAGCTAGCTTTTCGGGAGCTGAGCGTTGAACTCGAATCCCAAACATTCATATCAGTGCAAGCCTTTAGCTGCTACGCCATATGAATGTTCCGTTGTTCGCTGTACAATTGGTCTCTAAGAGTTGCCTTTTTGTTTATATTCCTTTTGATTTAGCGTAGCAGCTAAAGGCTTGCACTGATATGAATGTTGGAGATTCGAGTTCAACGCTCAGCTCCCGAAAAGCTAGCTGATGAAGAAGTGAAATTCAGAAACATATCCTAGTAACCATCGCCGTTTGTAAACTTACAATTTTTCTCTAATATCAATTACAAAAACCATTGTATAAAGCAATATGAGCAAAGCTCGCTAATTAAATACATATGAAAAAAATTATATTAAAACCAAAAACTTGTTATTAAACGTGGTAAAATTACTCGAGAACGAAAACAGCAAAAGATTTAAAAACCTTAAAGATAATAATATTTAAAAATATGTACAGATGTTGAATATAAGTTAAATACTTTTAGAGTGTATGCTGCTATATTCAAGGAAACTCATGAAAATTAGAGCCGATTTTATATAAACAACCGTTTTACGTTTTGGCGATTGTCAGAGGGAAAGCTAAAATGGATTTGAAAAATCAATTTGGTAAAACATTGGGGTAGTTCTGAGACACAACTTTTCTCAATTTACCCCACAGGGCCAGCTATTTATCGAGATACCGACCAATTATTTTACTTTGTACTGTCTATGTCGAAGTCCACAACTGTGATCATTTTAGTACAGATAAAAGTAACCCTAGCGATTACCATAACCGTAACAGCAACTACAACTATAACCAGAAGCACAACCATAACCATAACCATAACCATAAACATAACCATAACAATAACCATAAACATAACCATAACAATAACCATAATCATAACCCTAAACATAGCCATAATCATACCGATAACCATAAACATAACCATAAACATAACCGTAAACTTAAGCTTCACCATAACCATAATGATAACCGTAACTATAATCATCACCATACCCCTAACCGTATCCATATACATTCCCATAAACATAACCATTATCATTCAAACCTTCACTAATGGAATTCGAGATGTCGAAGCAAAGCGAGCTACTCTAAACAAACATTCACTGAAAAGATATCACCGTACAATGATTCAGGAAACAGTCTCCTTTTTTTGTAGGCCAGCATTCAAATTAGCAACCTCACAACCATGATAGTTTCAGTACAGGTAAAAGTCACCCTAGCGGTTGCTGTTACTATAACCATAACGGCAACCATAACCATAAGCATAACCATAACAGCAACTATAATCATAACCATAACCATAATCATAACCCTAACCATAACCACAACCATAACCATAATCATAACCATAATCATAACCATAACCATACTCATAACCATAACCATAACCATAACCATAACCATAACCATTCAAGCCTTCACATATTGACTTCGGCATGTGGAAACAAAGCAAGCTACCAACAAGTAAGGAAGGCTAAGTTCGGGTGTAACCGAACATTACATACTCAGTTGAGAGCTATGGAGACAAAATAAGAAAATCACCATGTAGGAAAATGCACCTAGGGTAACCCTGGAATGTGGTTGTATGACATGTGTATCAAATGGAAGGTATTAAAGAGTATTTTAAGAGAGAGTAGGCCATAGTTCTATGGATGGACGCCATTTAGGGATATCGCCATAAAGGTGGACCAGGGCTGACTCTAGAATTTGTTTGTACGATATGGGTATCAAATGAAAGGTGTTGCTGTGCATTTTAAGAGGGAGTGGGCCGTAGGTCTATCGGTGGACGCCTTTTCGAGATATCGCCATTAAGGTGGACCAGGGTGACTCTAGAATGTGTTTGTACGATATGAGTATCAAATGAAAGGTGGTAGTGAGTATTTTAAAAGGGAATGGGCTTTAGTTCTATAGGTGAACGCCTTTTCGAGAAATCGCCATAAAGGTGGACCAGGGGTGACTCTAGAATATGTTTGTACGATATGGGTACCAAATGAAAGCTGTTAATAAGTATTTTGAAAAGGAGTGATCCTTAGTTCTATAGGTGGACGCCGTTTCGAGATATCGCCATAAAGGTGGACCAGGGGTGTCTAGAATGTGTTTGTACGATATGCGAATCAAATGAAAGGTGTTACTGAGCATTTTAAGAGGGAGTGGGCATTAGGTCTATAGGTGGACGCCTTTTCGAGATATCGCCATTAGGGTGGGCCAGGGGTGGCTCTAGAATGTTTGTACGATATGGGTATCAAACGAAAAGTGTTACTGAGCATTTTAAGAGGGAGTGGGCATTAGGTCTATAGGTGGACGCCCTTTCGAAATGTCGCCACTAGGGTTGGCCAGGGGTGACTCTAGAATGTGTTTGTATGATATGGGTATCAAATGAAAGCTGTTAATGAGTATTTGAAAAGGAGTTATCCTTAGTTCCATAAGTGGACGCCGTTTCGAGATATCGCCATAAAGATGGACCAGGGGTGTCACTAGAATGTGTTTGTACGATATGGGAATCAAATGAAATGGTGTTACTGAGCATTTTAAGAGGGAGTGGGCATTAGGTCTATATGTGGACTCCTTTTCGAGATATCGCCATTAGGGTGGGCCAGGGGTGGCTCTAGAATGTGAATGCGAAAAGTGTTACTGATCATTTTAAGAGGGAGTGGGCATTAGGTATATAGGTGGACGCCTTTTCGAGATATCGCCATTAGGGTGGACCAAGGGTGACTCTAGAATGTTTGTACGATATGGGTATCAAACGAAAGGTGTTACTGAGCATTTTAAGAGGGAGTGGGCATTAGGTCTATAGGTGGACGCCTTTTCGAGATATCGCCATTAGGGTGGACCAAGGGTGACTCTAGAATGTTTGTACGATATGGGCATCAAACGAAAGGTGTTACTGAGCATTTTAAGAGGGAGTGGGCATGAGGTCTATAGGTGGACGCCTTTTCGAGATATCGTCATTAGGGTGGGCCAGGGGTGACTCTAGAATGTATTTGTACGATATGGGTATCAAACGAAAGGTGTTACTGAGCATTTTAAGAGGGAGTGCGCATTAGGTCTATAGGTGGACGCCTTTTCGAGATATCGCCATTAGGGTGGGCCAGGGGTGACTCTAGAATGTGTTTGTACGATATGGGTATCAAACGAAAGTTGTTACTGAGCATTTTAAGAGTGAGTGGGCATTAGGTCTATAGGTGGACGCCTTTTCGAGATATCGCCATTAGGGTGGGCCAGGGTGACTCTAGAATGTGTTTGTACGATATGGGTATCAAATGAAAGGTGGTAATGAGTATTTTAAAAGGAAGTAATCCTTAGTTCTATAGGTGGACGCCTTTTCGAGATATCGCCATAAAGGTGGACCAAGGGTGACTCTAGAATGTTCGTACGATATGGGTATCAAACGAAAGGTGTTACTGAGCATTTTAAGAGGGAGTGCGCATTAGGTCTATATGTGGACGCCTTTTCGAGATATTGTCATTAGGGTGGGCCAGGGGTGACTCTAGAATGTTTGTACGATATGGGTATCAAACGAAAGGTGTTACTGAGCATTTTAAGAGGGATTGGGCATTAGGTCTATAGGTGGACGCCTTTTCGAGATATCGCCATTAGGGGGGGCCAGGGTGACTCTAGAATGTATTTGTACAATATGGATATCAAATTAAAAGTATAAGTGAGGGTTTTAAAAGCGACTGGCCCTTAGATGTATATGTGAAGGCGTTCTCGCGATATCGACCAAAATGTGGACCAGGTGATCCAGAAAATCATCTGTCGGGTACTGCTAATTTCTTTATATATGCAATACCACTAACAGTATTCCTGCCAAGATTCCAAGGGATGTTGATTTCGCCTTGTAGAACTTTTTCAATTTATTCTACTTAATATGGTAGGTGTCACACCCATTTTACAAAGTTTTTTCCAAAGTTATATTTTGCGTCAATAAACCAATCCAGTTACCATGTTTCATCCCTTTTTTCGTATTTGGTATAGAATTATGGCATTTTTTTCATTTTTCGTAATTTTCGATATCGATAAAGTGGGCGTGGTTATGGTCGGATTTCCGCCACTTTCTATACCTAGATAAAGTGAGTTCAGGTAAGTACGTGGACTAAGTTTAGTAAAGATATATCGGTTTTCGCTCAAGTTATTGTGTTAAAGGCCGAGCGGAAGGACAGACGGTGGACTGTGTATAAAAACTGGGCGTGGCTTCCACCGATTTCGCCCATTTTCACAGACAACAATTACCGTGATAGAATCTATGTCCATACCAAATTTGAGAAGGATTGGTAAATTTTTGTTCGACTTATGGCATTAAAAGTATTCTAGACAAACTAAATGAAAAAGGGCGGAGCCACGCCCATTTTGAAATTTAATTTTATTTTTGTTTTTTTTTTTTGCATCATATCATTACTGGAGTTGAATTTTGACTTAATTTACTTATATATAGTAAAGATATTACATTTTTTGTTAAAATTTGAATTAAAAATTTTTTTTTTTAAAAAGTGGGCGTGTTCTTCATCCAATTTTGCGAATTTTTATTTAGCACATATATAGTAATAGTAGTAACGTTCCTGCCAAATTTCATCATGATATCTTCAACGACTGCCAAATTACAGCTTGCAAAACGTTTAAAATACCTTCTTATAAAAGCGCCCGTTGTCCAAAATCTTACTAATTTTCTATTCTACGTCATAACATCAACCCATCTACCAAGTTTCATCGCTTTAACCGCCTTTGGCAATGAATTATCGCATTTTTTCGGTTTTTCGAAATTTTCGATATCGAAAAAGTGGGCGTGGTTATAGTCCGATATCGTTCATTTTAAATAGCGATCTAAGATGAGTGCCCAGGAATCTACATACCAAATTTCATCAAGATACCTCAAAATTTACTCAAGTTATCGTGTTAACGGACAGACGGACGGACGGACGGACGGACGGACATGGCTCAATCAAATTTTTTTTGATCCTGATTATTTTGATATATGGAAGTCTATATCTATCTCGATTCCTTTATACCTGTACAACCAACCGTTATCCAATAAAAGTTAATATACTCTGTGAGCTCTGCTCAACTGAGTATAAAAACCGCATTCGCTGAATCAGTATCACCAAACACTGATTTAGGAAACCGCTACGCTATTGTGTAAGCCAAAATTCGAAGCGCTCCGTGTGGAAGTAGAAAGGACAGACTGGATAGATATAATATTGGATGGACTAAAGGGATCGCAACAGGAAAGTGGAAGAGAATCTAAGTACTTCAAGTGCGGGAAGCCTGGTCACCATTTTGGTCATTTGCGAATTCAAGTCCAACGAGAAGTGACTTGTAAAATCGTAATTTATACAGTCACGGTTCTACACAGCTTTTGCAGCTTCACACTAGTGTTGTAAAAAATCAATCTGAAACTAGTGCTGCAAAGCCCAGTCAAGCTTCTCATAGTGGTCAAACGACAAGCGGTGTGACAACGCGCCAGGATTGCGGGGTATAGAAAGAAATCCAGCTACGGCAGGGGAATAAATTCGGAAGGTTTCTAGAAGGTGATTAAATGATGGTATACAACACACGTCGCAAGACAGGTTTTGTCCTCGACTAGGGAGTGTAGATACGAATGCCCGTATCTACTTTTACGGAAAGTATAAGCTTACGAAAAATTGGGAAACCAAGAAATAAATGAATGGTGGTTCACTTGGAAAGGCTGACAGCATTTGGACTTAGGTGGCTGGCGGTGGGGCGAATATTAGCAAGTTGGCATATCACCATACCGCTAGTAAATAAACACTTCACAACAACCGCAATGTAAGCAGGTAAACTAGTAAACAGCTACACACACATATATACAGCACCAAAAAGCACATGTAACACTACTTAAACTGCACACAAAATTTACCAGGCTATTCACAAAATTTTAGTCCCTTGAAGAAATAATGACGAGGCAAGTGACCAGTATATAAGCAGCGCAATCTGACTGCTAAGATTGATGATTTAACACGTTGGCCGCGCCTTAATGTGATGGTAGCGTGCTCCGCCTACCACACCGAAGAACCTGGGTTTGACTTCCGGACAAAGCAGCATCAAAAATTTATAAACACGTCTTTTCAAATAGAAAAAAAGTTGATCTAAGTGAAGCGCCTCTCGGCAGTGATAGTGCAAGCACTCAGAGTGTATTTCCGCATGAAAAGCTTTTCATTAAAAGTCCATCTGCCTTGCATGTGCCCTTTTTGGGGTCGGCGCAAAACACATAGATTTCGTCTCACTAATTTTTAGGAAAAACGAAAGGGAACACGACGCAAATTGGAAGAGAAGATCGGCTTAAAATCCCTTCGGAATTTATGGCACCTTGGTTCCATTTCTTATTTTTTTAGTTGAGTATTCGAATACTTTGAATTGTGAAACTATAGTCTCACTGTCGTGGTGAAGAAAGAACATTTTCATATACGGAATATTGTTTCGTACAAAAAAAGAAGGTAAAGAATCCGTAATAATGTGATATATAATGATGGTTAGGTTCAGATTTTCTTTAAAGTTTTTTTTCATGCACGACGTAAATCTTATTTTTTTTATACTCAGTTGAGCAGAGCTCACAGAGTAGATTAAGTTTGATTGGATAACGGTTGGTTGTACATATATAAAGGAATCGAGATAGATATAGACTTCCATATATCAAAATAATCAGGATCGAAAAAAAATTTGATTGAGCCATGTCCGTCCGTCCGTCCGTCCGTTAACACGATAACTTGAGTAAATTTTGAGGTATCTTGATGAAATTTGGTATGTAGGTTCCTGAGCACTCATCTCAGATCGCTATTTAAAATGAACGATATCGGACTATAACCACGCCCACTTTTTCGATATCGAAAATTTCGAAAAACCGAAAAAGTGCGATAATTCATTACAAAAGACCGATAAAGCGACGAAACTTGATAGATGAGTTGAACTTATGACGCAAAATAGAAAATTAGTAAAATTTTGGAAAATGGGCGTGGCACCGCCCACTTTTAAAAGAAGGTAATTTAAAATTATTGCAAGCTGTAATTTGGCAGTCGTTGAAGATATCATGATGAAATTTGGCAGGAACGTTACTCTTATTACTATATGTACGCTTAATAAAAATTTGAAAATCGGAGAAGGACCACGCTCACTTTTAAAAAAAAATTTTTTTAAAGTAAAATTTTAACAAAAAATTTAATATCTTTACAGTATATAAGTAAATTATGTCAAGATTCAACTCCAGTAATGATATGGTGCAACAAAATACAAAAATAAAAGAGAATTTAAAAATGGGCGTGGCTCCGCCCTTTTTCATTTAATTTGTCTAGGATACTTTTAACGCCATAAGTCGAACAAAAATTAACCAATCCTTTTGAAATTTGGTAAGGGAATAGTTTTTATGGTGCTAACTGTTTTCTGTGAAAATGGGCGAAATCGGTTGATGCCACGCCCAGTTTTATACACAGTCGTCCGTCTGTCCTTCCGCATGGCCGTTAACACGATAACTTGAGCAAAAAGCGATATATCTTTGCTAAACTCAGTTCACGTACTTATCTGAACTCACTTT
Source organism: Eurosta solidaginis (assembly GCF_040869045.1). Classification (NCBI taxonomy): domain Eukaryota; kingdom Metazoa; phylum Arthropoda; class Insecta; order Diptera; family Tephritidae; genus Eurosta; species Eurosta solidaginis. Next base: position 278,588,719 of record NC_090320.1, read on the forward strand.
ATCTTGGTATGAAAAATGAGCGAAATCCGACTATGACCACGCCCACTTTTTCGATATTGAAAATTACGAAAAATGAAAAAAATGCCATAATTCTATACCAAATACGAAAAAAGGGATGAAATATGGTAAGGTAATTGGATTCTTTTATTGACGCGAAATATAACTTTAGAAAAAACTTTATAAAATGGTTGTGACACCTACCATATTAAGTAGAAGAAAATGAAAAATTTCTGCAGTGCGAAATAAAAAACCCTTAAAATCTTGGCAGGTATTACATATATAAATAAATTAGCGGTATCCAACAGATGATGTTCTGGGTCACCCTGGTCCACATTTTGGTCGATATATGGAAAACGCCTTCACATATACAACTACCACCACTCCCTTTTAAAACTCTCATTAATACCTTTAATTTGATACCCATATCGTACAAACTCATTCTAGAGTCACCCCTGGTCCACCTTTATGGCGACATTTCGAAAAGGCGAACACCTATAGAACGAAGGCCCACTCCCTTTTAAAAATACTCATTAACACCTTTCATTTGATACCCATATCGTACAAACAAAGTCTAGAGTCACCCCTGGTCCAGAAAGGCCCACTCCCTCTTAAAATACTCATTAAATCCTTTCGTTTGATACCCATATTGCACAAACGAATTCTAGAGTCACCCCTGGCCCACCTTTATGGCGATATCTCGAAACGGCGTCCACCTATGGAACTAAGGATTACTCCCTTTTAAAATAATCATTAACACCTTTCATTTGATACCCATATCATACAAACAAATTCTAAAGTCACCCCTGGTCCACCTTTATGGCGATATCTCGAAAAGGCGAACACCTATAAAACGAAGCCCCACTCCCTTTTAAAAATACTCATTAACACCTTTCATTTGATACCCATATCGTACAAATGCATTCTAGAGTCAACCCTGATCCACCTTATGGCTTTATGCACATAGGCAGTTCCCCTTGAGAGTTATAGATTGTGGACTTTTCCCACGGTAGGCATACCGATCGTAAAAAGCGATCATAATACCATACATCTGATGTCATTTTTCTTATTAGTGGCGCTTGAAAACGTATGAAAAGGATGCCACCTTGTTAACGACGTTTATAAACAAGGATAGCTAATCCTAGAGTGGGATTTACTCAAAAGGGAACAGTGTAGACGTGTTGTTTCACCTGCACAGCCTCGGCTAAGTACTTTCATGGTGTGCGTGGACTTGCGTTTTAATAATAGAATATATGTCTTATTGTGGAAATGATACCCTTCAGGACATTCAATCAGTTAGTATGCGACCTTTTTAATCAGAAATAAAGACTACAAATATTATGTGTCTACTTCAGCCTCTACTTCTCAGTATACGGCTTTTTCACACCCATTCTCTCTTTATGTCCCCATGTTTCTTCTCACTCCTCACTCCTTCCTCTTCTCTTCTATATCTCTCTTTTTCCTTACCAGATTTTCTTTTTTTTTACGTTTCCTCTACACAATTTATGCTCTGATTGCATTAACCCAAGAGCAATCTCTTTAAATTTTTGGGGACCCACGACATAAAGTAGCCGAAATGTTATGTACAAGTACTTTTGGATCCAGGCAAGAAAATACCAATGTGCGCAGGCGCATCTTAGACGTAATTTTTTTTTTAGTTGAACGGTTCCTGCTCTACTTCCCGATGAAAAGTTAATTGGAACACTTTATTGGTTTCTATGCAGCTATATTTATTTTACGTATTTAATTAACGAGACTTGCTCATATTGCTTTATGCAATAGTTTTTGTTATAGATATTGGAGAAAAATTGAAAAAAATTGCACATTCATGAATGTTGGAGATTCGAGTTCAATAAGCTAGTTGATGAAGAAGTGAAATTCAGAAACATGTCCTAGCAACAATCGCCGTTTGTAAACTTTGCAATTTTTCTCTAATATCTATATTTACTTTAGCTAAAAATAAATCGGCTCAATGGAGTGGTAGGACAAGAGGATAAGAGGAAAGAGGATATCACAGTGTTAAAAGCGTCAGTTAAAAGCACTGTGAATAGACACAATTAGAGTTTTTACCTTCTCTTGAAACGCTAGTTCAGCGCTTATACGAGACTAGCTTCAGGATGTTACACATATATGGGAAAGTCTGCTAGCGATCTAATTTAACAATCTGATGCGGTGAAATTCTGTCGCTGAACGCGTGTTTAAATGTTTGGTTCGCAGCGAACAAACACGCAAACAGTTTTTTTATAAATGTCACTTTGGTTTCAAAAATTAAAATTTTCTTTACTTTTCTTTTTATGTAGAACGATAGTAAATTTTTCAAAGTTTAATTTGCAAATCGAGGGACTCGGAAAATTTATACTGTCAAAAGCAAGTACGAACTTCGAGAGGGCTATAACTTTTGCTTTGTTATACCAAAATTTTCGAATTTTTGAGTTTTCTTTAAATCATTTTCTGATATTGCTCCGTTAGGACATCCATAGAAATGTTTTCCAAATTTAATAAAACCAAAAACGAAGACTTAAACTGATACAATTTGATTAAAATTGACACTGCTTTTTTCGTGCTCGCTGCTTTACACGAACGCAGACACTCCAACCAACATTTTGAGGCAACACGTTTTCCATTCAGCCAAAGGCACTGCGCAATATATATTATATTACAAAAACATGAAAATATGTAAAACTATTTATTTATGTATTTATCTTCTTACACTTATGTATTTATTATAGAAACATTGGCCATGACCTGATAACAAACAAAAGCTGATTCACTTTCAACCGCTCTTTGCATAGTTTGCATAAATTTCTTTCAGTAGATAGAAGCAACAGAAGCGGCAATATCATCAACAACATGACTAGTAAATACAACAATAACAGCAACAACATATGCAGGAACTGCAAGAACCACAATCAGCAAATAAAAGGAAATTGTATATAATAAAATAACGTCAAACAAATTTTTCTATGCTCCACTTCAAAATTCGATGATTTGATCGTTTTGGAAATCAACTTGATACATTTTCACTAAGCAAAAAAAGGCTAACAACAACAACAGCAAAACAATAACAACACTATAAACTAGCTATATAAAGCGTCATACAAACACAAGAGCCATAATTCCCAAAAGCGCTGAACACTTTATGAATAGCGTATTTTAATGGATGCGCTATGCGGGTGGGCGACAAGATTACAGGCAAAAAATTTGAGATTTATATAAGGCTTATTTTATATGGCCGAAAGACTTATGGTATCAGGCCTTAGTTCTGTAAGGAATATTAGTTGTATGTGTAAGAGCATCATAAACATTCGACTAAATCTACGGTCATACGGTTAGGTCGTTAGGCTGGCCTTATTTCAATTACACTATCCAAAAAAAATTCAACTTTTTTCTGGGTATTGGACCACACCCACTTTTTTGTAGAGATTAAGGCTTAAGTAGATAAAGTACTATCTCCGTTTTTCGAAGTTAGCCTCCAAAAGTAGATATCGGCTTTCAAAGTTCGAAATTCTACATTTCGAATTTTTTTTTTGTTAACGTGTTCAGCAAATTAAAAACGTAAAAATTTGATCATTGTGCGCCTTTTTCTTTTATATGAATGGCTGAGTTCATTTTTTTTAATTACAGTACGTACAATTCCAGTGGAGAGTATGTGCAGACATGAAAGTAGTAGCCCTATCATGGTACTATCTGACTTTTCACCTCGTATAACAGCTGTTATACTAAATTTCTCAAAAAAAGGATTCAGCCCTTCAAATAAGTGAAAAGAGCGGACCACGACCACATTTTTACTTTTTTAATTTGCTGAACGCGTTAGCAAGAAAATAAAATTTCCAAATGTAGAATTTCGAAAGCCGATATGTCTTTTTTGGAGGTTAACTTCGACAAACGGAGACAGTACTTTTTATGCCCAAGCTCCAATCTCTACAAAAAGAAGGTTTGGTCCAATTCGCAGCCGGCTGTTGCACAGTGTTATCAATACTACGAAATTCCTGCATAATAACCAATAGCAATCAATTGGCAACCCTAACCAACGTTCAGCTGCAAATAAAAAGTTAAGATCGAGACACCAGCATAAAGAGACATTTCATATAGCATATTCCTTAGAATACCCCTTATTTTTCTGTACTTATGTCAGGCATAAGGAATATCTGAAAATTAACATCATATATAAGGCTGATAGCCTATATAAAATAAGGCTTATATAAGGAATTACTAAAGGCTATTCGGAAGAATATAACAACGTTATTATAAAGCTTATGGACTAAACAAAATTAGAATTATGTCATGCCTAATTATAAGGTACAGCTTGCTGTATTAGCGGCATTTATATAAGGCATATATCCCACTAAAAATTAGTCTTACATAAGGCATTATAATAAAATATTACATTGAGTACAAAAACCTGATTATAAGGTTTATGAACAATGTAGCATATGGAATAGTATACCATAAGAAAAATAAAAAGGAAATCCAGTTTCTTTAAAAATATTATGAAAATGTATCGACTAGAGCTGGGTTCTATTTATCCTGTGTCCTTTAAGTTTAGGCAATATTCATTTTTAATTTTTTAGTTTACCTTAGCGAAAGGGCTTATTTGAAGCGTCAATAAGTTTAAAATAAGGCTTATGATGTACTCTTTTTACCTTATTCTCAGGTTTAACTGTCAGGAATGAAACCAATATTCCTTATTGCTTACCACAGCTTATACCATTTTTTGCTGGATATTCACGTTTGTATGTGTGTATTGGTGATATACATTTACATGTACATTAAAAGAGTGAACAATAGGACAGCGCACACTATGAAAACAATTTTGAATGGAAGTTAAAGCCAGTTCGCCAAATGGGTTTTATTGAATTAAAAGAATAATTTGAACTATGATGGATGCGAAAAAATTGAACTTTGCAGCCTTCTAGTCAAAGATTGGACTATAGCTATAGCAGTGTGTGTGTGTGTGTGTGACTGAGTGTACACTTGTGCGTATACGAGGAATCAGTATAAGTGTTCAACTTAATATTGTGATAATGTCTGTCGGTTTTCAAAACAAAAATTATGAGTGTAGTGGTTATGTAGGTGCCATGAAAAGCTGAAATTGAATTTTGTATGCTTTAGTTCACCTTTAAGTGAAAGTTCAATTGAATTTTTTTCTGACAGATTTCTGTTACCGAAAGCGCAAAACAAAGAGGTTATGAAGTTACGACAAAATTTTTAATGAAGTTTGGAGAATCAAACTAACCGAAAACTCTTCCAAGGTCATTTAGTCAGTGTGTGCTTGTTATAATCGAAAAAAGGGTTAGAATTAAACACTAAATTGTTTGTCTTTATTTAATAAAGTAGTCTGTGTAGAATGGGATGTCCTCTGTGTAATGAAAAAAAAATTGCAAATGAGCGCTTCTAAATTAAAAGTCCATGCTGTGATGATGACCTCGGAAATTGTTTTTTTCCTACTACTGCCATAAGCATCGATATAAGGGGCGATTTTTCTATTTTTTTTTTTTTTTTGCTTCGACTCAATGCAATTTCGCAACGCGGTGCTAGTAACATAGACTACTCTCTCTTGGACTTGGGGAAACATTTTTTCAACCTTAAAAAATATAATTAAAATTTTTATAAAAATCCTATGCTCATTCACCTAAGAAATTTCGCTATTTTAGATACATGTATTGATCACATTTATAGCTGAACGCCGTTTTTATATACTTTAGCGGTTCGAAGGTCGTCCACCATGGACGTCTCAACACACTCCTGGATGTCCCATTCACCGATCATTATGTATTTCTTATACGCCTTGACATAGTTGCCGTCTACTACTACTCTTGCTTGCAGTCAGCTTGTGCTTATTTCGTCGTTGCTTTTTAAAAGTAATAGGAGAGGAAGCTGTGTAGATATGTTCTTTATTTTGGAGCGCACAATAACGAGAGCGTAAGCACCAGATAATGAATAATACACACACACATGTATAAAGAAACGAAGGCAAGAGCAATGGGATCTATACCGCCCAATACCCCATAGTTCCATGAGGAATATGGGGTCGCCAGAGCCTTGCCTGCTAGATATGTGTATGATACAGTCATATTTTTAAAAATATTCCCCGCGCGTAGGTGAGGTTGACAATTGGGAAGTGAAATCTCTGTAGCTATCTCTATAGCTTTACAGCTTTGAGTTACGCTTATCCATCCCTGGATTCCCAAGTACAACGCTGAAGTTTAATGCGCGTTGCTGTGCCCGTTTGCAGCATGGACCGATAGGCAGCACCGTTTTCTTCGAGGCGCCGATTTATTAGTCATTACTCCAGTTTTCTTTGCGATAGAAATGTGCTCAAACTGCTCAGCTTCATCTTTTGGTTGAAGATTGTTCTACGTGGTCTTATATATGACAAACTACGGTGTTCTCTGATAATCTTGTTAATGATCTAATATCAAGTGAGAATTGGCCAACCTTATTTGCAGATCGGTCTCTAACTGATTGTTTGACATTTTTAAGTGTAAAATAAGTAGTATATCTTTCGGAAATATTCCTCCTGGCATAATCGGAGCTTAAAGAAATTAAAGAATCTTCGTAATAAATTTCATAAGCTTTACAAATAGTCTGGTAATTCGCAGCACAGAGTAATGTATGAGAAATACTTGACTGAGTTTAACTGTCTAAATAAATTTCTTTATAAAAATTATTTACTCGGGTTTGAAATGAATATTAAATCTAATCCCAATGCCTTTTGGAATTTTGTAAATTCAAAACGTTCTTCGTCAAGTATTCCGTCCGTAGTGTCTTACAATGGCACGAGTGCAAGCACCGCTAATGAAAGGGCAAATCTGTTTGCTGAATATTTTAAATCTAGTTTTGTTGATAATCGTGTTCAGAGTGATACTTCTAGTGTTGGGCAATTAGCTTCTTCGCTTGATTTTGGCTCCCTAGTTTTAACTGAGGAAGATGTTTTCGCAGCTATAAAAGACCTAAAATGCTCCAAGCAATTAGATACTCATAATATCTCTGCTTTTTTTCTCAAACAATGCACGTCATCTATTGTGTATTCGCTACTTTTTTGGTTTAATTTGTCTCTTAGGTCAGGTTATTTTTTGTATGAATGGAAAGTGACTTCTGTTACTCCAGTTTTTAAGAGTGGGGGAAAGAATCTGGTTTCTAACTATCGTCCTATCTCTAAAATTACTAATATTACTAAATTATTTGAAATAATCATTAGCTCTAAAATATCATTTGCTATCAAGCCCTATATTTCGTATACTCAACATGGTTTTATACCGGGCAGATCTACGGTCACTAATCTAACTGTTTTCTCTAATTTTTGTATTTCAGCCTTTGTGGATGGCTTTCAGGTAGATACAATCTATACTGATTTGTCAAAAGCTTTCGATAGAGTGTCTCACGACTTATTAATTAAAAAATTGGAAAATTTTGGCTTTCATTCTACTTTCTTTTCATGTGTAAAATCATATCTAATAGTTAGAATTAACTATGTTGTTGTTGAAGGCGTAAAATCATTTTCATATAGAGGGGTTCCTCAAGGTAGTATCCTTGGTCTTCTATTTTTTGTTATTTTCATCAACGATTGTTCAAAGTCTTTTTCCTTGTGTGAACATCTACTTTATGCCGATGATTTACAAATTTTTAAAACAAGTAAGGAAGGTTAAGTTCGGGTGTAACGGAACATTACATACTCAGTTGAGAGCTGTGGAGACAAAGTAAAGGAAAATCACCATGATGTAAAAAGAACCTAGGGTAACCCTGGAATGTGTTTGTATGGCATGTGTATCAAATGGAAGGTATTAAAGAGTATTTTAAGAGGAAGTGGGCCACAGTTCTATAGATGGACGCCATTTAGGGATATCGCCATAAAGGTTGACCAGACCTGACTCTAGAATTTGTCTGAACGATATGGATATCAAATGAAATGTGTTAATGATAATTTTAAAAGGGAGTGGGCCTAAGTTCTATAGGTGGACGCCTTTTCGAGATATCGCCATAAAGGTGGACCAGGGGTGACTCTACAATTTATTTTGTACGATATGGGTATCAAATGAAAGGTATTAATGAGTATTTTAAAAGGGCGTGGGCCTAAGTTCTATAGATGAACGCCTTTTCGAGATATCGCCATAAAGGTGGACCAGGGGTGACTCTAGAATTTGTTTGTACTATATGGGTATCAAATGAAAGGTGTTAATGAGTATTTTAAAAGGGAGTGGGCCTTAGTTCTATAGGTGGGCGCCTTTTCGGAATATCGTTATAAAAGTGGACCAGGGTTGACTCTAGAATACGTTTGTACAATATGGTTATCAAACGAAAGGTGTTAATAAGTGTTTTAAAAGGGAGTGGGCTTTTATTTGTATGGGTGGACGCCTTTTCGGGATATCGCCATAAACGTGGTCCAGGGGTGACTCTAGAATGCGTTTGTTCAATATGGGTATCAAACAGGGCATTTTTTAAGTAATACGAACGTGGCCAAATGGCCACGTAGTAGTCCGCCGTGGCCACGTAGTAATCATAATCTGGCCACAACTAAATTTCGAAAATGTGTGAACAACACCTAACTGAAATAATGTCAGAAATTTTCTGAACATACATGATTTCCCCAAAATGTCAAAAAATATATAACTTGCTAATTCTAATGAAATTTTTGGTACTAATCGAAGAAATTTATCAACGAATGAATGATAGTTAGAGATGGGAAAGGGGTAAATACCCAAATGGTAAATACACGGTAAATTGGTTATACATGGTAAAAATGGGTAAAGTCCCAAATATTTACCCAAAATAAATACCTACGACGGCCACCGTGGTGTGATGGTAGCGTGCTCCGCCTACCACACCGGATGCCCTGGGTTCAAACCCCGGGCAAAGCAACATCAAACATTTTAGAAATAAGGTTTTTCAATTAGAAGAAAATTTCTCTAAGCGGGGTCGCCCCTCGGCAGTGTTTGGCAAGCGCTCCGGGTGTATTTCTGCCATGAAAAGCTCTCAGTGAAAACTCATCTGCCTTGCAGATGCCGTTCGGAGTCGGCATAAAATCATGTAGGTCCCGTCCGGCCAATTTGTAGGGAAAATCAAGAGGAGCACCACGCAAATTGGAAGAGAAGCTCGGCCTTAGATCTCTTCGGAAGTTATCGCGCCTTACATTTATTTATTTATTTTTAAGGGTAAAAATAATCTTTTGGAAAATATGGGAAACCAACACACAAATTCATTCCAAAATGTATCCAATTTGTCCTATATTGGTGGGTAGTTATCCATTATGCTATCGGTTGAATTAGTTTTAATCTGTAATCCAGCGTTTTTCGAAAATATTTAGCCAATAATGCATGCCGTTGCAAATATTTAAGTTTACCCAGTAAACATTTTGAGTCGAAAAAGAGTCGGAAAAATATCTAAATTGGAGCCTTTACAGCCGGTATGTGCTCATTTGGGAGGCCGAAACCAATGTATTTCCTTCTCGCAATGGTCGTCCTATATGAGCCTATTAACGTAAATCATTTGAGCCTAAAAAAGATGCTTATACAATAGGGCGGGTCGATTTAAAAATCGCTCATTGCTCTGTGAAAATCGTATTCTAGGGATCAAAATAAGGAACTTTGACGAAGGAACCATACCTCTAAAACGAATTCTGATGTCCCCCCCTTTGGGTCGAACTTTTGGGTAGGGGCAATTTTAATTCTACCTGCTGTGTCTTGTGGTGGCTTAAAAACAACAACACAAGTAATTTTACGATCTGCAATTGTGTCACAGTGATACCTTCATTTTTTAAAATGGTTGAATAAAAAACCCACAAAACTATGTTTACGACATGCAAATGCATCACAGTGATGCCTTGCTTTTAAAAGGGGGTTGTAAAAACGCTAATTTCTAATAATTTTTTAATTTCTTTTCTATTACTAAGTTAAATTCATTTTTTCATTTACATATGTTCCGACTAAATAAATTTCTAAAGAGAAAAATAAACTCCAAAAAGAAAAAAAACATAGGCATTTCAAAGTGGGATTTTTCAAAATTTGCAAGTTCGACCCAAAGGGGGGGGGGGGGGGCATCAGAATTCGTTTTAGAGGTATGGTTCCTTCGGCAAAGTTTCTTATTTTGATCCCTAGAATATGATTTTCACAGATCAATGGGCGATTTTTTTGCCTCCCCATAAATCGACCCGGCCTATTATACAATAAAAGAATAGGAAGGGTAAAAATAATGTACAAATGTAATTCATTTTGTATTAAAATGAACAGTGATCGTAACAAAGTTTCAAAATTTGTTCCAAACTCGCTGTGACGAACATAAATAGTTGATAAATGATAATTTTTGCATGCAAGATTAGGAGCTTTTAGGCCGTTAAATAAAAGGCAAATATTAAATTTTCTTTTACCCTCCTACGCGTTTCGACGCTTTTCTGATTCCTATATTGCCCACTTATTTTGGATTCGTTTCGGATTCTTAAATTATGAGCGCCGCGAGCCTGTTTGTTTGGGTAAATATGTGTCCCTTATAAATATTCTCTTACAGTTCTGGAGTTTAATATGGTTCAAAAGCTTCAAAAATGCTATCACCTTAGAGTATTTTATGACTCCGATTTGATGAAATTATAAACAAACGAAAAATATTAGAATTAGTAAACTAGGCAGCTCCGGAAAAAAACTCTGAAATTTTTCTGCGACAATTTATTCTAAATAAATAATTAACTCAACTAATACTTATTTCATTTCTATCTTATCCTCATGTGAGTTTTATCACATTCTCCCCTATGTTTTCCGCATCGGATATATGTCAAAAATTCTTCCTAAAAGCCCTGAAGTAGTGTCATTAAAAGGCTCAAAATTAGCAGTATATGACGCCAATAAGGCTCATATATGATATCGGAAGAAAGTCTGTATAAGACTTATGTTAGAGGCAAAATATAAGCATATAGCATTCGCTTCAGGTTCCTAAATGAGTTCATAACGAGTGCAAACGATCCAAAGTTTGGACTCCTTTCAGACTAATTGTTGACTCCGAGTGTTTGCTGGGTTGTTTGTTTAAAATAAAAACGAAATTTTTTTAATTTCAAATGGCGTATAAATTTAATTGCTGAATTGTAATTCCAAGCAGCCTCGATTCAAACGATTTTTAAATACGCAAAAAAAGATACAAAAAAGGAATATTCCGGGTATTTTCCCGGTATTTACCCATAAAAATGGTAAATACCCGGTAGAATCCCAACTCTAATGATAGTTCATCAAATATACTATCAATGAGGATTTATATGGAAAAGAACATAGGTACTCACGACTTCCGTGACATATATAAATTCTACAAATTCTGCACGTGCTCGAGGGTTTTTTGTCAGCATATAATAAAAAATTTTTGGCCAAGTATGTAATAAGTTGGATATGAAAAATAACTATTCCTAGGATTACTTGTTTTATTGCAAATGTTTTGGTATGAGTGAGTCACAACCACCGTTGCCACAGCATGTTTTTTTTTTTTGACCGAAAATGGCAATATTCAAAAGCTGACCGGTATGGTCAGTCATGTCGAGGAGATATTTTTCTTTTGGCCACCTAGTGAAAAATCCTTAAAAAATGCCCTGGTATCAAATGAAAGGCGTTAATGAGTATTTTAAAAGGGCGTGAGCCGTAGTTCTATATGTGAACGCCTTTTCGAGATATCGCCATAAAGGTGGGCCAGGGGTGACTCTAGAATTTGTTGTACGAAATGGGTATCAAATGAAATGAGTTAATGAGTATTTTAAAAGGGCGTGGGCCTTAGTTCTATAGGTGGACGCCTTTTAAAGATATCGCCATAAAGGTGGACCAGGGGTGACTCTAGAATTTGTTTGTACGATATGGGTATCAAATGAAAGGTGTTAATGATAGTTTTAAAGGGAGTGGGCCTAAGTTCTATAGGTGGACGCCTTTTCGAGATATCGCCATAAAGGTGGACCAGGGGTGACTCTACAGTTTATTTTGTACGATATGGGTATCAAATGAAAGGTATTAATGAGTATTTTAAAAGGGCGTGGGCCTAAGTTCTATAGATGAACGCCTTTTCGAGATATCGCCATAAAGGTGGACCAGGGGTGACTCTAGAATTTGTTTGTACTATATGGGTATCAAATGAAAGGTGTTAATGAGTATTTTAAAAGGGCGTGGGCCTTAGTTCTATAGATGAACGCCTTTTCGAGATATCGCCATAAACGTGGTCCAGGGGTGACTCTAGAATGCGTTTGTTCAATATGGGTATCAAATGAAAGGCGTTAATGAGTATTTTAAAAGGGCGTGAGCCGTAGTTCTATATGTGAACGCCTTTTCGAGATATCGCCATAAAGGTGGGCCAGGGGTGACTCTAGAATTTGTTTGTACGAAATGGGTATCAAATGAAAGGAGTTAATGAGTATTTTAAAAGGGCGTGGGCCTTAGTTCTATAGGTGGACGCCTTTTAAAGATATCGCCATAAAGGTGGACCAGGGGTGACTCTACAATTTATTTTGTACGATATGGGTATCAAATGAAAGGTATTAATGAGTATTTTAAAAGGGCGTGGGCCTAAGTTCTATAGATGAAGGCCTTTTCGAGATATCGCCATAAAGGTGGACCAGGGGTGACTCTAGAATTTGTTTGTACTATATGGGTATCAAATGAAATGTGTTAATGGTAATTTTAAAAGGGAGTGGGCCTAAGTTCTATAGGTGGACGCCTTTTCGAGATATGGCCATAAAGGTGGACCAGGGGTGACTCTACAATTTATTTTGTACGATATGGGTATCAAATGAAAGGTATTAATGAGTATTTTAAAAGGGCGTGGGCCTAAGTTCTATAGATGAACGCCTTTTCGAGATATCGCCATAAAGGTGGACCAGGGGTGACTCTAGAATTTGTTTGTACGATATGGGTATCAAATGAAATGTGTTAATGATAATTTTAAAAGGGAGTGGGCCTAAGTTCTATAGGTGGACGCCTTTTCGAGATATGGCCATAAAGGTGGACCAGGGGTGACTCTACAATTTATTTTGTACGATATGGGTATCAAATGAAAGGTATTAATGAGTATTTTAAAAGGGCGTGGGCCTAAGTTCTATAGATGAACGCCTTTTCGAGATATCGCCATAAAGGTGGACCAGGGGTGACTCTAGAATTTGTTTGTACTATATGGGTATCAAATGAAAGGTGTTAATGAGTATTTTAAAAGGGAGTGGGCCTTAGTTCTATAGGTGGGCGCCTTTTCGGAATATCGTTATAAAAGTGGACCAGGGTTGACTCTAGAATACGTTTGTACAATATGGTTATCAAACGAAAGGTGTTAATAAGTGTTTTAAAAGGGAGTGGGCTTTAGTTTTATGGGTGGACGCCTTTTCGGGATATCGCCATAAACGTGGTCCAGGGGTGACTCTAGAATGCGTTTGTTCAATATGGGTATCAAATGAAAGGAGTTAATGAGTATTTTAAAAGGGCGTGGGCCTTAGTTCTATAGGTGGACGCCTTTTAAAGATATCGCCATAAAGGTGGACCAGGGGTGACTCTAGAATTTGTTTGTACGATATGGGTATCAAATGAAAGGAGTTAATGAGTATTTTAAAAGGGAGTGGGTATTATTAGTTCTATAGGTTTTCGAGATATCGCCATAAAGGTGGGCCAGGGGTGACTCTAGATCTTTTTGTACGATATGGGTAATTTGATAAAGGTGTTAATGAGTATTTTAAAAAGGAGTGGTCCTTAGTTCTATATGATCCAGAAAATCATCTGTCGGGTACCGCTAATTTATTTATATATGTAATACCACGAACAGCATTCCTTCCAAGATTTTATTTTCTTCTACTTAATATGGTAGGTGTCACACCCATTTTACCAAGTTTTTTCTTAAGTTATATTTTGCGTAAATAGACCAATACAATTACCTTGTTTCATCCCTTTTTTCGTATTTGGTATATAATTATGGCATTTTTTTCATTTTTCGTAATTTTCGACATCGAAAAAGTGGGCGTGGTCATAGTCGGATTTCGGTCACTTTTTACACCAATACAAAGTGAGTTCAGATAAGTGCGTTAACTGAGTTTAGTAAAGATATATCGATTTTTGCTCAAGTTATCGTGTTAACGGCCGAGCGGAAGGACAGACGGTCGACTGTGTATAAAAACTGGGCGTGGCTTCAAACCAATTTCGCCCTTTTTCACAGAAAACAGTTATCGTCCTAGAATATAAGTCTCTACCAAATTTCACAAGGATTGGTAAATTTTTGTTCGACTTTTGGCATTAAAAGGATCCTAGACAATTTAAATGAAAAAGGGCGGAGCCACGCCCATTTTGAAATTTTCTTTTATTTTTGTATTTTTTTGCAAGATATCATTACTGGAGTTGAATGTTGACATAATTTACTTGTATACTGTAAAGATATTAACTTTTCTTTTAAAATTTGAATTTAAAAAAAATTTTTTTTAAAAGTGGGCGTGTTCGTTCTCCTATTTTGCTAATTTTTATTAAGCAGATATATAGTAATAAGGGTAACGTTCCTGCCAAATTTCATCATGATATCTTCAACGACTGCCAAATTACAGCTTGCAAAACTTCTAAATTACCTTCTTTTAAAAGTGGGCGGTGCCACGCCCATTGTCCAAAATTTTAAAATTTTTTTATGCTGCATCATAAGTTAAACTTATCTACTAAGTTTCATCGCTTAATCCATATTTGGTAATGAATTATCGCACTTTTTCGATTTTTCGAAATTTTCGATATCGAAAAAGTGGGCGTGGTTATAGTCCGATATCGTTCATTTTAAATAGCGATCTCAGATGAGTGCCCAGGAACCTACACACCAAATTTCATCAAGATACCTCAAAATTTACTCAAGTTATCGTGTTAACGGACAGACGGACGGACGGACGGACGGACATGGCTCAATCGAATTTTTTTTTCGATACTGATGATTTTGATCTATAGTCTATATCTATCTCGAGTTCTTATACCAATCAAAGTTAATATACTCTGTGAGCTCTGCTCAATTGAGTATAAAAATAACAAGCTTCGCTTTTATTGAAATTTTGAAAAATGAGGTTAACAAACTCCAGGAATGGTGTGATCGAAATATGCTAATGATCAATATCGAAAAATGCTGCTCGGTCACTTTCAACAAAATTAGATTGCCACTTATATCTTCGTACTCTATTTCTGGCTCTGTCTTTAGTTCTAGTTATAAAATCAAAGAACTTGGGGTTGTTTTTCACTCGAATTTCACATTTATTGATCACTTGAATTACATTATACCTAAAGCATATTCCTCTCTAGCTTTTATTGGACGACATAGTGAGGAATTTAAGGATCCTTATACTAAAAAATTACTGTTTAGTATATTTATAAGGTCCAAATTGGAATATGCTTCTATAATCTGTAATCCGTTTTATGAAGTGCATTCCAATAGACTTTATACAAAAAAAGTTTCTAAAATTTGCATTATCCAGTATTAGGTTTAATATGCCTATTCCATCTTAAGTTCCGCGGTGCAGACTGATCAGTCTGCATACTCTTGCCAGTAGGCGATTGATATTTGGCTTAGTTTTTATTCGTGATGTTCTAAATGGGATTATTCATTGTCCATTTTTGTTGCGTTGTATTAAACTCAATGTTGCAGCTAGAAACTTGCGACATCATGATTTATTTGCTATTGACCTCTGCAAAACAAGGTATGCTCAAAATGAATCAATTATCAGACTGCTATCGGAATTTAATGTGTTTTGTGGAGAAATAAATTTAGATATATTTGTAAATCGCAATGAATTTAAAGAAAGACTTTGTATGTACTATTTTTAAAATAATTAATAACATATGTATGTCTTAGTTTGTAAGGTTTATAAACCATAGACTTAATAAATAAATAAATAAGAGAACCAAGTTGATAAGTCATTTTATACTAGGCTCTTGTACTTTAAATTTCCATATCTTTAGCGGCGGTTCAAACAATCTCAACCTGTGAGGAAATGTTATATCATCGAGGAAAAATTTTGCGACAGTCGCCAACAATGATTTTGATGTTGTTATGAATAACAGTAATATCAGTACTCGCAGGACATGCCAGATATATACTCGTGATTCGTTGTCCTTAAAAATGGTTTTCATCACATAAAAGCGCTTTCAACCTAGCTTATTCGTTTTTAGGAGTTTTACGTGGCGGGTACCAAGTTCTACGCATAACCTGGGTATGAAACGTGGGTGTTATTCGCCTATCCCTTCCTCCGTCGTCGCCACCGTAACAAGAGTATGCGTTAGTTTAAATGGTTTTTGATAGTATGAATATACATCTTCTGTAAAATTGTATCGATTTTTCACTACCACTTCCAAAACTTGCGCATACCCCGCCACAACATCGTGACCATGAAAATTTCATTAACAACTGAAAATAGAACAGTTACAGCAACAGTTAGGTGAACATCATCAATTTGCATTAATATTAGCAACGTCAATAACTGGGCGCCATTAAGTGGTGTCACAAGTGGTAAAATAAGTGGGTATTACACACAACTACAAGGGCGCAAACAACTACTCACTCAGTCACACTTATGTACATATGTATGTATTAATAAAATATATATTTACCAAACTAAACAGTTACAATACGTACTATCGGCATCGATAAGCGAAAAAAGTCAAAGTAAGTACATAGTTAGCTTTAGCACAAAGTTTAAAAAGAACTTTTTTTGTTGACTAGCCAAAAATTGTTGGCGGGGCTTAACACCCCGCTACGGTTTGTTGATCAAAAGTTTTTGGTTTGCTCTTTTTACCCTATTTTTTTGTCTTAATCCTTTTTATAGGATTTTTAGTTTGTTTAGTGTTGTTTTTTTTGTGCTGCTATTTTCACTCAAAAGCTTGTTAAAAGTTTTTATGTTAGTGATTATAATGACGTGTACAATGGTTATAGTTGTTATTGGCAAATATTTTTGTACATGTAAGCGTTTTGGTGGAGGTGTGGAGTATCGCGAATGGGCTTGTGAATTGTTGGGTTGTCTGCAAACTATCGATAAAGTTGAAATTGCTTAAGTTTTGATTTTGTGTATTTATGGTTCAAGCTTGCAAATGTTTTAAGCAAAGTACTGAAAAGGAATAAATAATCAATTGCGCAGGAGGTTTGAGGATATTTGAAAGGTAAGGTTTTAAACAGAATAAAATTGCAAAAGACATAGAGGCGAAATTGGTGTCGTACCAGTTATTTTGAATTGATTTTGTAACCAGTTACAAGATAGAAGGCGTAAATACCAAGTAAGTTGTAACTCTAGATAAAATAATAAAAATTTTTTTTTAAGTTAAACGGTTTTATTGAAAACAATACTTACATGAAGTAATATTAATACTAAAAGCTAGAAAATAATTAGGTAGGCCCTAGGTACTAGTCATCACACTCCTCATCAATCTAGGGCCTTGATCAGACATCATAGGTCGCTTTCTATTCATGTATGTATTATGTGTAGCAAATATGTGCCAAATCGGATCACAAATACAATTTTTGTGAATATTTCGATCCTTGCGCTACCTAGCGGCATTTTTTTCATAGGTCGCTGTTTATTCTTGTATGTATTATGTGTTCCAAATATGAGCTAAATCGGACCAAAAATACGATTTTTGTGAATATCTCAATCCTGGCGCCACCTAGCGGCGATTTTTTTCTTATTATTGCATTGTCATCGGGTTCGGAACTATATTCCAAGTTTCAAGCTTGTAGCTTTTCGGGAAGTTACTTAAATTTCAATTACAAAAAAGTGCTGTCCAGCCTGTCTAGGCAACCTAAATAAAACCGTTTAAAAACTTAGGTTTCGAAGTAACATTAACAGCCAAGTAAACTTTACCATAGACAAGTTTTCAGCTTTTAGAGAAGAGCTTCTATGGGTTTTTATCGGTTACTATTATATCAATTTATTGCTTATTGTCGGTTATAGTCCATAGTGTATTATTAAAGGATTTTCATCGTCGAGTCATCAGCTTCTTATTGATTTCTTGTCGAAATCTGTTAAATGGGTTGTCGATGACAAATCGGTATCACGTCGGTAACAAGTTGGTAACATTCAGGACCCCATTCGTATCGAAATCAAGTTTTCACTCAAACATTAAATCAAAATAACTCTGTAATCGTGAGTCCGAATAACGATATATGTGAATTAGAGATTTCCCAATTTCTTTTCTTTTCTTTTCTTTTCTTTTCTTTTCTTTTCTTTTCTTTCCTTTTTTATTATTTTCTGTTTATTTTTCTTTACCTGATAGGTGGATAGTCCATAGTTACCAGCACCTTTTTGATATTTTCCCGGGATAGTCCATCATCAGCGATTATGGTAACGTCTTTTCCATCGCTATTAAGCAATGCGTTGAAGTACTCCCTTGAAATCTTATGCAAAATTTATACGTCAGTTTGATGGTCGCTACCATCATTACTATAGGAATCAGCCCCTTGAAACCTTACATCATTCAGGGAAATAATGAGTAAAATTTTCAGCCATTACGCCTATCAGCCGGGCTCGCTGGATGGCTCTAGCAACGGCGCTATGTAATCAGAGAGAAATATTCTCTAATCACTTGGCTATATCATCAGATCGAATATTGCTCTTAGAAAGCAGGTTTAAGAACCGATAGAAGTTATCATCTGGATTTTCGACAGCAAACTTTTCGTGCGCCACTGTGCGCATCTTTCTTAACTGCTCAGGATAGATATATGGACCTCCTAGGGTGCGGACTTCCAGAACACTAAACTTATGTCTGTCCTCGATCACGATGTGATCGATTTGTTTCATGTTCTTTGATCAGGCGATAGGCATGTTTTTTGGTATATCTTTTAATGGTGGAATCTGGTACTCCAGGTGACCTCATTGTCACTAAACTCCAACCCGTTGGGAGATGTTTTATAGTGGAAGCTAAATTTTGGGACTGTAGTACCAAATACGCCTTCTTTGCTCACCCTGGCATCAAAATCTCTCACCATGACTTTAATATCATTTTGGCAGTTATAGTGCGACTTTTCTAATTTCTCATAGAAGGTGTCATTATTCTTGTCGTCCACATCGTTCTTTGGTGCATAAGCACATATAAATAATTTCCGTTTAGCTAAAAATAAAAGGTTAACATACCAGTATGAAGATCGTGTATTAAAAACGAAATAAATTCAATGGGTGTTTAATACAGTTACAAACAAAACAAAATTAATATTACAATAGAAAATCTACCATTATTATTATGCACAGTTGCACTTGTACCCTATGTACATGTGTGTGTGTATTATAACTTTGATTGGATAACAGTTGGTTGTACAGGTATAAAGGAATCGAGATAGATATAGACTTCCATGTATCAAAATCACCATATCGAAAAAAAATTTGATTGAGTCATGCCCGTCCGTCCGTCGCTGTGGCCTTTAACATGATAAATAAAAAAAAAAAAAATAAATGTAAGGCGCGATAACCTCCGAAGAGATCTAAGGCCGAGCTTCTCTTCCAATTTGCGTCGTGCTCCTCTTGATTTTCCCTACAAATTGGCCGGACGGGACCTACATGTTAAACCTATCGTAACAAAATTCGGCAGAGAAGTTGCCTTTAGTATAAGGAATGCTTCGTGAGCCATAACTCGAAGAAAAATTTGTCCAGAATAGAATCGTATATATTTGTATTATTGCGCAGCCTTGTAACAGTATTAAGCACACAAAACAAACAACAACAAAATTTCAAGTGTACAGGTGGGTATGTAATGTTCGGTTTCACCCGAACTTAGACTTCCTTACTTGTTTTTTATTTGCATTATTATTTCTTTTAGTTTGAATAGCTTTGAAATATAAAACCTATCATATGTATGTAATAAGCGAGACTTGCTCATATTGCTTTATACAATGGTTTTGTTAGCTACAAAAAGGCAATTCTTAGAGACTAATTGCAAAGCGAGCAGCTGGGCATTCATATGGCTGAGTGATTAAAAGCATCTGCCTGTACACTGGTATGAATGTTCGAGAGTCGATTTCAATACTCAGCTCCCGAGAAGCTAGCTGATGAAGGAGTGAAATTTATTTATTTATTTATTTATTTATTTATTTATTTATTTATTTAAGCCAATTAAAAAAGAATCTTATAGGCTAATTATAAAAGTGTAAAGTAGTTAATAATATATAATAATATAAATTACCTTACTTATAAAAAGTATTTAAAATACTCAGAAAGCCTTCTTTCGAACAAGAAAAATTCAGAAATATATCCTAGTAACCATCGCCTTTTCTAAACTTTGCAGTTTTTCTCTAATATCAATATAAAACCTATCGATATGCTCCCATATTGTCGACTCAAGTGGTAGTATAGTTTTTTGATTGCAAATATGCCAATACCACTCGTGATTGTCTCAACGCTTTTACGGACATACCAGCGTGCGAATATTTCCCCTATAGATTCTTTTTTAGCCAGAAACTTTGCAAGCACACCGATGGAGATGTTTCCTGAAGTGGCTGGTGCGCATTGAATGTCTTTCTGCTGGGCATCATCTTTTCCTATATCAATTCTGTGAACACACTTCATATGTTGAGCAGTGTTGAAGTTGAGGAACCTGTTCAGCTTAAAATCTTGGTTCCACCCATAAATTCAGAAGACATTAGTCAGAACCCTTTTTTCAGAAAGCCAAAATTCAGAAGTCAAAACTAAGAAACAAAAATTCAGAAATAAATTTTCAGAAGTCAAAATTCGGAAGTCAAATTTCAGAAGTCAAAATTCAGGAGTCAAATTTCAGAAGTAATATTTCAGAAGTAATATTTCAGAAGTCAAAATTTAGAGAGTAATCAGACAGCAAATAACATTAAATTTTGTGCAAAATTCAATGTTTTTTTGCTGTCTGATAACTTTCTGAAGTTTGACTTCTGAATTTTTTGTCAGCCTGGAACACAGCAACGTCGAAAGAATGCGTTATATTCAATCGAATTTTCGAATATATATAATATCCCCAAATTGGGTGAAGTCCGTACAAATAATTCCATCGAAAGTTGGCACAACGTCATTTGAAGCGCGTTTGGGACACACCCTAACATATTTAATTGCATAGATAAAATAAAAAACGAACAAGCAATAATAGAAACAAAAGTGCAGCAATTTTCAGCTGGAGGCGAGCCATATCGGAAACGCAAAAAAAATATAAAGACTTCGTTTTTTTCTATCTTTATATTAAGTCGATTTCATGTTTGTCCCATCATTTCCATACGGATTTTTACCCACGGAAAAGTCTTTTTCGGTAACTTTCCATTGAGCTAGATACTTGATAATTAGAACATGGCACATATCAGGGAGGCATTACAATGCAAGTGAAAAAAAATCCGCTAGGTGGCGCACGGATCGAGATATACAGAAATTTTATTTTAAAATGGAAATTTTGCGATCCACTTTTAACTAACTTCTCGGTGATCCAGAGACTTGAAGCTTAGCACATAGTTTTCGGGTCGATGGCACAACAATTCGTGGAAAAAAAAATTCCGCCAAGTGGTAGACGAGTCTAGATAAACGAAAGTCCCTGAAAATCCGTGAAAAACGCAGGGAATCTTGCGATCGATTTTTAACTAACTTCCTGGATATCTAGAGACTTGAAACCTGAAATATAATTATAAAACTTGGTGACACTGCAGTGTTTGATCAAAAAATTTGAGCTGCGTAATGCACAAGTCGAACTATTTAGAAGATTAAGCCATACCTTCATAGCTAGCCTCCTGAGTGTTACAGGCGTTGTAGAATTCCAGCTCGTTGAAGGCCCAACTCAATGCACGCCCTTGCATACTTTTAGGTGGATGCGACTTTCACCACGATTCTTTTAGACTTTCAGGCGTATACTAATTTCACCACGAATTTCAGCTATGCAAATTAAGTAACTGACAAACGTTGTAGATTTCCCTTGTTATGATGCGAGGTGGAATTCTGTTCTTTTCGCCAGTGTTGTCAGCGAATATTCCACTAATTCTCTTAAATCTTGCTATTTTGAACATACAAATAAAGATGAGAATTTTCACTTAGCAATTAGCTGCTGCAGCTGTATGGAGGATGATGAGGTGGAATCACCAAATCACTTTATGCTTGATTGTCCAGCTTTTGCCAGAACTAGGCGAAAGTACTTCGGTCGCGACGCACTTGGATCTCCCGAGGATATATCCAAAGTTGATATGGGTATCATTCGGAGCTTTATCATTGCTACCCAACGATCCTCCAAGTAGCTAGATCTAAGTCACCGTTATTTTTGGTGTATGTGGTATCACAACGGACCTTCGTGTCGTCCAAGTGAGCTATCCTTATCAGGGTAGCTGCCACCTAACTTATCCTAATTACTTAAATTACTAATCCAAGTTGCAATTGCCTTTTTGTAGGCAGTACTAAAAAATTGAAAATAAAAAGATGATAAAAAAATTTTAAGGACTATATTTATATAAATGGACCAAAAAATAGAAAACAATTTTTCCTTTAATACAGACAAAGTCTTGTTGAATTTTGACTAAAAACTTTAGCAATAGCTCTCGTAAAGTAATTTTGGGTATACTTATATTAAGGTAGTCCTTAAAATTTTTTTTAACATCTTTTTATTTTAATACTGTAAATTTAAAAGATCGTGGGTTCGAATCGAGCTCAAGGCATAACAAAAATTATTTTATCATTATTATTGTTATGATAAATTTTTTCTTAATTGAAACAAAAAAATTGTTTATACATCCCAGAGCCCGGGGAAACAGTGTCAATAAATATGACACTATGGCATCATTGTCATAAAACAAATCCAATTTTCACATCCATTCTGCAACAGAAGTCGCAGTGCTGTGAATATCAATTGGCAAAGAACAGGGTAAAAGTAGAAATAACGAAGACAAACAAACAACCACTATGATAGCTGAATGGTTATAGCAGCGGCACCTAAACGCTGCCGATGAAGGAATTTAGCAGTTCCCGAAATGGATCTATACAACGAACTTTGGCAGTTATCTAAATTTTTTTCTTTCTACTATTCTAATTTAAAATTTTTCCAGTTAAGAAGAAATGTATCATAACAATAATAATGATAAAATAGTTATTGTTAGGCCTTGAGCTCGATTCGAACCCGCGATCTTACAAATTAGTAGGCCGATATAACAACAAAAATTGTAAATTCATTTGAAAAAGGGAAACGCGAAAAAAATTAATTAATTACATGCTTGCTAATGCACACAATTCTAGACATTAGATTGTACTACTTTTTCTTTATACAAAATTCCTTCCAAATATATAAACGTTTTTGAAATTTTAGAAAAATTTTATGTTTCTTCTGTCGTCTCATTACTTTGTGAATTTTGACTTCTGAAATTTTACTTCTGAATTTTCGATTCTGAAATTTGACTTCTGAAATTTGACTTCTGAGATTTGACTTCTGAGTTTTGACCTCTGAATTTTGTCTTTCTGAAAAAAGGGTTCTGACTAATGTTTTCCAAAAAAATGTGTTTCTGAATTTTGCTTTCTGAATTTATGGGGGGGGGCACCGTATTGTGGTTGCTGCTTCAATAAAAACAAGATGATAATACAATTACCCCGCGTTCCAATGGACAGTGATCCAGATCTAGATAAAAATTTAACATGTTGCCGTATTTCGATAAACTTTCAAAGGCCTTTATGGTCCTTCTGAAAAACCGGTTAACAGAAGAAAAAAAAATTCGAAATTTTATGATAAAAAAACAGGTCTAAAAATTTAGAAAAAAAACAGCTTAAAACCAGTTCGAATAAAACGGGTCGATCACCCTAGTGGTAATACTCAGACGAACGTATATCGATAAAAAAAATTGGTGTTGAGTCCGATATCCTTATCCGATAAATGTATCGATCATTGTGTAGCGATAGTGGATGTCATTAAAAAAGTAAGTGAACACCACTACAGGTTTACAGAAAATAAAACAATGTAAGCTACTCTTTGCTATTTCTCCCAAGATTTTGAGTCTGAGTACTTGATACTCACTCTTTTCTGCTACCAAATCTTTCTCTTTTACTCAATTTGATCACTTTTTTATTAAATTTGCATATTATGGTTTGCAATATGATGTAACAGCTACAACACGCTGGTGATTATCAGCGATATAATAATAAGAAAACATTAAAACTGAAACAATAACAATAACACTTATTGTGCTTATAACAAGAAATACAAATTAACTTATAAAAGCAAATTTGCCATGAGATGTTGCGCAAAGCGGTAAAACTTCAATTTTTGTTTTCCTCATATTTTCATTATTTCTGTTTTTTAAGAAACCAACAACAAACAACTTTAGCGGTAATAACCATAACCACGTATGAAATTCATTTTATATGAATATTTTCTGCATATTTTCATTTCGTCGCTTGCTGTTTTGTTTTATTATCTTTCATATTCTCTTAACGACGGGCGCATATAGTAACATATCATCATTCACGAAAAAAGCAACCAACAACAACACAAGGTAAGATCTTAGCAACAGGTGCTTTAATAAAATGTAGCGCAACTGATTTCATATTCATTGCATTATAGTTGCGAAAGCGTGCAATGGCGGTGGTGAATGAATAAAATCAAAATGAATGGTGGGATGAACATTTATGGCAGAACGCGAGTACGAGTGCGAGTATTCGTTGTGCTGGATGGAGGCAGGGATAACATACGGACTTTTTCCGCATTAAATTTCATTGTACACTTGCCGAGCACGCTATAAGTATGTAGGTAGGCTTTGAGTATGAATTAATTCTGGCAAAACAAGCATATTAAGAGAAGACGGGAATTCTTATTAAGGAAAATGCGAAAACGTAGCAAAGACTTGGAAAACAAAAATAAGCTGGCCATATAAAAATGCAAATTAAAACAGCTTACCTTTGATACTGTGATATTGAAGAGTCTTTCATATTTTCTCGAATTTTCTTTGATATATTAAGTAAAACAAATTACATACAGGTGCAATCCACGTGCTTGCAAAGAGCCAAGTTTTTGACTTAGTTGCTTGAAAAAATATATTTAACGTAAATAAATTTAAGTTTTTTTTTTTTTTTGAACTACATATGTGAAACAGTGATAAATTTCTACAAAATGAAAAAGCGACGCACGAAGAGTAGTTCATAGGACAATAAACAGAATACGATAGAAAAAAGATATGTTCAAGGAGGCCTCGAGCGCCTGAGTTTGGTGGTTTCAGAGAACGAGGTTGCTACAAAGTTGGCAAAGGTTCCAGTACAGTAGAGCAGTAAAGTTACTTCGATTTAACTTCGCATGACTCTTGAGTCCTCCGTTCGATATGGCATCTCTCCAAGAGCTAAGGCTTTTATCTGGAGGAACGGTTTCCTCGCACATAAGCCCGTACTTATCCTCGTATCTGTACTCTACTGCACTTACCACTACTTTATTTGATTGCAATGGAAATATCTTTGAACGCAGCTTTGCTAATTAGAAATAAGCTTGCAGCGACTATGAGCATTGATATCCAGCTTCAATATCTATACTCACCAAAATAGTACATCGTGTAGCGTTTTCGTTGGGAATTACTCAGTGTGCCCTCAATGTATTCACCAACGACTTTAAGCTCAATTTTAAGGATGATATGTTTTTTCAGGCACATCTGACTACAGGACAAGTTAATCCTTTCCGAACATCATTCGTTAGTTCTGCTAGAAAATAGAAAATGTGCATTTATTTTCTCAGACAGCCAGACTATAACGCAGGAATTGGACATATGTGTAGACCAAGGAAAGCCCATCACCAAATGCTGCGGATCTCTCAATACGATGGTCCATCCCTTGAGTATCAATGTTTTATAGGTACCTAGCCACAGGGATATTGAGGGCTGAAAAGCTGGTTAAGAACACATAAACAAGGCGAATTTGCTGTGATGAAGATAAACGCTGATCATCCCTAGTAAGAGTACTCACTGTACTCTGTTTAGTAAGTACTCATGCTTCCCGGACAATGTAGATACCAGCTTTAGGATCTCCGCAAATTGAGTAGAAGCCAATAAGGCCTTGAGAAACTATACAGCAACAGACTGCATCAAAATTGTGAAAGAAACTGAGGCAACTTTAAAAGGTGCCCATTGGCAAGCAGTTGGAGAAATGCAGTGACATCATTACCAATAAGTATAAAAAAGCTCATAATATGGTCAGGTCTTTAAGACGAACCAGAAGCAAAGCCGTGTTTTTTGGAACAATGAGCTGGAAATTGTCCGTTGGCAAAAGCATTGGAATGAAGAGAGTGTTGGGACGATTGCCGTTGTACGAAAGAAGAACGCAGAGACGAGGAAGTGTCACGAGATAACTTCTTTGCGGATATCGAGTGTTCTTGTAAATCAGCAAGGACATACAAATAGAGGATTCAGTGTGCTTGCGAATCTTATTGACAGGCTAGTTCCCTACTGAGGTATGACAGGCTTTTCATATATTATACAGCTATGTAGTTGTATTGTTTTCAGCTGTGCATAATAGCATGGAATGATCGAGTTAAGTCAAATATATAAGCAACAAACAACAAAGACATCTAAAATTTCAAAGGAAATTCAATATTTTTTGCCTCAGAGTTATATCGCTCCAAGTTATTGGTTTCACGTCTGATAGCTTACCTGGCAGCTTCTCTGGTGTGCGTGCGGTAGGGCTATATATAGATATTAATATCTTCCTTTCTATCCCACAATCTGCCTTCTAGCTCTCTCTCTCTTTATACACCGTCTTTACTGTAAATCAGAACAATTCCTTTTCACTAATACACTCTGCTCTCTTACTTTAATTTCTTTCCTTTTCTTACGGATTCTCCTTTCATCTCGCTGCATATAATGCTGCACCACCTATCAAGTATATTGAAAAACTCTACCAAGTAGTCAGTCTACTTTTCAACTTAAAAACTATTCAAATCGGTGCTGCTTTTCCTATGTTAATGCAATTGACTTTCGGTTCGTTTAGACACTATTTGGAGACTAATATCTGAAGCATTTCGAAATCAGTTCTTGAATATTCCAGGACTACTTACTTAATTAAGGTAAGAGTTGTACGCAAATATGAACGAAGTGCCATGAAGAACTAGGTACTGCGAAACGATAAAAAGTTCCGGTGCCGAAAATATTCTTATCGACTTCCGAATAAGAAAAGACGAAGATGAAAGAAGACCTATCCCTTAATTCTAGTTTTCGCTAACGCTAACTCCATCGCCCAAAATATTTTTAAAAATATGAAGTACGTAGAAAAGTATGCAACTTATAGTACAATGTGTGCATACAGAAAAACCGCCTAGGTCCTATGTAAAGGTATAAGAGTTAGGTTGTTATTCCTTGTTGTTGCTGTAGCAATAAGGACACTCCTCGAAGTCCTCGGGGAGTGTAATCGAATGTTGATGTTCCTTTGCCGGATGCAGATCCGGTACGTTCCAGTACCAAGCACGACCACCTCGGGAACGATTTGTTATGACCACATGCGACCTTCAAGGCCATACCGCCCTCCCAACCCCTATATCCATGAGGAGTTCGGGGTCACCAAAACCTCGGCTGTTAATGAAACAGGATTCGCCACGGATAGGTGAGGTTCGCAATTGGGTTTGGAGAAGCTATCTATTGCGCTGGCAACCTAAAAGGGTTGCGCTACACAACCCTTTGAATCTGGTATTTTAATCGCCTCTTACGACAGGCATATCTACCGCGGGTATATTCTAACCCCCTAACCCGCTGTTATTCCTTGTGACCATATGGTAAAAAATGTTACATAAATTTCTGCATTTGTTATATTGTTTAGAGATTTTAGGCGCAGGAGATTACGCTTTAGCGATAGCTGGAATTTTGGGGCGGGTTTTCTTCTAACTTTCCTGTCCAGTTAGAACGTTGGTTATAATACTTTATGGGTTGGAGCTTTTTTCGTATCCCTTCGAGGCACTGAGTCTATATTCGCGCACACCTCATACAACTCTTAATTAAAATTTCTTCGAAAAGAATACAAAAATAAGGATAAGAAATCGTAAAGAAAGTTTTTCTCTAATATAAAAATCATAGCATTCATTTCATGGTGTTTAAAAGACCATTAGCCCAGCAAAACTCCGCCTACCACAACGAAGATCCCGCCCGGGCAAATCAGCATCAAAATTTTAGAAAAAATTTTTATTTTTTTTATTTTTCTAACAGATTCGCCGCTCGGCAGTATTTGGCGAGCACTCTGAGTGTACTTCTGCCATGAAAAACTCTCAGTTAAAATTCATCTGCCTTGCAAATGTCGTTCGGAGTCGGTATAGAAGAAGTAAGTTCCGTTCCGCCAATTTGTAGGAAAAACTAAAAGAAGCACAACGCAAAATTCTTCGCAGTTTATCGCGTCCTACATTCATTTATTAGTCTAGCAAAGCGCAACTAAGTAAAGAAAATAATACAATCAAATATCATATATAACATATTGTAACGAATTTGCTGCAAATCTTCTTATTTGCCCTTTTGCTAGGTTCGTATCGCTAAACTGTTGAATAAATAACTCCAATATTGAATAATGGAAAAAAATGGCCTTTATTAAAATACTTCACAATAACACTCAAACTGTGCAACGAATAGCTTAATAACCAAACTGATAGCTTAAAAGAAACTGACTTTCAAAATAATACTGCTATTGCTCGCTAGATATCGTCTTAGTCGTAACTGCTTGACAACTCAAATCAAACTGAATTACGTTTTACTCGCTTGTGCCGCTTTTATAGTTTACGCTGCATACATCTAGGCTCTTCTATTTCCAGAACTTACCAACTATTTCGAGTGTTTATAGTTCTCATATAGTTTCTACTTGTTTACAATTTTCTACTTTTCAGCGTCTCTCAGATGTATGTGAGTTTGTAGTTTACAGTCTCTCGCACACACATAGGCGTATAAGTAAATGCATCTGTGTGTGACATCTCTCGGCTGCCTTATATATGTGTATACATGATTTGATTATTGACGTAAACATCGCTTAGCATCGCCTTAGTGATGGTATAGCTTAGGGATGCTAATATCCGTGACAATATATATAAGTATGTAGTGTGCCTTTATTTCCAGACTGTATGAACCACCTCGATATTACAATCCTGAATTACACAAAAAATGTCCGCATATGTTATTTACGACGTTCGTTTCCTCATCCCCTTTCCTGCTACCCTCTCCATTATCCGTAACTATAACAATATAAATAATTACATAGTGCTTATCTGCAAATTGTTTGTTGTCTATCTGTTTGCCCGTCGCTCGGTGGGGTATTTGATCAATCTAGCTGGCCAAAACTAAAACAGCAGTTATTTCTGTTAAAAAAAGTGGTTATCTCACTTCACTGTTATGAACGGAAATTTTTGACAGTAAATCCACGGTGTTACGCGCAGAATTACTTAGATGGAGCCCCCGGTTTCGGAGGGACCCGGGGTCATTTTTCGGCATTACATGAGATATGTATGTCAATATGGGTATCAAACGAAAGGTATTTTGCCCCGCGTTTCTATTGACACTTTTGAGTTGGGTTTTCACTTAGGGTTGCCACCTCACCTCCTTTTTTATATTTCTTTGTATATCCACTACCATCTCGGAAACGGCTTGACCGATTTGAATCAAATTCGGTACATCGATACAGTATTATGTTTTGAGACTTTTCACCTAGGTGTTTCCACTGAGGATGTTTTCACAAGGTTGCCACTTTTTGCCAATAGGGGTATCAGTCTCTTACAAAATTGATCAGCACTAAAAAAATCGCGGGTATAAGCAGCCGTTTTTGTTATTAAACTTTTTTTTGCAAGTGTTTTAAAAAATTTAATATTGAAAAGTAGTAGTATTACAAGTAGAATAACACAGTTTAAACATGCGATATAAGAAATCTAACATATGAATTTAAAACACATTTACCTGTCCTAAAATAAAATTTAACTAGATTCTATTAAGGCTAAACAAGTGAACAAGTATTTAGGTTAGAACGGTATATTGATTTTTAAACCAAAAATACATGGAACTGCATACAATTTTTATACAACTTTAGATGTGCGCGGTTAGCTCCGTTGACGTTGCAGATGGGTTTTGGGGTATGTATAATATTCAGTGGACATCTAGGAACGCCAGGAAGAATATTTAAAAAAAATTGGAATATATTTAAAAATCGACTTTTGGCCAGCTAAATTGATCAAATACCCCACCGTGCGTCGGCGGCCAAAGTTTTGTTTTGCGTCAACGCAGTAATTGTTGTTAACATTTTACGCTCAATTAATTTACTTTTACACAATATTGCTTAAGCAAAATTTTTATTGTTGTTTCTGTTCAATGTTATCATGGTTTTTGTATTGTTTTATATGATCTTTTGTATAGCCGAGTAATTAATTTTAGGCTGAATGTTATTTGTTTTACTCCTTAGGTTACTCATACGCCATGTCACACCATACAATGCGTCACAAATACGTTGCTGCTGATGGTTGTAAAATATGTTTTATGTGTTGCATGCGATGAATCTTCATATAAAACATAAAAAAAGTCATTGTTAAGTAGAACAAAGCATGGAAGGTGTTATTTTTATGACGTAATTAAGTGTAGGCGTAAATATATCAAGCACTTGACCAGTGCAATGTAAATGCGGCAAATTACATATGGCCTCAAGAAGATGACTACTGTTTCCAGGAAAAATTTTGAGCAGCTGCAGGGATAAGCAATATTGTAAATTATTTGGTGGATAAACATCTTTGCTCACGAAAAGAAGTGATACAGAATGTTTTTTGTAAATGTAATGTGGGAACAATGACATGATTCAGTTGATACGAACGCTATCAAAAAGCAAATCAGCTAATGGAAATGAACGAAATCGAAGAATAAGTTAAGGACAAGCGGAAAAGGGAAGGAAAAATGAAGAGTGTCTACAAAGACCGAAAGCGGCACGCGGACTGAATTTGAAAGACAAGCTGGTACCGCAACAAAGGCTGAATTAGTTAAACAAATCTGAACCGCAACCCGTACTGAATTTGGAAGATAAACCTAAACCGAAACTGAACCAAAATCGAGACCGGAACCGACACAGAGTCCGGAATTAGTTCCGAAACTGACCCTGAATTTTGAAGATGAACCAGAACGGACACTGAACCCTGAACCAGCACCAGAACGAAATCAAAACTATATCCTGAACTAGAACTGAAATAAACAAAATCCGGAACGAGAACCAGAAGCGAGACTGAATTCTGAAGATAAAGCGGAATAGAAACCGAGTCCGTAGCCAAAATTAGACTAGATAGGAACATCAACCAGAATTAACATATAGGTCAAAACCGAAACAGCAACCGAAACTGGCATCAAAAGTGAAGCTGAACTCAAACCAGAACCGCAGTCGGAACTGAAGCCGAAACTGAAGCTGGAACCGAAATTGCACCAAAATACGGAACCAGAGTTGAAACCGAAACCTGAACCAAGCCTCAAACCTACACCTTAATAGGAACTAAAACTAAAAAATAAACTATACCGGAATCAGAACAAAAATCGAAGAAAACTAGGAACATAAAATAGGAGGAAGAAAGTAAGCCATTACCGAAACGAAAAGTGAAACAGAAACCGGAGCCTAACTTGCAATTTTAGTCATATCAAATTTAAGTGCTAAGGCAGCGCGCAAGTAAATCGTAGAAGAAGGGTCAAATTTTGTACACCAGATCATAGCTCCATAAAAGAAGATTGGCTTGACCATCAAACATCTACAAGAATGTACCTTCCTTGAAAAAAACACCACAACGTGCTAAGGGGCTTAGAAAATTCTAGCAATAGGCACGCCAATCATAAGCAGCGAGGTACAAAATATTATAGGGGAACAAAAATCATTTCTGAGCAGTCAGGCTGGTACCAGAATAATCCCATTAGTTTTCGGGTAGTGTCTTCTTCTTACAATCTACAGACCTAAATTTTCTAGGGAAGAAAAAATTATTTATAAGGCAGTCAGATTGGTATCAGAAGGTTGTAACACCGGAGAGTATCGTCCGCGGAACACGTCGACTTTCGGCTAGTGTTTTCGTTGTTACAATAAGTTAAATAGCAAAGACCGCGGCGTTTTCCTCTCGACAGCATTACAAACCAACCGAAGCCCTTCTTTCACACTAAGCTTCTATGAGCGTTTGCTGTTAGGATAACTCACAGCTACTTAATCCCGACAGTACCAGCGTTACACCCCGCTTAAACAGTGGTTCAATCTCAGGGATGTTTACGCCGTTCTTCTAAGGTCTATAGCTAATTAGTATGACTTGGATAATTCAATGTATTTAAAAGCTCCTGAAGAACTGGCTAACAGTAACCCAAAGAAAAGGATATATTTGATTGTCTTTCCCCTTCTCATCTTTCTCTAAGTCATTCCTAAGTCATTTCACCGTGACTGCACAGCTATGCCACTAACCAATTTCATCAGTGCCGATTTGACTCCCAGTGCTTTACTGTTATCGCTAGTAAAACGTTGACGGAAGATCTCGCGGCCAGCCTAAAGTTTTTTTCTTCCACTGACCTCTTTATCAGTACAACCGATTCAAGACCTCCCCTTACATCAGGAGAGTTATGATGCGGATTACGTCTCCCCTCGAATTCTTCCGTCACATGAAGATCAATAAGATGCTCTAGCTTTTTTTAAACGATCGAGGAGGAGATAAAGTTATTGGAACATTAAGACAACTTTGACCATATTTCAAAGAATTGAAACAAAGCCCAACCTCAGAAAGTTTTCATAAATGTGAGCCAGTCAGCTAAAGAGATTGCCTACCCATAATGATTTGGCAAATATTGCGACTGTATTTCTGTCAGGTAAAGTTTCTTAGTTAAAGTTCGTCTACCTTGCAGCTGCCGCTCGGTGGTGTTACAAAAAATGTAAATCCTGTAGCGTCACTATGCAAATTGGAAGACAATCTTCGCCTTAATCTCCCCACAGGTAAACCGCGCCATGCATTTTTTTGTTTTTATCAGCTTACCCCTATGTACCTCTTGGTTATCTTAATCTACGATTTACAGATACGCAACCACACATTGTAGTACATCCTGTACATAGCTAACTCGTCGTTCTTAGCTTGGCATTGTTGAAGAGGCGCCGCACAGTGTTTCGTGTAGAACAAGCTAGCTGGACAAAATTATTTTATGAGATTTTCCGTTTCATATGCAGTCATTTATTACAACTACGTCATTTTTTTCAGCCATATGTTCTTTTTTTTTATTTTTTTCCAAAATTTTACTTCATATGCATACATTTGCTTATTTCATATACAGTAACTCATGTGAATAAGTTACATAGATTCAAAAAAATTTAAGGACTTGAGAATATTACTTTATTGTACTTAAATTGAATGGAATACAAATCTCAATACTCCAAAAAATTCTAAAAATTCGGAAAAAAAATTTAAATTTTTTATGAAAATTCGTCGAATTTTTTAAATATAATTTAGTTTTTGTTATAGATCGTGACAAATTTTGTTATGCTAAATTAGTTAAAATAAATTTGCGAAAGCGAAAATTGTAAGAATTATCCAAAAAGGGATGTATACTTATTTATATGAGTGAATGTACATATGTACATACATATTTCGTATTTATTTGAGTATTTATCCTGGCACTACAATTTTTACAGAATTATTTTATAGTACCAGTCAGGAATGTAAAAGTGAATTACAATAATAATAATAACAATGTAAATAATTAAATTAATTATGTGAAAATTACTTATTACAAAAACTTAAAAGTAAAGTATCATACAAAGTAGAAAAGACAATAGATTTAAATTGAATCAAACCTGATCCAACAAAAAGTTATAGGGTAGGTTATCTTTTATAATTTTGTTATTATTCGCTATCATCACTCTAATTTGATGAGTCACTTGTGGAATAGTCATGAACATCAGCAACACTACTGTGAAAGCTTGAATCAACTGTGGTATTTATTGACTCCTCAACATTATCGGGGGACAGTAAATTTAAGACTTCTGAAGTCAGACTTTTAAATTTTTTCTTAGGTATCTCCCTAAAACTGTTAACTAAAGGATCCGGTGTTATAAGAAACATATTCATAAGATCTCTATTCGTGGCTTCACGCGACTGCTTTTGTGTGATATCATCCCTGAATCGTCTCAAATCTTTGTTACGGGCATCCTGTGCTTCCTCGGAAAGTTGACCAATAGGTAATATTGCTGATTTTATAATATCAGTACTATGCACTAAGAATTTATGAACAGTAACAGGCATATTAAACCATGGATAGAGATCTATGTATAGTTTTTTAGTCTCGACCGCAAATTTTTCAAATTTTTTGATATTTATATTGTACCCAGATACTAATTTTCGAAAAACCTACGAGCAATGTTGCCGTCATTGGTATTGCCGAAACCTGGTTTTGGTTTATCTTCATCAATCCATTGTATGTACATGTTTTTATGCTTTGGTGACTGGTGCGGTAGGTTGTGGCAGGTTGAAGTCAATGATCTTCGCATTTTTGCTTTTGGTGTGATCTTGTTGACCTTACGCGTTTTCTTTTGTATGTTTTATGGCTACTTGTTTGTCCCCTGTACCAGGGTATTGGTTTTTCCGTTTGTAGATCAGCTTTCAAGGTTCAAATATTTCGTTGGAGCTGGTACGTACATACATCCTATTTGATATGTAGAGATAACTAAATCTACAAAAAAACAAAATTAAAATTAGATGTGCAAAGAATTCGCAATGGTTTTTTTTTTCGAATATTAGGGAATACTTGTGACTATAACATATGTAAAATTAAGCCAGGATGTCCGCTGATGTATGTAACTTTTTTGTCCCTAAATTTAAAAATATAGGGAAAAAATACGTTTTCTTCTTAATAACGGAATGTTAAATATATTGAAAATACTCTAATTGTGAAAGAATTACTATTAAAAAATTTTACTTACCTTCGAGCTTTGAATCCATCAAAAAAATTACATAAAAGTGTTCACTTAAAAGAAATATGAATCTTAATATTCAACAAGAATTTTGCAAATTAATCAATGCATTTTACGGCCACTCCTGCCTTCTTACTTCAATTACTCAATATATATGAACAAAAATATCAAAAAAAGCAAAAATCCCGTTATTTTGTTTGTTTTCTTTCATTTCTCATTACACTTTTCTTGGAATAAGAACTTTGTTTTGTACAGCTAGCTTGTTCTACACGAAACACTGTGCGCCGGTAAAAAGCGCTGAACCTATTAGCCGGGCCTTCCACAAATTTAACAGGTAGCACCGCTTACGTCGTAGGAGCATCCGTCAGAAATCTCCAGATATTACAACCAAAGAATTTGCGGTTGATTCATTTCGAAATCCGAAAATGTCTTTTATTCGGACGAGACTCGTCAGTAGAGGGCTGCGAGGTCCAGTAGTCGGAAAAGGAGTGCTTCGAAAGAAAATGTATTTTGTTATATTATATTTTTATTTTCAAAAATTTCATCTGAGGTTAATTCGTGAAGAAAATCTCCTTCTTCATCTATCCTTTTAGTAACAGAAAAGGTCTCCTTGCCCCCTTTTTTAAGACATAATAAATATCAAAGTGAATTAGTCAACACAAGTAAACATGTAAAATAACAACAAACATTTCCAAACGAATAACAAGATTTATTAAACTTTTATTTTATAGCACCAGCATGATTTTTCCATCTCACACCATTATTTTATGAATATAAATATTATCCCATTAAAAACCACATAATCACCTGTTCAACGCCAAGAGCGATTCTTATTTACCAAAGTTAGAGCATACGTCTTATATCTTCTCAAAACCTATTACAATACATTTCCGATGAAAACACGTAGCAAAAACTTTGTTAGCAACATCCTTATCCGGCGATAAGAAACTGATGAAAACTCACAAGAGCTAAATGCAAATAAATGTGATAAGGAATAATGAAGCAAAAAAATAACTTCGAAGAAAAACACTCGTGAGTGGGGGAGTGAAAAGAGAAGAGAGTAAAAAGGCATGCTGATTACACAAATTCACATGAATCACAAGGAAGTAGGAGCGCAAAGTAGGACCGAGTATATGCAAACGGAAAAGTGTGACGATTTAACACCTAAAGTTTGAAACTGAAGTGCGGAAGATGTTCGAGTTGTAGGGAAAAGTATGTACGACAAGTAGAAAGACAAATTTTTTTTAATACCTGGCAGTGATATAAGTTGGTATGAGTGCAATTCAATTCGAATAAAAAACCTAAGGGGATGGCCGTATGTATATGAAGGCAGTGAAAAACAAAAAGATATAAAGGGAGAAAAGGAAAGGAGAAGGGAAAAAACAAAAGTCAAATAAGATGGATGACAGGAAAAGGAACAGAAAATAAGGATAATTATAGTGAGCACAGTACAGATGCATGTTCTGGCCTGAGCGAAGTTATTCGTATACTTCTTTGCATTCCAGTACACTTCTTGATGAAGTACTGTGTGAGATCATTGCCTTAATCACCGCGACTATCAATATATATATATTTACGCGACTGCGGTTTAAGCACGCTTCCTCCAGAATTTCTGCTGCTTTCTTCACGGCTATAATTTCTGCCTGAAAAACGAGGCCGTAAGTCTTGCTGTAGTGGTTAACGCGAAATTTTTGGCCTTCATAATCCACATATCTTCTCCATACGTGATATAAAAAATTGCCAATTGAAATTTATTGTAATAATATTGGCGCTACTTGACTTTTCTCTTCTCTGCTCAGCCGCCGAAGGCTTCCATAAAATTAAACTAATTAACCTTTATATCCTATAAATTTGATCGTTGATTGCAATGACAAATACTTAGTAGTTTCAAAAATTATTAA
This sequence comes from Eurosta solidaginis, assembly GCF_040869045.1. Taxonomy (NCBI): domain Eukaryota; kingdom Metazoa; phylum Arthropoda; class Insecta; order Diptera; family Tephritidae; genus Eurosta; species Eurosta solidaginis. The sequence continues at coordinate 278,625,406 of NC_090320.1, forward strand.
AAATGTATTTGATAAAAATAACTAGACATATTTTTTGAAAATAATTAATAAAAATAAATTGTTAAACAAATGAATTTAATTAAATAATTAAAAGAAATGGCAGAAAAAATGTGTATACAAATTTAATAATTAAAAAATTTAATCAAAAAAAAATAATACAAAAAAATTATTTAAATCAAATTAAAACATTTGTAAGAAAATTACATATAATTTAATAAATTCTTAATTTAAAAGTTTTTAATGGAAAATATAAATTAAGAGAAAATTGGTAAAGAAGTAAAAAAAAAAATTTTAAAACTTATACAATTTGTTAATAAAAAAAGGACGTGTGGCAACCGGGGACTGCCGCGGTAAAGCTATTGCATATTATTCTCTTATGCAATTATAATATTTATGCAACATTTTGTTTTCTTTGATATTAATTCAAGTTACATTTTATAATCGTGGTGACCGATAAGAAAACAAAGTTTTTGCATTTATTGAATAAATGAGAAGTTAATATTGGTTAAAAAGTTTGTATTATTATCTTACAAGATATGTACATACATAGGTTATTCAGGAATATTTTTAATTGAAATTATAAGTTTATGGTAACTGAAATAGGAAACATACGTTTGAGACTTGATATCCTCTAAATACCTTGAAAATAGCGGGTCAATGGTGGTCCCATATTTTGTTGTGGATTCTTTTGGATCATTATATATTTTAAAATTTAATTTTTCAAAAAGAAAACTTGTCAACCGCTATGATTTTTTATCAGCGAAATTGATGTTGAAATCGCCGGCCAACATAAGTGGAAATTTATTACCATTTGTACCAAGTATTTCAGAGTACTCCAGTAAAGTGCGATGAATAAAATGCTCTACCTCGTTCAATTTCGGAATCGGAGAAATGTAAATTGCTACCATGACAATGTGTACACCATTTCTAAGTTTGCATAAGCACGCACAATTATCTCCAACAAATAAGCACCCAAAATTAACATCGCTAACTTTTGCAATATTTATTTCAATATTCGGAGTCATAATATTATTTATATTATTTTTAAATATTTAAATTTAACTTTAACTTTAACTTTAACTTTAACTTTAACTTTAACTTTAACTTTAGCTTTAACTTTAACTTTAACCTTAACCTTAACTTTAACTTTAACTTTCACTTAACTTTAACTTTAATTTTAATTTTAACTTTAACTTTAACTTTAACTTTAACTTTAACTTTAACTTTAACTTTAACTTTAACTTTAACTTTAGCTTTAACTTTAACTTTAACTTTAATTTTAACTTTAACTTTAACTTTAACTTTAACTTTAACTTTAACTTTAACTTTAACTTTAACTTTAACTTTAAAGTTATCTTTAACTTTAACTAACTTTAGCTTTAACTTTAACTTTAACCTTAACCTTAACTTTAACTTTAACTTTCACTTTACTTTAACTTTAATTTTAACTTTAACTTTAACTTTAACTTTAACTTTAACTTTAACTTTAATTTTAACTTTAACTTTAACTTTAACTTTAACTTTAACTTTAACTTTAACTTTAACTTTAACTTTAGCTTTAACTTTAACTTTAACTTTAACTATAACTTTAACTTTAACTTTAACTTTAACTTTAATTTTAATTTTAACTTTAACTTTAACTTTAACTTTAACTTTAACTTTAATTTTAACTTTAACTTTAACTTTAACTTTAGCTTTAACTTTAACTTTAATTTTAACTTTAACTTTAACTTTAACTTTAACTTTAACTTTAACTTTAACTTTAACTTTAACTTTAACTTTAACTTTAACTTTAACTTTAATTTTAACTTTAACTTTAACTTTAACTTTAACTTTAACTTTAGCTTTAACTTTAACTTTATGATATAGATCCAATTTTACGTATTTGGCCTGTTGCTAACACCGAACTTTTTTGAAACTTTTCGAACCTTTTATGACAAATATCCGTTACGGTTTTTTTGACTCAGTGGCCAAGCCCGCGATAAAATCTATGCAATAGCTTAAAAGAAAAATAGAAAAGTTTTTGATATAAACTTGATTTAATTAAAACTAGTACATAAGTTTTATAACAAAGAAATGGAAAAAAAAACTTTTTATTTAGATCTAGTAAAATAAATAAGCAGAGAAAAATTTTTAATTAGTATAAAAAAACTAAATATTTTTTTGAAACGAGTATAAAAAATAAAAATAAGTAATTAGTAACAAGATCAAAAAGATTTAAAAAAAATCATAAAATTTGTGAAAATGTTAGGAAATAGAAAACTTGATTTAATTAAAATTAGTAAAAATTATTGGTAAAAAAAAAAACAATTTAAAAAAGGAAAAATAATTTAGTAAAAAACTTAAAGAAATAAAAATAATCAATAGAAAAATTTAGTAAAAGAAGTTAATGAAAAAAATTTACAAAATTGAATAATAAAAAAAAATATTAAAATTGTTTCATAAATAAAATTAAAACAAAAATCAGTAAAAAAATTTTTTTTACTCCATACATTGCATGTCACTATGGTCTCATTCACCCTATTTGCCGTCCCCACGAACCGGCCAAGTCAACTATACATTGCGATACATTTTAAAATACATTTCCTGTATGTGAGAGAGTCATGTTAGCGTGTATTCCTATATCTTCTTTACTGCCTTTATGGCATAGAGTATGAGAATAAGTCGGCTGAAATAACTTTTAGTAAAATAAGGCATGGTCCAAAAACTTAAGATTCGAAAAGGTTATCACTGGTACTGATTTTCCACCAATAAGAAACCCGCTTCTATTTATTTATATCGCTTAAATGATCTTGCAGACCATTCGCTTTCTGAGACGAACATACATAATAGGGACCTGGTCTGGCGACGTTCGGACATAGACACAAATGGAAATCATTACTCAAAACAAAAATTACTAACCAGCGTGTGACCCCGATAAATTCAGACAGGAATACATGATAATATAGTTGTTGTAGTCAACGCTTAGAACTGTTCAACCGTTCTTCAACCGTCCTACCTAACCTCCTCTGCTCCAACGACCGTTAGCCGCCGCTTCGCCCCCCTCACCATCTTGCGACGGATAGCTGCTGCCCGCCTAATACCTCCAGCCGTGTGTGCGTGTGTTCGTAACACATAAATATTGCGTATTTATTCAGTAGGGGTTTGTGGGACCTTTATTCGACTCTGGATTGACTGAGCGTTACCCCAGCCTTAGACAAACCCCACCTCATAAAATTAATAAGTTCACCTGCAAAATATAAATAAAAGTTTAGTTTAAATTTCTTAGAAAGGTATGATTATAATAACATACCTTATACGTCATTATATTAAATTTGAAGTTTTCCATCCGGAAGGAATGTAAGTGGTCCGGTTCTAAGCCTTTCGGACTCGCTAGTAAATGTGTAAAAAATGTGTTAAACTACTGTGTATATTTTCAAAGTAAACAACAAGAAGGGTATGTGAACGCCACTGCGAGCTGAGAGGGGAAGCGAGACGCTTCTGCTGGAGGAAAAAAGAATAGACAGAAAGGCATGTGTGCGAAGAGGTGAGGTTCTTAGAGTACTTAGATTATTTTTGGAATACTTCCCTCTCCTTCTAAATGGAGATGAAGTACCTGACGCCCAAGGAAGATGATGGATTTGAGCCCGCAATCGATGAATTTATGGAATTTATGTTCCTCCAGCCGACTACGACGAAATTAGAATATCAATAACCAGATTAAACAAGTAAGGAAGGCTAAGTTCGGGTGTAATCGAACATTACATACTCAGTTGAGAGCTATGGAGACAAAATAAGGGAAAATCACCATGTAGGAAAATGAACCTCGGGTAACCCTGGAATGTGTTTGTATGACATGCGTATCAAATGGCAGGTATTAAAGAGTATTTTAAGAGGGAGTGGGCCATAGTTCTATCGGTGGACACCTTTTCGAGATATCGCCATAAAGGTGGACCAGGGCTGACTCTAGAATTTGTTTGTACGATATGGGTATCAAATGAAAGGTGTTAATGAGTATTCTAAAACGGAGTGGGCTTTAGTTCTATAGGTGGACGCCTTTTCGGTATATCGTTATAAAGGTGGACCAGGGGTGAATCTAGAATGCGTTTGTACAATAAGGGTATCAAACGAAAGGTGTTAATGAGTGTTTTAAAAGGTAGTGGGCCTTAGTTCTATGGGTTGACGCCTTTTCGAGATATTGCCATAAAGGTGGACCAGGGGTGACTCTAGAATTTGTTTGTACGATATTGGTATCAAATGAAAGGTGTTAATGAGTATTTTTAAAGGGAGTAGGCCTTAGTTCTATAGGTGGAAGCCTTTTCGGGATATCGTTATAAAGGTGGACCAGGGGTGCCTCTAGAATTAATTTGTACGATATGGGTATCAAATGAAAGGTGCTAATGAGTATTTTAAAACGGAGTAGGCCTTAGTTCTATAGGCGGACGCCTTTTCGGGATATCGTTATAAAGGTGGACCAGGGGTGCCTCTAGAATTAATTTGTACGATATGGGTATCACATGAAAGGTGTTAATTAGTATTTTAAAAGTGGGTGGGCCTTAGTTCTATGGGTGACGCCTTTTCGAGATATCGCCATAAAGGTGGACCAGGGATGACTCTAGAATGCGTTTGTACAATATGAGTATCAAACGAAAGGTGTTAATGAGTATTTTAAAAGGGAGTGTGCCTTAGTTCTATAGGTGGACGCTTTTTCGATATATCGCCATAAATGTGGACCAGGGGTGACTCTATAATGTGTTTGTACAATATGAGTGTCAAATTAAAGGTATTAATAAGAATTTTAAAAGGGAGTGGTGGTAGTTGTATATGTGAAGGCGTTTTCGAGATATCGAAAAAATGTGGACCAGGGTGACACAGAACATCATCTGTCGGGTAGCGCTAATTTATTTATATATGTAATACCACGAACAGTAATCCTGCCATGATTCCAAGGGCTTTTGATTTCGCCCTGCAGAGCTTTTTCATTTTCTTTTACTTAATATGGTAGGTGTCACACCTATTTTACAAAGTTTTTTTCTAAAGTTATATTTTGCGTCAATAAGCCAATCCAATTACCATGTTTGAACCCTTTTTTCGTATTTGGTATAGAATTATGACACTTTTTTCATTTTTCGTAATTTTCGATATCGAAAAAGTGGGCGTGGTCATAGTCAGATTTCGGCCATTTTTTATACCAATAGAAAGTGAGTTCAGGTAATTATGTGAACTGAGTTTAGTAAAGATATATCGATTTTTGCCCAAGTTATCGGGTTATTATCCGAGCGGAAGGACAGACGGCCGGCTGTGTGTGGATAAAAACTGGGCGTGACTTCAACCGATTTCGCCCTTTTTCAGAGAAAACAGTTATCGTCCTAGAATCTAAGCCGCTACCAAATTTCACAAGGATTGGTAAATTTTTGTTCGACTTATTGCATTAAATATATCCTAGACAAATCAAATGAAAAAGGGCGGAGCCACGCCCATTTTGAAATTTTCTTTTATTTTTGTATTTTGTTGCACCATATCATTACTGGAGTGGAATGTTGACATAATTTACTTATATAAGTACTGTAAAGATATTAAATTTTTTGTAAAAATTTCACTTAAAAAAAATTTTTTTTTAAAGTGGGCGTGGTCGTTCTCCGATTGTGCTAATTTTTTTTAAGCATACATATGATAGTAGGAGTAACGTTCCTGCCAAATTTCATTATGATATCTTCAACAACTGCCAAATTACAGCTTGCAAAACTTCTAAATTACCTTCTTTTAAAAGTGGGCGGTGCCACGCCCATTGTACAAAATTTTACTTATTTTCTATTCTGCGTCATAAGTTCAACGCATCTACCAAGTTTCATCGCTCTATCCCTCTTTGGTAATGAATTATCGCAATTTTTCGATTTTTCGAAATTTTCGATATCGAAAAAGAGGGCGTGGTTATAGTCCGATATCGTTCATTTTAAATAGCGATCTGAGATGAGCGCCCAGGAATCTACTTACAAAATTTCGTTAAGATATCTCAAAATTTACTCAAGTTATCGTGTTAACGGACAGACGGACGGACGGACGGACGGACGAACATGGCTTAATCAAATTTTTTTTCGATACTGATGATTTTGATATATGGAAGTCTATATATATCTCGATTCCTTTATACCTGTACAACCAACCGTTATCCAATCAAAGTTAATATACTCTGTGAGCTCTGCTCAACTGAGTATAAAAACAGCAAGACCGCGGCACTGATGGTTTTCTTGCGGAGCTATGCAATACGGTGACATGGAGTTGATAAAAACCATATGCATCTATAAACGTTTGTGCGCAATACCATCGGATATGCGAAATATGATCGAACGAGTGCAAGTGTGCCGCTTGGAATCCAAGTGTTCTTTGCCCAGTCTACACAAAGTGGGATACTGCAAACTGCAGTCTTAAACCTGGTAAAATGTATACGGCTGTGCAAATTGAAGTTGAGCAACACCTTCAGTTTAGCTAGAATCGGGAAGGACAGTGGCTCGAAGCTAAACGAAATTTCAGACAGAGCGGCCCTCTTCGCTGGAAGAACCAGATAGAAAACGATTTAAATTCCTTTGGTGTTAAAATTGGCACCCGTCAGTTAAACAAAAAAATGACTGAAACAACTTTTCGGATGGTCAAAGCCGTTAAAGCGGTTGAGAACGAATTAAGTAAGTAAAACCTCGAGCTAGTGAATTCCACTTGTAAGAACTCCTTTGTAGCGATAATGTGTTTTCAAACACCACTAAATTAGACCACATATATGTGGGTTCAGAAATGATTATCGATTTAGTTTTTATATAAATGAGCATTTATTTAAATAATTCATGTGATATTTGTTAGTTATATATTTAATACAGTTTTAGTTTTTTTAGATTATTAAATTTGTTGTAATACTTATATTAAGGTTTTTCGTGTCTATGCGCGGCGGCTTTTAAATCTGAACTGTCTGTTCGTTGTTCTTGTTCAAGTTGTCGTCGTCTTTTCGTTGTCATAGTCTTCGTCAAGTTCTGTCAGTTGCGTTGTCAGATAAAGTTGTGTTGCCAGATGGAGTTGTGCTGCCGGATTATAATCCCACATTCGGCCCTCCTGACTTATCGTTCTTCTCGAACGATGGCTCCCATTTTTTCATAAACTCGGCGACGGTAGTGGTGCACCCCGGACCTTCACATTCACCAACCTTTTTCACCTCATATCTATCGTGAGCCAATGCCTTTACTACCTTATATGGACCTAAATACTTGGGCCTCAACTTCATACCGGTCCCGAACTGCGTTCGCTTAATGGCTACGAGCTCATTCGGCTTATATTTAACGGCGTCCTTTCTACCAGAATTGAAATTTCGTTTATTCTCACTTTGTATCAGCTCAATGTTTCTTTTAGCTTGCTCACGTATTTCTTCGCGTTCTGACTCTAACTCTTCAATGGCTGCTATTTCCAACAACTCATTGAATTCAGGTAATCCTGGAGCCTTCATATTCAAACCTGTCAAAACCTTAAACGGCGAAACCTTAGTACTGCGCGTTAGCGTGTTGTTAATTGCCTGTTGTACACGATTTATGTGCCTATACCAATTTCCCGGCTCTTCCATACACAGCTTTGATACCATTGCAACTACGATTTGGTGGATACGTTCCACTTGTCCATTACCTCGTGGTACGCCTGTGGCGATGAGCAAATGCTGGATACCTTCCTTCTCACAGTATTCTTTGAAGAGATTACTTGTGAATGCGGCCCCCCGATCTGTTATTACGCGCTTTGGATTTCCAAAAACTGCTGCCTGATTCGATAGTCGATCTACGACAGCCTCTGCCCCTGTATTTTTCGTGGGATATAGCCATACAAATTTTGAGAATGAACCAACAACGACCAGGATATAATTATATTGCTTTTTCGTTTGCTCCATCGGGCCAACATGGTCTATATGTAAAGTGCATAGGGGTCGGTCTTCCTTATCGATAGGATTGAGGAAACCCTCCTTTTTTCCTGTCTTGGCATTTGTAACTAAACACTGTACACAACTCCTAATGACCTTTTCTACTTTGGGTCTTAGCTGAGGTATAAAAAAGGTTTTTTCAACGGCATCTTGGGTCTTTTTTGACGAAACATGTCCCTGCTTATGCGCCGCGCGTATAATCTCATCTTCCATGAGTGAGGGCACCACTAATAATTCCTTTACTGGGTCTTTGTAGAGCACATCATGGTTTACAAAGAAGTCTTCATACTCTTCTTTTTCTAATACTTTTCATACCGCCCTAATCCAATCATCTTGTCGTTGCGCTTGTTTGAGTCTATGTATAAGAGAATCTTCCAACAAGAGACATGCCATCCTACTTAATGCGTCGACGTGACGCATTTTTGATCCACTTCTATGTTCGATTACATATTCATAGTCTTGCAACGTCATCGCCCAACGTGATACTCTTAGCGGAATATCTTTCTTTTTCATAGTCATGGTGAAGGCGTTGCAATCCGTCACGATTTTGAATGGAATCCCAAGCAAATATACCTTCCACTTCTTAAGCGCTTCCACTATAGCCAGAACTTCCAACTCATATGAGTGGTACTTCTCCTCTGCCGGCTTTGTCTTTCGGCTCATATACTGAATCGGGTGTAGTTGTTGGTCTTCACTATCCTTTTGCAAAAGTACAGCTCCGTAACCGTACTTTGATGCATCCGTATGAACCTCAGTGTGCGCCTTCGGGTTGTACAATCGCAAGACTGGTGCTTTGACTAATGCCTCTATTAACTGTCGAAATGCTACCCGCTGTTCCTCTTCAAAAACGAACTTTGCATCCTTCCGCAAAAGGTCAGACAGGGGTTTGGCGATCACTGCATAACCTTCGATAAATCGCCGGAAGTAAGATGTTAGCCCTAGAAATCGTTGAATGCCTTTCCTGTTAACTGGCTCTTTAAAGGATTTCACCGCATTTGCTTTGGCTTCAGATGGCCTTATGGTGCCATTCTCCAAAATGTAGCCCAAGAAATCTACCTTTGTTTTAAGAAATTGACTTTTCTCCCACTTGATGCGTAAATTGTGATCTGCTGCCCTACCTAACACGGCTTTCAATTTCTCAATTCTCTCGTCTAAGTCCCGTGAAGGAATTATAAGATCGTCCATATATGCTACAACGGTGCCTGTTCTTATCAAGTCTATGAAAACAGCAAATATGTAACGGGTGAACACTGCTGGAGAATTGGAGATTCCAAATGGTACGTAAGCAAACTCATATTGACCTTGATGAGTCACGAATGAGGTATACTTCCGTGACCCCTCTTCAACTGGAACATGAAAGAACCCGTTTCTTAAATCTAAGGTAGAGAAAATTCGTGACCCCTGTAGCCTTTCAAGGACGTCATCCATAAGTGGCATTGGGAAATTATCTCTCATAATTTTCTCATTAATGCGGCGATAATCACAACATAATCGCTTAGTACCGTCCTTCTTTGCTACCAGTACGATTGGCGATGCATATTCGGAAGCGCTAGGAATTATGATGCCTTCTTCTAGCCATTCCGCTATTTGTTTATCGACGATACATTTATCCGAATACGACATACGCCGAGGACCTTGAAATACTGGGTTGTCATCTGTTAAGCAAATCTTCATGGAAATTGGAGACTGCTGAGGTTTCCTAGGGGAATAGGATTCAATTAACCGTTCTATCTCCGTCTCATGTTTACCTTTTATGTGGGACAAATCTACGTTACGCATTTCCTTTAACTCCGCTTGCACCTCCAAGCACAGATACTTAAACTCATCTAACAAAACTGAGTCAGGACTCTTGGACTCTTGCTCTACAGGGTCCGAGGGGTTTCCGTTGTTCATCTTACGTTTAAACTCGACGTTATTTCCCGTTATTACTAAATCTACCTGCTTTAATACGTTATTACCTATTATCGCTTCGTACATTATATCGCGCTCACGTACAACATGGAATGTTATGTCTAGTTTGACTTCATCAACGTTGATCCTATAATCGAAACTACCAAGTGTATTAAGTATACTATTCCCTATACCTTTCAGCTGATGTTTTTCCTTAGAGAGCTCGATCTCACCTAACATAATTAGAACGTCGTATCGCAATAAGCATAGGTCACAACCCGTGTCGAGTAATGCTGAAAATCTGAAAGAGTTGATCATTAGATCTTTGAAAACTACACACCCTATGGTCGACGCACGTATAGTTTCTATAGTATTTACGTGAGCTGTTTCACTCTTTATTTTAACGCTATTTGTTTGCGGGCAATCTGCAATACGGTGCCCTTGTTGCTTACAACCGAAGCATGAAGACTGCCTAGGACGCGAACAACTGTTGGCCATATGCCCTGGTTCACCACATTTGTAGCAACGTTTCACATCAGTCGCTTGGGGCTTGACAGCTTTCTTGTTATTTATATCTTCTTGCTTATTTTGAGACTGGCTTGAACTGGGTTGACGACCTGAACGAACCTTCTCATAAATAAGAATCTGAGTTTTTAACTCATCAATCGAACATGCCTGATACATATTGGCTTTGTTTCCTCGAGAGTCGGGAATGCCCTCAATAAAATATTCGATAAGGCTCTTATCGTCTAAATTTATCGGTCTGCCTATTTCCATAAGTGAATATAGATATTCCCTATAATCCTCGTTAGGGCGTTTACGGCGGCTCCTTAATACGCGATGCACCTCAATCGATGAGACTACAACCCCAAACTCCTTTTGTAATGATCGCTTAAGCAAATCCCAACTGGCGATTCCCCGCTGACTGCGAACGAAAATTTTCGCAGCACCCTTTAATAGCTGCTTACCATAAATAAACTTTTCAGTTCACCCCACTGCACCGCCGTGGCATTTGCTTCGAAATCATCAAGCCATTCTTCAACTGAAGGCTGCCCCGTACCACTAAATGAAGAAAGTGAGCCCTCAATATCACGCAAAGTGAAAGCCGGGCGCCCCACTCTTTCTGCCGGCAAAATACACGATTGGAGTGACTCGTTTTGACTATCAGAGCCATCCTCCTCGTCTACAGTAAGACCGAAGTGTTCGCACAATCTATCTTGCAACGTTGATTTACGCCCGTTTGTCGGTAATCCTAAATCTCCTAATTTCGCTTTTAATGCAACTACCGTTAGTGAAAATATCTCATCCCTGTCCATTCTGAATTCTTAAGCTTATATGATAAACATATAAATTGTTAAAACTGATCTTAGTTATTATTAAATAAATTTCAATTTTTAATATTAGTAAGTAAAAAGGTTTATGAAATTGTGTGTATAATGAAAGAAAATATGGGTACTTTTCAACTCTTCAATAAGAATACATAGGAAATACTTTCACTCTAACTTGGTTTAAGATATATTTCTTTTTAGCTTTCCCATAAGATTTTAGTTAACATTGAATTATTCTTGTAAGAATGTATTTACAATGCATTGACATTTCCAATTGGGCTTTAGTAATTGCAATTTTACTACTTTCCATAAGTTTATCTCTTTTATACTTCTTAGTGTACAATATATTTCATATAACTTGCAATTAGAAGTCTTACTCTAGTTTTCTCTCTTTCCGAAAAGTTCCAATATGAATGAACATCAATGTAAACAAATTAAAATTGATAGGTTGTTACAGTATGTAATTGAAATTCAAAATGCTGTCCTATCTTTTAAGATAAGGGTTTATACAAAAGTTAGTAATTACTTTGTCTTCTACAATTTCAATCAAATTAAAATATTCTGAATTCTTGTTATAAATACAATTGAGTTATTTTCTCACACGGTTATCTTTATATTTATTCAAAATGTAGTGATTAGCGTTTTAGAACTAAATATTTTTCTCTTTCTATCTACTTAAGGCATACCTGTTACAATTGTACATACAAATATACATATACGAAGAAGAATTTTTACGATCTCGCCTCTGTCCTGTACACTGCTGCTATCTGCTGTCCGTTCTGCTGCTAAATGCCTTCTTTATACCGCGTCTACTCTGCGTTGTATACTGCTGTTTTTTTTTCCACTCACAATCGCGTCTACTCGGCGATATTTACAATATTTGATTCAATGTTAATTCGTTGTTGATGAGTCAACTATCGCAACTACTCTGTAATTTGCATTGTGGAGTTACTTTTCACACACACGATAGTTCAAATACCATCGCATCTATGCAGCGATGTTTACATTCAATACCAACTGATTTGCTTTCTGCGTGCTGACAACAACTATCGCGTCTACTCTGCGATTTGCACTGCTGTTGCTTTTCACTCCCACGCTTATTCAAATATCATCGCATCTACACAGCGACGTTTAAAGTATTTATTATTCACTCTTTTTATAGCCTTTTAATTCCAATGTCACTAGTTGTCGCATCTACCCTGCGATGTTCTGTTTGTGATGTTCAGTTTGCGATGTTCAGTTTTCGCGAACTTTCAACTTCGGCTTCGCTGCCGCGTCACTCTGTAGCGTTGATGCGCGTTATATGACTATTGGCTTGGGTTAACCGCTCTAGGAATCCCCGTTAGCTCCAACACGCCACAAAAATTGTACAGCCAGACACAAATTCTGAGCTTTGGCACCAATCCACTTCTAAGTATTATGCATTTGCACGACACTAGTGTGCGTATTACATATTACGTTCATTTAAACGTACATATGTTCCAATACTTTAAGAAATATCGTAATTTTCAAAATCCTTCCCAGCACGCACGCACAAGCTGACACACACGCAAGAATTTAAGCGAACTTTTCCGCTTCTGACACCACTTGTGGGTTCAGAAATGATTATCGATTTAGTTTTTATATAAATGAGCATTTATTTAAATAATTCAAGTGATATTTCTTAGTTATATATTTAATACAGTTTTAGTTTTTTTAGATTATTAAATTTGTTGTAATACTTATATTAAGGTTTTTCGTGTCTATGCGCGGCGGCTTTTAAATCTGAACTGTCTGTTCGTTGTTCTTGTTCAAGTTGTCGTCGTCTTTTCGTTGTCATAGTCTTCGTCAAGTTCTGTCAGTTGCGTTGTCAGATAAAGTTGTGTTGCCAGATGGAGTTGTGCTGCCGGATTATAATCCCACATATATATCCTCTGGAGATCTGATTAACTGAGAACAAAATAATATAACCTAGCGACGGAAAATGTTGTGAACCCTTAAAGTATGCAGGAACAACATTATTTAATCTCATCGTCTTCAATGCAGCTTCAACACGAAGAGGAGTTGAGTATTCCTCAAATACCTAATCAATTTTTTCGGAACCCTAATCACCAGGGCTACATGAGCCTTGTTGAGATCAATCATTTCGGCTGACCAGCTCTCAAATCCAGTCTTTGCTTGGCTGATTTGTGGCTTAATTTTTAACTTTGCAAGAAATTTACCCCTAACCAGCATGTCTAGGTCATCTACGCAGGCAAAACCTTGGCAGCAATTGTTTTCAAGTTCCCAGTGTAGAGCATACTGTACACTGCTTTGGCGTGACTCTGCTCTCAAACCGCTCCGCTGCGACAATTCGCATGCATTGAAAATTATTGGTTCGAATTCCGGCAGTATCTATAATATAATTAAAAGTGTAGTCATTTGGGTTGAAAGAAATTTTTTTCAAAATCAAATTTTATAGTTAAATTATTTTTCTTGCTTCGTTCTCGATATATTGCACTAAAGATGGCACAACGCCGAAACCCGCTTGTCTCCAAACCAAAATTTACAAAAAATAGCAGAAAATGGTTCCAATTCAAGTAACTGATGTATGTTAGAACCATTTTCCATCATTCCTTGTCAAATTTGATTTGAACACGAACCGTCTTCGGTGTTGTGGTATATTCAGTGTTATTTTTTGAGAATGAAAAGGGAAACAAATATTTTACCTATACACATGGAATTTGAAAAAAAATTTCTTTTGACACACAAGTCTTCACTTTTACACCCTGTCGAAAAATCAACAACACAAAGGACAACATAAAAAACATAAAACCAAAAGCTTTGCCTGCAATTAAAAATACTTACTCAACATTACTTATTTGGGTTTTGCTTACTATAAGCCCATTGTTAGTTTCACTGTTTTTTGGCAGCGGTAATTCCCGCCCTTCATGATGGGATAACTAATTTGCATATACGAGCTACCTTTCAGCTGTAAATAATTAAAACATAAGCTTTTCAAATGGTGTTAGTCTATGCATAGTATTATAAAACTGGCCTAAATTTACAGAGCTGACACTTAATTTATTTAAGTATATACAACTTAATACTCACCCTTGTTGAGTCCACGGATGATAAATATTCTATATCTGTTCGACACCTGGTTTTCGAACTTGCCCCGCCACCAAACACGATGATGTCAAAAAAATTCAAATTGACAAAGGGGCATTGAAAACAAAAGTGAAATTAATTAAAAAATTATATTATATTTTTAAAAGAAACTTGGTGGGCTAAGTATATTATTTTATTGCACTTTGTTATATCCAGGTGTATTTGTACACAGGGTATTATAGCTTTGATTGGATAACGGTGGGTTTTACAGGTATAAAGGAATCGAGATAGAATAATCAATATCGAAAAAAAATTTGATTGAGCCATATCCGTCCATCCTTCTGTCTGTCCGTCTGACCGTTAACACGATATCTTGAGTAAATATTGAGATATCTTCACCAAATTTGGTACACGAGCTTATCTCGACCCAGAATAGATTGGTATTGAAAATGAGCGAAATCGGATCATAACCTCGCCCACTTTTTATAAATATAAAATTTTGAAAAACACAAAAAACCTGATTATTTAGTAAATAATACACATAGAATGTTGACATTTGACGTGTGGGCTGATATTGAGACTCTTGTTAAAAGTTTGAAAGCATTTTTTTAAAATGGGCATGGCACCACCCACTTGTGATAAAATCAATTCTACAAATATTATTAATCATATGTATATGAAAAATCGTTAAACCTATCGTAACAAAATTCGGCAGAGAGGTTGCCTTTCTATAAAAAGGCTTTGAGTTAACGAAATTGGTTAAGGACCATGCCCACTTTTATTTAATAGATTTTTTAAAGGGTCGTGTACGAATAAAATAAGCTATATCTTTGCAAAAGAGAGCTTTATATCAATGGTATTTCATTTCCCAAGTGGACTTATAACAGTAAATAAGAAAAACTTAAAATTTAAAAAAATGGGCGTGGCACTGCCCCTTTTATGACCAAGCAATATTCTGTGTTTCGGAGACCATAACTCGAAGAAAAATTAGTACAGAATAGATTAATAAGTATATGTATTATTGCGCAGCCTTGTAACACTATTAAGCACACAAAACAAAAAAAAAAAAAAAACACCATTTCAAGTGTACAGCTGTGTATGTGATGCCTGGTTTCACCCGTTGTTGTTTTATTTTGCTTTTGATTTTATAATTTTTTTTTTTTAACTTAATTTTATACTTTTTTATTTAATTTTATATATTTGTATTTCATTATACCTTTTATGAAAATGGAATTGTATATTAACTTTTTCACGAATCTCAAAATTGGAAGTCCTTAAAGGAAAATAGATAAACCCCCAATAAGTATACCGAAATGATCAGGATGAAGAGCTGAGTTGATTTAGCCATATCCGTCTGTCCGTCTATCCGTATGTCTGATTGTATGCAAACTAATCCCTCAGTTTTCGAAATATCTTGATGAAATTTGATGAGCGGGTTTGCTTTCTCTGGTTGAAGGTCTAATTTGGTTACAAATATGATCATAAGGCCGATGCTAGTGGCATATTTAAACCGGTATGACGATCCTGTGAGGCCAATCTCTTTTGTGTTAATTATGTTTAGCTGTTTTAACATTTATAGAAAAGTATTTCCTCGTTTCTGTTAGATAGTGATATTGGTTGGAGTATAGCATAGGGATTTGTTTGTTGATTTTTCCGCATTGAGAAATTTCTTTCCGTTAATTTGCATTGTAGCATTATTAAAGTGAATGACAAAGATTCCGTTTAGAGTTGAAGAATCTTTCTTTATTGGGACATAGCCCCTGAAGTCGTTTAGGAATATAACTCCAGGTGACAGTTCCTCAAAATCTGGAATGTTCTGACTGTTTGTGACGGTGCAGTTTGGCAAACGGCTCGTTAAAAGATTACTAATACAATAATAATTTCTTAAATCTAGCAAATCATCCTTTAGGCATATTTGTAGTGAGTGATATTGCTTACAATTTCTTTTTATTCCATACATAATTTTTTCACAGCTAAGGATTGAATTGAAATTTATTTTGTTAATTTTATTGTTTTTCTTTACTGCTGTGATATCAATAGTTTGGCAAATTTGATTCTCTGTTGTTGGTAAACTTATAATATAGATGACTGTCTTGCCATTGGTCTATATTTTAATTTGCGAAAATTCTAGAGCTTCGTCCAAACTTACGAATGGGATGTCATCTTTATCAAAGTTTTTTTAGAAATATCGATTTCTTCTGTCCTCAAAATATATGAATTTACTATATTGGCATTTACCCAATGTATCGCGTAAGCGATATTCACGACTTTCTTTTTCATAATTTCCAACTTGTATTTTAATTCTAAAAATGCCTCTATTTCTTTACTCTTGTAGCTTTGCATATCCTTCATAATATGGTTTGTAATGTTTGTGATTTCATTATGTTTTTCCACCGTTAGCATATTAATGAGGACTTGATTGTTGTTGTTTTCTAAAACGTTATTTAATTTGTATAATAGTACTTTTTTTGGAGCTTTCTGGCCGGCTTTCCTTTAAAATAAAACAAATGTTTACTTCTTCATCCTACGCGTTTCGACGCTGTATTGCGTCTTCCTCAGGGATTTCTATTTATTACACAAAAACGAAAAACATATAAATTGTTGGAAATTAGCTTAGTCATAAGACGATACACAGTTTTGAACATATTGGACTTACATCTTTTTGCTACTTAATGCACAAATTTTGTATGAAACTTAAATATAATATCATTACATCAGTAGATAATAACCACACAATATAAAAACACTGGTACTTCATTCCCTCTCAAAAGCTAAACATTTAATGTGATGGCGCTTGCATACGCGTAATTTATGCTGTCTACATCTTCTCGATAATTTACAACTTTCGATATATTTTGTTATATGCGCAGCCCTTCTAACGTCAACCTTCTTCTTATTCTGTTTTCCACGTCCAAAATCTTTACATTATCGAAATCAGCTGTGTGCTTGCAGTCCGTCAGGTGCTGCGCTAAAGCTGTGGTGTTTTTGTTGTTTTTTGCGTCTAACCTGTGTTCATTTATTCTCGTGTTGACCGATCTTTTTGTTTGTCCTATGTATACCTTCCCGCAAAATTCCCCCTCTTTTCCTCCCCCACATGGTATTTCGTAGATTACGTTGTGTAGTTGCTCCTTTTTGATTTTGTCTTTGGTTTTCGTGTATATGTTTTGGATTGTGTGATTTGGTTTGTGTGCATAGCTTATGTTGTTGGCTTTAATCATTTTATGTAATGTATTGTTGTCAGTTAGTTTTGGTATGTATGTGACGCCTGTGTATATTTTTCTATTGTTTCTTCATTTGGTGTTGTCGTATTGTTGCTCGTTTTTTGTTTAGTTTTGTTTCTCGCCGTGCGTATTAGACCGTGTATTATTTTATTTGGATATCCGTTTTTTTCAATTATGATCTGAATCGTTTTCTTGTTCTCCTCCATGAACTCCTGGTCACTCAAGAAGTAAACTTTGTTAATAAAGTTGATTACTGTATTTCTTTTTTGATTCCATGGGTGGTTTGATTGGTAATTGATCATTTTAGATGATGCCACGGCTTTTTTGTACCAATCCGTTTTTACTTTGTTCCCGATGTTGTGGATTTCCAAGTCCAGAAAAGCTAATTTGTGATGTTTTTCTTTTTCTAGTGTAAATTTTAATTTTTTGTGTTGCTTGTGCTGTAGTTATTTAATTTGTTCAAAACTATTTCATTGTCCTCATGGTCTGGACTTCCTGAAATTCATTTCCATGCACTGCCCAAAAAATATATTTTTTTTCTATCCTTAGATTATTAATATGGGCCTTCACTTGGGATATCAAGAGGAATATGAAAGGGTAATTCGGATTTGTGTAGAATTTTTCTGCTTTTGTCGTTGTTTCTATATGTTCTAGAATTTGTGTATGTTAGTCGATATTCCTTTCGTGTATTATCCTAAATTGTCCTATCTGTAGTCTAGCCGTTCCTTTTTCTATTGCGATTAATTGAGAGTTCGAGTAGTCTAATATCTATATTTCTGCGAGGCATAGTGATAAAAAGAATCTGAAAAATAAAAAATTTGTAGTTAGTTCCTTATCCTACTTTTATGAATGATTTTTTCTCTTTCGGTCACTACGGTGCTGCTCCTATCTTCTTTAACAACTTCCTTACTATACATTTAAAAACATATTTAAAAAAAAAAAAACTGATTCCAAACGGTCAATTTTTGAAAAAGTTATAGCATTTTGAAACAAACACCGTTTTTTTTTCAAAATATTTAAAACTCATTTTGAGCTGGAAAACGGTGTTTTTTTCAAAATGCTATAACTTTTTCAAAAATTGTACTTTTCAATTAAATAAAAAAAAATAATTCTCGGCCAACTCCGGGATCAGTGGGGATGATTGAAGAATTGATTGAAGTTTTTTATGGGAAAAAAAAGGGCGAAATTCGAAAAATCTCGAAAAACTGAAAAATTACAAAAAAAACTTAAAAATTTTTTTGAATTTTTTCCGAAAAGTACATTTAAAAACAAATTTTAAAATAAAATTAAAGAAAAAAAAACTTTTTTAAAAATAAGCTTTGATTATTTTGGTTAATAAAATTAACTAAAAAGTAAACAATAATTTGACTCTAAAGAAATATAACACTTTATAAGTTCATTGTAAGCTTAAACGATAATTAGGCTTTTTCGTCTGCGACAAAAAAATTCTATATTGTACATAATTATATATTTTTAACATTAAAACTTTACACCTAAATTATTAAATCTTACAGTTTATATCACAGTCCTAATTGTTCTAATCGCTAATTAAATACATATGATCATATTGATATAATAGTAACAGCGGAAGTATTAAAAAAACAAATACTGTAAAAATCCGAACAAATGTTACTAAGCTTTCAAAAGCACGCCTAAAAATCATATCCACACCATTAGGAATAAACTACATACAGAGTGTATGTGCCTACATGGTGATCAAAAGGAATATAAACAAAAAAGGCAACTCTTAGAGACCAATTGTACAGCGAACAACGGAACATTCATATGGCGTAGCAGCTAAAAAAAGGCTTGCACTGATATGAATGTTGGAGACTCGAGTTCAACGCTCATCTCCCGAAAAGCTAGCTGATGAAGAAGTGAAATTCAGAAACATGTCCTAGTAACCATCGCCGTTTGTAAACTTACAATTTTTCTCTAATATCAATTACAAAAACCATTGTATAAAGCAATATGAGCAAAGCTCGCTAATTAAATACATATGATCATATTTAATTTTATTTTTTACTTTTTAGTTCGTTTTATTAACAAGTAATAGAAGCTTGTTCTTATAAAAGCTTTAAATATAAGTATAGGGGGTGAAACAAAAACACATATATCAGTTACATCTGCGTATAATGCGTATTGGAATTTATTAGTACACATTTTATGCGCAGCGACTTCAGAGGTGTATTTAAAGTTTAAAGCATTGTAAATATAAGTATTGAAGTCATGAGCCTGGGCATTCGCGCAATTTTAGTGATGTAAATTGCATGGCGCCAGCGCCAATGCGGTGCCAGCTCAATGGTAGCTCATTGGCGAAATTACTCCAAGCGAATTTTTGACGCTTCTTAGTAGTGAGTGCGTAGTACATTTTACTTGCGCTATTGAGTGAAACGACTTTTGTGTGTCAGGCACGAGTTTGGTGTTATTGGCGCTACTGGCAGTGATGACACTGAGCTGTTGACGGTAGCGCTGGTAGTTCAGATTTTGAATCAGAGAAAGAATTGATGACCCGTGTGAATTATTATGGCTTTGGCCGTGTAAATTATTATGGTGTATTTGTATATTTTAGATTTAATGCACAATTAATATTTGTGTGTTTGAGCGGCCAAATAATAACAGTAGTATTGCTAAAGTGCTGCTTAGTTGATGGAATGTCGCTAATTTCTTAGCGATGATCAGCAGATTGTCAATATTTCGTTCAACGGACGCGCGAAATTGCCACATCTGCTCAAATTTTCCAAATATTTTCCATTCTTGATTTAACTTAAGCTGTTATGCCAATATTTTTCAGCCAGCTTTTTTCAAATAGGTAATTTTTCCAAAAGCAAAATAAATTACAGAAAAGATTACAGGGTTAAACAGCCTTAAAAATTCAGCTACATTGATTATACACAGAAATACAACAGAGGGTTGTGTCTCCGCTTTTCGCAAGCGATGAGATTCACCACGCGTGACACGTGATTCACCACGTCCAAATATCACAATCCACGGATAGGTACCGGCGTGTTTGTATGGGACTTAGGCTGTTATGCCAAAGTAAATACAAATCTTTACCGATAACTGTGTTATCGATTAATTTATCGAATTCTAACAAAGTAATATTGCATTGTCATCGGAGTTATACATGTGTGCAAAATTTCAGCTTAATCGGACACCGGGAAGTGTATCAAATTTAACTTGCAAGATTCCATTACAGACAACAAAAGTGAAAGTAAATAAAAGCTTATAAAAAAAAAACAGATTCCATGCGGTCAATTTTTGAAAAAGTTATAGCATTTTGAAAACAAAAACGGTGTTTTTTTTAAATTCATAACTTTTTTTGAATTGGATGAAAAAATTTGAAAAACTTCTGAAAAACGTCTTTCGTAAGCTAGAAAAAGAGGAAAAACTTTCAGCCAATTCTAAAGGAGTCGGGTTCAAAATTGGTCGAAATGGGATGGAATACCCCATATGCACCGTGCTAACATATATTATATACCCCATATAAACTGTTATTGCTGCCCCCTTTATAGCGGCTAGAAGCTTCAAATTTCATCAAATACTTACGTTTACGTTATATATTGTCGAGATAAGTGATTCATTGTCATAGCTATGTCATGCAGACCACAAAAAACGTGAAATTTTGCATCCTCACACAAACTACCTACCTATTTTATACCTTTCATGAAAATGAAATTATATATTAACGAATCTCAAAATTGTAAGTCCTTAAAGAAAAATAGAGAGACCCCAAATAGGTATACCGAAATGATCAGGATGAGGAGCTGAGTTGATTTAACCATTTACGTCTATCCGTATGTCCATTTGTATGCAAACTAGTCCCTCAATTTTTGAGATATCTTGGAAAAATTTGGTGAGCGGGTATATTTAGTTGTCCGATTAGACATTTGTCGGAACCGGCCGGTTCGGGCCACTATAGTACATATAACAACCGATTTTTCAGAGGATTTTTGTCATATCTTTCTCAATTTATCAGATTGAAGCTTCAAACTTCACCATATTCTTTCGTATATTGCGCATGTTTTTGTCTGAAAAAATGGATGAGATCGATAATATATATATCATACATACATCCCCCACAACCGGTTGTTCAGATAAGAAGCTTTTCGTAATTACTGCCCCATTTTAACAGCTAGAAGTTTCAAATTTAACCGAATGCTTATGTATATAGCATATATTGTTGTGTGAAAAAATCATAGAGATCGATGGTATATTTAATCTAATATATATTATAAATGGGAAAGTTTGGATGTTTGGGTGTTTGGATGTTGGGACATCCCAGGCGTTTGCCTCAATCACGCAAGAACGGCTAGACGGATTTGGATGAAATTTGGCACACATATAGCCAATAGTCTAGAAGGATCTACCAGCTATATATTTTTCAAAAGGGGCGAGGTCCACGCCCCTAGGAATAGTTATAATTTAATTATTCTATTTTTTCGTATTTGTGACTGAATCACGCCAGAACGGCTACACGGATTTTGATGAAATTTGGGGCACAGACAATAGTCTACTAGCGAAATTTTTTTCGAACATGGAAAGGGGGGTGGGGGTTCCACGACCCCTTCGAACAATTACCTTTTAATAATTTATACATATTATAACTTTACGCATACTGGCCTTCAGCAAAATTACAGACTCAATGGGTCAAATAAGTCGAGGGCTTACACAGTGAGCAGTGACACCCTCCGTCCCCCCTCTTATAACTCAATACACATTTTCTCCTAAATCATATAGTTTTTGGTATCTGGCACATACAGGTCGAGATCTAAACAATTTTGGAAAAACGATCAGTGTTCCTCTCCTTCTCCTCCCGCCATCCACCCTCCTTCCATTGTTTTTATTAGCACGCTTTTATTAGGTTTACCTGTATATTTCTTTGTAACTCTTTATTCGCTCCAACGCGGCTGTTGCCTTATTAAAGTGGTTTTATAATTAGTTTCTGACTGTAGTCCCGTTAGGGTCTACATGGTTTTCGGGATCCGTCCGGGATCCCGCCGGGGTCATTTCGGGACTTTTTCGGGACTATTTCCCGATCATTTTGGGACCCTTCCGGGATAATTTCTGTATAGTTTTCGGGTTCCTCCGGGATCCCGTCGGGGTTATTTTGGGATATTTCCGGGAATATTCCGGGATCATTTCGGTACTATTTCGAGATCATTCGGGGACCCTTTAGGCATCATTTCTGGATGGGTTTCAGAATCCGTCCGGGATCCCGTCGGGTAATTTAAGGACTTTTTTGGGATCTTTTCGGTCCCTTCCGGCATCATTTCTGGATTTTCGGGATATGTCCGGGATCCCGTCGCGGTCATTTCAGGACTTTTTTGGGATCATTTGGGGTCCATTCCGCCTTCATTTCATTTTTGAGATCAGTACGGGAGCCCGTCAGGATCATTTCGGAACTTTTTCGGGACTGTTTCGGGATCATTTTGGTACCCTTCAGTGATCATTTCTGTGTGGTTCTCTGGGGCATTTCTGGATGGTTTTCGTTATCCGTCCGGGATCCCGTCGTGACTTTATCGGGACTTTTTCGGGATAATTTGGGGTCCCTTCCGGCATTATTGCTCGATGGTTTTCGGGATCCGTCCGGGATCTTGTCGGGGTCATTTCAGGACTTTTGTGGGATCATTTGGGGTCCCTTCCGGCACTATTTCTCTTTGGTTTTCGGGATCCGTCCGGGATAAAGTCGGGTCATTTCGGAACTATTTCGGGATCATTCGGTGTACCTTCCGGCATCATTTCTAGATGGTTTTCGAGGTCAGTTTTGGATCCCGTCGGGGTCATTTCGGGATCATTTGGGGTCCCTTCCGGCATAATTTCTGGATGGTTTTCGGTATCCGTCCGGGATCCCGTCGGGTTATTTCGGGACTTTTTCGGAATCATTTGGGGTCTCTTCCGGCATAATTTCTAGATCGGAGTCATTTCAGCACCTTTTAGGGATCATTTGGGGTACCTTCCGGCATCATTTCTAGATGGTTTTGGGGATCCGTTCGTGATCCCGCCGGGGTGATTTCGGGACTTTTTCGGAACTAATACGGGATCGTTTGGCGAGCCTTTCGGCATAATTTCTTTAGGGTTTTCGCTATCCGTCCCGGATCCCGTCAGGGTCATTTCGGGACTATTTGGGGATCATTTGCGGTACCTACCTGCATCATTTCTGGATGGTTTTCGGGATTTGTCCGGGTCATTTCGGGACTTTTTCTAGATCATTTGAAGTATTTTCCTTCATAATTTCTATATGGTTTTCAGGATCCGTCCGGGATCGCGTCAGCGTCATTTCGGGACCTTATCTCGAC
The DNA here is from genome assembly GCF_040869045.1 of Eurosta solidaginis. NCBI lineage: Eukaryota > Metazoa > Arthropoda > Insecta > Diptera > Tephritidae > Eurosta > Eurosta solidaginis. The sequence continues at coordinate 278,649,137 of NC_090320.1, forward strand.
TGATACGGTACCCTTTCGGCATCATTTCTGGGTGGTTTTCGGGATCCGTTCGGGATCCCGTCAGGGTCATTTCGGGACGTTGGTTCATTTCGGGACTGGGTGTTTTCCGGCATCATTTCTGTATGGTTTTTGGAATCCGTCCGGGATCCCGTCGGGTTCATTTAGTGATTTTTTCGGAATCATTTGGGGTCGCTTACGGCATAATTTCTGGGTGGTTTTCGGGATCCGTCGGGAATCCCATCGTGGTCATTTCGGGACTCTTTCGGTACTAATACGGGATCATTTGGGGAGCCTTTCGGCATAATTTCTTTATGGTTTTCGGGACCCGTACGGGATGCTATCAGGGCCATATCGGCACTATTTCGGGAGCATTTAAGGATGGTTTTCAGGATTCGTCGGGGATCCAGTCAGGATAATTTCTGGACTTTTCCCAGATTATTTCGGGATCATTTTGGGACACTCCCAAGATAATTTCTGGATGGATTTCGGGATCTGTTCGGGATCCCGTCAGGATCATTTAGGGATTCTTTCGAGATCCCGTCAGGGTAATTTCTGGACTTTTTCGGGACCTTTTCGGGAACATTTCTGGATGGTTTTCGGGGCTAATATGGGATCATTTGGGACCCTTTAGGGGTAATTTCGTGACTTTTTCTGAATTATTTCTGGATCATTTGGTGACCCTTCCGGCATCATTACTTGATGGTTTGCTGGATCCATCGGCGTCGTTTCTGGACCATTTTGAGATCATTTGGGGACCCTTCTGAGATCATTTCTGGATCCGTCCGGGATGCCGTATGAGTCATTTCGGGGTTATTTTGTTACTTTTTCGGGATAGTTATGGGGCCCTTCCGGGATCATTTCTGTATGATTTTCGCTATCCGTCGTGGATCCCCTCGGAGTCATTTCGGAACTTTTTCTGGAGTATGTCGGGATTATTTAGGGACCCTTCCCCTCGGAGTAATTTCGGAACTTTTTGTGGAGTATGTCGGGATTATTTTGGGACCCTTCCAGGATATTTTCTGGATGGCTTTCGAAATCCGTCCGGGAGATCGTCAGGGTCATTTTGGAACTTTCTCGGGACTATTTCGGGCTCATTTTGGTACCCTTCAGGGATCATTTCTTTGTGGTTCTCTGGATAAGTCTAGAATCGTGTCGATGTCATTTCGGTTTTTCTTGGGACTATTCCGGGAACTTTTGGAGACCCTTCCGGCGCATTTCTGAGTCGTTTTCGGGGTCCGTCCGCTATAGCGTTGGAGTAATTTCGTGGATTTTCTGGATAATTTCGGGATCCTGATAGGATCCAGGTTATCAGCTCATTTAGTTCCTTTTTTTTACTCAATTAAAAAAAATACATTAGATATATATATTTTATTTTCTCCTTGCGGACGGGGCCGCGGGTAAAGGCTACTATATTATATACCCCATATAAACTGTTATTTCTGCCCCCTTTTAGCGGCTAGAAGCTTCGAATTTCCTCAAATACTTACGATTACGTTATATATTTTGGAGATAAGTGATTCATTGTCAAAGGTATTTCATGCAGACAAAAAACGTGAAACTTTGCATATTCACACAACTTACCTTCCTATTTTTATACTCAGCGTGCTTTGCAGTATATTAACTTTGATTGGATAATGGTTGGTTGTACAGGTATAAAGGAATCGAGATAGATATATACTTCCATATATCAAAATCATCAGTGTCGGAAAAAAATTTGATTGATCCATATCCGGTCGTCCGACCTATAACACGATAACTTGAGTAAATATTGAGATATCTTCACAAAATTTGGTACACGATCTTATCTGGGCCCAGAATAAATTGGTATTAAAAACGAGCGAAATCGGATGAAAACCATGCCCACTCTTTATATATATAACATTTTGGAAAACACAAAAAACATGATTATTTAGTACATAATACACAGAGAATGTTGAAATTTGACATGTGGACTGATATTGAGGCTCCTCATAAAAATTTGAATAAAAAAAATTAAAAAGGGCGTGGCACCGCCCACTTGTGATAAAATCAATTTCACAAATATTATTAATCATAAATCAAAAATCTTTAAACCTATCGTAACAAAATTCGGCAGAGAGGTTGCCTTTACTATAAGAAATGCTTTGAAGAAAAATTAATGAAATCGGTTAAGGCCACGGCTTCTTTTATATAATAGATTTTTTAAAGGGTCGTGGATGGATAAAATAAGTTATATCTCTGCAATAAAGAGCTTTATATCTATGTTATTTCATTTCCCAATTGCATTTATACATAACAATAAATAGCGAAAACTTCAAACTAAAAAAATGGGCGTGGCACCGCCCCCTTTATGATTAATTTATGACAATTTTCTTTGTTTAGGGAGCCATAACTAGAAGAAAAATTAACATATCGTAATGAAATTGTGTATAAACCTTTTCCTTATAGCAGAAAATATTTCTAGTAAAAATGGCCGGGATCGGTTAAATACCACGGCAACTTAGATATAAAATAAATTTAAAATGGTCGTAGACTAGAACAATAAGCTATAACTTAGCCAAAATGGTTTTGAGTCAATGATATTTCACTTATCAAGTTTTATTGTAAGAGGAAATGGGGGGAAATTTTTTTTTAAACGGGCGGTGCCACGTGTTATGAAGAAAATTAATTACGCTGAGTTTATAATGTTCGGTTACACCCGAACTTAGACACCTTTAATTGTTTTATTTGGAATGGTATAATGTGTTTTGTGCGTGTGTCGAATTTTCGCTGAAACAATCGGCATAGAGTGCAAGTATAAAAGGTGTGAACAATTTTAATATCACATTGTCAGTTTTAGTGTCGAAGACGTAAGTGATATTTTGTTGTGATCTCTTTAAGATAATACTAAAAGAAATGCTGAAGAAATAGTTTGATATGTAAGTAAGCAAATTAATGTTATCCTTTTAGATTTATTGAAAAAAAAAAAATAGTTTTTTAAATTAAAAATATTTAAGTGACAAGTCGATATATTAATAAAGGGCATAATGCTTATGTCCTTTTGGTTAAAATTTATGGAAATATGTATATACATCCTGTTTTTGAGTTTTTCTTGTATTTAATTCAGATATAGAACAGCTAGGGGCGTAGGACCTAGAAAGCTTTATCAAGAGGACGGAGTTATTTTATAAGATAAATCCTGGTTTTAAATATTATTTCCCAGTTTGGTCGTTAAACAAACACAATGGACCGATATAATCTATGTGGGGTTCCGTCCTCACAGACCAGCCAGTTCAACCTCACATACCCTTATTGAGCCCAATGAATCTGATTTCTGATAGGCTATTGGCTATATTCAATGTGTTCAAACTCACACAAAATTTAAAAATACCACGAGTTTCGATCCGGCCACGTTATAAAATAAGTAATTTATTTCTACCGTCGGTTGAAAAACATATCAAAGTTGCGCTGCCAGAAATTATTAGATAATTTCATCGTCTATCTCCAAGAAATAAATAAGTCAATACGTTTTGCAGTTACTAAGGCGATATACATAAATATTCATTTCATAAACAAACAATGAACTGCTATATATCCTTTACTAATATATTGACTTGACCCTTAAATATCTTTTAATTTACAACACTATTGTTTTTTCAATAAATCTGAAAGGATAACATTAGTTTAGTTACTTATATATCAAACTGATTCTTCTGGATTTCTTATAGTATTATCTTAAAGAGACTATAACCGAATATCACTTACGTCTTCGACACTAAAACTGACAATGTGATATTAAAATTTTTCACACCTTTTATACTTGCACTCTAAGCCGATTTTTTCAGCGAAAATTCGACACACACACAAAACACATTATACCATTCCAAAAAAAAAAAAAAAAAAAAAAAAAAACTGTAAGTAGCCGAAGTTCGAGTAAATTGTACATACCCCACAGAAAAAAGGAGAGACAATCACACAAAGCGATAGTTTCGCAATAGGTTTTGGGTCGTCATTTTTTGCCAAGATACATATACACATTTCCATTTTCTACATACTCGCGTCTCTGTCATGTACATTTCCTAACACAGTGTAAAAAAAGTAAGCTGTTTGGCCAATTTTCGTGTATTCACAAAAGACGGTTTGTTCCAAAAAATAGTCAAATTTATCAATTTAACAATTAGTTTTCCACCCTGTGTTTGGTGAAAAAATAAGCGTCAAATGAATCTGTCTGATAGGTAGCTATCCTCCAGATAAAATCTAACTTAACTGGAGATGGAAAAGCGCACTCAATGACCACCTCCGAACTGGTGATAATCGGATGCATATCGGAAGAGTGGGTAAAAGTTTGCGACTATTTCTGAACCACCTAAGACTGAACCAATTAGGAACGCTTTAAAAAAGTCTGCACTAAACGTGCCTTTCGAGCGCGTAGTTAACTAATTCAATCGCAAGTGGTTTCAAATAGTCGCAGCCTTTGATAAATTTATTTAAATATATACACCTAGCTCGTACCAAAGCGCTATTGGTACAAGTGTGAGCACTAAATGTCCCGCTCTTCATTCGATTTGTACCCGTTCAGCATCGTTCGTTTTTTCTGCTGGGTATTTATTTTTGTTCTAAAACTTATTGACTTTTATGATTCAATAACACACAATACACTTTGGCTTCTTTAAACTGTTTTGAAAACGCAATTAAAAGCTACAAAAATAAATTATTTACCTTTCAGAGACACGTATTGTTTAATTTTTATCATGCGTAAACTTTTTTGCCATATGTTGAAAGTGAGCCAAGCAAGCGGAACATAATAATTTCCAAAAAGTGAAAAAAATATATTTTCATCCCTTTTATCTAACTTCGGTCTATCTACATAAGTTTTAAGAAGTTTTTATCTCTAACTCTCTCTACCTATTTTTCTTGTCCTTTCATTCACTCCACCCTCTGCCTTTTTCTCTCTATGCATATCTTTCTCCCTCTCCGTTTTTCCGATCTATCTTCGTCTAACTTCATCTCTTTCTCCGTCACTCTTTTGCTCCCTAGAGTTCTTATTCTTCTACAACTATTATTCCCAGCCCCAGTCCCAGTCAAAGCCCAAGTCCCAGTCCAACTCCTTCTCCTGGACCCAGTCGTTCCCTTGTTCGATTCCCGAAAAAGTCTCGTAAATACTAATCCAGGCAAAGGGCTGTCTCAATACCTAATTTCAGGCAAATCGAACTGTGAATAGAATTCGTTCGGGCAGATCGTTCCCAGGTCCCCTTTCGAGGAAGGGAAAGGTTTGCCCTCAAGCGATCCTGCAAAATTTGATCGGAGTCCATAAGTTGCATGCAAACATACATCCTTCTTTGTATGTATATTTATAGACAGATTAAATCTCCTTAGTGTACAAACATTACAATAGAACTTTTGTTTAAGAACTTTAACGAAATGTCCAAAATTTTTAACAAAAGAGTGTTTTTCAAATAATAATGAACTTATAACCATTTATGTTGCGTTATGCCGATATTTTGGCAATTTTCCACGCCACAATAATATATACCTTCAAATAATATCGCAAATGTCTATCTCTCTTTGCTAGGTTTTCAAATTCATAAACCCGTTTTAAAATCGGAGCATTTTGTGTGAAGTGATGGACGTACAATAACATTTAGCGACTTTATTTTGTAAGATTTATATATATAGGTAGATCATAAATTAAAGTCGATAAGATGTAATCTCGTACACTAATAAACGTATTGGATTGCAACATGCTTTAAAAAAAATCTTAGATATAGCTCTATGAAATAGCTACTTAAAAGGAATATGAGCCTTACAATTTTTTACATTACGCACAACATTGCTGCATACGAAGGCACTGCAGCACTTAGTGACAAGAAGTATGATTGTGTGATTCGTAAATCAACAACCATAAGTTCTGTTGAAGTAGGTGCAAGCTAACTAATAAAATGAAAAAGAAAATACGGATTTGGGCTATCTCAAATGTATAGTGAATGTTTTAAAAGCTAAGCCATGACGAAATCAATGAAGTGAAGGCAGTGTCAAGTTTAAGTACAACTGAATTTGGCAACCACTTTAATGCTTCACCATGTCAACTAAAACGGTTTTTATACAACGTCAAATGGTTTGTCGTCCATTTTGACTACAAAGTGACAACTAAGTTGACCTATAAATGAAAACTGCAGTTCCCCATGTACCATTTCAATTTCATTTGCTAACATGTTGGCATTTTATTTTCGTTTGCAGAATGGTGTCCCATCGTCATATAATGACACAACGTGTAAAACAACGGCATATAATGAAATAGATTGTGAAATAAATGAACACAAAATTTTAGCGTGGATTTTGACCATAAACTTCTTTATAGACTTTGAGTTAGTAATGTGACAGAATGAAAGGCGTTTTACCCGAACTGTCCAAAGGGTCAGCTTGAAGCAGTTTTGATGTCAGTCATTTTGACCTAATGAAAACCAAGCAACAGATATGTTTATTTTGATTTGTTTTTCAAATGATCTTCTGTATTTTTGTTTTGTTTTCGTTTAAAAATTCAGGAAATTTTCAGCGTATTTTACGCGGAAATTATTTGGTGAAAAATAATAATTCTCCTAATTTATTAATTTAACTAAGTTCAACAAAAGAAAACGAGAATGCAGTTTCTTAGGGATGCCATTTAAAGATCTATTTGGGTATCTTTTATTGAGTGGTGTAACACCTAAAGAAAGCTTTGAAGGGATGGGAACTCCCGGGCCCGATTGCTTAGTATCTTCAGCTTATATTTGTTTAGTTAATTATCCTAATTAATTCGCACAATAAAGGATTTAGTTATAAACATGAAAGGGATCAGTCGAAGTATACAAAAAAAAAAAAATAAAAGGATATTCGGAAACGTTTTCAACTTTAGTTACTGACCTTAAAACTTTTTTTGCTATGGGTTCATTGGACAATATCTTGTTATTTTTAAGTTATTATTTTTCTAGTTTTTGCCATTCGTTTATACAAAGCAAACAGAGAACGTTAATTATGGTATCAACTATGTTTTTAAATTAATCACCTATTTACTTAAGAAAACAAAAACATGTTTTTAAAACATTTTCCACCTGTTCAAATATAAACAAAGAACTAATTCTTAGATAATAAAGATAGTGGCATTAAACCTGCAGAAATTCTCACCTATTTCCAACATCAAATTCTTTTGCAAATGATTAAAGTAACGTTATAACAATCTATGATTGGTTTTCGCTTGGTTGAATTTGACCACTAATTTGGTCAAATCAATAAAAACGGCTTGTCATATAACGTCAAAAGCGATAATTAAATCGGATGTTGATTACCGGCAACTTCTCTTTTGGCGTTGCTTATCATATTTACACAAGGCGACTCTTTCTATACTTAGCTGAGCAAAGCCCACAGAGTATATTAATTTTGTTCGTATAACGGTACCCCGTAACGGCATAAACTAATCGAGATAGATATAGACTTCTATATATCAAAATGATCTGGGCGAAAAAATAAATTCATTTAGCCATGTCCGTACGTCCGGCTGACCGCCTGTCACTAAAGACGATATCTTGAGTAAATTTTGAGGTATTTAAAGAAAATTGGTACGTAGTTCCTGGGCACTCATTTCAGGTCTCTATTTAAAATGAGCGAAATCGGACTACAACCACGCCCACTTTTTCGATATCGAAAACTTCGAACAACCGAAAAAGTATGATAATTCATTAAGAAAGACGGACAAAGCGATGAAACTTGGTAGGTGGGTTGACCTTATGACGCAGAATAGAAAATGAGAAAAATTTTGTACAATGGACGTGACACTGCCCACTTTTAAAAGAAGGAATTTAAAAGTTTTGTAGGCTGTAGTTTGGCAGCTGAGTATGTAATGTTCACTTACAGCTGAACTTAGCTTTCCTTACTTGTCAGGCAACAGTTTGACATTTCATTTCATTCTAAAATTTGAAAAATTTTAAAAATTTTTGCATCAATTAAAACTTTAAAAATTTGTGTTACAAATCAAAAAAAAGTTCTTTAATAAAAACAGTTTAAAAAAAAGCCAGAACTGGAGCCGTAACCTGGCGGGCGCAGGAAACGAACACAGAACGTCCTTAACTGTCTTCCTGCAGCTCGCACAGTTACTACCAAGCCATAATAAATAAGCGTGTGACGCCAGAAGGCAGTGTTCAGTTAGAATGCCCATCATGGCCTTAAGTCTTCTCTTTTCAGATATATGAGGCAGTTTGTGATTCTAATATCGTTGGCTTTGCACATGATGTTATAAATTTTGCAGCCGCACGCTTTTGTCTACTTGCCTTTCCAGCTTGATGGAACATATGCAGCTCCTCTCTCCTTTTGATTTCTCCAAAACAGATTGTCACGTCTATCGTCGTTTCAGCGAGGGTTGCGCCCTCCTTTGCCAACTCATCGCCCTTTTAGTTACCTTCTATCTCTTTATGACGGAGAAACAATTATAGATGTATGGTGCGGCCTGAGCGAAGTTTTTCCAATGCTTTTTTTGCATTCCACAATACTTCTTGATGAAGTATTGTGTGAGATTATTGGCTTAATCGCCGCCTGACTATCAATATGAAATATAGACCAACTGAGATTAATCTTTGCGAAATTTTCAAACAGGCTCAAGGTGGGTTCTATGAAGGTCTTACAACCTTGGACTTACAAAGTTACTCTTACTTACTTAATTGGCGCTTAACCGTCTAAACAGTTATGGCCGTCCAACAAGGCGCGCCAGCCGCTCCTTCGCTCCGCCAACCGGCGCCTATTGGTCACACCAAGGGAGTTTAAACCTTTTTCCACCTGGTCTTTCCAGCGGAGTGGGGGCCGCCCTCTACCTCTGCTTCTATAGGCGGGTTCCGATAGAAACACTTTCTTGGCCGGAGCATCATCATCCATTCGCATAACATGGCCTAACCAGCGCAGCCGCTGCGTTTTAATTCGCTGGGTTATGTTGATGTCTGCGTATAGCTCGTACAGCTCATCATTAAATCTTCTTCGGTACTCGCCATCGCCAACGCGTAGAGGTCCATAAATCTTTCGAAGAGCTTTTCTCTCGAACACTCCCAAAGCCGCTTCATCTGCTGTTGTCACGGTCCATGCTTCTGCCCCATATAGCAGGACGGGTACGATAAGTGACTCGTAGAGTATGCTTTTCGTTCGCCGAGAGAAGACTTTACTTTTCAATTGCCTACCTAGTCCAAAGTAGCATTTATTGGCAAGATTGATTCTTCGCTGTATTTCAGTCTGATGTTGTTGCTAGTATTGATGCTGGTTCCCAAATAAACGAAGTCTTTTATTATTTCAAAATTATGTCTGCCAACAGTAGCGTGGTTGGCAACAAAGTTACTCTTATCATAAAAAAAAAAGACTGTAGGCTCATGACGGGTATTCCAACTGGACACTGTTTCTAGCGTCGCATGCTTTTTAATAAGACCTGGTTAGTGACAGCAAATGTAGAAAGTACCAACTGGAGGAGGAACCGATCGAGCACGTTTTGTGCTCGTGGCCCTGCGCTTGGCAGGCTGAGACTCCAGTTATTAGATGTGATACAGCTATCAGATCTACACGCAGTACGTGGCATAGGTCCTAGAAAGTCCCTAATATCTTCCACGATGACGGAGATATTTTAAATCGTTGGTCCTGGCTTTTGACAGGGTTTTTCAATTGGATGCAATTACATTCTTAACAATTCTCCCAACGTTGAATTAAGTACATGCGTTTTTTTGCACGTTTACCTAATACTACTGTGCAAGTTTTACCAAAGGCTAATGTAATAAAAATGTTTGATATTATTACTTGCAAATCCCCTCTATTTAGTTTCCTTACCATCAGATGTCCTAGTAAAAGCACAAACCAAATATGGCACGTTAACCCTCCGATAGATTGTAGAGTCTGGCCAGAGGAGAAGGCTTTATTTTTCTGAATAACTTTACTACTCCCTATCCGATCATGAAAAGCTTGAGTGACTTTATAAGTTTAGAGGCGGTCTTTATAATAATTTCGAAATTGATATTTTTTTCTTTTTATCTGTTTTTTTTTTTTTTTGTACCAAAATTCACATTTTAGCGGGATCGTCTAGCTAGACGAACATATTTTTAAGTCTATAAGACCTTATAATTCGTATTCTTTTCAAAATTTATCAACAAAATTCAAACTTATATCTTGGTAGTAAGTGTGCTACGAGTTTTCTTCAAAATTTTAGTAAAAATTCAGATATTTGTGGATTTTGTTTTATCTCTTTTTTGTACCAAATTTGATCATGTGATATTATGAACATATTTTATGGCTTAAAAACCTCTTAGATAGAACTCATTTCAAAACTTATCAATAACAATTTAAACTTTGCACAGTGTGCTATTAGTTTTCTTCAAAATTTAAATAATAATTCAAATATTAGTGGATAAATTTCAAAGTCTCAAATTTGGTCTGGCCAGACGACAACGCTAAGATGTGTTGAATTTATTCACCGCTAATCGGATGGTTAAGCAATGGTCACACTTCTTGTAGCTTTTGCAGGCAGGTTTGGACTTCTCTTCACATATGAACATGAACGAAAATGCAGTTTCTTATGGGTACTATTTAAAGATCTATTTAGGTATCTATTATTGAGTTGTGTAACGTGTAAAGCAGTGGGGTAAAAATAAGGTGGCAGGGCGGGAAAAATGCCACGGGCACCCGACCAAAGAGGGTCCCGGGCCTAGAGGTCTCGAGCTCAAAAATATATTTTTTAAATTTTACCTGAGTATTTTATTTTATTTGAAAAGTATATTTTTATAAGTTCCTATTAAGGAAAGTAAGGACCATAATACAATTTCAAATTAATCGTTAAGCACTTCAACCAAACTAAAGAAAAGTTGTTGATGGAGGAGTTATTGATAGTTATGCAAATCCCTTTTTAAACATTTCAAAAATGTTATCTTATTTAAGCATAGTATAAAAAGATGGAATATTTTATCAAGTTTTATATTTAGTAAAGAAAGTGAGTCTTCAAATTCAATAACACTAAATAAATTACTAGATAGGCAGAACGTTATGATGTCGTCCTTGCTTTAAAAGTCCGGTTTGTTGAATTCCAAGAAGCGCTAACGAAAACATTCTGTTAAATTGCAAATCATGTGAAAGAAGTTTTGTTATGTTATTGGTTTTCCATTGCAATATCCTTAACTGCATCGATATGCAGCCTCTAAAGCACATCAGTTTAAAGCCACCGATCTTTCAAATGCCTTAAAGTGTTTCAAAATTTTTCTAGAAGAATTGGAAAGGTATCGACATAGATTTTAATATAATGTAGCAGAAAAATGGTCCATCACCCCTGAATTTTCTAACACTCTCCAGAGAATTTTACAACGCCATTTTGATGAGCTTTGCGAAGATGAGCAAAGTGGACATACATATTTTATCGTTTATTGGACATCATTATACCCCACTGAAATCGAGTTTCATTCCAAGGAATGAAATTGTTTCAAATTTCAACAGCCTTCCACTTTAAGTTTTGAATTACACTGATATATTAAAAAAAATCTCTGGAATTTGGTGATAAAATAAAGACAGAGAAAGGCAAAGAAGCAGAAAAATCGTCCTGTATCTGAAACCTTGCTGATTTATTAATAACTACCTTATGCCCGTGGGGTTTAACCCACGTTTCTATAAAAATATGCAGGCTACGCGTAACTGGCCATGGATAAAACATGAGTTGGTAAGATTGCCTACTGCTACAGGTAATGACTGTTGTTGTATGATATAATCATATTTGTAACAGGATTCCCCTCGCGTAGGTGAGGTTGACAATTGAGTTGCAGATTGACCTTGAGCTTCATTGTTAGGGATAGGAAATTTGAGGCATTTAAATCGGTATCAATGGAATCCTTGGTTATAAACCTTTTTGTTTTCGAATTTTTCCGATAAAATGAATTGCTTCAATGACATTCGTAAAATTTTTGTGATGAAAAGCCTTGTCCCACTACATAAGCGTGGATAATCGAAATAACGAAGCATAAATATTATGATATTATTGGACCCTTTTTTAAGGATCAATCGATGAGGAGAAATTCCTGTTGGCTCAAAGAGCTAATAAACGCAATCGGATATGATCAGCTTAGGACTCTTCCACGACTATGTTAATAGAGTATTAAGTTGTCTGGTTCTAGTGATATTAACATCCTCATTTTAGGGTGCCTAAAATGCCTTTTCTCAAAGCAATTTATAGTTTCTAAAGATAGATTCAATATTTGGAAGAAACATTAGATATTAAACAAATGTTGTCTGTTTGTAAGAGTTAATCGGGGATTGCCCGTATTGCTTTAAATGTATGAAAAAATTTATTTGGGAAAAAATTAAAAAACGTGACATCAGGATGGACAAGGAGACAGCTGTTAGGATTATACCTTGTAAATCTCTTCAAACAGACAACATTTGGTTAATTCGTTGTAGTTCTATAAAAAGAACAAAAAACAGCAACAATACCAGTTTCCACCTTACAAAGAGGCATAACTTCAGCACATAATTACATACGAAGTATGTGATGTGTAGAAAATTAATATAGGCAAAAGAAGGCAATTGGGAAAAACTTTACAACAACTAAGGCATGACGTAGCTGAATGCGTTTGTAACCATTTCAACTATCGTAGGAGTGCGGGTTCGAATCCCACTCCAGGGAAAAAAGGCTTTGAACAGATTTAAAAGGTATAATCGAAACAGCGGTCGCCTTGTTCGTCTTGATGTCACGTTGTTTAAATTTTTCCCAAACTATTAAATAAATTAGATATTAAAGCTTCGGAAGATGTCATAATTTCTCAAAAACTTACAGAAAGTTGTTTAGTAAAAGCTGCTGCTGAAGTGTTTCCACCAAAATGCTCTATCATATTTCTAAAGAGAGTAAATTTGTGTACGCAAAGCCGTCTATAGACGAAAAAGCACGTATTTACTTCAACTTCCGATGTTACAGTAAGTAACAGGAAATCACCACTTTTGGGATGATCATTACACCTTAAATTCTTAAGGGTTCGGTCTAAAACTTGCAGCGCCTATTTATGAGTCATGTTGCACACATCGCACATCCTAACTTTGCACTGACCCTTTGCTTAGGTTGCACATCGGTGTATCAGATGTTTGAAGACAGTGGTCATTTAAATGCGGAGTTGTACGTCCACCACACAAAGGGTATCCGCGGTATCTGAGAAAACAACAGCCATAGTGATTTCTCTTTTTGCTTTTACATCAACTAATATTAAATTGAACAGACATATTTTTTCCTGTTCTTCCAGGCGTATCCAAAAATACCAACAACTTAAAAGAATACTAAAGGAATAACATCCAAACCCAACTCTGCAATCAAACATTTCGTGGTGAAATAACCTTCGCTTTTAAAGCAGCCATAGTTCTGAAAATCCCATTTGTCTTGTTTTTTTTTCAATTGCATATATTACTGGTGCTGTTAGGACTTAATGTCATATAGCTCCTTACCAATTTTCATTATCCCATTTGCATGGGAGGTGCCACGCCCCTTTTTACTCACCCCTTATTTTCTTAGTGGTGTTAGGGATTGACCCAGATTAACTCTTTACTGGATTTTAATGCTCTTACATGAATACTTCCAGCGTTATGCTGTATCAAACATTCCATTTTTATGGTAGGTGTCACCCCTTTTTTTATACTCAGCGTGCCTTGCACACAGAGTATATTAACTTTGATTGGACAACGGTTTGTTGTACAGGTATAAATACATCGAGATAGATATAGACTTCCATATATCAAAATCATCAGTATCGAAAAAAAATTTGATTGTGCCATGTCCGTCCATCGGTCCGTCCGTTAACACGATAACTTGAGTAAGTATTGAGATATCTTCACCAAATTTGGTACACTAGCTTATATGGATCCAGCATAGATTGATATTGAAAATGAGCGAAAACGGATGATAACCATGCCCATTTTTAAATATATAAAATTTTGCAAAACACAAAAAACCTGATTATTTTGTAAATAATACACATAGAATGTTGAAATTTGATATGTACTGATATTGAGACTTTTGATAAAAGTTTGGAAAAATTTTTTAAAATGGGCGTGACACCGCCCACTTGTGACAAAGTCAATTTTACAAATATTATTAATTATAAGTCAAAAATCGTTAAACGTATCGTAACAAAATTCGGCAGAGAGGTTGCCTTTACTATAAGGAATGCTTTGAAGAAAAACTAACGAAATCGGTTGAGGACCACACCCACTTTTGTATAAAAGATTTTTAAAAGGGTCGCGGATGGATAAAACTAGCCATATTTTTGCAAAAAAGAGCTTTATATCAATGGTATTTCATTTCCCAAGAGGATTTATAACAATAAATAGGAAAAACTTCAAAATTAAGAAATGGGCGTGGCACTGCGCCTTTTATTACTAAGCAATTTTCTATATTTCGGGAGCCATAACTCGAAAAAAAATTAACATATCGTAATGAAATTGTGTACATATATTTTCCTTATAGCAGAAAATATTTCTAGTAAAAATGGCCGGGATCGGTTAAAGACCACGGCAACTTAGATATAAAACAAATTTAAAAGGGTCGTAGAATAGAATAATAAGCTATAACTTAGCAAAAATTGTTCCGAATCAATGATATTTCACTTATCAAGTTTTATTGTAAGAGGAAGTGGGGAGACATTTTTTTTAACGAGCGGTGCCACGTGTTAAATAGAAAAGTAATTTATCTGAAATGAAATGTACAATTGAAGCTCACGCTGAGTATATAATGTTCGGCTACACACGAACTTATGCACCTTTACTTGTTTTATATTGAAGTTATGTTTAGCCTATGACCATCTTTGAAGGTTTATGGTGGGTGATTCAAATTTAGTTGTGATCGGCCGATCCGTTTAGGGCGCCACATGATATATACCTACATACAAACATTCATAATTTTTAATTTATATATATAGAGATAGAAGATGTGGCTAGACTGAAGTTAACAAAAAATTTTAACAAGTGCTGAAAGAGCATTTTAAAATCTAAAATTGATAAAAACCTTCTTAAGAAACTCTATGAGACAAGACAAGTTATGTTACTTGGCTATTCTGTCTATTGAAAGTTCTATAGCCCGATATTTAAACTTTGATTATGTTATAGACACTTTTGCGGAACAGAAATTTTTGGAAAAAATGTTTGTTTTAATCAGCCCTATTCTGCATTTCGGCTTGGATTAGAATTTTTTCGATTTGGCAATTTTGGTATTCTGTGTTCCAATCTCTTTCGACCCAGCTTCGAATCGTTCGATTTTGTGTATTCTGCATTTCGATCGTAGTTCCGTTTTTCTAAGTTGCAAATTAGTTGGCGGAAAAATATTTTCTTTTTATTTTTTTTTATTAATTTTTAACAGAATTTTAACAAAAATATAAGTAAAACTTATTAAGAAAGGTAGAAGGCTTGATGATGATTGTTTTTTATATGTTTCCAGGTCAAAAACGACATGTCGATGTCGAATTCCTTGGCCGTATTTGCCCAGCAAAAGTATCTAACACATACTTGAAAGCATCCTTATTAAGTCGAAAGTTTTTTTGAACCTAAATAAGAAAAAAAATATATTCGTGCAGGAACCCGTTTTAACAAAACTTGGTGGCCACGGCAGGGAATTGGCCAAAATAACGACAAAAAATATAACACTGCGGCAATATATTCTATTTCTTTTTTTTTTGATCAAAATGGCGTGGATAATAAAATATAAACGTTTTTGTGTTTTTTTCAAATTTTCTTTAATTTATTTTGTTCCAATGTTCACACATTCCGTACAAACAGCTGATTTCGAAAAATCATTTGCTCTTTCTCTTTTCGTTACGATTCCGCCGTAATGCAGTATACCCAACTTCGATTTAAGCGGAGCGTAGAACGGGAACGTAATCGAAATGCAGAATAGAGGTGAATAAATATCTTATTGAAATTAAATTGTTATTTTATTTCATTGTAAATACATTCAGGTGCCCCATCGGGCTAGCATGGACTACAGACCATTCTCTCTTGCCTAAGAGTGGAGACCTATGGCCATAAGTGGGACAATTACAACATGTAATTGAGTACGCTGAAAATCTCGAAGGTCATTAAAATTAAACTTAGTACAATGCGAGGTTTTTTTTTGATAAAAGTACATATCAAAAGAATTTGCCACGGGCCCCGGATGGTATAGTTCGCCACTGGTCTAAAGAAGGCTCTGAAAGGATAGGAATTCCCGGGGCTCGATGACTTAGTATCTAGGGCTTATATTTGTTTAGTTAATATACCTAATTCATTGGTACAGTAAAGAATTTAGTTTTAAACATGAAAGGGATCAGTCGGAGTATACAAAAAAATAAAAGAGTGTTCCGAAACCCTTTCAACTTTAAAACTTTTTTTGTTATGGGTTATGTTACGACGCTGGTATTGAGTACAAATCCATGCCGTTAAGTTGTTAGCGCGGCGCCATAACCTGTGCTTACGAAACAAACCCCCCTCGTCAGCTGTCAATGCATTGTCACCTATTGCTCTCCGCTAATATCAACCCTGCAAAAATAGCGAGTACTCCATGCATGCACATATGCAGTACTCGCTATGGACCAACCGAGTGCTCCAAAATTAACCACAATTCATACAAAAAATATGGACGGGACCATATACTCCAGCTCCGCATTACATCAGATTAATCCATGTAGTACCCACAGTCCAATAAACATCGTGTAGTGATTACAATCGTTAAAAACGAGCAATGATCGGTTACAATATGTTCGTGCAGAAACATGAGTTGGTTCATTGCTGCATTACAGTAGAGCATAATGTTAAGTACTCCAGTGGACCACATGATCCAACGATTTTTGCAGGGAATGTTGTACTTTTTCGACGAGCCTTTGAAAGCGAGCGGCAGTATTTCACCTTAAATCACTAAATTTGCAGTTTACATCCCACATTTATTACTAAATATTTATGTAATCAATTGTCTTAAATTTGCATAGTTAAAAACTAGTATTTTAGCGCTACACACATCCATAAACGTGTTGCTGAAAATATTGTGACGAATATTAGTGACACTAAGTGATACTCACATCACTAATCTGATACTAAGTAAATAAAGCCACAAAAACAGTAAAACAAGTAGTCACTTGTATCTACATAAACGAATCAATCATTATGTCTACACATATATACGTACACACAGCAGGGAGAAACGCACAAACACATGCATATATCTATATCTGAGATACTCCCAAAAAGTAGGCAATCATCTGTAGAAGTATCACTCACACATACACGCGTATGGGTTATGCGAGAAGCTATAATCATCGTGCATCTGCTAAATGAGTAGTAAATTCTAGAAATAGAAACGCCTAGAAGTATGCGAATGAAGAAATCACAGATTCTGAAAGAGTTAAAGCTGAGAATCCGAAACAGTTTGATTTATGCACGCTATCTGTCGAGAAGTAGAAGTGTTATTGTGAAGTACTTTGATCAAGTCCATTTTGCATTTTTGAATAGTGGAGTTATTTTTTCACCAGTTTAGTGATTCGAACGTTAGTGGAAGATTGCAAATAAGAGGCGATGCACTAAATTCGTTACAAAATTGTTTAATAGGCATTGGCGCTAATATTTCTAAAATACTTTGGTGATTAATACTTCACTCGAGAGCTCTTCATAAACTTGCAGAACACAGGGATTTACAACTTTAAACCTCAGCCTTATAGATTGCATTGTTAACACAAATCGCGCGGTGTGACCTAACCGCAAAGTAAAGTTCAAGTACTAGGCGAAATGGCATTTACAGCAACAGCAATGACTGGCATTGCCATCTCTACCGCGACACGGTTAGTACTACCGGGAATGCGTCAATTGAGATGTTCGCGCAGCCACATGCGCTAACAACTACGGATGGATTTGGAACTGCAACTTCAGCAAGTACAATTCTCGGATCAACCCCTCGCCAAGCTGGTGTTTTTGCTGAAACCGAAACGTCACCACTTCGTACCCGGTCAGAGATTTTGCGAACGAATAAACAACATAACCGCACACGCGTACCATGCACAAGTACATATATAATTGCTCCCATAGGCGAAGAAAGAACTCAGGTAACTTGGTGTCCTGTGACATATACCTCTGCATCGCACGAAACTGAAATTGCGGGTCCACCACTGAATATTTGTGGTGATTTAAATAGTCTGAACATAAATAATCGAAAGACTTTGCAACAAATATCGTATACGACGAATGCGTCGTCGGCCTTTGTATCGGTACCATATAGGATAGGATCAAACACAAGATGCTCTATAGGTTTAGCTGGGTTTGGTTGCGATTCTGTGTATACGAAGTCTCAATGCCCATGGGCAGGTAGGGTTGGCAGACATATCTCGGCCTTGCATAAGACCGCATTTAGTTTCCGGTATGGGTTGACTTAATACTGGGGGTATTTTTATAACTTTCATGAAAATGAAATAGTATATTAACTTCGTCACGAATCTCAAAATTGTAAGTCCTTAAATGCAAATAGATAGACCCATAATTAAGTTTACGGAAATTATCAGGATGAAGAGCTGAGTCGAATTATCCATGTCCGTGTGTCTGTTTGTATGCAAACTAGTGCCTCAACTTTTGAGGTATCTTAATGAAATTTGGTATGTAAATTAAATTCCTGGGCACTCATCTCAGATCGCTATTTAAAATGAAGGAAATCGTTCAGACTATAACCACGCCCACTTTCTCGATATCGAAATTTTCGAAAAATCGAAAAAGTTCGATAATTCATTTCCAAAGACGGATAAAGCGATGAAACTTGGTAGGTGGGTTACCTTATGAGGCAGACTACAACATAAGTAGAATTTTGGACAATGGACATAGAAACGCCCACTTTTAAAAGAAGGCAATTTAAAAGTTTTGCAAGCTATAATTTGACAGTCATTGAAGATATCATGATGAAATTTGGCAGGAACGGTACTCCTATTACTATATGTATTCTAAATAAAAACATGTAAGGAAGGTTAAATTCGGGTGTAACCGAACATTATATACTCAGTTGAGCGCTATGGTGACAACATAAGGGAAAATAACAATGTAGGAAAATGAACCGAAGGTAACCCTGGAATGTGTTTGTATGCCATGTGTATCAAATGAAAGGTATTGTCACGGATATTAGCATTACTAATCTACACCATCACTAAGGCGATGCTAAGCGATATTTACGTTAATAATCAAATCAAGTATACACATATATAAGGCAGCCCAGAGAGATGTCACACACAGATGCATTTACTTATACGCCTATGTGCGCGCGAGAGACTGTAAACTACAAACATTCACATTAATAATTCAATCTTTATGTATTTACATAAACGAATAAATAATTGTGTCTACACATATGTACCATGTACGAATACGAGCAGCGGAGAGTCAATGTGCAAACACATGCATATAGCTGAGAAGTTTGAGAGCTCATGGACAATGCTAGTAAGTTCTGGAAATCGAAGAGCCTAGAAGTATGCAGCGTAAACTATAAAAGCGGGACAGCCGAGTAAGAAGTAATTCAGTTTGAGTTGAGCAATCAATCAGTTGTTGATTAAGCACGCGATCTGGCGGCCAATAGTAGAGTTTAATTTGAGTTATCAATCAGTTTGGTTATTAAGCCAGCGAGTAACAAAGTATAAGTGTTATTGTGAATATTGGAGTTATTTATTCAACAGTTTAGTGATTCGAACTTAGAAGAGGATTGCAAATAAGAGGATTTGCAAGCAAATTTCATTACAGTATTAAAGAGTATTTTATGAGGTAGTGGGCCATAGTTCTATAGGTGGACGCCTTTTCGAGATATCGCCATAAAGGTGGAACACGGGTGACTCTAGAATGCGTTTATATAATATGCGTATCAAACGAAAGGCTTTAATGAGTATTTTAAAAGGGAGTGGACCTTAGTTCTATAGGTGGTCGCCTTTTCGAGATTTCGCCATAAAGGTGGACCACGGGTGACTCCAGAATACGTTTGTACAATATGCGTATCAAACGAAACTGCTAATGAGTATTTTAAAAGGGAGTGGGCCTTAGTTCTATAGGTGATCGCCTTTTCGAGATATCGCCATAAAGGTCGACCAGGGGTGACTCTGGAATGTGTTTGTACGATATGGGTATCAAATTAAAGGTATTAATGAGGGTTTTAAATGGGAGTGGTGGTAGTTGTATATGTGAAAGCGTTTTCCAGATATCGACCAAAATGTGGAACAGGGTGACCCAGAACATCATCTGTTGGATACCGCTAATTTAATTTTATATGTAATACCACGAACAGTATTCCTGCCAAGATTTCAAGAGTTTTTTATTTCGCCCTGCAGAACTTTATCATTTTCTTCTACTTAATATGGTAGGTGTCATACCCATTTTACAATGTTTTTTCTAAAGTTATAATTTGCGCCAATAAACCAATCCAATTACCATGATTAATCCCTTTTTTCGTATTTGGTATAGAATTATGGCATTTTTTCATTTTTCGTAATTTTCGATATCGAAAAAGTGGGCGTGGTCATATTCGGATTTCGGCCATTTTTGATACCAATATAAGGTGAGTTCAAATAAGTACGTGAACTGAGTTTAGTAAAGATATATCGATTTTTGCTCAAGTTTTCGTGTTAACGGCAGAGCGATTTCGCCCTTCTTCACAGAAACAAGTTGTCGTCCTTGATTCTAAGCCCCTACCATATTTCACAAGGATTGGTAAATTTTTGTTCGACTTATTGCATTAAAATTATCCTAGACAAATTAAATGAAAAAGAGCATAGCCACGCCCATTTTGAAATTTTCTTTAATTTTTGTATTTTTTTGCGCCTTGGCAACCACGCTATTGTTGGCAGCCATAATTTCGAAATAGTAAAAGACTTCGTTTATTTGGGAACCAGCATCAACATTAGCAACAACATCAGCACTGAAATCCAGCGAAGAATCAATCTTGCCATTAAATGCTACTTTGGACTAGGTAGGTAATTGAAAAGTAAAGTCCTCTCTCGGCGAACGAAAATCATACTCTACAAGTCACTTATCGTACCCGTCCTGCTATATGGGCAGAAGCATGGACCATGACAACAGCAGATGAAGCGGCTTTGGGAGTGTTCGAGAGAAAAGTTCTTCGAAAGATTTGTGGACCTCTACGCGTTGGCGATGGCGAGTACCGAAGAAGATTTAATGATGAGCTGTACGAGCTATACGCAGACATCAACATAGTCCAGCGAATTAAAACGCAGCGGCTGCGCTGGCTAGGCCATGTTATGCGAATGAAAGATGATACTCCGGCCAAGAAAGTGTTTCTATCGGAACCCGCTTATGGAAGCAGAGGTAAAGGGCGGCCCCACTCCGTTGATAGGACCAGGTGGAAAACGATTTAAACTCCCTTGGTGTGCGGTAGGCGGAGCGAAGGAGCGACTGGCGCGCCTTGTATAACGGCCATGACCGTTTAGACGGTTAAGCGCCAATTAAGTAAGTAATATCATTACTGGAGTTGAATGTTGAAATAATTTACTTATATACTGTAAATATATTAATTTTTTTGTAAAAATTTGACTTTAAAAAAAATTTTTTTAAAAGTGGGCGTGGTCGTTCTCCGATTTTGCTTATTTTTATTAAGCATACATATAGTAACAGGAGTAACGTTCCTGCCAAATTTCATCATGATATCTTCAACGACTGCCAAATTACAGTTTGCAAAATTTTAAATTACCTACTTTTAAAAGTGGGCGGTGCCACGCCCGTTATCCAAAATTTTACTAATTTTCTATTCTGCATCATAAGTTCAACTCATCTGCCAAGTTTCATCGCTTTAAACGTTTTTGGTAATGAATTATCGCACTTTTTCTGTTTTTCGAAATTTTCGATATCGAAAAAGTGGGCGTGGTTATAGCCCGACATCGTCCATTTTAAATAGCGATCTGAAGTTAGTGCTCAGCAACCTACGTACCAAATTTCATCAAGATACCTCAAAATTTACTCAAGTTATCGTGTTAACGGACGGACGGACGGACGGACGGACATGGCGTAAACAAATTTTTTTCGATCCCGATGATTTTGATATATGGAAGTCTATATCTATCTCGATCCTGTACAACCAACCGTTATCCAATCAATAATATACTCTGTGAGCTCTGCTCAACTGAGTATAAAAATACATTCTTGGCATACGGCTCATAACTTAAACTTTATAAGAGTCATATATGAGTCTTTTATGATTATATGTTTAGATTTTCTCGAGGCACATTTTTCTCACATATTTCGGATTCTTAGCGGTCTCAAAACTAAGAGCTCTTCGAAAATATTTCGGGCATGATTTACAAAAAAAGATAAAGAAATGCTTTCAAATTTAACCAGATTTTCATATTTAAAAAAAAAATATTCAAATAAAACGAATTGATAGCTGAAGAAAGATAGCAAAGGCTCCACTTTTCAGTATTACCATTTGTACGTATCCATTAAAAAGAAAATTTTTGTTTTCAAAGTTCCCAGCTGAGTATATAATGTTCGGTTACACACGAAATCAGCTTTCCTTACTTGTTTTGAACTTATTATTCTTCTAGTTCTTACCATTTGTTTATGCAAAGCAAACAAAGCACATTAATTACGGTTTCAATTATGAGGCTATAAAATTAGTCACCTATTTATTTGAGCAAAAAAAAAAAAAGAAACTGCTTCTAACATATTTTTCACCTGTTCAAAAGTAAACAAAGAAGTATTTCTTGGAAAATAAATAAAGTGGCATTTAACCTGCAGAAGTACTCACCTATTCACAACATCAAATCTTTGGCAATTGACTCAAGTAGGGTTATAACGATTTATGCTTGGTTTTCATATGGACAATTTTGGTCAAATCAATAAAAATGGGTTGTCATACAACGCCAAATGCGTTTGCAATCCGATTAGATCACAAATCGATAAGTAAATTGGTTGCTGATTACCGGCAACATGATGGAAGTATAGAAGGTGGCGGATGTAAGCAGTTTCTCGCTCTTACGTCGCCATCTCGAACGCCATTAGAAATAGGAATGTGGTCACTTTACGAAACTCCTTTTTTATTCAGACGAAAAACTCGTCTGTTCTGAAAAAACATACAACGGCATCACTTTTTATATTCAGGTGAGCAGAGCTCACAGAGTATATTAATTTTGTTCGCTTTACGGTACCCCGTAACGGCATAAACTAATCGAGATAGATATAGACTTATATATCAAAATAATCAGGGCGAAAAAAGAAATTCATTTAGCCATGTCCGACCGTACGTCCATCCGTTTGTTGGAACCAAGAGGTATCTTAATGAAATTTGGTATGTAAGTTCCTGGGCACACACCTCAGATCGCTATTTAACATGAACGAAATCGGACTATAACCACGCCCAATTTTAGATATCGAAAATTTCGAAAAAAACCGAAAAAGTGCTATAATTCATTACCAAAGACGGATAAAGCGATTAAACTTGGTAGATAGGTTGACCTCATGAGGCAGAGCAGAAAATAAGTAAAATTTTGGACAATGGACGTGGCACCGCCCGCTTTTAAAAGAAGGCAATTTAAAAGTTTTGCAAGCTGTAATTTGGCAGTCGTTTAAGATATCGTGATGAAATTTTGCAGGAACGTTGCTCCTATTACTGTATGTGTTCTAAATAGAAATTAGCAAAATCGGAGGACTACTACGCACACTTAACAAAAAAATAAAAGAAAAATTTTTAAGTAAAATTTTAACAAAAAATTTAATATCTTTACAGAATATAAGTAAATTATGTCAACATTTAGCTCCCACATTTGTCTCCAAAGCAAGTAAAGAAGTCTAAGTTCCAGTGAAACTGAACAATGCATACCCAGCTGTATACTTAAAATGCTGTTGTTGTTTGTTTTGTGTGCTTAACCCTAGTTCGACCGACGCATCACCGGGGTGACTATTTAATATTCTCCCCTCAAAATAACATATTTTTAACGTTCCCAATTCCTACTGAGCTGATGGTGTTGCTCAACGTCATTTTGTACAGCCGTATAAGTTTTGCGGGGAAACCAAATTCAGACATAGCGGCATATAGGCAGCTCCTTTTCCTGTTGTCGGAGGCGGCTTTGAAATCGACGAAGAGGCGATGTGTGTCTATTTCCTTTTCACGGGGTTGTTCCAAGATTTGGCCGATGGTAGATTAACCAGGTCTGAAGCCGCACTGATAAGGTCCAATCAGCCGATTCACGGTGGGCTTCAATCTTTCGCGCAATACATTTGAAAGGACCTTATATGCAATATCAAAAAGGCTGATTCCACTATAGTTGTGGACTGGGAAAAGATTCCAATCGTCGGGCATGCACTATTTCGCCCATATTTATTTATCTCGTTTTAATCTAGAAAATGTGAACATTTTCATACAGATTACAAGAAAAAAAATAGACACACAGCATCAATAAACACTCCTCGTTCAAGTGATTTATTGAACAGAACTATTGGGGAAGCAAGGGCAGAACATTTTTTTAATAGGTATGAAGACAACCCATCCACATCGGTTTTAGTAGACATCCTCAGTTGTCGGATTCCTTCTTCTATATCAGCGAGCGTTAGGGTTAGCGATCCAAAATTTATTGGGGAATTTATGTTCGTGTAACACACCTGATCAAAGTCAGTGCCAGCTTCGAAGTTTGACTTGAAGAAATCAGCAAAAAGATTAAGAGCTTCAATAGTGGAGTGCGCTTTGGTCTCATTGATATAGACAACAGAAGGTATACTCGAACACGATTTGCTGGAATTGACATATCTCCAAAATGATTTCGAGTTTTGCTTTATATCCGATTCGAACTTACGAGTATAATTACGCTTCAAGTCCCTGTTCATGGATTTAAATTTACTTGAATAAAACAGAAATTTCTCTTTATATATAACAGATTTGGACAATTTAAACTTCTTGAAATATTTGTTTCTTAAATTCTTAACTTTTAACAATCGTTTTGTATACCAAGGTATTTTATATCTGGGTTTCTTAAGGATTGGGATGTGCTTAACGCAGATCTCACCCAACTTATATTTAAAGATCTCAAAGCAGTTGGCAACATCAACGTTGGAAAATATTGAATTCCAATCAATGGCATCAACTGCAAGGTTAACCATATCGGCATCCATTCGACTGAAGCAGAAATTAGTAACTTGTTCATCATAATGAACCGAATTAAACTCATAGAATTCGACCTTTAAAACGAATGGCATATGATGAATACCAGGAGTAGATAAAGGATCAAGGCATTCAAATAGAGAAAAATGTACATTATCGTTGACAAAGATTAAGTCTAAAATGCGAGAAAGCCGATTTCGAAAACCATTTATCTGAGAAAGGCCGCAACTGGATAAGTTGTCAACCAAGTAGGATTCAGATATACTATTTACGTTATTTGCATTAAACTCATTACTATCATCAATATAAGACCAAACAATATTTCCCAAGTTGAAGTCACCCATGACACAGATACTATCATTATTATGACTAGATTCTACTGCTAAAATATTGTCCACATGTGCTCGGTATAGCATATCGTTGCTTGTCGGAGGTATATACGAAGCGCAGATTAAAATGTTTGAAACGTTTTTTACTGCCACGCCGAAAAAATCCAATAGTGTATCATCATTCTTTAATGTCACGAGTGACGAGCGAAATTTCCGATTAACTGCTATAAGAACACCTCCGCTGCATGCGCCTTACCAACTCCTCGCCGCCGTACTTGAATTGCTCCGCAGGCAATCCATCAGCGCCCACGGCATTGTTGTTTTTCAATCTGGTTATTGCTATTGTAACTTCGTCATAATCGGGCGGGGGGACATATATTCCATCATCATTGATTCCTGGATCGGGTTCGTCATCTCTGTGCGGAGAATCGCTGCCTCTATTAAGGAGAGCAGAGAAGTGTTCCCTCCATAATCTATGCACTCTCTGGACATCAGTTACAAAGTCGCAGTTTTCGTTCCGACAAGAGTTTGCCCCGGTCTTAAAATCTTCCGCCTTTCGCCGTATTTTTTGGTAAAATTTTCGGGCGCTATTCCTGGTGGCTAGCAGCTCAAGCGCCTCGCACTCACGCCTTTCTGCTTCTGCTTTTTTCTTCCTGAAAAGGAGTCTCGCTTCCCTTTTCAACTCACGATAGCGTTCACACACTCCTCTTGTTGCGCTCGCTTTTAACGTAGCCCTGTAGGCAGCGTCTTTTCTTTTGGTTGCAACGCGGCATTCTTCATCGTACCAGTTGTTTTTTTGTGGCCGTCGGCTAACCAATTTTTTTCTAGGCGGCAGTAGTACGAAGTGCTTTGGATATATGCTCCCACTGCTCTTGTATTCCTTCAGGCTTGTTGTGTTCTCAGAGAGCAGGTGTGAGAATCGAGTTGCGAAATCATTGGCAGTCTGTTCTGATTGAAGCTTTTCGACGTCCAGCTTTCCTTGTGTTTTTTGTTCCTTGGTTTTAGCCGCGCTGAGGCGGGTGCGTATTTTGGCTGCAACGAGATAATGGTCCGAGTCGATGTTAGGTCCTCGGATCGTGCGCACATTTAAAACACTGGAGGTATGCCGTTCGTCTATTACAACGTGATCGATCTGATTGTAAGTATTTCGATCAGAAGGCAGCCATGTAGTTAGATGTATCTTTTTATGCATGAACCTCGTGCTGGATATGACCATGTTTCGAGCACCGGAAATGTCAGTCAGACTCAGTCCGTTAGGAGAAGTTTCAATGTGTAGGATGAACTTTACAACTGTAGGGCCAAAATACCTTCTTTGCCCACCCTGGCATTAAAGTCGCCTAGCATGATTTATATATAATGACGGGGGCAGCGCTCGTATGTGCGTCCTAATTTTTCATAAAAAGTGTCTTTCACCTCATCGTCTTTCTCCTCTGTCGGCGCATGGGTGCAGATGAATGATATATACATTAGCTCACCGCTAAACGGATGTTGAACGGCTACCAAGAGGATATTTGCCCGCAAGCGACCGGCAGTAGCGAGCTGCTTGAACCACATGCAAAAGAATCGCACTGGCCATTCCCAGGTGAAAGGTGGTCAGAAGTTTTCCCCACTTTCGTGGACTTCTACACACGGCTCCACCCTCCACCAATCTATTCTTGGTCCAGATAAACTCGTGTATCAAATTTTGTGAAGATATCTCAATATTTAGTCAAGTTGTCGTGCTAACCGACAGACGGACGGACGGACATGGCTCAATCAATTTTTTTTTCGATACTGAAGATTTTGATATATCGAAGTCTATATCTACATATCTCGATTCCTTTATAACTGTACAACCAACCGTCATCCAATCAAAATTAATATACTCTGTGTGCAAAGCAAGCTTAGATTAAAAAAACTAAAAACACGCCGAACTAAAAAATAGAAAATAATTTTCAATTAAAAAGAGTTTATATAATAGTAGTAGAAGGTCAAACAATCGTTTATAGTTAATCACCTCAAAATAACTATAAACGATTGTTTGACCTTCTACTACTGTTATATAAACCCTTTTTTATTGAAAATTATTTTCTACTTTTTAGTTCGGTTAGCTATAAAAGCGTGTTTTTTTTAACTAATATTTATTTTTAATTTTTAGTTCAAGTAATTTTAAAAGTTTTAGTCGAGAGTGATGAAACCTCGAAACGCCAGCGGTCCATGGATGAATCCAACCCCACGGCACCGAAAAGTGCCAAGACGCAGGAGGGCTGGACGCGGTCTTTCGCCGAAATTGCCAAGGGTCGGCAGATCATTGGCATTATAGCCGAGAGCAGCGAAGATGGCAGGATCCCGAAACAACAGTGGAAGTGGATCGAGGCCGCGCTCGCTGCGGTGGCCGTTAAGGTTAATAAAGACAACCCTGGTCTACTGCCATCTTACACCGATGCAGGGTGGTTCCAGGGTAATGTCAAGCTAATTGCCTCAATGTAATGGAGGCGCGTGATATCCCCGCAATACCAAGGGCTAGAGCCTGGGTTCTAGTGACGCCAACGGACCCATATGACTTTCTGGAGCTGCTCCAGGAGTACAACCCGCCACAGGTTTAGAAGTCAACCCGGATAAAACCGAGCTTGTCCTTTTCACGAGGATGTACAAAGTACCTAATCTTACACCGTTGGGGGTACGCTCTTAGCGTTTAGCGATAAAGTCAAGTATTTGGGAGTAATTCTGGATAGGAAGCTATTATGGAGTGACCATATAGTGGAGCGATCCAAGAAGGCAGCAGCAGAGCAGTTCACCTGCAAAAGGGCAATTGGCACCTCCTGTGGATTCTCCCCTAAGGTGACCTACTGGATTTACACAGCTATTGTGCGTCCGATTCTTCTTTATGGTGCCTTGGTCTGGTGGCCTGCACTAGCTTAAAGTACCTATCTTAAAATGCTTCAAAAGGTGCAACGGAGTTCGGAGTTCAGCATTACCGGAGCTCTCGGCTCCACCGCAGATTCCGTTACATACATACATAGATACATAGATAGATACAGGCCAAGCTAATAAAAGCGTGTTAAAAAGGGCTCCAGTATGCTCTCCGTAGATGTGCCATGCATCCACTTCTATCATTAATAAAGGAATTCGTTTTTCGAATTATGTGCAAAGTTTCAAATCTATGGTCATTTTGGGTGGTCATAAGTTAAATTGACCTTATGTCCGTTAACCTTATGTCACCCCACCATCATATTATTGCATTGTCATCGAGCCTTGATACGAGTGCAAAGTTTCAATCAAACTTATGGCCATTCAAAGTGGTAATAATGCCAGTTGACTTTATGGCCGTTCACCTTATGTCACCACACCATCACATCAATGCATTGTCATCCGACCTTGATACGTGTGCAAAGTTTCAAATTAATCAGACTTTTAGAAAGCGGTGAAAATTAAGCTCAAAGATTCCGTTACATACAGGCCAAGCTAATAAAAGAGTGTTAAAAAGTGGACGAGGTTATCATCCGATTTCGCTCATTTTCAATATCAATCTATTCTTGGTCCAGATAAGCTCGTGTGCCAAATTTGCTGAAGATGTCTCAATATTTACTCAAGTTATCGTGTTAACGGGCCGATAGACATGGTTCAATCATATTTTATTTCGATATTGATGATTCTGATACATGGAAGTCTATACCTATCTCGATTCCTTTATACCTGTACAACCAACCGTTATCCAATCAAAGTTATAATACCCTGTGCACAAGTACAGCTGGGTATAAAAATAGCTTTTTATTCATCAATCAGAGAATATAAAATAATGTATAATTTTTTATTTTTTATTTTGATTTGTTTCATTTCAAAATGACTCAACCGTGATGCGAAAATTTGAAATAAAAGTAATTTTTCTTTTATTTTTAACAATAAAATTGAACTATAATTCAACAGGCGGGTGGCCTTATGGCCACTTGAGAAAAAAAGGGTGACCATAACGGAAAACCAGATTGGTCATAAATTCAACCTCGTTGACACTGTAATCATTTAAATTTGACGTTGCGTGTATTTCATATGGTCATAACGACCCCGACTAGAAAAACCTTTTTCTAATTGAAAAAACTTGTTTCTAAATTTTTGATGAAACCTTGCCCTGGTGTTGAACACAGGACCTTCGGTGTGATAGGCGGAGCACGCTTCCACCACAGTCCAGATACCTTTAACTTTTTATATCCATACATGGCGTCGTCAAGCATCCTTAATGCATTACTAGAGGCTTCGTTTTCCATATTATTATTCCCATATCGGGTCGTTCATGTCGCTAAGAATGTCTAATATAGCATCGTGGGTAGAGTATGTTCATTCACATCCCGTGGTGACGTAACTGACCCGATTTCCTATGCTTCATCTATCGCATACACATACTGAATGACGATGCTATCATGACGTCAAATCGCAGGGGTTAAAGATTTTGCCATTGTCAACACCAAAAGTGGCAGTATCCCAGAATTTCCTGGTTGTTTGGTTAGTGGCTATGCTACCCGGCCGGAGAGACCTCGCCCGCCCTATCGCCATTTTAATGCACGTTGTATTCCCTTGGAACCAATTACATACTATACGCTGTGTTTGTATTACTCAAACCATTTCCCTAACTCAAAATGTCTACTTATGTCATTAATGGAGCATTTTGATACAGCCATTAAATCGGGTAGCACAAAACAGACTTAAGTTCGACCTAATGTCTTAACGATCTGCTGTGGGTGATGTATGCTATATATACCACCGATTTCGTAAATTTTCAGACAATAATATGTGCAATATACGAAAGCATATGGCGAAGTTTGAAGCTTCAATCTGATAAATTGAGTAAGATATGACAAAATCCCTCTTTTCTGAAAAATCGGTGCTAAAGTGGTCCTATCTGAACGCTTCCGACAAATGTCTAATCGGACACCTAAATATACAGGCTCACCAAATTTTTTCAAGATACCTTAAAAATTTAGCGACAGACGGACATGAACAAATCAACTCAGCAACATGCAACTCACGGATTCTCATGGAAATTCATCCCATCATACGCTCCACATATGGGTTGTCTATGGGAAGGGGCCGTGAAAAGTTTCAAGATACACTTTACGAAGGTAGCAGGAAACCAGAATTTTTTTTTTCGAAGAGCTCACTAATCTCTTAGTACGCATAGAGGCAGTCCTCAACTCCCGACCGCTCTGCCCTATGTCCGAAGATCCAACGGATCCCCTAGTCCTAACCCCAGGGCATTTCCTACGTCGCGCGCCACCCATGTCACTGCCGGAGCCAACTGCCGAGCATTTCACCATGGTCAATAAATGGCAGAAACTAAAAACGCTTCGCCACCAGTTCAGCACACGATGGAGGAAAGAGTACCTCAAGGAGTTGCACAAGCGGTACAAATGGAAATGCCCTCAACGCAATATTCAATTCGGAGATTTAGTCATGGTAAAGGATGTATTACTACCCCCAAACGAAAGGCGTTTGCGACGGGTAATCACTTTACACCATGGATCGGATAACCATGTTCGAGTTGTGGAACTCAAAACCCAAAATGGAATAATAACCCGAAATATAGCCAAACTGTGCGTGCTACCAACTGCCTAGCAGTACTAATCCTACCTCTGGTACCCTCTGCTTTCATGCCCCCTAGCAATTTGAAAATATATATAAGCTACCCTCACCCATGCCTGAAAAATACGAATATTTTTTCCCTTTTCTTGTATTTACCAGACCAGCAGATCTACAGACATTCAAAAGTGCCGGCTATGTGGGCAGAGACACGTGCTTAGGCAGTGCTGGGCGTTCCTCGCAATGAAGCCGGAGGAGCGCTACGAGTGCGCGAGGAACCACCGGTACTGCGAGGAACCACCGGTACTGCATCAACTGTTTGGCAGTGTCGCACAGCACAGGAGCATGTGACTCCGTCCAGCTGTCGGAAGTGTTCACTCGGCCACCACACACTCTTACACTGAGCTCGACCACAAAACAACGCGACGGGAGGGGGGGGAGGGGCATGTTGAAGACATGATCTAATTTTCGGACTAAGTCCGCCCCCCTCCGTCTGGCAATACCCGGTCAGTGCAGCCAAGCGCATGCAGTGTAGCTCAGCTGTGGCTGCAACCACCACCGCACTCACTCTCTTAGTTATTCAGTTTGCATAAAACTACCGCATCACGCATCGTGCCCATTCACCATTTTTTACCGCCCGCCCGCCGTCGCGCAGTTCTTATTTTATTTTTATTTGATACAAATATTTCACCTTTTTACTTTATTTTAAAAAATAATTAAATTCATTGTTTATAACTATGTTTATCGGCTAAAGTTTTGAATTGTGAGTGATAAAAAATAAATACAAATATATAAAACCTAACTAAAGTCCCTAGTGCAGTTAAAATTATACACATTTGTCTTTTGCAGTTTATAATGGGGCCCCGGGGCGGCTTCCAACTTTAATTTTTTAGATCCCTAGTCCTGGGGCTCCTTAACTGGCGTCCAAGCAGGAACCCAGTGGCAGGTGGTCACAATATCACTTAACTTCACAACCAATAGCGTGCTTAAATCAAACTGATTGGTCGTGCCTCAGCTGGTGCTGCTTTTATACTCTTAACTTTCCTCGTTGGCATATTTCTAGGCGTTTATATTTCTAGATTTTACTACTTGTTTACCAGCTATATATTTCTCAGCTATAACTACAGATGCATGATTATAGCTTCTCGCATAGCTATATGCGCGTGTATACGTGAGTGACTCTTCCATCACAAATGGGCGATGCCACTCCAATTTAAAATTTTTATACTCAGTTGAGCAGAGCTCACAGAGTATATTAACTTTGATTGGAAAACGGTTGGTTGTACAGGTATAAAGGAATCGAGATAAATATAGACTTCCATATATCAAAATCATCAGGATCGAAAAAAATTTGATTGAGCCATGTCCGTCCGTCCGTCCGTCTGTCCGTTAACACGATAACTTGAGTAAATTTTGAGGTATCTTGATGAAATTTGGTAAACAAATTTTTTTAAGTCAAATTTTAACAAAAAATTTAATATCTTTACAGTATATAAGTAAATTATGTCAACATTCAAATCCATTAATGATATGGTGCAACAAAATGCAGAAATAAAAGAAAATTTCAAAATGGGCGTGGCTCCGCCCTTTATCATTTAATTTGTCTGGGATACTTTTAATGCCATAAGTCGAACAAAAATTACCAACCCTTGTGAAAATTGGTAGGGGCTTAGATTCTGGGACAGTAACTTATTTCTGTGAAAAGGGGCGAAATCGGCTGAAGCCAAGCCCAGTTTTTATACACAGTCGACCGTCTGTCCTTCCGCTCGGCCGTTAACACGATAACTTGAGCAAAAATCGATATATCTTTACTAAACTCAGTTCACTCAGTTCTGAACTAACTTTGTGTTGGTATAAAAAATGGCCGAAATCCGACTATGACCACGCCCACTTTTTCGATACCGAAAATTACCAAAAACGAAAAAATGCCATAATTCTATACCAAATACGAAAAACATGGTATTTGGAAACATGGTATTTGGATTGGTTTATTGACGCAAAATATAACTTTGGAAAAAAATTTTGTAAAATGGGTGTAACACCTACCATATTAAGTAGAATGAAATGAAAAAGTTCTGCAGGGCGAAATAAAAAACCCTTGAAATCTTGGCAGGAATACTGTTCGTGGTATTATATATATAAATAAATTAGCGGTATCCAACAGATGATATCTTGGTTCACCGTGGTCCACATTTTGGTCGATATCTGGAAAACGCCTTCACATATACAACTACCACCACTCCCTTTTAAGACTCTCATTAATACCTTTAATTTGATACCCATATCGTACAAACACATTCCAGAGTCACCCCTGGTCCGCGTTTATGGCGATATCTCGAAAAGGCGTTAACCTATAGAACTAAACCCCACGCCCTTTTAAAATAATCATTAACACCTTTCGTTTGATACCCATATTGTACAAACACATTCTAGAGTCACGCCTGGTCCACCTTTATGGCGATATATCGAAAAGGCGTCCACCTATAGAACTAAACCCCACGCCCTTTTAAAATACTCATTAACAAATTTCATTTGATACCCATATCGTACAAACCCATTCTAGAGTCACGCCTGGTCCACCTTTATGGCGATATATCGAAAAGGCGTCCACCTATAGAACTAAACCCCACGCCCTTTTAAAATACTCATTAACAAATTTCATTTGATACCCATATCGTACTAACATATTCTAGAGTCACCCCTGGTCCACCTTTATAGCGTTATCTCGAAAAGGCGTCCACCTATGGAACTAAGGATCACTCCCTTTTAAAATACTCATTAGCACCTTTTATTTGATACTCATATCGTACAAACAAATTCTAAAGTCACCCCTGTTCCACCTTTATACCGATATCTCGAAAAGGCGACCACCTATAGAACTACCAACACTCCCTTTTAAAACCCTCACTAATACCTTTAATTTGATACCCGTATCGTACACACAAATTCTAGATTCACCCATGGTCCACCTTTATGGCGATATCTCGAAAAGGCGTCCACCTATAGAACTAAGCCCCACGGCCTTTTGAAATACTCATTAACACCTTTCGTTTGATACCCATATTGTACAAACGCATTCTAGAGTCACGCCTGGTCCACCTTTATGGCGATATATCGAAAAGGCGTCCACCTATAGAACTAAACCCCACGCCCTTTTAAAATACTCATTAACAAATTTCATTTGATACCCATATCGTACTAACATATTCTAGAGTCACCCCTGGTCCACCTTTATAGCATTATCTCGAAAAGGCGTCCACCTATGGAACTAAGGATCACTCCCTTTTAAAATACTCATTAGCACCTTTTATTTGATACTCATATCGTACAAACAAATTCTAAAGTCACCCCTGTTCCACCTTTATACCGATATCTCGAAAAGGCGACCACCTATAGAACTACCAACACTCCCTTTTAAAACCCTCACTAATACCTTTAATTTGATACCCGTATCGTACACACACATTCTAGATTCACCCATGGTCCACCTTTATGGCGATATCTCGAAAAGGCGTCCACCTATAGAACTAAGCCCCACGGCCTTTTGAAATACTCATTAACACCTTTCGTTTGATACCCATATTGTACAAACGCATTCTAGAGTCACGCCTGGTCCACCTTTATGGCGATATATCGAAAAGGCGTCCACCTATAGAACTAAACCCCACTCCCTTTTAAAATGCTCATTAACCCATTTCCTTTGATACCCATATCGTACAAACAAATTCTAGGGTCACCCCTGGTCCACCTTTATGGCGATATCTCGAAACGGCGTCCACCTATGGAACTAAGGATCACTCCCTTTTAAAATACTCATTAGCACCTTTTATTTGATACTCATATCGTACAAACAAATTCTAAAGTCACCCCTGTTCCACCTTTATACCGATATCTCGAAAAGGCGACCACCTATAGAACTACCAACGCTCCCTTTTAAAACCCTCACTAATACCTTTAATTTGATACCCGTATCGTACACACACATTCTAGATTCACCCCTGGTCCACCTTTATGGCGATATCTCGAAAAGGCGTTAACCTATAGGACTAAGCCCCACGCCCTTTTAAAATACTCATTAACACCTTTCGTTTGATACCCATATCGTACAAACCCATTCTAGAGTCACGCCTGGTCCACCTTTATGGCGATATATCGAAAAGGCGTCCACCTATAGAACTAAACCCCACGCCCTTTTAAAATACTCATTAACAAATTTCATTTGATACCCATATCGTACTAACATATTCTAGAGTCACCCCTGGTCCACCTTTATAGCGTTATCTCGAAAAGGCGTCCACCTATAGAACTAAGCCCCACGGCCTTTTGAAATACTCATTAACACCTTTCGTTTGATACCCATATTGTACAAACGCATTCTAGAGTCACCCCGAGTTCACCTTTATGGCGATATATCGAAAAGGCGTCCACCTATAGAACTAAGGCCCACTCCCTTTTAAAATGCTCATTAACCCCTTTCCTTTGATACCCATATCGTACAAACAAATTCTAGGGTCACCCCTGGTCCACCTTTATGGCGATATCTCGAAACGGCGTCCACCTATGGAACTAAGGATCACTCCCTTTTAAAATACTCATTAGCACCTTTTATTTGATACTCATATCGTACAAACAAATTCTAAAGTCACCCCTGTTCCACCTTTATACCGATATCTCGAAAAGGCGACCACCTATAGAACTAAGCCCCACGGCCTTTTGAAATACTCATTAACACCTTTCGTTTGATACCCATATTGTACAAACGCATTCTAGAGTCACCCCGAGTTCACCTTTATGGCGATATATCGAAAAGGCGTCCACCTATAGAACTAAACCCCACGCCCTTTTAAAATACTCATTAACAAATTTCATTTGATACCCATATCGTACTAACATATTCTAGAGTCACCCCTGGTCCACCTTTATAGCGATATCTCGAAAAGGCGTCCACCTATAGAACTAAGCCCCACGGCCTTTTGAAATACTCATTAACACCTTTCGTTTGATACCCATATTGTCCAAACACATTCTAGAGTCATCCCTGGTCCACCTTTATGCCGATATCTCGAAAAGGCGACCACCTATACAACTACCAGCACTCCCTTTTAAAACCCTCATTAATACCTTTAATTTGATACCCATATCGTACAAACACATTCTAGATTCACCCCTGGTCTACCTTTATGCCCATATCCCTAAATGGCGTCCACCCATAGAACTATGGCCCACTCCCTCATAAAATACTCTTTAATACCTTTCATTAGATACACATGTCATACAAACACATTACAGGATTACCCTCGGTTCATTTTCCTACATGGTTATTTTCCCTTATGTTGTCACCATAGCTCTCAACTGAGTATGTAATGTTCGGTTAGACCCGAACTTAACCTTCCTTACTTGTTTTTTTTTTAATTTTTATCAAGATTCTCAATATCAGTCCACACGTCAAATTTCAACATTCTAGGTGTATTATTTACTAAAAATCAGGTTTTTTGGGTTTTACAAAATTTTATATATATAAAAAGTGGGCGTGGTTATCATCCGATTTCGCTCATTTTCAATACCAATCTATTCTGGGCCTAGATAAGCTCGTGTATTTGGTGAAGATATCTCAATATTTGCTCAAGTTATAGTGTTAACGGACAGACGGACGAGCGGACGGACGGACGGACAAGGCTCAATCAAATTTTTTTTCAATACTGATGATTTTTACTTATGGAAGTCTATATCTATCTCGATTCCTTTATACCTGTACCACCAACCGTTATCCAATGAAAGTTATAATACCCTGTGTACAAGTACAGGTGGGTATAACAATAACTTTTTATTCATCAATCAGAAAATTTAAAATAATGAATACTTTTTATTTTTTATTTTGATATGTTTCATTTTAAAATGACTCAACCCTAATCCGAAAATTTGAAATAAAAGCAATTTTGCTTTTATTGTTAACAATAAAATGGAACTATAATTCAACAGGTGTCAACATTTTAATACATGGAGGTGCGTAACAAAATAGCTGAACTTATGGCCACTTGAGGAAAAGAGGGTGACCATTACGGAAAACCTGGATATTCATAAAGTCAATCCCGTTGACACTGTAATCATTTAAATTTGACGTTCTAATTGAAAAAATTTTTTTTCTATATTTTTGATGAAAAAGTGGGCGTGGTCCTACTCGGCCATTTTTTATGCCAAGATAAAGTGAGACCAGATAAGTACGTGAACTAATTTAAGTAAAGATATATCGATTTTTATTCAAGTTATCGTGTTAACAGCCGAGCGGAAGGACAGACGATCGACTGTTTATAAAACACTGAGCGTGGCTTTAACCGATTTCGCCCATTTTCACAGAAAACAGTTATTGTCATATAATCTATGCCCCTACCAAATTTTACAAGAATTGGTAAATTTTTGTTCGACTTATGTCAGTAAAAGTATTCTGAACAAATTAAACGAAAAAGGGCGGAGTCACGCCCATTTTAAATTTTCTTTTATTTTTATATTTTATTGCACCATATCATTACTGGAGTTGAATGTTGACATAATTTACTTATATACTGTAAAGATGTTAAATTTGACTTTAAAATTTGACTTTAAAAAAAATTTTTTTTAAGTGGGGGTGTTCGTAATCAGATTTTGCTAATTTTTAGTTAGCACACATATAGTAATAGGAGAAATCGGGCCTTCCAAATTTCATCATGATATCTTCAACGACGACTTTTAAATTACCTTCTTTCAAAAGTGGCCGGTGCCACGTCCATTGTCCAAAAATTTACAAATTTTCTATTTTGCGTTATAAACTCAACCCAACTACTAAGTTTCGTCGCTTTATCCTTGGTACGGAATTATCGCACTTTTTGGTTTTTCGAAATTTTCGATATCGAAAAAGTGGGCGTGGTTGTAGTCCAATTTCGTTCATTTTAAATAGCGGTCTGAGATTAGTGCCGAAGAACCTACATACCAAATTACACCAAGATACCTCAAACTTTACTGAAGTTATCGTGTTTACGGACGGACGGACGGATATTGCTAACTGAATTTCTTTTTTTTTTCGCCCAGATAATATTGATATATAGAAGTCTATATCTATCTCGATTAGTTTATGCCGTTATGGATTACCGTTATGCGAACAAAATTAATATAGTCTGTCAGTTCTTCTCAGCTGAGTATAAAACGCGATTCACACATCATAAATCAAACGTCATACAATGTCCAAATTCACTTAGGAATTTATTTAAATGACTTAGTTTAATCATTACAGAGCATAAACTTAGATTTAATTTGTACTGGCTGATTTCAAGTTCACAGAAAAGACATATTAATTTATTCACATTTGTCAAGGTGTGGGTGTTCCCCGCGCTTTGAGCTTTGAGCGCACCTTGTCCCGCTCAAGTATGGCAGCATGGTAGCAAGGGCCCAAAGCCGGAGCCTCCTAAGGTACGCACTGGAAAAGCTATAAATAAAGAAAAGAAAAACCACTTTTATTATTTTTTGGGATTAATCACTTATATAAGTGCAAAATTTTTTTCTGATGGGTATACAAATTCATCACAATTACAACAACCACATGAAAATTGTCAACATCAACTGCAAATATTTATAATTGAAATCTTTATTTTGTTCATTTGGTAGTCGTTGGACACCTTTCCCGATATTTTTTTACGCTTTCAGCAGTTCGAGTACTGCTCCATATCTCCAAGATTTTGTGTATATCGTTGATCCCTGTGCCATGGGACCATATGGGCGAAGTGGCTTCTTTCAAGCCGCCCCAGATGCACCACGTAGGGCCTATAAACCACACTGCACTTTCACAATAAACACTCGCGCACTAAATCTATTTTATTTAAAACATACAAACATTTAATAATTTACCGCGGACATAAATTTGTACACTATAAAAAACAAAATGTAAACAAATAAGGGAACTGTCAAACACGGGGTATGTTCATGACATCAATACTCGAAAGCTTTATTCCATGGGTTGCCAGATAGCCACTTGGAGTGGTGAGAATAAGGAGAGATATAAATATAGATTGGAAATATTTGCGGTTGATTCGGAAGGATGAAAATACAAAACGGTATAGGAAAACGGTGCCGGAGATCGATTTCAACGATATAAAAGGGGGTTACTGTAGGACATGCAAAACTATTGTATTATTGAGAAGCAGTCAAAGCGGTAATGTGCGGTCGTTTAAAGTGGTGGCGGTAAAGTTATATAGGTGAAATCGAAAAAAAAGAACTAAGGACAAGTAAAGTGGAAGTTTTTTTTTGTTAACGAGGTGTTGGCCGAAAGGCCCAGCATTTTCTAAAACTGCGCCAGAAGCTGTGGCAACAAGAGTAATGCTGAAAGGCCCAAAACTTATAAAACTACGACGGAATCCACGGCAATAATAGTAATGCTAAAAGCCTAAAGTTTCGACGACAAGTATCTGTGGTAATAATGTTAATGGAGAAGTGTGTCACGAGACGATCTTTTGTGAGGGTGGAACGAGGAAGTGGAGACTAATCGAAGGAAAACCTGATCCTTTTTTGTCATATGCAACACATCCAACCATTAACTTTGAAATCTTCAAGAGAGGATCGAGCCGAAGGAGACTGCTCAGTGTACACCATAAACGTGTTGGTAATAACAAAAACCTTTTTTTACCAGATTTTTCTTTTGGCGTTCACATTCGGTGATCATGATCACTACAAAATCTTTAAAGAAAAATCCCAGTTTTCGTTTCTACAAATTTTCTTTTATATAATTTTCTGTTAAAATTATTTTTTTTTTTTTGTCGGGCATAATTTTTATTTTCGCTCACAGCCACCCTAGTACGGGTGCAGCTAACTTGTAGCTCACATATGGACGTGATATTCCGTCATAAATTTGCGTTAATCAATTTTTCGTTCCTCCAGTGGGTAGAGCATTCCTAGTTACCCGATACATGCCAGCTCCAGGAAATTATTTTCAACAGATCTTACAAATTCTTTTAAACCGATCTCGTATCATATTTCAACCGATTTCGCACAATACAATTTTTATTCTCAACCGATTTCACGTTATAAGATTTTTACCACCAACCGATTTCACACCAATAAGGAACCGAGAAGCGAAGACAATAACCACCACGTAGGAATCTTGCCACAGTGCTGGCGATAAAATAACTACTGGAAATATACCAACCAATCGTAACTTTTCGAATTAGTGGCATGATATATATTTTTGTCGTAGATTTTTTTTTATCGACCTAATATAAGATTTGTGAACTAATGTAATAACCAGGGCCCGAATTCTTTTGACTTGTCAACTTTTTTTGGTGCACGGAATACGTCTCTGGAAAATCCGGAAATCTCTTTCATTTTATCTAGATTTTAAAAGCGAAATGTTTTTAGGTCAACTTTTTGCATTTTCTCGGTTTTTTTTTGCTTATGGGTAATTTTTCTTATATTTTTGGACATTTTTAACCATTTTCTTTAACTTGGGCAACTTCATTTTTTATTCCTGTAAAATTGCCAAGTTCTGAAAGTTTATTTTGCAACATAGAATAAAATTGGCAAACAAAAAAATATGGCAACTTTGCACCTTTTTGTAGTTTACCTTGTTATCTCTTTCTATCTAATTTTACTTCCATTGGTAACCCGGAAATGCTTAGATGTTTGTTTTGTTGTGCGGTGTTGTTCTCTGCTGCCGATTAATGTACCGTCTTTCAAATGCATTTGAAACTCTAACAAAAATAACAAAATAAGAAACAATTTTGCGCCATTAATAAATTGGTTGAAAAGTTTGTTCGCGATATTTCAATTAGAGGCTCGCGGTTCTTTTGTGGTTTGCGTACTTGAAGTTCGAAATTAAATATACCAAAACAGAAGCCATCGAAAGCCAGACACTTAAAAAAATTGGTTGATGAATTTGGTTGTGAAATATTTTCTACTGACGGCGCAATATTATTGTGTAAAGTTTGTGAAGTTAAAGTTTTGGCCGATAAGAGATTTACAGTTCTGCAACATATAGGTCGCGAAAAGCACAAGCGTCGATTGGAGCTCATGGATAAAAGAAACATCCAAGCAAATGCTCTTGATCCAAGCTGCTTCAACAAGTACCAGAAACAATGACTTTTTCAGGGAGTATGCGACGCATTGGTTTCATTTGGCATCCCAAATGGTAAACTAAATAACATTCCTTTAAAAAATTTTTTGGAAGCTTACACAGGACGTAAGATACCCGACGAATCTACTTTGCGCAAAAACTACTTACCGCTCTGCTATGAACCAACAATAAACAATATAAGAGAGTGCATTGCTGGAAGAAAAATATTCATATCAATGGACGAAACAAGCGACGTTATATTGCTAACGTTATAGTGGGTACCATGGGGCTAGGCGAGCCATGTCAGGCGTACCTTCTTACATGTGAAATGATCGAGAACACTTTCACAAAGCGATGACTTTACTTTGGCCAGATGGTACGTGCACATTTATATTTTGGAATTATCCTACATACATTCATGCATATATTTCTATCATATTTAATTTTTTTTTCAGGTATTCGACATGATGACGTACAGCTTTTTGTGACAGATGCTGCTCCTTATATGGTCAAAGCAGGCAAATCTATTAACAGTTTTTATCCTAAAATGATATATTTCCCTTGCCTCGCTCACGCTTTGCACAGGGTTGCGGAGGAAATAAGATGGATCTTTCCAGTCGTGGATGTGCTGATATCAAAAACAAAGAAGATTTTTATTAAAGCACCGTCACGAAAAGATCAATTTAAAATACTTGCTCCTGGAGTGCCTTTCCCACCAGAGCCTGTAATCACCCGTTGGGGTACGTGGTTAAATGCATGTACATACTACTGCGAACATTTCCAGCAAGTGGAAAAATTTATTAATTCGTTTAACCCATTAAGCCCGGCACGTTGCGTCTGCGCAACGTTTGCGGCTTCGCATATATTACACAGGTTTTAAGAAAATTTAACGAAAAAACGACTAAATTTTATAAAATTGAACTTATTTAAAATGTGTTATACTTATATTTGAATCTAGTAAATATTTATACACATTTATTTTCGTTTGAATTCCCGCAATTTTTTGGGTGTTTTTTGTTAAATTATTAAAAAATACTTTCGATGTAAAAAAAATCTCCTTGTTAACAGTATTTTGTCTAAGCAAATTACGTGAAAATTAATTTTGCAAAATTTTATATTGCAACATATAGCAAATATATTATATTAAAAGTTTACGTTGCGCAAATGCAACGTTAGGACTTAACGCTATGCATTTTTTCAACCGGCAGCACTCAGCCTTGTGAGCAGCTGATATTGTTTATTTACATTTTCTGTTAAGAAAAAGTGTGACGTTCTTTCTTTGCAAAATGTTTTCTATAAAATATTTATCTAAAAGAGATATAGAAAATATAGTTAATGAATGGGACGAGGAGGATGAAGTCGTAAATAATATAAAAAACGCGGATTCGGTTCATATGATATTACTGCCGCCTGAGACTGTAGATGCAGTTAGTGACACAGAAGATGTGGACGAGAAGCTCGGCCCCCTTCCAATTTCGTCGTGCTCTTTTATAACCTTTTTATATCTTTTTTTTTTTGCCGACTCCGAACGGGATCTGCAAGGCAGATGAGTTTTCACTGCGAGCTTTTCATGGCAGAAATACACTCGGAGTGCTTGTCAAACACTGCCGAGGGACGACATCGCTTAGTAAACTTTTCTCCTAATTGAAGTAACTTGTTCCTAAAATTGATGTTGCTTTTCCAGGTGTGTGAACCTAGGATCTTAGGCGAAGCAAGCTACCATCACACATCACACCAATACGGTTGTGGTGCAATATGTAACCGTCTGAATTTTAGAAACACTAAACCCTTACGAGCTTAGATGAACAAATGATAGCATAATTCGCCAGCCATTCATGTAAAATGTTTTTGAAATCCAAACCAAAACTTTGTCTATGTTTTGCTTTTATACCCTATTCCAGGTCTTCATTTATCAGAGATACAAACTAATGCCTTGGCCAGTCTATTGTGTTACAATTTCTTGAAAATATTGACATGTGTAAGAGAAACCAACACCTTTTTCACATCTTTTAAGTTTATGTCTCAACTTACTACAATGGGTTACTGTGCGTGAAAATCGAGCTGGTGGTGCAGAACTTACAGATATTAAAAAGTTCAATAAAACTCTCGCGGATGCATTCGATAAAAATAATAAAATAAGTGCGATATGATGGAATGATAATTTTTCGGTGACTTTTCTTTCCAATCATTTGGAGAAAAGCGCTACTAATAAAGTATATCGATATGATATAAAGGTGAAAAAATACGGCAATATCGATCCCATTTCTCGTACATGACTGTAATAGAAACATGTGTGGTGTGGTCCTTTTTTGCAATGCAATGATCAATTACAGAATTCGTATTCGTGGAAAAAAACGGTATTGGCCACAAATGCACTAGACTCAGCCATGGTGAATGTCA
The DNA here is from genome assembly GCF_040869045.1 of Eurosta solidaginis. Classification (NCBI taxonomy): domain Eukaryota; kingdom Metazoa; phylum Arthropoda; class Insecta; order Diptera; family Tephritidae; genus Eurosta; species Eurosta solidaginis. Next base: position 278,692,545 of record NC_090320.1, read on the forward strand.
GGAAAATACACTGTCTGTTGAAAAAACTGGAAAACGCTCCTATTATGGGACAGCTATAGTTCGAGTTTTTGTTGTCGAAACTTTGTCTGAAGCTCCTGTAAGGAAGCTTAAACGCAAACAAGCTCACAGCACTGCTCCAAAAAAAACCTCGCTTGGTTCACCTACCTGTTTTTACAGAAAAGCGTTACGCTGTCGATCTTGCACAAATCAAATCAAATATGTATGCAATATATGTGAAATCGGGCTACATCCAAAATTTTTTAAGAAATATCACAATTAAAACATATTTTTATGAATTAAGCGGGGACTGACCTCATTGCTTTTAAATGTATGAAAACATTTATTTAAAGCAATTTTGAATTTATAATTTTTATTTAATAATTTGGGAAAAATTTAAACAACGGGACATCAGGACGGACAAGGCGACAGCTGTTTCTATTATACCTTGTAAATCACTTCAAAACTTTTTCTCCCGAGTTGAAGCGTTACAAATGCATTCAGGCAGTTATGCTTTAGTTGTTGTAAACTTTATCCCAAGACGTAGCTGAATGTGCTTGTAACAATTCAACCATCGTAGGAGTGCGGATTCAAATCCCACTCCCGGGAGAAAAGGCTGTGAAGATATTTACAAGGTTTAATCGAAACAGCTGTCGCCTTGTCCGTTCTGATGTCCCGTTGTTTAAATTTTTCCCAAATTATTAAAACATATTTTATTTACTTTCAACATAAACATATTTTATTTACTGCTTTTGAATTTTCACACAAACGAAATAAATTTTTTTAAATAAAATGAACTTAAAATTAAAAATTTGTATATCATTAAGGCCTAACGTTGCATGTACGCAACGTGCTCCACCACCCCAACGGGTTAGGACCGCAAATTTTTTTCGGTTTTTTATTCTTAATTGGACCAATTTATATGGCCACTGAAAATTTCATTGAAATTGCTCCAGCCCTTCTATGCTCAGGACTTAATGGGTTAATAACCATTATGCTAGGCCATAGAAGAAACTGAGGAGCTTTTTAAAAATAATGAATTGAAGGGCCAGTTAGCGTACATAAAAAATAACTTTTCATGTATTACAAAAACGATATAATCACTTCAATTCAACCATTTGTCTTTAGGAGAGGGTGTGAACTTGATGGAAGATCTGGAAAAAAAATTGAATGATGTGCATGGGGTTGCAGCTAGAAATGTATATTGTAAATTAAGACAAGCACTAGATAAAAATGTTGGTTATAAAATTTTAAAATCCATTGCAAATATTTTAAATGGGGAATATTTTGACACAATAAATTTTAGTGCATTAACATCAATGACATTGGCTTCTAATATCTAGTGCTGACGTAGAAAGAAGTGTTTCTATGTACAAAAACATATTAACAGATAACAGAAGATCTCTTACTGTTGACAATTTAAAAATGTATCTTGTTATTTATTGTAACAAAAAGCTTTAAAGTGCAATAAAAATTTAAAACCATTCAAAAATATAAAATTTTTTCAGGTCATTTTTTCTTTTTTTTTAGGTAATTTTGAAGGATTTTTTAAATCAATATGTCATTTTTTTGAGTCATTTTTTTGAGTCATTTTTGGCTGTTCTTTAGGTCAACAAAATCCGGGCCCTGGTAATAACTTATGTTATTGAACGTTGTATATGTGGAGAAGTACCAATCGCTCACGGGAAGAAACAAACGAATAAATCAACGTGGCCGGAAAGACCCCAGTTCCAATGATTCCCCCTAACCTACATAAGAGAGCTCTTTTAGGTAGGCTTTAGGGTGTGTGTGATAATTTAGAATTTTGCTCAAATTGAGCCTATGAAGGTTTGGATTTACTTCGGTGAAAAAAGGCCCGAAATATTCTTACAATCTTTATCTACACGTACATGTAAGTTTTTGTGTGTAAAACTGTTTATATATAAATCATTCGTTGCAAATTTCTTTTTTTGTTGGCATAAAAATTATATAATATTCCAAAAAAAAAAAAAAAAAAATGCAATATCGAACTTTTTGTCACATAAATACATTTAATTTCCTGTGTGATGATAAGAGAGGTGAAGCGCTTCTGGCGTAAATTTATTTATTTTTTTTTTTTTTTTTTTGACATCCATATTTTACGTATATTTAAATAATTTATTTAGTCGATGCGTTTTTTTGTATTGTTTGTTACATGCGCTTATTTCCGAAAACATAATTACATGGTATATTATTGTTTTTTTTTTTTTTTTTTGTTTGTGGAAATAGTGTAACGTAAAAATCTCTGTATACATATTCCATTTTAAATAAGCGTAATTGCATTTAAGATAAGCGGTAAGTTCGGAACCAAAGTTAGAAGGAAATTGAATTAAAACAAGAAATTGAAACGGTTTGCTAAAATTTAATATTGGGCAGGGTTATTGGGAGCACCGGAAACGGGGACTCGCTGCCAGACGAAATTATAGAGCGATGCAAGGTTGCGAGGGCTTCCTGCGAGGGGTGTGTATGGAGGGTACTATAATGATGACTGTGACATCCGCCCCGCATCAAGGTGGACAAGGGTTAAGGGCCCCGACCCCTCGCCCTGAGCTAGCTGGGGGATACTCAACCTTGACTGCGCAAATGGGCGGATTCACCATCAAACAGGTGTACGTGACACATTGTAAATATCGACGCGCCATACGAAAAGTAACAGTTTCAAATTTTTTTGCATAGAAATCCTATAAATAAAATTTTGAAAGTACTACTTTTCGTATGACACGTCGATATGTATTTATTAATTTGTAAAAGCTGGTTTAAAGAAGCAGTAGAGACTTGTTTTCTTTTTTTTTTTTTGTGTAATAGCTTTTGATATTTTTCGCCCGCATATTAGTAAGATCTGATATCTGATCTGCATTCAAGGTATTGATGCCTCTAACTGCTTCTGAAAAACTCACTTTCTGTCGTTGCATATCTTGATCGATAGCTGATTTTTCGTTATCTATCGAACAGTTTGGCATCTTCGTCATCTTCCGTAATTTGACCGTCGTTCCAATTCTCAATGTCGTCAATGCTGACGTCAACACCACCCACCTTTGACAAAAAAAAAAAAAAAAAAAAAAAATAGGTTAATACTCGCACTTGCTTTTATTATCAAACAAACGGTTGGTTTTGAAAAAATTTATGAACTCAGAAAATTTAACCAATAGTTGACCTCGAGCCGGCAAAACAAATATAAAGATATCGGTACCTCATATTTAAAACGTTGATTTTGTTTCTCAGATTCTTCCAATAACTTATTCTCAAGAAAAGTCATTGTGAGATCCCTTTCATCTCGCGGTTCTAGCGCCGTGATCAATGTATTGTCACGGATATTAGCATCACTAAATTATCCCATCACTAAGGCGATGCTAAGACCATGCCAAGCAGTATTTACGTTAATAATCAAATCAAGTATACACATATATAAGGCAAGAGATGAGATGTCACACACCGATGAATTTACTTATACGCTTATGTGTGTGCGGGAGACTGTAAACTACAAACACATGCATATACCTTCTCTGACTTGTCACAAGAGAGAGCAATAATTTGTGCACGTAGTTGTGGCTGGCGATTTTGTAGCCGAAACAACTAGTAACTTCTGGAAATCGAAGAGCCTAGAAGTATGCAGCGTAAACTATAAAAGCGGCGCCAGCGAGTAAGAAGTAATTCAGTTTGATTTGAATTGTCAAGCAGTTACGAGTAAGATGATATCTAGCGAGCAATAGCACTATTATTTTGAAAGTCAGTTTCCTTTAAGCTATCAGTTTGGTTATTAAGCTATTCGTTGTACAGTTGGAGTGTTATTGTGAAGTACCTTAATAAAGGCCATTTTTCCATTATTCCATATTGGAGTTATTTATTCAACAGTTTAGTGATTCGAACTTAGCAGAGGATTGCAAATAAGAGGATTTGCAAGTAAATTCGTTACAATTGGTGTCAGAAGAGGAATTGTTGAATAAATTCCGAAGATTGGGAATACAACTTGGACATGGCAAAGTTCAGTGAATTGAAGATCCAGCAACTGAAAAAGGAGTTGGAGAACCGTGGATTAAATACAACCGGAAATAAGATCGAACTTCAAGCACGGCTACGAGAGGTAATGGAGTCGCAAGGAATTGATGTGGACGAGTTTGTCTTTTATCCTGATGGGGACGAAACAACAACAAAAATTGAAGAGAAAAACGAAAGATCGCAGACAGTTACAAACACAGACTTGAACATGATATTGGCTGCAATATCGGCACAAATGTCCGAAATGTCATCACAAATATCCACCAACATGTCATCACAACTGGAAGAACAAAAGACAAATATAACATCCCAACTGGAGTCACAGGAGACACGTATTACATCCAAGATGGAAACTCAACTGGCAGAGCAGAACACATATATGGCATCCCAACTGGAATCACAGGAGGCACGTATTTCAGAAATGACGTCGCAAGTGTCATCTCAACTGGAAGACCAAAAGACATATATGGCATCTCAATTAGAAGCGCAAGAGGCACGTATGTCTGAAATTTCGGCAGAAATTTTGGAACAGGTATCATCAAAACTGGAAGCGCAGGATGCAAAAATGGCTCAATTTCAGGCAGAAGTAGATGATTTAAAAGGTCGTATGGAGCAGTTACAACTAAATCGCCCAGCTGTTTCAGCGAGTAACCCAAAGGTAAAGACACCATCCTTTGACGGTTCTGTTCCTTTTCAGGTCTTTAAGCTACAGTTTGAGAAGACCGCAGCAGTGAACCAATGGAATGCTGAAGATAAAGTTGCAGCTCTGTTCGTGGCACTGAAAGGGCCTGCCGCGGAAATCTTACAGACCATCCCAGAGTACGAGCGGAACCATTACGAAACATTGATGAGCGCTTTAGAGAGACGTTACGGAAGCGAGCATAGGAAACAGATATTCCAAATTGAGTTGCAAAACCGCTACCAAAAAGCAAATGAGACATTGCAGGAGTTTGCTTCAGATATTGAAAGATTGGCTCATCTTGCAAATGCAGACGCACCCGTGGAATACACTGAAAGGGTAAAAATCCAGAGCTTCATAAATGGCATACGAGATGTGGAAACGAAGCGGGCTACATATGCGAACCCAAAACTGACATTTGCTGAAACGGTATCACATGCATTGACTCAGGAAACTGCCTCCCTATTAAGTAAACCAGCATATAAGGCTCATCGTGTGGAAGTAGAAAGGCCAGAGTGGGTAGACACAATTTTGGAAGCACTGAAGGGATCTCAGCAGAAGAATGCCAGAGTTATTAAATGTTTCAAATGCGGCAAACCAGGTCACATTGCACGTCATTGCGATCTTGGTCCTAATAGTTCCAACAATGTGGGTGGCCGTAAACGCAAAGCTGGCGGAAATGAGCAAGAGCGTGTCGAATGTAAAGAACGAAAACTTGCACCGGCTATTGAATGTCCCGTGATATCTGTGTTGCAAATTGGAAGGAAATCAAGCAGTCTTACCGTCAGAGGGAACGTGGATGGTAAAGAACGTGTACTGACTGTAGATACGGGGGCATCTCATTCCTTGATTCGATCTGATTTGGTCTACAGGAGAGTAAAGTCATTACCTGGAGCAAGGTTGCGTACGGTAACAGGCGAATATAATCAAGTCCAAGGCGAAGTGGTATGTGAGGTATTAATTGGAAAAGTCATGGTTCTACACAAATTCGTTGTGGCGGAGATCGTTGATGAAGTTATATTGGGAGTAGATTTCTTGATTGACCATGACATCAAGATCGATATGCAGAGAAGGGTGATGCGTTATGAGAACCAAGATGTGCCACTTAACTTTAGTTTGGAAAAAGGGTTCAGCAGTAATCGGGTACTGGTGGAGAATACTCGACGAAATTCAAAGGTAAAGGTTGATAGATCGAATGGGCCAAATAAATCAAAATCAAAAGTACCTGCGAGAGAAACACTGGCATTGACAAAACCTAAAAGACGCAGGAAAACGAAGCAACGAATTTCCGAGAAAGAATGCGAGGGTAGTTTCAAGCCGGAGCGCACTACTGTTGTAAAATGTGGGAACGATACAAATTATGCAAAGAAAATTCGTCCAGCGCAAGCTCTACGAAGTGGTTCATTGGCCAAACAACAGAGTGTGAAGGAACGAACCAGGGTATTGAGTGGTACGATGAAACACAGGTACCATGAGAACAATAATTCGAAAGGTTTCTTGGCGGGAGATTTGGTACTGTTATCCAACCCTCACCGGCGGAAGGGTGTTCCATCCAAATTTCGGTGCAGTTGGGAAGGCCCGTACAAGGTTGTGAAGAAGATCAGTGATACCATCTACCGCATACAAAGCATTGAGAAACCACGGAGTAGAAGAGTGGTACATTTGGCGATGCTAGCAGCGTTTAGATCGAGAGAGTTGTCTGATCGGGACGATCAGACTTAGGCGGAGGGCAGTGTCACGGATATTAGCATCACTAAATTATCCCATCACTAAGGCGATGCTAAGACCATGCCAAGCAGTATTTACGTTAATAATCAAATCAAGTATACACATATATAAGGCAAGAGATGAGATGTCACACACCGATGAATTTACTTATACGCTTATGTGTGTGCGGGAGACTGTAAACTACAAACACATGCATATACCTTCTCTGAGTTGTCACAAGAGAGAGCAATAATTTGTGCACGTAGTTGTGGCTGGCGATTTTGTAGCCGAAACAACTAGTAACTTCTGGAAATCGAAGAGCCTAGAAGTATGCAGCGTAAACTATAAAAGCGGCGCCAGCGAGTAAGAAGTAATTCAGTTTGATTTGAATTGTCAAGCAGTTACGAGTAAGATGATATCTAGCGAGCAATAGCACTATTATTTTGAAAGTCAGTTTCCTTTAAGCTATCAGTTTGGTTATTAAGCTATTCGTTGTACAGTTGGAGTGTTATTGTGAAGTACCTTAATAAAGGCCATTTTTCCATTATTCCATATTGGAGTTATTTATTCAACAGTTTAGTGATTCGAACTTAGCAGAGGATTGCAAATAAGAGGATTTGCAAGTAAATTCGTTACAGTATCATATGTACTCGGTAAACTGCAAGAGTGACCAAGCATCCTTTGCATACTTACAGCTGCTTATCCGAATCATTTCCATAGCGTCAACCGCCGGTTCAATAATAATTGAAGCATCCGTGTCTCTCCGCTTCCATGAGGCATCTGGAGATTCAGGAACAGGACTTTCAATGACATCCCAAATTTTTCCTTCTTCATAATAAGCTGCATTCTATATTTCCACAGCTCGTAGTTATCGCGATATAATTTCGTAATCGCCAATTTTAGATCAGCCATATCGTAAAGTATCAATAGAATTACCGAACAAATATATTACAAATTTAAAAAATGTCACAATGCCCATAACCTATTGCAAAAATATTAACTTGTAATAAAACAATTCTATATTTTGTATTCAGATTCAAAAATTTTCAGTTTTATAATAAAATATCTGATAATTACAAATTTTAACTAGACGCTTTTAATTTACAACAAGTATATGCAAATATAAAGTAGATATTAATGAAAGATATTTAACACCTAACACGCCTCGCCCGTTCCTCACGCACCTTCTTCAGCTGCTCTGTGTCTGACCTTCCATACCTTCCGCAATCCTCATGAATGGTCGGTGCGAGATGACCGGTGGAAATCCTTTTTTCATTTAAAAAATTTGTGTAAGCGTTTATAACATCCTCGGGTGGTTCACTGCGTCGTGTATGAATCTCAAGGTATTCTTAATTTTGGAAGAGAAACTAATGTTATAAATATGTTTATATGTGATTTTTGAATGACATGTAAAATTGTGACTACGTTCGTCCATTTGGCCTGCAGTTTTCGAATTTTGTGGGAATGATTTACCTACGTTCCTTTTGGAATTTAGTTTGTTAACGAAATTATTACGATGTTGGGCCATCTTCAGTGTCATTGTCTTTTTTACTTTCCGTCGTTTTGTAGAAAAAATAGCTAAAACATATTGCAAATACAACTACACGAAGCCCAACAAAACAACTGTCTTTTGCTTAATGTGTGACGTATCTTAATTTGAGAATTGGTGAAAATCCCATATTCAAAATTTGCCAACCAATCCTTTTTTGAGATTCTTTCTAGAGCTAGGCTAACATTAAGTTGGGATTTTCAATTAGAATTCTCAAACCCATCACAAACCTGGCCGGAATAGTATGGAATCAAGACGATTTTTTTACCTATTTTTTAAGTTGTAATGAAATTTGAAAAAGCGCGTTTGATCTCAAGAGATGAATAATTCAGAAAATCAAATTAGGAACTAAATTTTTCTACAACTTTTGAGAATTTTTGTTATGTTGCTTCCTCGGAAAATTTACCAATTGAAACTTATTATAATAGTATTCGCGGTAATGGATTTTTCTCTTCTCTGCTATGCTGCCGAAGGCTTCCACAAAATAAATTTAATCTTTATTGGTTATCAATTTGATCATTGATTGCAATGAAAAATTGTTAGTAATTTGAAAAATTTTTTAAAATGTATTTGATAAAAATAAGTAGACATATTTTCTGAAAAAAATTAATCAAACCAAATTGTTAAATAAATGAATTTAATTTAACTATTAAAAAAAATAGCAGAAAAAATTTGTTTAAAAAATTAGTAATTCAAAAATTTTATTAAAAACTAATACACAAAATATTATGTAAATCAAACTCAAAAATTTGTAAGAAAATTAGCGAATAAATTAATATATTATTTTTAATATGCTTGTTAAATTTTATTTAAGATTTTTTAAGGATTAATGTGCTTAACACCGATAAATGATTATTGTTATTCAATTATTATTTTTGGTTTTATTGGGAAAAACTGAAAAGAAGTTTTTGAAATGGTGCCATTGCAATATGCCAGTAAAAATTTCCTTCTTTTCAGTTTTACCTAATAAAATCAAAAATAATAATTGAATAACAATAATCATTTATCGGTGTTAAGCTCATTAATTCTTTAAAAATTTTAAGTTAATTATTTTCCTTTAAAGTTTTTAATGCAAAAAAGGATTTATAAGGCAATTTGTAAAGAAATGAAAAAAAAGTTAAAAACTAATAAAACTTGTCAATAACAAGTAAGGAAGTCTAAGTTCGGATGAAACCGAACATTACATACCCAGCTGTACACTTGGAATGCTGTTGTTGTTTGTTTTGTGTGCTTAATAGTGTTACAAGGCTGCGCAATAATATATATACATATGGTTCTATTCTGAACTAACTTTTCTTCGAATTATGGCTCCCTAAAGATAGAAAATTGCTTAGTCACAAAAGGGGCGATGCCACGCCCCTTTTTTTAAATTTGAAGTTTTTCCTATTTATTGTAAGATATAGCTTACTTAATTCGTCCACGACCCTTTTAAATATCTTTTATATAAAAGTGGGCGTAAATTCATAAATTTTTCTTTCAAAGCATTCCTTATTGTAAAGGCAACCTCTCTGCCGAATTTTGTTACGATAGGCTTAACGATTTTTGGTTGATGATTAATAATATTTGTAAAATTGTTTTTGTCACAAGTGGGTTGTGCCACGCCCATTTGAAACATTTTTATACCTTTCATGAACATCAAATGGTATGTTAACCTTGGTCCTATGTTTGTAACGTTCAGAAATATAGAAGATAGAATCACCCTTAAGTATACCGAACTTATCAGGGCGACGAACTGAGTTGATATAGCAATGTCCGTCTGTCCGTCCGTCTGTCTGTTTGAACGCAAATTAGTCCCCCAAATTTTGAGATATCTCAATGAAATTTGGCACAAGAATGATTTGTGTATTATATTAGACATTTGTCGGATCCGGTGGAATCATACCACTGTAACATATATCTCCCATACAACAGATCGTTCAGATAAGAGGATTTTGGTCATTTCTGCCGCAATTTAGAAAGTATAAACGTGAAACTCTGTGATATATATGTGGGTTTACGCTAATAATTGTTTAAAGTTTAAAGTTATTAAATCTCGTTTATTTTTTAGTTAATTGTTCATGTTACAATTAAACAGTTATGTGATTTAACGAATGTAAATTAATGTTTAAGTATTTTTTAAAGATTTTTAACAAAAACGTTTTTTCACATCCAAGACAATAATTAATTAATTTTTCAAAACTACAATATTTTCTTAATAGTTTTTTCCTGTTCGTGTTGCTTTTCTCTCTAAAAGCACAGTATTTCCGTGTACAGTATTATCCGTTCCTACATTCGGCCGTTCTGACGATTCATTCGTCCCGAACGATGATCCCCACGGCTTCATGAATTCTGCCACTGTCGACGTACATCCTGGACCCTCGTGCTCACCTATTTTTTCTACTTCATATCGATCATGATGAAGTTTTTTTATTATTTTATAAGGACCTAAATACTTTGCCTTAAGTTTGAGACCACTACCAAACTGAGTGTATTTAATAGCAACTAAGTCATTCACTTTATAATTTATTGCAGACCCACGTTTAGAGTTAAAGTTTTCCCGATTTTCTTGCTGAATTCTCAGTATATTTTCTCTAGCTTCATCTCGAATTTCGTTGCGTGCAAAATCTAGATCCTCAAAACTTGCTTCTTGTATAAACTCATTTAGTGCCGGTTAATATTTTAAATGGAGAGTACTTAGTACTTCTTGCGGGAATACTGTTGATAAATTGCTGGACTTTATCCACATGCCGGTACCATTGTTCCGGGTTTTCCTGACTAAGTTTTGCCAACATTGGCACCACTACACGGTGCATCCTGTCGACCTGCCCATTTCCTCTTGGTACACCTGTAGTTATAGTATAATGTTGTATACCTTCTTCCTCGCAATAATCCTTGAACAAATTAGATGTGAAAGCCGAACCCCTATCCGAAATGATTCTTCTAGGATTTCCAAAAATACTAGGTTGCCTCCTCAATTTTTCTACCACCGCGGAAGCTCCTGTGTCTTTAGTTGGATATAACCAAACGAATTTTGAAAATCCGTCTACTACTACAAAAATATATTTATATTATTTGTTTGTGGTTGTCATGGGACCTAAATGGGCTACATGTAAGGTAGAAAGCGGTTCACCGTCTTTATCAATTGGTGATAAAAAACCTTCCTTTTTACCTGCTTTTGCATTAACTACTATGCACTCAATACAGCTAGATACTACCTTCCTTACTTTTTAGGACAGTTTCGGTATAAAATATGACTTCTCTATAAACTCTTGTGTCCTACGTGCTGAAAAATGACCCTGTCTATGAGCTAATTTCATAATATCTTCTTCCATTTGTTCCGGAACAACAATAAGCTCTCTTGTTGGATCTTTGTAGAGGACACCACGAAACGTATAAAAATCATCGTACCTGTCATTCTCTAAAATTTTTAAAACAGCCTTAGTCCAACTGTCCTCTTGCTGCGCTTTCATCAACCTATGCCGCAATGTGTCTTCAGCAAGCAAACAATGTACCCGACTTAGCGCATCTACGTGTCTCATTTGAGACCCGGATCGATGCTCGATTTTATGATCAAACTCTTGTAGAAACATTGCCCACCTTGCGATTCTAGAAGGAATATCGTCTTTGCGCATGGTCATTGCGAAAGCGTTACAATCAGTTACGACTTTGAATTTAGATCCCAACAAATAAATTCTCCACTTTTTAAGTGCCCCGACTATAGCTAAAACCTCGAGCTCATATGAGCTATACTTTTGTTCTGAAGAGCTTGTTTTACGACTTAAGAACTGGACTGGGTGTAAATTTTGATCCTCCGACCATTTTTGCAACAACACTGCTCCATAGCTATATCTTGACGCGTCCGTATGTACCTCTGTTTCCGCATTCGGATTAAAAAGTCTAAACATTGGCTTCTTTATGAGTGCCTTCCTAAGTTGCTGAAATAATGCTAGTTGCTCATCTCCGATTTTAAAAACTTCATCTTTCCTTAACAAATCCGACCACGTTTTTGCTAATAACGCATAATTTTGAATAAATCGCCTAAAATAAGACGTTAATCCTAAAAACCGTTCTGCTGCTTTCCTGTCCTTTGGCATGGGATAATTTTTTATTGCCTTTATCTTCTCTTCCGATGGTTGAATTGTGCCATTTTTATGACATACCCTAAAAAATCTACACTTTTTTGTAAAAACTTACATTTTTTCCATTTAAATCTTATACCATGTGCCTCACCAACACTTAAAACCCTCTTCAGCTTTTCTATTCCTTCGTCTTCATTATTCGAAGTAATAACCAAGTCGTCCATAAAAATTGCGACTGTGCCCTCTCTAATAAGATCTCGGAAAATTACTGCAATAAACCTACAAAATGCAGCAGGAGAGTTCTTTATACCAAAAGGCGCGAACAAAAATTCATACTGACCACCATGCGTAACAAAAGCTGTGTACTTTTTTGAATCCTTATGCATCGGCACATGAAAGAACCCATCCTTCAGATCTAAGGTCGCAAATAACTTTGCCCCCTGCAATCTATCGACAACATCATCCATCAATGTCATTGGAAAGTTGTCTTTGACAATCTTTAGATTAAGCTTACGGTAATCGCAACTCAAACGCTTGCTTCCATTCTTATTGTTTACTATAACTATTGGAGACGCATAGCATGATGAGCTTGGCTGTATAATACCTTCATCTAACCATTCCGAAATTTGTTTATCAACTATGCGTTGGCTCTCATAAGAAATTCTTCTAGGTCGCTGATAAACAGGTATGTCGTCATTCACAATAATTTTCATTTCTATTCTATAATATCTTGCTTTGGGCTATATTTATCGATTAGATCTTTAACAATACACGAATGATTCTCCTTCAAATGGGTTAGATCAAGAAACTCATGCGCTAAAACGAATGGAAGATCCATTTGAACTTCGGCACAAAGACATTCAAACTCCGTAAACAAATCACAATTCATATCTTTTTCATTCGCAAGAATTGTTTCATTGGTAACTTCCTTGCACTGTTCTTCCCCTAAATCCACACTCACATCATTTTTAAAACTAAACTCGACTCCCTTCTGACTTACTTTGATATCAATGTGATCCAGTATTGTGTTTCCCAAGATAACCTCGTAGTCGATTGTACCTGCATCCACAATATAAAATTTCATAGATAGCTCCATCTTATCAATCCTGACTTTTATTATAACGAACCCTATAGTAGCCACTTCGCTGTGACATAAAGCACGGAGAACAATTTTATCTTCCTGCACACTTTCTTTCAACATTATCTTTTTTAAAACATCTTCCCTCAATAAACACAAACTGGAGCCCGTATCCACCAAAGCGTTAAAAACAAATTTTTTAATAAATATTTTCTTAAATTTAAGTACACTACTTCCGTCCATCATATTACTCTGTTCCTGCATTGACTTCACTTCCTTTTTGCATTCAAATGATCTATGCCCCATACCATTACATTTAAAACACTTAATCTGACGGTTTGTACATTCTTTGGCTAAATGAGTATTTAACACACATTTAAAACAATTTTTTACATTTTGGTTTGAAACCACCCGCTCATCTCCTTCCTGTTTCCCAGCCACCTGATTACTTTGTTTATTAAAATTACTCGAAAAACCTCTTGCTCCCTTTATTTTCTCATAGACCATAATTTGATTTTTTAGCTCACCAATAGATTTGGACTGATAAGGCACAACTTTGTTTATCTTCGAGTCTGGTATGCCCTCGATAAAGTAGTCAATAATGCTTTCATCGTCCAGACCTATTAGTTTTGAAATTTCCATCAAAATGTACAAGTACTCTCGCAAAGTTTCACCAAATTTCTTTTTCCTATTACGTAATTTTTTGTGGACTTCCGACGCACAAACTTGCGCTCCAAACTCATCCAATAAAGCGTTTTTCAAAGATTCCCAATCCACCAAACCTCTTTCACTTCTTATAAATAATTTTGCTGCACCTTTTAGCAATTGCTTGCTATAAATAAATTTCTGTACCTCATTCCACCCAACCGCACAAGCATTTTCTTCGAATTCTTTTACCCACTGCCTAATATCAACTGTATCTGTACCATTGAATCTAGATAAACTCCCTTCAATATCCTTAAAAGTGAATACCGATCTTCTTAGGTTGGGGTGACTGCCGACAGGGACATCTTCATAAACGGAAGCATTTGAGACCACATCATCATCATCATAATTAATACGATAATGTAGCATTAGTCTATCTTGCAAAACCTTTTTTAATCCTGTGGTTTCTAAGTTAAGCTCTCTAAGCGTATTCCTTAGAGACTCGCAATTCATATCTAATATTGTATGTTTGTCCATTTTAACAACACAAAAAAAAAAAAAAAATTGAATGAATGTATATATATGTATGTATAATGATGAATATATGCAATAACGTGAGAGTAATATGTATGTATGTATGTGTATAATTCAATGTTTCGTATACTATTAATTGCAAATATTTGTATGATCCGGGTATGCATACATACATATGCTTAAATATCGTAAATTTTTTTTCATTCGCTCGTTTAAATGTACATTTCAAAATTTTATCTGACAAACGTCAACTTTCACAAACGAGAGGAAGAAAAAAAATAATAAAACTTTCTTTTAATCAAATTTGAAATGTTGAAAATTTCTTTCATTCAATCTTAATTTTTTTTTGTTGTTTTTTTTTTTTTTTACAAATTCAAATTTTAAATTTTTTTCCCTCAAATTGTGACAAAATTTTCGTTTGTTTATTTATCTAAATTGTTTCTTTTGTTGCCAAGGGCTTATGAAACATTCTTTCTTCTTCTTTTCAGCTTGACAAATTTGCTAATTCTTCTTTGGATTCGTTTTCCTTATGACGCTTGACTGCGATTTTTTCTTCTTTGTTTTTTATTCTCAACTTCTTTGATGCTTTTTCGATTTTTAACTCCTTTATTTTTAACTACTTTTCTTCTTACCTCCTTTGATGCTTCATGCCTTTTCTCTTCTTTTGATTTATATTTTCATTTTCCTCTTACTTCTTTTGCTTCTTTATGTTTTCAGTTTGACATCATTTTTATTTGCTACTTTCGTTTCTTTCAGCTACCAATTTAGCTATCGTCTCTACTTCTTATTTCTTGCCACCACCTTCTTCTTCATATATAGAATATGCTTGCCCACTCGCTTTCGTTTGCTTATCAATTTACATTCACATACTCGTATGTATGTAGGTACTACTTATATGAATTCGTGTTTACGATCTAGCTTCGCTTTTAACACACATACATAAAACAAATTACGTTGATGCGTATATGTATTTGTTCGTATGCATATTCGTTTTATCAAGTCTTTTAGTTTTAATTAATTTTGTGCACATTTCCAGCTGCTATTTGGTTATTCCGGAAAATTGTGGTATTTCGCACCACACACGTATTTCGTCTTACAACTTTTAAAGAAAATTTTTCACAATTTTTACATACAAAATTTCACACATGCAAATATTTGCATAGTCTTCCGTTGGGATGGGACGGCACTATCCCGGTTAAGCCCCCAATTTATTTGTGGGTTTACACAAATAATTGTTTAAAGTTTAAAGTTATTAAATCTCGTTTATTTTTTAGTTAATTGTTCATGTTACAATTAAACAGTTATGTGATTTAACGAATGTAAATTAATGTTTAAGTATTTTTTAAAGATTTTTTACAAAAACGTTTTTTCACATCCAAGACAATAAATAATTAATTTTTCAAAACTACAATATTTTCTTAATAGTTTTTTCCTGTTCGTGTTGCTTTTCTCTCTAAAAGCACAGTATTTCCGTGTACAGTATTATCCGTTCCTACATATATTATAATATCTCATAGAAGATATGCTCAAAAAATACTTTTATCTCAGCTGTATATAGTATATGTATATCCCATACAACTGATCGTTCAGATAGAACGAGTTTTGGCAATTTCTCCCTTAATTTCCAATATTACTTACTTACTTACTTAATTGGCGCTTAACCGTCTAAACAGTTATGGCCGTCCAACAAGGCGCGCCAGTCGCTCCTTCGCTCCGCCAACCGGCGCCAATTGGTCACACCAAGGGAGTTTAAATCGTTTTCCACCTGGTCCTTCCAACGGAGTGGGGGCCGCCCTCTACCTCTGCTTCCATAGGCGGGTTCCGATAGAAACACTTTCTTGGCCGGAGCATCATCTTTCATTCGCATAACATGGCCTAGCCAGCGCAGCCGCTGCATTTTAATTCGCTGGTCTATGTTGATGTCTGCGTATAGCTCGTACAGCTCATCATTAAATCTTCTTCGGTACTCGTCATCGCCAACGCGTAGGGTTCCATAAATCTTTCGAAGAATTTTTCTCTCGAACACTCCCAAAGTATCTTCATCTGCTGTTGTCATGGTCCATGCTTCTGCCCCATAGAGCAGCACGGGTACGATAAGTGACTTGTAGAGTATGATTTTCGTTCGCCGAGAGAGGACTTTACTTTTAAATTGCCTACCTAGTTCAAAGTAGCATTTATTGGCAAAATTGATTTTTCGCTGGATTTCAGTGCTGATGTTGTTGCTAGTGTTGATGCTGGTTTCCAAATAAACGAAATCTTTTACTATTTCGAAATTATGGCTGCCAACAGTAGCGTGGTTGGCAAGGCGCGTATGCGCTGACTCTATGCTCGATGACAGCAGGTACTTCGTTTTGTCCTCATTCACCATAAAACCCACCTTTACCGCTTCTTTTTCCAGTTTGGAGTAAGAAGAGCTAAAAGCGCGGGTGTTTAGGCCGATGATATCAATGTCATCAGAATATGCCAGTAATTGCACGCTTTTATAGAATATTGTTCCAGTGCGGTTAAGTTCTGCAGCTAGTATAATTTTCTCCAGCATCAAATTAAAGAAATCGCATGATAGGGGTCAGCCTGTCTGAAACCTCGTTTAGTTTCGAACGGCTCGGAGAGGTCCTTCCCAATTCGGACTGAGCTGATGGTGTTGCTCAACGTCATTTTGCACAGCTGTATAAGTTTTGCGGGGAAACCGTAATTCAGACATAGCGACATATAGGCAGCACCTTTTCGTGCTGTCGAAGGCGGCTTTAAAGTCGACGAAGAGGTGATGTGTGTCGATTATCTTTTCACGGGTTTTTTCCAAGATTTGGCGCATTGTGAAAATCTGGTAGATGGTAAATTTACCAGGTCTGAAGCCCCACTGATAAGGTCCAATCAGCCGGTTCATTGTTGGCTTCAATATTTCGCACAATACATTTGAAAGGACCTTATATGCGATATTGAGAAGGCTGGTTCCACGATAGTTGGTACATTTTGCAGTATCCCCCTTCTTGTGGACTGGGCAAAGAACACCTAGATTACAACCGTCGGACATGCACTCTTCCGCCCATATTTTGCTAAGAAGCTGCTGCATTCGCCTTACCAACTCCTCGCCGCCGAACTTGAATAGCTCCGCATGCAATCCATCAGCGCCCACGGCCTTGTTGTTTTTCAATCTGGTTATTGCTATTTTAACTTCGTCATAATCGGGCGGGGACCATATATTCCATCATTATCGAATGCGGGATCGGGTTCTTCATCCCTTCGCGGTGAATTGCTGCCTCCATTTAGGAGAGCAGAGAAGTGTTCCCTCCATAATATAAGCACTATCTGTACATCAGTTACAAGGTCGCCGTTTTCGTTCCTACAGGAGTTTGCCCCGGTCTTAAAACCTTCCGCCTGTCTTTGGAGATATGCTCCCACTGCTTCTGTATTCCTTCAGTATGAGTTGTGCTCTCAGAGAGCAGGTGTGAGAGTCGAGTTGCGAAATCATTGGCAGTCTGTTCTGATTGAAGCTCTTCGACGTCCAGCTTTCCTTGTGTTTTTTGTTCCTTGGTTTTAGCCGAGTTAAGGCGGGTGCGTATTTTGGTTGCAACGAGATAATGGTCCGAGTCGATGTTAGGTCCTCGGATCGTGCGCACATCTAAAACACTGGAGGCATGCTCGATCTGATTGCGCGTATTTCGATCAGGAGACAGCTATGTAGCTTGATGTATCTTTTTATGCATGAACCTCGTGCTGGATATGACCATGTTTCGAGCACCGGCAAAGTCAATCAGCCTCAGTCCGTTAGGAGAAGTTTCATTGTGTAGACTGAACTTTCAGACTGTAGGGCCAAAAACATTTTCTTTGCCACCCTGTCGTTAAAGTCGCCAAGCACGACTTTTATATCATGACGGGGGCAGCGCTCGTATGTGCGTTCCAATTGTTCATAAAAAGTGTCTTTCACCTCATCGTCTTTCTCCTCTGTCGGCGAATGGGCGCAGATGAATGATATGTTAAAAAATTTTGCATTTATTCGGATAGCGGCGGGACGCTCGTTCACAGGCGTGAACGCAAGCACTTGGCGACAAAGTCTCTCTCCAACCACGAATCTGATGCCGAAACTGCGCTTATTCGTAAGGCCACTCCAATAGATGTCACAATTTTTGATCTTCTTTCTTCCTTGCTTCGTCCAACGCATTTCTTGGATGGCGGTGGTGTCAGATTTTGCTTTGACGAGGACATAAACCAGCCGGGAATCTGCACCAATTCCATTCAGGGAGCGGACGTTCCATGCCCTCAACTCATTGTCCTTCAAACGTTTGCCATGTTCATCATCAATAGAGAGTGCATTTATCCGAGGCTTGTTGTTATATTTCATTGGAGTATGGTTTTAAATGGCGGGTAGCAATCCCAGCGCACAACCCGCTCAGCGGGGGTGAAAATATTACTTGCACGTTTATATAGCGAGCCGCTTTCTCCAAGACACACGCCCTCTTGCAGCCGCACCTAGAGGTGTACAGATGCTGCCGATGAGATCTCCCCGGCTAGGCCTTAAACCGATTATGTCAGAGTGGCCTAGCCAGGTTGTCGCCTTCTCACATTAGCTCACCGCTACCCAGAGGATACTTGGCCGCAAGCGACCGGCAGTAGTGAGCTGCTTGAACCAAAAGGACCGCTCTGGCAATTCCCAAGTGAATGGCGGTCAGAAGCTTTCCCCATTTTCGTGGACTTTTAAACACGGCTCCACCCCCTTTCCAATATAATAACGTTGAACTTGGTGATATTTATTCTAATATATCATAGAAGATTTCCTGAAAAAAATCATTTCGAACGGGATAAGATTATTGTTCAGCCCCATTCATCAAGTTATCTTGTTAACGGCCGAGCGGAAGGAAAGACGGTCGACTGTGTACAAAGACGGCTCCAAACCGATTTCGCCCATTTTAATAGAAAACAGTTAACGTCATAGGAGCTATGCCTCTATCAACTTTCACAAGGATTGGTAAATTTTTGTTCGACTTATGGCATTAAAAGAATTCTACACAAATTAAATGAAAAAGGGAGGAGCCAATCCCATTTTGAAATTTTCTTTTATTCTTGTGTGTTGTTGGACCATGTCATTACTGGCATTGAATGTTGATATAATTTACTTATATACTGTAAAGACATTCAATTTTTTGTTAAAGTTTGTCTTTAAAAAAAATTTTTTTTAAAGTGGGCTTGTTAGTTTTCCGATTTTGTACACATATAGTAACAGAAGTAACGTTCCTGCCAAATTTCATTATGATATCTTCAACGACTGCCAAATTACAGCTTGCTGAACTTTGAGATTACCTTATTTTAAAAGTGGGCGGTGCCACGCCTATTTTCCAAATGTTTACTAATTTTCTATTTTGCGTCATAAGGTTAACCCACCTACCAAGCTTCATCGCTTTATTTGTCTTTCCTAATGAATTATCGCACTTTTTCGGTTTTTCGAATTTTTCGTTATCGAGAAAAGTGGGCGTGGTTGTAGTCCGATCTCGTTCATTTTAAATGTCGAGCTGGGATGAGTGGCCAGGAACCAACATACCAGATTTCATCAAGATACCTCAATATTTACACAAGTTATCGTGTTAACGGACAGACGGACGGACGGACATGGCTAAATGGATTTTTTTTTTCGCCCAGATCATTTTGATATATAGAAGTCTCGATTAGTTTATGCCGTTACGGATTACCGTTATGCCAACAAAATTAATATACTCTGTGGGCTCTGTTCAGCTGAGTACAAAAAGGAAATAATTTAGAAAAAAAAACTTATAATAATAATTAGTAAAAAAATTTAGTAAAAGAAGTCTGTGAAAATAATTTGCAAAATTAAATAATAAAAAACAATTACGAAAAATGTTTCTTAAATAAAACTAAAACAAAAATAAGTAAAAAAGTTCTTTTACTCCATACATTGCATGACACTATGGACTCATTCATCCAATGTGAGGTCATAAAGGACCGGCCAGATCAGCTATACATTGCGATACATTTTAAAATACATGTCTTGTATGCGAGAGGCTCCTTTATCTGCTTTACTGCTTTTATGGCATAGATAATGAGAATAAGTCGGCTTAAATAACTTTCAGCAAAATAAGACATTGTCCAAAAAACTTTAGGTTTGAAAATGTTTTCACTGGTACAGATATTTCACCAATAAGAAACCCGCTTCTATTTATACTTATATCACTCAATTGATCTTGCAGACCATTCGCTTTCGGTAACGAACATGCATAATAGGGAACTGGTCTGGCGGCGTTCGGACACAGACACTAATCGAAATGCTTAGCCAAACCAAAAATTACTAACCGGCGTGTCTCGCCGATGGCAAATTCACGCAGGCATAGAAGATAACGTATTTTTCGTAATCAAGACTTAGAATTTTGTAAGTAATTGGTTCAAGAGCTGCAATGTATAAATAAATGTTATAGTTTAAATTTCTTAGAAAGATATGACTATAATAACATACCATGTCTTTCATTATAATTAGTTTGAAATTGTCCATCCGGAAAGAATGTAAGTGTTCCGGTTCTAACATCTGCGGCCCCGCTAATAAATGTGAAAAAAATGTGTTAAACTGTTGTGTATATTTTCATAATAAACAACAAGAGGAATATGTGAACGCTACTACGAGTTTAAAGAGGAAGCGAGACGTCTTTGCAGGAGTAAAATAGCATTGGCCGAAAGGCATGAGTGCGAGGAGGATGAGGTTCTTTGTCCGATGTTCAGAGATTACTTAGAATATATTGGGAATACTCCTATGACTTTCGAAATGGAGAGAGCGATGTACCTATCGTCCAAGGAAGATGATTTCTTGGAGCCCGCAATCGATGCATTTATGTTCCTCCACCCGACTATGACGAAATCAGAACACCAAAAACCATATTAAAAAACAACAAGACCGCGTGCGCTGGCGGTCTTCTTGCGGAGCTATTCGAATACGGCGACGCGGAGTTGATGTAGGGCGCATGTATAAGCCTTTGTGCGAAATACCATCGGATGCGCGAAATATGATCGGACGAGTGCATGTCTGACGCTTGGAATCCAAGTGTTCTTTCCCTAGTCTACACAAAGTGGGATACTGCAAACTTCATCTACAAACCTGGTAAATCGACAAGATTTTCACTATACGCCAAAATCGCGAAAAAAGAATTGACACACATTTCACCTTCGTCAATTTAAAAACCGTCTTGAACAGCGCGAAAACGAGCAGTCCATATGCATCATGTCTGCATTTGGTTTCCCCGCAAAATTTATACGGCTGAGCAAATTGACGTTGAGCAACACCTTCAGCTTAGCTAGAATAGGGAAGGACAGCGGCTCAAAACTAAACGAAATTACAGAAGGGGCAGCCCTCTCTGCTGGAAGGACCAGATGAGGAACGATTTAAATTTCTTTGGTAATACCAATTGGCACCCTTCAGCCAAATGAAGAATCGACTGAAGCAACTTTTTGGACAGCCAAAGCCGTTAAATCGATTGAACAGAAATTATATAAGTAAACACTCGAGTAAATGAATTCAACAAGGAGAACTCATTCGTAGCGACGACGTGTTTTCAAATACCACTGAGTAAAATGAGAACAAAATACCATAACCTACTGCCGCAAAAAGTTCTGCACACTTAAAGCATGTAGGGACAACATGATTTAATCTGATCGTCCGCAATGCAGCTTCAACATGAAGAGGTTTTGAGTATTCGTCAGATCCCTAGTCAATATTTTCGGAAGTCCAATCACCACGGCTGCATGGACTTGTTGAGATCAATCATTTCGGCAGATCACTTCTGCAGTCCAGTATTTCCTTGGCTGATTTGAAGATTAGTTTTTTACTTTGCAAGGAATTTACCCCTAATCAGCATGTCTAGGTCATTTATGCAGGCAAGCACTTGTAGAGTGTAGAGTGTAGAGTGTAGAGCATACTGTACACTGCTTTGGCGTGTCTTGCATTGCAAATTATTGTTGCGAATTCGGGTCTTATCTATAATATAGAGGAAAGTGTAGTCATTTGGGTTGAAAGACATTTTTTTCAAAATCAAATTTTATATTTAAATTGTTTTTCTTGTTTCGTTATCAATAAATTGCACTAAATCCAGCACAAGCCTGAGGCTGATTGACGGTCATATCCAGCACGAGGTTCATGCATAAATAGATACATCAAGCTACGTGGCTGTCCCCGATCGAAATACTCGCAATCAGATCGACCACGTTGTGATAAAGGGACGGCATGCCTCCAGTGTTTTCTTCGTGCGCACGATCCGAGGATCCAACATCGACTCGGTCCATTATCTCTGCGCGGCTAAAACTAAGGAACGAAAAACAAAAGGAAAGATAGACGTCGAAAGGCTGCAATCGCTACAGACTGCCAGTGATTTCTCAATGCGACTCTCACACCTGCTCTCTGAGAGCACAACTCAGCCTGAAGGAATGCAGGAGCTCTTTGTACTGCCGCCTAGGAAAAAATTGGTTACGGAAAAACAACTTGTACTATGAAAAATGTCGCGTTGCAACCAAAAGAAAAGACGCTACCTACAGGGCTACGTTAAAAGCGAGCGCAACAAGAGTACTGTGTGAACGCTATCGCGAGTCGAAAAAGGAAGCGGAACGCCTTTTCAAGAAGAAAAAAGCAGAGGCGGAAAGGCGTGACTGCGAGGAGGGAGATACTGGAGACTGCATCAACTATCGCGGAATCAACGGAATTTTGCGAAAGATTGAAGCCCACCGTGAATCGGCTAATTGGAACTTATCAGTGCCACGTCAGACCTGGTAAATCTACCATCGACCAGATTTCCACAATGCGCCAAATCTTGGAAAAACCCCTGCGAAAAAAGACACACATCACCTCTTCGTCGATTTTAAAGCCGCATTCGACAGCACAAAAAGGAGCTGCCTACATGCTGCTATGTCTGAATTTGTTTTCTGCGCAAAACTTATACGGCTGTGCAAAATGATGTTGGGCAACACCATCAGCTCAGTCAGAATTGGAAAGAACCTCTCCGAGCCGTTCGAAACTAAAGGAGGTTTCAGACAGGCTGACCCCTTATTGTACGATTTCATTAATTTGATGCTGGAGAAAATTATATTAAATGCAGAACTTAACCGCTCTGGAACAATATTCTATGAAAGCGTGCAATTACTGGCAAAAGAAGGGGCGAAAATCGGTATGATGGTGAATGAGGACAAAACCAAGTACCTGCTGTCATCGGGCAAAGAGTCAGCGCATATGTGCCTTGTCAACCACGCTACTGTTGGCAGCCATAATTTCGAAATAGTAAAATACTTCGTTTATTTGGGAACGAACATCAATACTAGAAAGAACATCAGCTCTGAAATCCAGCGAAGAATCACTCTTGCCAATAAATGCTACTTTGGACTAGGCAGGCAGGAAAATCATACTCTACAAGTCAGTTATCGTACCCGTTGTTGTTGTTGTAGCAGTCCTTATCCCCACCTAACAGCCGCGACCGATCACAAATTGTCATCAATATCCTCTAACGGGAGTCCAAGGAAACTTGCTGTTTCAACAGGGGTAGACCATAATGAAAGGGGTGCTAGAGGCGTTGGTTCCACATTACAATTAAAGAGATGGTTGGTGTCATATGGGGACACATTGCAAGCGGGGCATACGTTTTGTATGTCGGGGTTGATTCTGGATAGGTAAGAGTTTAGCCAGTTACAGTATCCAGAACGAAGTTGAGCAAGGGTGACAGGCGTTTCCCTGGGGAGTATGCGTTCCTCTTCCACAAATTTTGGGTACTTTTCTTTGAGTACTGGATTCACCGGGCAATTGCCGTCATAAAAGTCTGACGCCTGTTTGTGGAGTTCACCAAGGACCTGGTTGTATTTTTTGTTTCATACGGCTGGGTTCTCATATGCCGTATTTCCTCATAATTCTTACGGAGATTACTCCTTAATCCCCTAGGCGGTGTTGGATCATCAATCAAATGTCTGCTTGGATGCCCAGGTTTCTCGCCTCATTATGTAGATGGTGTTCTGGGGACATAAGAAGACAGCCCGTGGCTTTTCTGAGAGCAGTATTTTGGCAGGCCTGTAGCTTCTTTCAGTGGGTAATTTTTAGGCTTGGCGACCATATGGGTGAGGCGTAGCACATAAACGGCTGGCCAATTGCTTTGTATGTAGCAATGGGCGTTTCTTTATCTTCTCCCCAGGTAGTGCCAGCAAAGGATTTGAGGATTTTATTACGACTCTGAATTTTCGGAACAATTGCGGCTGCGTGCTCACCAAAATGTAGAACCTGATCAAACATCACACCCAAGCTTTTGGGGTGTAGGACAGTCAAAATTGTTCAAAATGGTCGACATTTGGGACGTCCGTGTTGTAAATAAGGTCGCGGAAGATTTAGTCGGTGATAATTCCAGGTTTCGCGAGGCCAAAAAACTGGAGAGATCAAGGAGGTAGCCGTTTGTTCTGTTGCAAAGCTCATCGATCTGTGGGCCTGGGCCTGTGGTCCATATTGTGCAGTCATCGGCGTAAGAAACGATAGTTACTCCTTCTGGTGGTGAAGGTAGCTTAGATATGTAGAAATTACACAAAAGTGGTGATAGGACACCACCCTGTGGCACCACTTGTTTAATTCTTCTTGGTTTTGATGTTTCGTTTCTAAATTGCGCCGATGCCTGCCGACCACCCAGATAATTGGGGTCCACCTTTTAAGATATGGGGGAAAGGTAGACCCTTCCAGATATTGCAGTAACGAGCCATCGTTGACCGTATCAAAAGATTTTGATAGGTCTAGCGCTACGAGTGCTGTTCTGTGGTGGGGGTTTTAATTTAAACCGCAATATATCTGGGTGATGATGGCATTTAGCGCGGTGGTGGTGCTAAGGAGTTTTCTGAAGCCATGGTGATGACAGGCTAGCTGCAAATTTGCTTGGAAGTAGGGCAGCAAAATGGCTTCAAGCGTCTTTGCTACTGGCGATAGGAGAAATATCGGACGATACGACTCTCCTATGTTAGCTGGTTTCCCAGGCTTTAGTAGCGGGACCACCTTGGCCATTTTCTATTTTTCGGGTATGACAAAGGTGGAAAGAGACAGGTTGAAGACATGTGCTAAGTATTTGAAACACTTTTTCCCTAGGCTTTTAAGCATCGGCATGGCTATGCCGTCTGGGCCCACTGATTTGGATGGTTTAGCGTAACCAATGGCATCTTCAACCTCCCTGACGGTGATGGTAATTGGTGACGCGCTGAATTTATGTTTATATGCGTGTCTGTTGGCCCTCCGTCTATCTTTGTCGACCGTAGAATGCATTACATATTGACGACAGAAAGCGCTCGCGCATTTTTTCGAATCCGACAGCACTTTATCGCCAAAGGCGATGGAAATTTTGTCATTGTGCTTAGATGGATTCGGTAGGGACTTTAGGGTGGACCAAAGTTTACTCACACCGGCAGAGAGGTTACAACATCTTAGGTGCTCCTCCCATTTCGCCCGCTTGTGTTCATCCACAAGCAATCTGAAGCGTTGGTTTATATCCCTTATTTAGGGATCGCCTGGATCGAGCTGTCTTATAAGGTCACGTTCTGTGGGGCCGAATTTCGGGAATTCTCCTGGCGGGAATGAAACGTGCCGAGGCGGATTCAAAGACCTTGTAGAAAGCACGCTCCCCTTGGGGGGCATCAGTCGGGATAGGGAGGGCAGCAAAGAGGTTGTCTGTAAAAGATTTGTATTCGTCCCACTTTCCTTTTTTAAAGTATATGAAAGTGAGTTTTTCTGTGACGATGAAGTTGGCGGTACGCTCGAGCGAAATAAGTATAGACAGGTGGTCGGATGCCAAATTTCCCATCGGCTGCCAGTTGACGCAGTTTACGAGTTCTGCGCTCACGATTGAGATATTAGGCGAACTCTGACAGCTTCCTACCATACGTGTGGTGGCGTATCCTTTTATTGTCCAGAACGTGGTTTCTTTTATTTGATCCGCCAACATCTCACCCCTACTTTCCGCCCGCAAGTTTGAACGCCATAGATCGTGATGGGCATTGAAGTCGCCTAAGATAATGCGATTGTTGCCAATGAGTAAGGCGCTAATATTAGAGCGGTATCCACTTGGGCAACAGGTGGCAGGAGGGATGTAGATGTTGACGATTTCTAGGTTTGCATCGCCTGACCGGACTTATAGGCCTTGACATTCTAAGACATTGTCCCTGCGGTCGATGCCAGGATCAAATATATGATATTGCACAGAGTGGTGTATGACAAACGCCAGGCCGCCTCCATTTCCGCTCATGCGATCTTTTCTGTGGACATTATACCCAGAACAGGTTTGCAGTGAAGATCTTGCTGTGAGTTGAGTCTCTTGAATCGCAGCAATGCGGATGTTGTGCCGCTTCATGAAATCGACTATCTCCGTGATCTTCCCAGTTAGTCCATTACAGTTTAACTGCAGAATTCTGAAGTGCATAGATGGAGACGTCGCAACTCTGGGTGTAAGTGACGGGTGACTACGCCGGGGTTGAGGAAGGCCAGGGACTGGGCGTCCTTGGGCAAGCATTGGGGTACCCAATAGATTGGGGTTTTCGACCTGGCAACATGGCGCAATGAAACCCTTCGGGGGTTGCCGTCGCAGAGACCAGAACATCTAGGAAAGTGGCACCGCCCAAGGCAGGAGCTGCATTGGGCGGATGTCGCAAACATATATATTCTATCCTGACCAACGGTGCAAACGGAGGTAGGGATTAAGAGCCTGTTTCCCTGACCTACACGATTGCTGCCGGAAAAGAGGGGGGAGAAGATGGGGGCAGGGGCTGGTGGTCAATATTGCTACCGACACTACTGCTGTTTGAGTTGTTGGCGCCGTGGGGCGCGAGCATTAGCGGGTACTAGTTGTGGCTTGCTGAGCAGCTGGGCTGTTGGAAGGTAGTGGGGGGGGGGGGGGCGCTAAGGCGTAGAATACGGGACGCCCTTGGACGTCAACAGCAAGGAGCCACAAAAGATTTATAAAAGTTACGTGGACGTCGGGTTTTGGGATCAACCCCAGAACAACCTCTCCGATGCAACCATCCCTTACACGAGACACACTGAATAGAGTATGACCGTCTTAAAAAGATTCTTTTCCGGCATATCGTATCGTACCCGTCCTGCTATATGTTGCAGAAGCATGGACCATGACAACATCAAATGAAGCGTTCGAGAGAAAAGTTTTTCGAAGGATTTATGGACCTCTAAGCGTTGGCGGTGGCGAGTACCGAAGAAGACTTAACGATGAGCTGTACGAGCTCTATGCAGACATCAACATAGTCCAGCGAATTAAAACGCAGCGGCTGCGCTGGCTAAGCAATGTTATGCGAATGAAAGTTGAAGCTCCGGCCAAGAAAGTGTTTATACCGGAACCCGCCTATGGAAGCAGAGGTAGAGGGCGGTCCCCACTCCCCTGGAAGTACCAGGTAGAAAACGATTTAGACTCCCCTCGTGTGACCAATTGGCGCCGGTTGGCAGAGAGAAGGAGCGACTGGCTCGCTTTGTTGGACGGCCGTAACCATCCATTAAGTAAGTAAGCAAAGATAGCACAACGCCGAAACCGGTTTGTCTCTGCACCAAAAATGACAAGGAATGGCGGTAAATGGTTCCAATTCAAGTAATTGATGCTCGAAGGTTTTGAGAAAGAAAAGGGAAACAAATATTTTACCTATGCACCAGTTCTTTTGGCACAAAAGTCTTCACTTTTACACCCTGTCGAAAAATTAAAGACAACATAACTTTCACCTAAAATCAAAATATTTGGCTGCAATTAAAAATACTTACTCAAAATTCCTTATTTGGAAGCTTTTTACTTCAATCTCATTGTTATGCCCAAGGGTGTAAATAGTTTTTTGGCAGCGGTAATCCCCATCGTCCGGGACGATATATCCAGAGTGCATATACCAACTACCTTTGAACTGTCAATAATTAAAGCATAAGCTTATAAAATGGTGTTAAAGTCTATGCATATTACTATAAGATTGGCCTATCTTTATGGAGCTAACACTTAATTTATTGAAGTATATAGAATTTACTACTCACCGCTTGTAAGTCCACGCTTGACAAATATGTTATATCCCTTCGACACGGACCTGGTCCTTTAACTTGTCCGGCCACCAAACTTGATAATATCATAAAAATTAAAATTGAGAAAGGGGCACTGAAAAACAAGGTAAATTAATTAAAAAAAAAAAAAAACGATATTTCTAAAAGAAACTTGGTGGGCTGAGAATACTAATTTAATACATTTTATTATATTGTAAAAAATATTAGCAGCACTAAGGGATACTATCATCTCTAAGCCGATGCTAAGCAGTGACTTGAATGTACATCAATAATTCAATCATTTCGTCTACACATATGTACGTACACGCAGCGGAGAAGCAACGCACAAACACATGCAACACATCTTATCTGAGATGCTCCCAAAAGTATTCAATTATAATTGTGGAAGTGACGCTCACAAATATGCGCGCATATGAGAAGCTATACAAGTGCATCTGTTTTTATAATTTTATAGCAGCATCTAGGTAAATTCTGGAAGCGTCTAGGAGATGCAACGAGAAATCACAAAGTATAAAAAGCCGCAACAGTAGAGGCGCGACAATCAGTTTGATTTAAGAAGCCACTTGGCGAGCAATAGTAGTGTTATTACAAAAGTACGTTATATTCTGAAGAAAATTAATAAAGGTCATTTTGCATTATTGAATAGTGGAGTTATTTATTCAACAGTTTACTGATTCGAACTTAGCATGCACATAAGATGATTTGCAGTAAATTCGTTACAATATTTTGCTTTTTATTTTATAATTTTTTTATACTCAGAGTGCTTTGCACACAGAGTATATTAACTTTGATTGGAAAACGGTTGGTTGTACAGGTATAAAGGGATCGAGATAGATATAGACTTCCATATATCAAAATCTTCAGTGTCGAAAAAAAAATTGATTGAGCCATGTCCGTCCATCTTTCCGTCTGTCCCTTAACACGATAGCTTAAGTAAATATTTAGATATCTTCACCAAATTTAGTACACGAGGTTATCTGTACCCAAAATAGATTGGTATTGAAATTGACCGAAATCGGATGGTAAACGCGCCCACTTTTTATATATATAAAATTTTGGAAAACACAATAAAAAACCTGATTACTTAGTAAATAATACACCTAGAATGTTGAAATTTGACGCTTGGACTGATATTGGGACTCTTGATAAAAATCTGAAAAAAATTTTTTTTTTTAAATGGTCGTGGCACCGCCCTCTTGTGATAAAATCAATTTTACACATATTATTAACCATAAATCAAAAACATTTAAACCTATTGTAACAAAATTCGGCAGAGAGGTTGCCTTTACTATAGGGAATGCTTTGAAGAAAAATAAACAGAGTCGGTTAAGGACCACCCCCACTTTTATAC
Source organism: Eurosta solidaginis (assembly GCF_040869045.1). Classification (NCBI taxonomy): domain Eukaryota; kingdom Metazoa; phylum Arthropoda; class Insecta; order Diptera; family Tephritidae; genus Eurosta; species Eurosta solidaginis. The sequence goes on from NC_090320.1 coordinate 278,722,189, forward strand.
AAAAGATTTTTAAAAGGGTCGTAGACGAATAAAATAAGCTATATCTTTGCAAAAAAGAGCTTTATATCAATGGTATTTCATTCCCCAAGTGGATTTATAACAAAAAATAACAAAAGCTTTAAATTTAATAAAATGGGCGTGGCACAGCCCCTTTTATGACTAAGCAATTTTCTATGTTTCGGGAGCCATAACTCGAAGAAAAATTAATGGATCGCATTACCTAAAATTTGGTACACAAATCTCCCCTATAGTAGAAAATATTTCTAGTAAAAATGGACGGGATCGGTTAAAGGCCACGGCTACTAAGATATAAAACAAAGCGTCGTAGACTAGAATAATAAGCTATAAATTGGCAAAAAATAGTTTTGAATCAATGCTATTTCACTTATCAAGTTTTATTGTAAGAGGAAATGGGGAGACATTTTTTTTAAACGGGCGGTGCCACGTGTTTTGTAGAAAAGTAATTTATCTGAAATAAAATGTACAATTGAAGCTCACGCTGAGTATATAATGTTCGGTTCCACACGAACTTATGCACCTTTACTTGTTCTTACTAGAATGTTAAACATTTTAAATTAGTAATATTTTTCAAAAAAAATATTATTTAAAAGAGAAAATAAGTCTCAAAATTGACAGCTCTTTAGGATAAAAGTACGCATGTCACCGAATACAAAATTTAGAAGAAAACGAATGAAAATTATAAATTTGGATGCTGTTCCAAGCTGCAATCACTTTTCGCGAAGAACTGTTCCCCCATAGCGATACGAAGTTAAGATACGAAAGCGAGACAGCATTTGGAAATTTCAAAGAAATAAAAGTTACTAGATTGAAAAGACGAAATGTGACGAGGAAGATGGTATTTCTGTATCACGAAAGTAACTAATTCGATAAGACATTTTTTTGAACTTGAAATTGGCTAAAAAGATTCTTAATGTGAGAAAACGTTACGGCATAACTGGATAAAAATCTTTGAAGCTATTTGAGAGGTAAAAGAGGGGAAATACCCTCGCCAATGTCTTGTAACAGCTGGGTTACCAGGAAGCGCTTCTGGGAAGTCAAGTAATTAAAAACGCAAATGCATTTGTGTCCCATAAATAAAATTCCGAAAGCATGTTCCTGCGAATAAATAGATTAGAGACAATTTTTTGGTTTTGCCTAACTTTTTAAATGTTTGCAAAAAATCTCTGTTTAGACCATTCACCGCAATAAATTATTAAAAGAAGCAAAAATTCTAATTGTTAAAGTTGATAATATGTGCTTGAAAGAAAACAAGTAAGGAAGGCTAAGTTCGGGTGTAACCGGACATTACATACTCAGCTGAGAGCTATGGAGACAAAATAAGGGAAAATCACAATGTAGGAAAATGAACCTAGGGTAACCCTGGAATGTGTTTGTACGATATGGGTATCAAATGGAAGGTGTTAATGAGTATTTTAAAAGGGCGTGGGCCTTAGTTCTATAGGTGGACGTCTTTCTGAAATATCGCTATAAAGGTGGACGACGGGCGACTCTAGAATTTGTTTGTACGATACGGGTATCACATGAAAAGTGCTAATAAATATTTTAAAAGGCAGTGGGCCTTAGTTCTATAGGTGGACGCCTTTTCGAGATATCGCGAAAAATGTGGACCAGGGGTGACTCTAGAATTTGTTTGTACGATATGGGTATAAACTGAAAGGTGTTCATGAGTATCTTAAAAGGGCGTGGGCCTTAGTTCTATAGGTGGACGCCTTGTCGAGATATCGCCATAAAGGTGGACCAGGGATGACTCTAGAATTGGTTTGTACGATATGGGTATCAAATTAAAGGTGTTAATGAGTATTTTAAAAGGGCGTGGGCCTTAGTTTTATAGGTGGACGCCTTTTCGAGATATCGCCATAAATGTGGACCAGGGGTGACTCTAGAATTCGTTTGTACGATATGGGTGTCAAACGAAAGATGTTAATGAGTATTTTAAAAGGGACTGGGCCTTAGTTCTATAGGTGGACGCCTTTTCGAGATATCGCCATAAATGTGGACCAGGGGCGACTCTAGAATGAGTGCTAATGAGTACTTTAAAAGGGAGTGAGCCTTAGTTCTATAGGTGGAAGCCTTGTCGTGATATCACAATAAAGGTGGACCAGGACTCTAGAATTTGTTTGTATGATATGGGTATCAAATGAAAGGTGTTAATGAGTATTTTAAAAGGGACTGGGCCTTAGTTCTATAGGTGGACACCTTGTCGAAATATCGCCATAAAGGTGGACCAGGGGCGACTGTAGAATTTGTTTGTTCGATATGGGTATCAAATGAAAGGTGTTAATGAGTACTTTAAAAGGGAGTGAGCCTTAGTTCTATAGGTGGAAGCCTTGTCGAGATATCGCAATAAAGGTGGACCAGGGCTCTAGAATTTGTTTGTACGATATGGGTGTCAAATGAAAGGTGTTAATGAGTATTTTAAAAGGGAGTGAGCCTTAGTTCTATAGGTGGAAGCCTTGTCGAGATATCGCAATAAAGGTGGACCAGGACTCTAGAATTTGTTTGTACGATATGGGTATCAAATGAAAGGTGTTAATGAGTATTTTAAAAGGGAGTGAGCCTTAGTTCTATAGGTGGAAGCCTTGTCGAGATATCGCAATAAAGGTGGACCAGGACTCTAGAATTTGTTTGTACGTTATGGGTATCAAATGAAAGGTGTTAATGAGTATTTTAAAAGGGAGTGAGCCTTAGTTCTATAGGTGGAAGCCTTGTCGAGATATCGCCATAAAGGTGGACCAGGGGTGACTCTAGAATTTGTTTGTACGATATGGGTATCAAATCAAAGGTGTTAATGAGTACTTTAAAAGGGAGTGAGCCTTAGTTCTATAGGTGGAAGCCTTGTCGAGATATCGCAATAAAGGTGGACCAGGACTCTAGAATTTGTTTGTACGATATGGGTATCAAATGAAAGGTGTTAATGAGTATTTTAAAAGGGCGTGGGCCTTAGTTCTATAGGTGGAAGCCTTGTCGAGATATCGCAATAAAGGTGGACCAGGACTCTAGAATTTGTTTGTACGATATGGGTGTCAAATGAAAGGTGTTAATGAGTATTTTAAAAGGGAGTGAGCCTTAGTTCTATAGGTGGAAGCCTTGTCGAGATATCGCAATAAAGGTGGACCAGGACTCTAGAATTTGTTTGTACGATATGGGTATCAAATGAAAGGTGTTAATGAGTATTTTAAAAGGGAGTGAGCCTTAGTTTTATAGGTGGAAGCCTTGTCGAGATATCGCAATAAAGGTGGACCAGGACTCTAGAATTTGTTTGTACGTTATGGGTATCAAATGAAAGGTGTTAATGAGTATTTTAAAAGGGAGTGAGCCTTAGTTCTATAGGTGGAAGCCTTGTCGAGATATCGCAATAAAGGTGGACCAGGACTCTAGAATTTGTTTGTACGTTATGGGTATCAAATGAAAGGTGTTAATGAGTATTTTAAAAGGGAGTGAGCCTTAGTTCTATAGGTGGAAGCCTTGTCGAGATATCGCCATAAAGGTGGACCAGGGGTGACTCTAGAATTTGTTTGTACGATATGGGTATCAAATCAAAGGTGTTAATGAGTACTTTAAAAGGGAGTGAGCCTTAGTTCTATAGGTGGAAGCCTTGTCGAGATATCGCAATAAAGGTGGACCAGGACTCTAGAATTTGTTTGTACGATATGGGTATTAAATGAAAGGTGTTAATGAGTATTTTAAAAGGGCGTGGGCCTTAGTTCTATAGGTGGACGTCTTCCTGAAATATCGCTATAAAGGTGGACGAGGGGCGACTTTAGAATTTGTTTGTACGATACGAGTATCACATGAAAAGTTCTAATAAATATTTTAAAAGGCAGTGGGCCTTAGTTCTATAGGTGGACGCCTTTTCGAGATATCGCCAAAAATGTGGACCAGGGATGACTCTAGAATTTGTTTGTACGATATTGTTATCAAATGAAAGGTGTTCATGAGTATTTTAAAAGGGCGTGGGCCCTAGTTCTATAGGTGGACGCCTTGTCTAGATATCGCCATAAAGGTGGACCAGGGATGACTCTAGAATTTCTTTGTACGATATGGGTATCAAATTAAAGGTGTTAATGAGTATTTTAAAAGGGCGTGGGCCTTAGTTTTATAGGTGGACGCCTTTTCGAGATATCGCCATAAATGTGGACCAGGGGTGACTCTAGAATTTGTTTGTACGATATGGGTGTCAAACGAAAGATGTTAATGAGTATTTTAAAAGGGACTGGCCCTTAGTTCTATAGGTGGACGCCTTTTCGAGATATCGCCATAAATGTGGACCAGGGGCGACTCTAGAATTTGTTTGTACGATATGGGTATCAAATGAAAGGTGTTAATGAGTTCTTTAAAGGGGAGTGAGCCTTAGTTCTATAGGTGGAAGCCTTGTCGTGATATCACAATAAAGGTGGACAAGGACTCTAGAATTTGTTTGTACGATATGGGGATCAAATGAAAGGTGTTAATGAGTATTTTAAAAGGGACTGGGCCTCAGTTCTATAGGTGGACACCTTGTCGAAATATCGCCATAAAGGTGGACCAAGGGCGACTGTATAATTTGTTTGTACGATATGGGTATCAAATGAAAGGTGTTAATGAGTACTTTAAAAGGGAGTGAGCCTTAGTTCTATAGGTGGAAGCCTTGTCGAGATATCGCAATAAAGGTGGACCAGGACTCTAGAATTTGTTTGTACGATATGGGTATCAAATGAAAGGTGTTAATGAGTACTTTAAAAGGGAGTGAGCCTTAGTTCTATAGGTGGAATCCTTGTCGAGATATCGCAATAAAGGTGGACCAGGACTCTTGAATTTGTTTGTACGATATGGGATTCAAATGAAAGGTGTTAATGAGTATTTTAAAAGGGACTGGGCCTTAGTTCTATAGGTGGACGCCTTGTCGAGATATCGCCATAAAGGTGGAGCAGGGGTGACTCTAGAATTTGTTTGTACGATATGGGTATCAAAAGAAAGGTGTTAATGAGTACTTTAAAAGGGACTGGGCCTAGGTTCTATAGGTGGACACCTTGTCGAAATATCGCCATAAAGGTGGACCAGGGGCGACTCTAGAATTTGTTTGTACGTTATGGGTATCAAATGAAAGGTGTTAATGGGTATTTTAAAAGGGACTGGGCCTTAGTTCTATAGGTGGAAGCCTTGTCGAGATATCGCAATAAAGGTGGACCAGGACACTAGAATTTGTTTGTACGATATTGGTATCAAATGAAAGGTGTTAATGAGTACTTTAAAAGGGAGTGAGCCTTAGTTCTATAGGTGGAAGCCTTGTCGAGATATCGCAATAAAGGTGGACCAGGAGTCTAGAATTTGTTTGTACGATATGGGTATCAAATGAAAGGTGTTAATGAGTATTTTAAAAGGGACTGGGCCTTAGTTCTATAGGTGGACACCTTGTCGAAATATCGCCATAAAGGTGGACCAGGGGCGACTCTAGAATTTGTTTGTACGATATGGGTATCAAATGAAAGGTGTTAATGAGTACATTAAAAGGGAGTGAGCCTTAGTTCTATAGGTGGAAGCCTTGTCGAGATATCGCAATAAAGGTGGACCAGGACTCTAGAATTTGTTTGTACGATATGGGTATCAAATGAAAGGTGTTAATAAGTACTTTAAAAGGGTGTGAGCCTTAGTTCTATAGGTTGACACCTTGTCGAGATATCGCAATAAAGGTGGACCAGGACTCTAGAATTTGTTTGTACGATATGGGTATCAAATGAAAGGTGTTAATGAGTACTTTAAAAGGGAGTGAGCCTTAGTTCTATAGGTGGAAGCCTTGTCGAGATATCGCATTAAAGGTGGACCAGGACTCTAGAATTTGTTTGTACGATATGGGTATCAAATGAAAGGTGTTAATGAGTATTTTAAAAGGGAGTGAGCCTTAGTTCTATAGGTGGAAGCCTTGTCGAGATATCGCAGTAAAGGTGGACCAGGACTCTAGAATTTGTTTGTACGATATGGGTATCAAATGAAAGGTGCTAATGAGTACTTTAAAAGGGAGTGAGCCTTAGTTCTATAGGTGGAAGCCTTGTCGAGATATCGCAATAAAGATGGACCAGGACTCTAGAATATGTTTGTACGATATGGGTATCAAATGAAAGGTGTTAATGAGTATTTTAAAAGGGAGTGAGCCTTAGTTCTATAGGTGGAAGCCTTGTCGAGATATCGCAATAATGGTGGACCAGGACTCTAGAATTTGTTTGTACGATATGGGTATCAAATGAAAGGTGTTAATGAGTATTTTAAAAGGAACTGGGCCTTAGTTCTATAGGTGGAAACCTTGTCGAAATATCGCCATAAAGGTGGACCAGGGGCGACTCTAGAATTTGTTTGTACGATATGGGTATCAAATGAAAGGTGTTAATGAGTACTTTAAAAGAGAGTGAGCCTTAGTTCTATAGGTGGAAGCCTTGTCCAGATATCGCAATAAAGGTGGACCAGGACTCTAGAATTTGTTTGTACGATATGGGTATCAAATGAAAGGTGTTAATGAGTACTTTAAAAGGGAGTGAGCCTTAGTTCTATAGGTGGAAGCCTTGTCGAGATATCGCAATAAAGGTGGACCAGGGGCGACTCTAGAATTTGTTTGTACAATATGGGTATCAAATGAAAGGTGTTAATGAGTACTTTAAAAGGGAGTGAGCCTTAGATCTATAGGTGGAAGCCTTGTCCAGATATCGCAATAAAGGTGGACCAGGACTCTAGAATTTGTTTGTACGATATGGGTATCAAATGAAAGGTGATAATGAGTACTTTAAAAGGGAGTGAGCCTTAGTTCTATAGGTGGAAGCCTTGTCGAGATATCGCAATAAAGGTGGACCAGGACTCTAGAATTTGTTTGTACGATATGGGTATCAAATGAAAGGTGTTAATGAGTTCTTTAAAGGGGAGTGAGCCTTAGTTCTATAGGTGGAAGCCTTGTCGTGATATCACAATAAAGGTGGACAAGGACTCTAGAATTTGTTTGTACGATATGGGTATCAAATGAAAGGTGTTAATGAGTATTTTAAGAAGGACTGGGCCTCAGTTCTATAGGTGGACACCTTGTCGAAATATCGCCATAAAGGTGGACCAGGGGCGACTGTATAATTTGTTTGTACGATATGGGTATCAAATGAAAGGTGTTAATGAGTACTTTAAAAGGGAGTGAGCCTTAGTTCTATAGGTGGAAACCTTGTCGAGATATCGCAATAAAGGTGGACCAGGACTCTAGAATTTGTTTGTACGATATGGGTATCAAACGAAAGGTGTTAATGAGTACTTTAAAAGGGAGTGAGCCTTAGTTCTATAGGTGGAAGCCTTGTCGAGATATCGCAATAAAGGTGGACCAGGACTCTAGAATTTGTTTGTACGATATGGGTATCAAATGAAAGGTGTTAATGAGTATTTTAAAAGGGACTGGGCCTTAGTTCTATAGGTGGACGCCTTGTCGAGATATCGCCATAAAGGTGGACCAGGGGTGACTCTAGAATTTGTTTGTACGATATGGGTATCAAATGAAAGGTGTTAATGAGTACTTTAAAAGGGACTGGGCCTTAGTTCTATAGGTGGAAACCTTGTCGAAATATCGCCATAAAGGTGGACCAGGGGCGACTCTAGAATTTGTTTGTACGTTATGGGTATCAAATGAAAGGTGTTAATGAGTACTTTAAAAGGGAGTGAGCCTTAGTTCTATAGGTGGAAGCCTTGTCGAGATATCGCAATAAAGGTGGACCAGGACAATAGAATTTGTTTGTACGATATGAGTATCAAATGAAAGGTGTTAATGAGTACTTTAAAAGGGAGTGAGCCTTAGTTCTATAGGTGGAAGCCTTGTCGAGGTATCGCAATAAAGGTGGACCAGGACTCTAGAATTTGTTTGTACGATATGGGTATCAAATGAAAGGTGTTAATGAGTATTTTAAAAGGGACTGGGCCTTATTTCTATAGGTGGACACCTTGTCGAAATATCGCCATAAAGGTGGACCAGGGGCGACTCTAGAATTTGTTTGTACGATATGGGTATCAAATGAAAGGTGTTAATGAGTACTTTAAAAGGGAGTGAGCCTTAGTTCTATAGGTGGAAGCCTTGTCGAGATATCGCAATAAAGGTGGACCAGGACTCTAGAATTTGTTTGTACGATATGGGTATCAAATGAAAGGTGTTAATGAGTACTTTAAAAGGGAGTGAGCCTTAGATCTATAGGTGGAAGCCTTGTCCAGATATCGCAATAAAGGTGGACCAGGACTCTAGGATTTGTTTGTACGATATGGGTATCAAATGAAAGGTGTTAATGAGTATTTTAAAAGGGACTGGGCCTTAGTTCTATAAGTGGACGCCTTGTCGAGATATCGCCATAAAGGTGGACCAGGGGTGACTCTAGAATTTGTTTGTACGATATGAGTATCAAATGAAAGGTGTTAATGAGTACTTTAAAAGGGACTGGGCCTTAGTTCTCTAGGTGGACACCTTGTCGAAATATCGGCATAAAGGTGGACCAGGGGCGACTCTAGAATTTGTTTGTACGATATGGGTATCAAATGAAAGGTGTTAATGAGTACTTTAAAAGGGAGTGAGCCTTAGTTCTATAGGTGGAAGCCTTGTCGAGATATCGCAATAAAGGTGGACCAGGACTCTAGAATTTTTTTGTACGATATGGGTATCAAATGAAAGGTGTTAATGAGTATTTTAAAAGGGACTAGGCGTTAGTTCTATAGGTGGACACCTTGTCGAAATACCGCTATAAAGGTGGACCAATGGCGATTCTAGAATTTGTTTGTACGGTATGGGTATCAAATGAAAGGTGTTAATGAGTACTTTAAAAGGGAGTGAGCCTTAGTTCTATAGGTGGAAGCCTTGTCGAGATATCGCAATAAAGGTGGACCAGGACTCTAGAATTTGTTTGTACGATATGGGTATCAAATGAAGGGTGTTAATGAGTATTCTAAAAGGGACTGGGCCTTAGTTCTATAGGTGGACACCTTGTCGAAATATCGCCATAAAGGTGGACCATGGGCGACTCTAGAATTTGTTTGTACGATATGGGTATCAAATGAAAGGCGCTAATGAGTATTTTAAAAGGGAGTGAGCCTTAGTTCTATAGGTGGAAGCCTTGTCGAGATATCGCAATAAAGGTGGACCAGGACTCTAGAATTTGTTTGTACGATATGGGTATCAAATGAAAGGTGTTAATGAGTATTTTAAAAGGGAGTGAGCCTTAGTTCTACAGGTGGAAGCCTTGTCGAGATATCGCAATAAAGGTGGACCCGGACTCTAGAATTTGTTTGTACATTATGGGTATCAAATGAAAGGTGTTAATGAGTATTTTAAAAGGGACTGGGCCTTAGTTCTATAGGTGGAAGCCTTGTCGAGATATCGCAATAAAGGTGGACCAGGACTTTAGAATTTGTTTTTACGATATGGGTATCAAACGAAAGGTGTTAATGAGTATTTTAAAAGGGACTGGGCCTTAGTTCTATAGGTGGACGCCTTGTCGAGATATCGCCATAAAGTTGGACCAGGGGCGACTCTAGAATTTGTTTGTACGATATGGGTATCAAATGAAAGGTGTTAATGAGTATTTTAAAAGGGAGTGAGCCTTAGTTCTATAGGTGGAAGCTTTGTCGAGATATCGCAATAAAGGTGGACCAGGACTCTAGAATTTGTTTGTACGATATGGGTATCAAACGAAAGGTGTTAATGAGTATTTTAAAAGGGAGTGAGCCTTAGTTCTATAGGTGGAAGCCTTGTCGAGATATCGCAATAAAGGTGGACCAGGACTCTAGGATTTGTTTGTACGATATGGGTATCAGATGAAAGGTGTTAATGAGTATTTTAAAAGGGACTGGGCCTTAGTGCTATATGTGGACGCCTTGTCGAGATATCGCCATAAAGGTGGACCAGGGGTGACTCTAGAATTTGTTTGTACGATATGAGTATCAAATGAAAGGTGTTAATGAGTACTTTAAAAGGGACTGGGCCTTAGTTCTCTAGGTGGACACCTTGTCGAAATATCGGCATAAAGGTGGACCAGGGGCGACTCTAGAATTTGTTTGTACGATATGGGTATCAAATGAAAGGTGTTAATGAGTACTTTAAAAGGGAGTGAGCCTTAGTTCTATAGGTGGAAGCCTTGTCGAGATATCGCAATAAAGGTGGACCAGGACTCTAGAATTTTTTTGTACGATATGGGTATCAAATGAAAGGTGTTAATGAGTATTTTAAAAGGGACTAGGCGTTAGTTCTATAGGTGGACACCTTGTCGAAATATCGCTATAAAGGTGGACCAATGGCGATTCTAGAATTTGTTTGTACGGTATGGGTATCAAATGAAAGGTGTTAATGAGTACTTTAAAAGGGAGTGAGCCTTAGTTCTATAGGTGGAAGCCTTGTCGAGATATCGCAATAAAGGAGGACCAGGACTCTAGAATTTGTTTGTACGATATGGGTATCAAATGAAAGGTGTTAATGAGTATTTTAAAAGGGAGTGAGCCTTAGTTCTATAGGTGGAAGCCTTGTCGAGATATCGCAATAAAGGTGGACCAGGACTCTAGAATTTGTTTGTACGATATGGGTATCAAATGAAAGGTGTTAATGAGTATTTTAAAAGGGACTGGGCCTTAGCTCTATAGGTGGACGCCTTGTCGAGATATCGCCATAAAGGTGGACCAGGGGTGACTCTAGAATTTGTTTGTACGATATGGGTATCAAATGAAAGGTGTTAATGAGTATTTTAAAAGGGAGTGAGCCTTAGTTCTATAGGTGGAAGCCTTGTCGAGATATCGCAATAAAGGTGGACCAGGACTCTAGAATTTGTTTGTACGATATGGGTATCAAATGAAAGGTGTTAATGAGTACTTTAAAAGGGAGTGAGCCTTAGTTCTATAGGTGGAAGCCTTGTCGAGATATCGCAATAAAGGTGGACCAGGACTCTAGAATTTGTTTGTACGATATGGGTATCAAATGAAAGGTGTTAATGAGTACTTTAAAAGGGAGTGAGCCTTAGTTCTATAGGTGGAAGCCTTGTCGAGATACCGCAATAAAGGTGGACCAGGACTCTAGAATTTGTTTGTACGATATGGGTATCAAATTAAAGGTATTAATGATTACTTTAAAAGGGAGTGGGCCTTAGTTCTATAGGTGGACGCCTTTTCGAGATATCGCCATAAAGGTGGACCAGGGCGACTTTAGAATTTGTTTGTACGATACGGGTATAAAATGAAAGGTGTTAATGAGTATTTTAAAAGGGCGAGGGCCTTAGTTCTATAGGTGGACGCCTTGTCGAGATATCGCCATAAAGGAGGACCAGGGGTGAATCTAGAATTTGTTTGTACAATATGGGTATCAAATGAAAGGTGTTTATGAGTCCTTTAAAGTGAGTGAGCCTTAGTTCTATAGGTGGACGTCTTTTCGAGATATCGCCATAAAGGTGGACCAAGGCGACTCTAGAATTTGTTTGTACGATATGGGTATCAAATGAAAAGTGTTAATGAGTATTTTAAAAGGGCGTGGGCTTAGTTCTATAGGTGGACGTCTTTTCGAGATATCGCCATAAAGGTGGACCAGGGGCGACTCTAGAATTTTTTTGTACGATATGGGTATCCAATGAAAGGTGTTAATGAGTATTTTAAAAGGAAATGGAGCTTAGTTCTATAGGCGGACGCCTTTTCGAGATATCGCCATAAAGGTGGACCAAGGGTGACTCTAGAATTTGTTTGTACGATATGGGTATCAAACGAAAGGTGTTAATGAATATTTTAAAAGGCAATGGTGGTAGTTGTAAAATAAAGTTGAAGTGAAGGCGTTTTCGAGATATTGACCAAATGTGGACGAGGGTAACCCGGGTACTGCTAATTTATTTATATATGTAATACCACGAACAATATTCCTGCCATGATTCCAAGGGCTTTTGATTTCGCCCTGCAGAACTTTTTCATTTTCTTCTACTTAATATGATAGGCGTCACACCCATTTTACGAAGTTTTTTCTAAAGTTATATTTTGCGTCAATAAACCAATCCAATTACCACATTTCATCCCTTTTTTCGTATTTGGTATAGAATTATGGCATTTTTTTCATTTTTCGTAACTTTCGATTTCGAAAAAGTGGGCGTGGTCATAGTCGGATTTCGGCCATTTTGTACACCAATACAAAGTGAGTTCAGATAAGAACGTGAACTGAGTTTAGTAGAGATATATCGATTTTTCGTGAAGTTATCGTATTAACGGCCGAGCGGAAGGACAGACGGTCGACTGTGTATAAAAACTGGTCGTGGCTTCAACCGATTTCGCCCTTTTTCACAGAAATCAGTTACCGTCCTAGAATCTAAGCCCCTACCAAATTTCACAAGGATTGGTAATTTTTTTTCGACTTATGGCATTAAAAGTATCTTAGACAAATTAAATGAAAAAGGGCGGAGCCACGCCCATTTTGAAATTTTTTTTATTTTTGTATTTTACTGCACAATATCATTACTGGAGTCGAATGTTGACATAATTTACTTGTATAATGTAAAGATATTGAATTTTTTGTTAAAATTTGACTTTAAAAAAAAATTTTTTTTAAAGTGGGCATGGTCGTTCTCCGATTTTGCTAATTTTTATTTTGCATACATATAGTAATAGGAGTAACGTTTCTGCCAAATTTCATCATGATATCTTCAACTACTGCCAAATTACATCTTGCAAAATTTTTAAATTACCTTCTTTTAAAAGTAGGCGGTGCCACGCCCGTTGTCCAAAATTTTTGCTAATTTTCTATTCTGCGTCAAAAGCTCAACCCACCTACCAAGTTTCATCGCCTTATCTGTCTTTGGCAATGAATTATCGCATTTTTTCGGTTTTTCGAAATTTTCTATATCGAAAAAGTGGGCGTGGTTATAGTCCGATATCGTTCGTTTTAAACACCGATCTGAGATGAGTGCCGAGGAACCTACATACCAAATTTCATCAAGATACCTCGAAATTTACTCAAGTTTTCGTGTTAAGGGACAGACGGACGGACGGACAGACGGACGGACGGACATCGCTCAATCAAATTTCTTTTCGATACTGATGACTTTGATATATGAAAGTCTATATCTATTTTGATTACTTTATATCTGTACAACCAACCGTTATCCAATCAAAGTTAATATACTCTTTGAGCTCTGCTCAACTGATTATAACAATCTGCTAAAGTGGGTATTTATGTTTATGAAATGAATATTTGCTTGGTGATAGACGATGAAATTATCTAATAATTTCTGGCACGGGAACTTTGATATATTTTTCAATCGGCGGCAGAAATAAACTAATGATTTCATAACGTGGCCGGATTGATCCTCGTGGTACTTTTAAATTTTGTTTGAGTTGGAACGCAATGAATATAGCCAATAGCCTATCAGAAATCAGATTCATAGGGCTCAGTAAGGTTATGTTAGGTTGAACTGGCTGGTCCGTGAGGACCCTACCCCACATAGACTATATCCGTGCATTGTGTTTGTTTAGCGACCAAACTGAGAAATAATATTTAAAACCAGGACTTATCTTATAAAATAACTCCGTTCTTTGATAAAACTTTCTAGGACCTATAGCACTAGCTGTTCTATATCTGATTTAAATACAGAAACAATTCAAAAACAGGATGTATATATTTCCCTAAATTGAAACCAAAAGGACATATAGCACTATGTCCTTTGCTAATATATCGATTTGACCCTTAAATATCTTTTAATTTACAACACTATTTTTTTTGAAATAAATCTGAAAGGATAACATTAAATTAGTTACTTACATATCAAGCTGATACTTCTGCATTTTTTATGGTATTATGTTGAATAAATCACAACTAAATATCACTTACGACTTCAACAATAAAACTGACAGTGTGATATTAAAATTTTTCACACCTTTTATACTTGCACAATCGGCATAGATTTTTCCAGCGGAAATTCCACACACGCACAAAACACATTATAGCATTCGAAATAAAAAAAAAACAAAAACAATAATAAGTAGTCCAAATTCGGGTAACATTCTAGATACCCTACTGAAAAAATTAGAGACAGTCACGCAAAGCTACAGTTTCTCAATGGGTTTAGGTCCGTAATTATTTTTTTTCTAAGATATAGAAATTTCTATTTTCTACATACTCGCGTCTCTGTTATGTGCATTTCCCAGCACAATGTAAAAAAAGTAAGCTGTTTGGCCAATTTTCGTGTATTCCGAAAAGACGCTTTGTTCTAATTCCACTTCTCCAATTTATCGATTTAACATTTGGTTGGACACCCTGTGTTGGTGAAAACGTAAATGTCAAATTAATATGTCTGATAGGTAGCTATCCTCCAGATAAAATCTAACTTAACTGAAGATGGTAAAACGGCCCTCAATGACAACCTCCGAACTAGTTCTAATCGGATGCATATCGGAAGATTGGGTAGCCACACTTGTATCTACAACGCTGAAGTCTGAGCAATATGGATTTAAATTAATCAATAAAAGTTTGCGACTATTTCAGAACCACCTAAGACTGAACCAATTAGGAACGCTTTAAAAAAGTCTACATTAAACGCGCATTTCGAACGCGTAGTTAACTAATTCAGCGCATGTGGTTTGAAATAGTCGCAACCTTTGATTAATTTATTAAAATGTATATACCTAGCTCGTACCTAAGCGCTATTGGGACAAGTGTGAGTACTAAATGTCCCGCTCTTTATCCGTTTTGTACCCGTTCAGCACCGTTAATTTTTTCTGCTGGGTATTCATTTTTGTTCTACAACTTATTGACTTTTATGATTCAATAACACACAGTACTACTTTGGCTTCCTTAAAGTGCTTTGAAAACGCAATTATAAGCTTCAAAAATAAATTATTTACATACCTTTAAGAGACACGTGTTGTTTAATTTATCTCATGCGTACACTTTTTTGCATACGTTGAAAGTGAGCCAAGCAAGCGGAACTTAATAAGTTCCAAAAAGTTAAAAAAAAATCTATTTTCATCTCTTTTATTTATATATAAATGTAAGCAGACCCGGCTCTGCCCTAACTTCGGTCTATCTACAAAAGTTTTAAGAAATTTTTATCTATAACTCTCTCTCCCCCTTTTTCTTGTCCTTTTATTCATTCCTCCATCAGCCTTTCTCTGTCTGTGCATCTCTTTCTCCGTCTCCTTCCTTTCCGATCTTTCTTCCTCTAACCCCATCTCTTTCTCCGTCACTCTTTTCTCGCTGTAATTTTTATTCTTATCCATCCCTTATTCCCAACCCCAGTCCCAGTCAAAGCCCAAGTCACAGTCCCAGTCCCTCTCCTGGACCAAGTCGGACCCTAGTTCGACTCCCGAAAAAGTCTCGTAAATACTAATCCAGGAAAAGAGCTGTCTCAGTGCTTAATTTTAGGCAAATCGAACTGTGAATAGAATTTGTTCGAACAGATCGCAAAGGTTTGCCATCAAGCGATCCTTAAGTTCCATGCAAACATACATCCTTCTTTATATGTATACTAGCGTACACTCGCTCACGTCGCTAACCGATAAATTCAATGATTTGCTGAAAGAGAATAAAATTAATACGAAACAAAGCAAATTCTTTGATACAATTTCTTTCGAACTTTATTGTAACGCTTTTGGTAAAAAACGTTTTTGGGTTTTCCGTCTTTCGCGTAAATGAATAATGACGATGGCTTGGCTACTCGTAAGCAAGCTACATACAATTGTCCATGAGAAAAAATTGGGTATTCTATATTAATACCGCACATTTGTAGAGACTGTCCTTGCGCCTTATTAATTGTCATAGCGAAGGCAAAGCGAATAGTGAGCTTCAAACGTTTGAAATCGAATGCTAAATCCGTCGGAATCAGGGGAATTCTGGGTATCAAAACGTCTTTTCCGTTGTGCTTCCCTTTCAAAATTGTTGCTTCGATAACGTTACCCATTAGCTTCTTCACAGTGATCCAATTTTTAATCGTAAATTATGAGGTGGTAGGCCTGGCAAATCAAGTGAGTTTAAGAATTCAGTTGGATAATTTACTTCATCATCTTGATCAGTAATAGTGTCCATTGACTTATGTGCAACTGTGTCACCAGGCATTTGATCCAGAATAGATAAATTCAGCTATCATTGACGTCCTTATTTTTCCCAGCTGAAATTGCTCTTTCGCTAAGCCAATCATAGTTTTTGTAATATTGAACTATGTTTGGAAATACACTCTGTATCAATGCCTGTTTAGACTGTGCAAAAGTGCAGAAATTGTCTCCATAAATACGATGATTTTAAACATGCATTAATTTCATCTGTAGCCGTGGATTTTGGGATCACAGTTAATGTTTGCCTGAAATTTCCAGCCAGCAAAATCATGGCACCTCAAAAGACTGTTTAGCTTGCTCATAGATCTTTCAAAGTTCTATCAAGTGCTTCCAATGATTTCTTGTGTGCCATAGTACACTCGTCCCATACGATGAGCTTACATACTTTAAGAACTTTTGCCATTCTAGATTTTTTCGAAATATTACATGTTGGTCTTTCATTTAACTGCATATTCAAAGGCAACTTTAATGCAGAATGTCCTGTGCGGCCGCCTCCCAGTAATGTAGCCGCAATTCCGGAAGAAGCGAGTGCCAATGCAACGTTATATCTGATCGAGTTGTTGCTATCAATGATATTAAAAAGGTCTTGCCTGTTCCCCCAGGAGCATCCAAGAAAAACAATCCACCAATTCCATGGCTAACATTATTCATGATTGTATCATA
Organism: Eurosta solidaginis; assembly: GCF_040869045.1. NCBI lineage: Eukaryota > Metazoa > Arthropoda > Insecta > Diptera > Tephritidae > Eurosta > Eurosta solidaginis. The sequence goes on from NC_090320.1 coordinate 278,738,911, forward strand.
AACATGTTGCTTTTGGTCATTCAATTTCGTTAAATTTGATGTTACAAATTTGTTTAGTTCATTACAATCATAACGGTATTAACGCTCCAGTTCTCGATTGAACATATAATGCATTGGACGATTTGCTGCTGGCATGCCCAATTGTACTAACGATTTGTTTCACATCGACAAACAAATGTCATCAATCCTTATAAATGCTTCATTATAAATTTCCAATGTGAATTCTAACTCATAAGTTGCAGTATTTCGACGCATTTGGTTTAAAATATCATCTGTCATATAATCTTTGAAATTATTCCATAATTCCAATGGATTAGATGGGGAGCACATTGCAATTATTATCGAAAATAATGTTCGTATTTGATGTGGACTGGCTATTACAGCTTCACGATATGTAGCGCACAATTCATCATTAATTGTTCTTAAAGCTTGGAATGATGTTGGGCCACGAACATTAATTAACAACAATCGCAAGTAAAAACATTCAGCATTATTTGGATGAAATGTATAAATGCGTCCTAATGCATCTGTTGTGAACACATTAGGATGACCTTGAACTGGTTTTCCTTGTTTTCGCCTTCGAAATGTTTTCCTGGATTTATCCCATGTGAAATATTGTGGCACTTCTGCATATAGCAATGTTATTGCAAAATCGTCCGATTGACATAAATGAAAAAAGGCAGTCAAAGTTCTAGACGGTGCACTTGTTTCTCTAAGCGCAGCATTTGCAAGAGTAAAATAAACGCGTTGGCCATTTTCAAGGTGCGTTTGTGTATGTGTGCTGAAGCATCTCTCACAAACAGTGTATAAACCTCGGTGTTTATGTCTACTCTCCATCGAAAAAAGGTTGCAACTTAGCAGTACGACACAAATCGAAAAATTCGTATGTTTATTCAAAAAATTGTGTACACATGAAATGATCTCGAAACGCTCGTCGGCCAGAGAAAAATTACTACTCATCAGCACAGCTACCTTTTGATACCCATATTGAAGTACTCACTAACAGCTTCCATTTGATACCCATAATGTAAAAACACATCCTAAGGTTATGCTGATCTACGTTTTGGGCAATATCTCGAGACCCCAGTCACCAAGATGTATGAAAATTACGCTCTGCTAAAGAACTCGTCAACAGCTTTCATTTGATATCCATGTTGTATAAACACATTTTAACGGGTATCTGGGTCCACTTTTTGGCCTATATCTAGAGACCCTAGTCACCCAGGGGTACGAAAAATTATCATTTACTAAACCGCTCATCAAAGCTTTCATTTGATAACCATATTGTATAAGCACATTATTGGGGTACCCTTGACCTATATCTCAAGACACTAGAAATTTTTTAAATTTTTTTTTGCTAAAAACCTTCCCCTATTTGATCCCTATAATATAAAAAAAGAATGAATAAAATTGGCTTCGTATCGGACCCAAAACATGGACAGGAACGAACATCATTTCATTTTTATATATATTTATTAAATATCCTTTTAACCATTTATGTTGCGTTATCCAGATATTTTGGCAAATTTCCACGGCACTATAATATATACCATCGAATTATATCGCAAATGTCTATCTCACGCTGCTAAGCTTTCAAATGCTGAAAACCGTTTTAAAATCGGAGCATTTTGTATGCAGGGATGGGCGTACAATGACATTTAGCGACTTTATTTTATAACATTTATAGATATAGATAGATTATAAACTAAAGTCGGGAAGATGTAAACTCTTACACTACTAAACGTATTAGATTGCAACTTGCTTTAAAAAAATCTTAGATGGAGCTCTATGAAATAGCTACTTAAAAAGATAATGAACCTTACAATTTTTTACACTAAGCACAAAATTGCTGCAAACGAACGCAAAATAAGTGCTGTTGAAACAAGAAGTATGATTGTGTGATTCGTAAATCAACAACCCTTCGTTCTGTTGAAGTAGGCCCAAGCTAACTAATAAAATGGAAAAGAAAATACGGCATTGGGCTATCTCATATGTATAGTGAATGTTTTAAAAGCTAAGCCATGATGAAATCAATGAAGTGAAGGCAGTGTCAAGTTTAAGTGAGTTCGATTTTCCGCTATGCAGCTGAATTTGGCAAACACTGTAATGCTTGAACATGTCAACAAAAACGGCTTTTCATACAACGAAAAATGGTTTGTCGTTCATTTTTACTACAAAGTGAGAACTAAGTTGACCAATAAATGAAAACGACAATTACCCATTTACCATTAAAATTTCATTTGCTAACTTGTTGTCATTTTATTTTCGTTTGCCGACTGGCGTCCCATCATCATATAATGACGCAGCGTGTAAAATAACGAAATATAATGAAATAGTTGTGAAATAAATGAACACAAAATTTTAGCGTGGATTTTGACCATAAACTTCTTTATCGGCTTTGAGTTGGTAATGTGACAGAATGAAAGGCCTTTTATCCCAACTGACCAAATGGTCAGCTTGAGGCAGTTTTGATGTCACTCATTTTTACTTAATGAAAACCACGAATTAGATATATTTGTTTTGATTTCTTTTTCAAATGCTTTTTATTGTTTTTGTTTTATTTTAATTTAAATTTTCAGCAAATTTTCAGCGCATTTAACACGGAAAACATTTTTATTTGGTGAAAAATAATAATCCTCTTAATTTATTTATTTAATTAATTTCATAGATATATGCATAGGCCTTATCACAATGACAAGACGCAAATCGCACTTCTGGCTCAGCCACGAAACAATGCAAGATTGCGGGTAATAAATACGAATGTGCGTTGTTAGGGAAGGTTCAATAAAAGGTTAACGATTATGCAGTTTCTTATGTATGCCAATTAAAGATCTATTTGGGTATCTATTATTGAGTTGTGTAACGTCTCAAAAAGGCTGTGAAGGGATGAGAATTCACGGGGCTCGATGCCTTAGTATCTTGGGCTTACATTTTTTTAGTTAGTATTCATAATTCAATCGTACAGCAAAGGATTTAGTTATAAACATGAAAGCGATTAGTCGAAGTATACAAACAAATAAAAGAATGTTCCGAAACCTTTTCAATTTTAGTCACTGACCTTAAACCTTATTTTGCTATGGGTTCATTGGGCAATATCTTGTTATTCTTAAGTTATTATTTTTCTAGTTTTTACCAATTGTTTATACAAAGCAAACAAAGCACATTAATTAAAGTTTCAATTATGAGGTTTGAAAATGAATCATATCTTTATTTGAAAAAAAAAAAAAAAATAACCTGTTTTTAAGATATTTTTCACGTGTTCAAATAAACGAAGAAGTATTTCTTGGAAAATAAAGAAAGTAGCATTTAACCGGTAGAAATTCTTACCTGTTCCCAACCTTTCAAACCTTTGCAAATGGCAAAATTAACGTTACAACCATCTATGATTGGTTTTTACTTGGTCAAATTTGACCACTAATTTGGTCAATTTAATAAACCCGGCTGGTCATACAACGCCAAATGCAAAAAATAAATACTTTTGAAAACTCAAGCAAATGAACCTAGTGTAACCCTGGAATGTGCTTGTACGACATGGGTATCAAATGGAAGGTATTTTAAAGGGGAGTGGGCCATAGTTCCCACCTATGGGCGCCTTTTCGGAAATAAAGGTGGACCAGGGGTGACTCTAGAATGTGCTTGTGCGATATGAAAGGTGCTAATGAGTGTTTTAAAAGGGAGTGGGCCTTAGTTCTATAGGTGGATGCCTTTTCGAGATATCGCCATAAAGGTTTACCAGGGGTGATATGGGTATCAAATTAAAGGTATTAATGAGGGTTGTGTATTTGAAGGCGTTTTCGAGGTATCGACCAAAATGTGGACCAGGGTGACCCAGGACATCATCTGTCGGGTACCGCTAATTTATTTATATATGTAATACCACGAGCAGTATTCCTGACATGATTCCAAAGGCTTTTGATTTCGCCCTGCAGAATTTTTCATTTTCTTCTACTTAAAATAGTAGGTGTCACACCCATTTTAAAAAGTTTTTCTAAAGTTATATTTTGCGTCAAAAAACCAATCAAATCACCATGTTTCATCCCTGTCTTTGTATTTGGTATATAATTATGACATTTTTTTCTTTTTCGAAATTTTCGATATCGAAAAATTGGTCGTGGTCATTGTCGGATTTCGCTCATTTTTAATTCCAAGATAAAGTGCGTGAACTAAGTTTAGTAAAGATAAATCGATTTTTGCTCAAGTTATCGTGTTAACGGCCGAGTGGAAGGACAGTGGGTCGACTGTGTATAAAAACTGGGGGTGACTTCAAACCAATTTCGCCCATTATCGTCATAGAAGCTATGCCCTTACCACATTTCACAAGGATTGGTCAACTTTTGTTCGACTTATAGCATTAGAAGCATTCTAGACAAATTAAGCGAAAAAGGGCGGAGCCACACCCATTTTTAAATTTTCTTTAATTTTTGTATTTTGTTGCATCATATCATCTCATTACTAGGAAATTTTCTTTCAAAAAACTAAAGCAAGTGTTTTGTTAATGCTGAACTCAATTAATTTCGCAGAAATATGCATAAGTACCTTAAAAAATCTGTTTGTTCAACTAATTAAAAAAAAAAAACAAGATATTTTTTGTACTATTCCTGAAATCTATAAGAAAATGTGTTTGTTTATTTTTTATTCATAATACTCAGTTAGGTATAAATCGCGTTCACAAAATGTATCATCTAGTACTTAATAATTAAATAGCAGGGCTCGAATCGTAACATACGATCACGGATCGGTAACCATACGGCAGAAAATTACGTGATACGTCAGACGTATAAACAAAATGGGATTATAACATACGATAGCGAACGGAACGTAATTTATTTTCAATTCACAATAATTTTTACGATCCATATTAGATTGGATTGTATTTTTAGCTCACAATAGATTTTGAACTGTCAAATTGGTTGCAAAAAATATGCAAAATAAAGTAAGTAATTACGATGGATCCAATTTTATTGTTTTGTTTGAGCTCAAGTGATAGCGAAGACGAAAGGAAAAGTGTCCGGAGGCGACTAAGAGAACGCAGCAACCCGTTGGACTTATCCAACAAAGCGTAAGCATATCATGTATGTATTATTTCTTTGTAACAAAAAATTAGTTCAGATTCTTGAAGAGATTTCGCTTAACTAAAGAAGATTTTAATTACCTTCTGTAGAAATTAAATTTGAAGCAAACCGATGCCAAAGCGGTTCCTCCCAATTTTGCAATTCGCAGTCACGCATTAACTTCTTGCTAGCGCTGGCTACCAGCACAATGTCGGTAATGACTATTTAGTGGGAATTCCTGGCTTTAAAGTAAAGTTATTGGGTGCAGCGTACTTTTTTTAACCAATAATTAATTTTGGCTACCCACTTGAGCCGTGATTAATAACCCCATACAGAAGCACATCAGACGGTTCAGATGAACAGTATTTTAATGACATTCACTCTAAAGGAAGGTGTATTATTGAGAGAACAATTGGCATTCTCAAAGGGCGCTGAAGGATTTTAGGATATGACAAAGAGGAAGATATCATCCTGCGAAAATGGCAAGATTTGCAAATGTTTCTGCTGCATTACATAACATTTGCATTAAATTTAAGATACACTATGAACCGTCAAATCTTCAGTCGGAAGATCATATTCTAGAAATTGAGACAGGCGAAACAAACCAACTTACCAATATAGGAAAATCGATAAGTGATCAAATAAAACGTTCACTTTTTAGGTTGTCCTAAGCAATGATATATTCCTAAATAGCTTTAAAATTAAGCCTGGCAGTATTTAAATAAATGAAATTATTTATTAAATTCAATATTCTCTTTCATTTTTATTTTAAATATGTATATAGTGTATGTACCAAGTAAATATCACAGTACTTTAAGTCATTCTTCAGGTAATCTTTGTAAAACATAAATCAATTCATTTTCTAACTTAAAAACTAAAAAAAAAAGAGAGTTCACAGTCACTTGCTTATATCCAAATATGCATATAATAATAAGTATTCTAAAAAAAATTAATAAGGTCTTCTCGCTTTAATTTGCAGCGTCTCCAATTCCAGTCTCTTTATTTGCAAGTCGATTTGACTTGCCTCTTTTTGCCTGCGATATTTTTCTTCTTTAATTTGCAGCATGCGCTGCTGCACCAGCAGGAACCGTTCCTGAACGTCCAGCAATCTGTCCAGCTTTTTGTCCAACCCCCTTTGAAAATCGGACACCGTTTTTAAATTTTCTTGCAGTAAGGCCATTTTTTGTTCGCTTGAACTTTTTTTGCGGGGCGTTTTTGATCGCGGCGTTCTATCAACATTGGCGGCGGGTGGAGCAGTTGATGAAACTGGCAAACAACTTGGTGATTCGTCATCGCTGCTTGCACTATAGCTCTCGCTGTTTTTTGGTGAAGTCAGTGTTGCTTGAGCTCTGCCATATGCAATTATATTTTCATCACCTGCTACACAAACCTCAAGGCCAGCCACCTCAATGATAGCCTGCTTGGTGGCAGATATTGTTTTTTCCTGATAGGGTCCCCCACCAGTAGTTTTCTTTGACTATTTGTTGAAGGAAAGCTTCTTTTTTGCTTGATACTTCTGATCAGCAAAAGCCTGCAATGAAATAAAAACAATTTTATTACTTTCAAGCATCAAAAGATATAATAACGGCTGTATATACCTTCCTCCACATCTTTGCATCCTTAACTGGTTGCCCTTCAGCATTTAATATATAAGTAAGTTCCTCCCAAATTCTATTGGAGGTAATTCTGCGGTTTTCAGAGTTTGGAAGATTATTCTTCGCCAGCTCTGGGTGTCTCGCCATGAAATCCGCCATTATTTCCTTTTGGAATGGATTTAGTTTGTTTGAATTCGACCTTTGTTAATAATAAGAGTTTGAAATGTGTTATTATATTTTATTTATTCATATATTTCAAAAATTTGCTTACATTTTTCATGAAATTTGTATGTATACGAATTCCGGTTTGTGATCGAATGAAATTGGAACGTAACGTGTACGTTCATTCACTCGTCACGTATGCTGCGATCCAAAATAACGATCGAAGTCGTACGTTCATGTACGTCATAATCTGAAAATCATGTTTTTACGTGACGGGTTATACGATCACGGATGTTACGATTCGAGCCCAGTTTGGAAACAGATAAAACTAACTAAGTGGTCCCTTTGTTCTTTTTTGTATTTATTCATTATAAATACGGCTATTGTACACATATCTAATTAATAACACAATTCATCTCTGCGAATACATATATAAACAACCCATTACTTGGAAATTTTCCTTTGAAAAAAAATAAAGAAAATGTTTTGTTAAAGCTGAGCTCATTTCATTTCGCAGAAATATGCATAAGTAGTAGCTCATTTAGTTCTTTTGTTTACTCAATTACAAAAATAAAATAAATTAGACAACAATAATTTTTAAACAGATAACCTGATAAGCAGACTAACGTGAATAGCCCATATGTTTTATTTTCTCCTGGCGGACGGGGCCGCGGGTTAATGGGAAAGTTTGGATGTTTGGATGTCCAGGCGTTTGTTTTTGTGACTGAATCACGCAAGAACGGCTGGACGGATTTTGATGAAATTTTGCACATATTTAGCCAAAAGCATAGAAGGATTTACCAGCTATATTTTTTTCAAAACGGGGGAGGTCCCCGCCCCTAGGAACAGTTAAAATTTAATTATTGTATTTTTTCGTCTTTGTTACTGAATCACGCCAGAACGGCTAGACGGCTTTTGATAAAATTTGGGACACAGATAGACAATAGTCTGCTGAAAGAGTGAGCAGTGACACACTCCCAGCCTAACTCCCCCCCCCCCCCCACTCACCCTCCCGTATCTGGCTCACACAGATCGAAATCTAATCAATTTTGGGAAAACGATCAGTGGTGCTCTCCTTCTACTCCCCTCATCCTCCTTCCTTCAATTGTTTTAATTAACACGCTTTTATTAGCTTTACCTGTATGTTAGTTTGTAACTCTTCATTCACTTAAATGCGCCTGTTGTCTTATTAACACGATTTTATAACTAGCTTTACCTTATTTGTAATCCCGTCGGGGTCAGCTCGGCACCCTTCCGGGATCATTTCTGAATGATTTTCTGGATTCGTCAGTATCATTTTGGGGATTTTTCGGGACTATTTTTGGATAATTTTGGGGTCCTTCCGGCATCACTTCTGGATGGTTTTCGGTATCTTGTCAGGGTCATTTCGGGATCATTTGGGAACCCTGCCTACTCCGTAACGTATGGAGCTGAATAGTGTTAAACGGCAGAAGTAGGGGGGAAGAATCCTTGAGGGGTCCCACTGTAAGCCCCTTAGCGCAAAAATCAGGAATTGCTTTTCAACCGACTCTAATTTGTCGCAGTGGGTCTGGTAACGAGGTTTCCTGATTATCGAAGCGTATTCTAATATTGGCCGCAACAAAGATATAAAGGGAGTTTTAGTAATATATGGATCATCGAATTTTTTAGACCACCGTTTGACGAACGCCAAAGTCCCTTTGGCTCTGTTCACGCAACCTCCTCTGTGGAATTTAAAGTCAAGTTTGGGGTCCATCGTAAGGCCAACGTCTACAAAACTAATGACTTGTTTAATTGTGTAATCATCAATTATATACTCGTAGGATTGGTATGATTTTCTTGTAAAGCACATGAACTTGCACTTCGGCAGGTTTAGTGACATTATATTTACACTACACCATTCCACTAGGCAATTCAGATCCGATTGTAGATTTGAACTATCCACAGGTGAAGTTTGACATCATCAGTGTACATTAGCGGCTTGCAGTACATCTAAACATTTGGAAGGTCGTTAATGAACAGCAGAAACAGCACTGGATCAAGGTGGCTGCCTTGAGGAACACAAGAAGTAACATTTATAGATTCTGACTTACAGTTATTAACTATAACTGTTTGTTTTCTATCCATCAAGTATGAAGATATCCAAAATAGAAACAAAGGCGGGAAGCCAAAACGATCGAGTGTGAACAGAAGAAGTGAATGGAAAACTTTATCAAAAGCTTTAGTAAAATCAGTATAAACTATTTAAAATTTTAATGAGCTCA